>NC_137581.1:53231262-53924292 GCF_963210335.1 Falco punctatus
TGAGTGCTAGATGCTGCTGATCCTGACTTTAACACTGCTTTTGAGATTATGTTCAACCATCTAATTTTGGGTCCCAAGCTGTGAACGGAGGAGGTTTTTGCAATGAATCACCTGGCATTTTCGGTGGGACAAGTGCAGTGCACATAGTGAATCATGGCCCTCTCAGCCCAGACTGCACAAGACTGAAGATTTTGGGCATGAAATAAGGTTATGTATTATATAGCTTAGGATACATGGTGAGGAAATGTGTAGCATCTTAGGATGTAAGCTTTGCTAGGATGATACCGAAAAACCATGTAGAGGCGTAGATGGCCAACCAAATTCAGGTGTGATTCACTTACCTGCAATGTTTCTCTTCTTGGAAACTTTACACAGAACCACACTGTTCTTTTTTGTTCTGGAGGAACTTTGTTGTTTCTTCCTATGAGAGTGCCTGGAAACAAACTGATGGTTACGTGATAATGATAATCCTAGCACAGAGCTAAGTTAGGTATCACTAACATATATGAAAGTGAATATATCATACATTTTTGATTCATCTGACTTTTTCAGAAGTCAAATTCAGCCACTCCTCTCAGTTTAGTGTCATCTGCAAACTTGCGGAGGGTCATCATCTAGATCATTAATAAAGATTATTCAGGTATTTATATACATTAATGAGACCCCCCTCATCCAAGCCTTCTCTTCTCTAGGTTAAACAGTAACAACACCCTCAGCCTTCCCTTAATCATCTTTGTGACTCCAGGTGTGGCTTCACTAGTGCTAAGCAGAGAGCCTTATAGGCCAAATTAGTGTGCTAGCATCTTGGATTTTAAAATGAGAACAAAGATCCAAGTCTTGCCTGCTGAAATTGTTGCTACTGAAACCCAAACCCATCTGAATCAAACAGCAATTCAAGCACTGCCTACAGTTAAGTCAATTACATTTGCAAGATACCTCAAATTTGCCCTTGAAGTCTTACATGTACCATACCTTAGGTGTCCAAGCATTCCTAGATCTGCCATTTTCAAGATTAAAATCACTTGTCTTCCTTTGAGAGGCTGACCATGACTCCACTTGGGACACATAGGTTGTTGTGAATACTGGTGGCCTGGGATTCAGCAATATGGGAGTAGCAGCTAATTTTTCTGTAATAGAGTGGTGATTTGAACTGACTCTAGACCTGTGTCTGTTCATCTAAATTTATGAATCTTCCATTTCTGTTTCCACGGTAATCCACTTCCAATAACTGACATAATGGGTGCTACAAGTCAACTCTTTTAAGTCAGGAGTTCAGAATGTTTTAAGGCATTGGTGGTAACGTGTAAAAGAGGAGTAAAAGCCTTCTCAACTGAATGAGGGAATGGTAGAAAGCAACATTGCTTTTGTGCCAAAAATCAAATTTGCATATAGGAAAACAAAAATGAAAAAAAACATATATTTATATTTGCTGATACATGATCTAACAATGATTTAAATGGAACTGGAGTAAGAATGTAAAAAATGTTTTGTGAAACCATTGAAAGTTCACATATAATCTTTGATGCCACTTTTCCTGTCATATTAAAGAATGACAAAGTGCTTTAGATATCATCCAAAGAAAACCTAACTACTGTTCCTGTAAAATCACACAGACACAAAACCAAACCTGAAAATGAAAAATTGTCTGAGCCAGTTAGAGTCTTTGGATATTATATAGCTTTTGACCTGTAATTATGCACTAATTCAGTTATTCACTCCTCTGAAGTCTCTGACAGCTACAGAAAATCATGTTATTTCTCTAGACACTTTATCTCTTCTTTGGAATGTAAGGGAGGACAAGTCTCTGTTAGAAAATTCTGTAGGTCCCTAAGTAAATTATGGAAGAGGTGTTATTTATTAAGTTCTAAAATTTTTCATCTCTTTGATTTTATATCTATTCTTAAGTATAATTCTAAGCCCTATAAAACTAACTTGGATTTATATTTTAGTTAGTTTACATTTTGTTGTTTTGAATTGGTATGTATATGTTAGATATTTATATGTATTATATATAAAATATATATTTGTATATATATATATATATAAAGTTTGATTACTTAAGAAAACCTGGAATGTGAAAATCTTGAAATACCTAGTGATGTTATTTGGCAACCAAAATCACAGAATCTACGTAATCATTACAGTTTTTAATTGTCAGTTGTACTAAAGACATGCAAACTTCTCTGTTCAGTTTAATCTCTTCTAACTGGCTGTGATGGTTTGACCCCAGACAGAAGCCAAGTTTCCACTTAGCAGGTTGGTGGAAAAAACAGGAGGAGCAAAAGCTGAAAGCTTATCAGTTGGGATTAAACAAGTAAGGTGAAGCAAAGCTGTATGTGCAAGCAAAGCAAAGCAAAAAGAGGAATTTTCACTACTCCCTGTTGGCAGCCAGACATTTAGCTACTTCCTGGAAAGCAGCGTCTCAGCACACATAATGGTTACTTGGGAAGACAAATGCTATAATTATAAACATCCCCCTTCCTCCTTCTTTCTCTGAGTTTTTATTGCTGAGGATGACATCATATGGTGTGAATTATCCCTTTGGTCAGCTTGGGTCAGCTGTCCCAGCTGTGTCTTCCCAGCTTCTTGTGCACCTAGCCTAGTTTCTGGGGAGGGGCAAGTGAGAAAAAAGAGAACACCTCCATGCTGTGCCAGCACCGTTTGGCAGTAGCAAAACCACTGGTGTGTTATCAATGCTGTTTTGGTCACAAATCCAACTCTGTATTAGTTTAGTCCAACATTTTTATTAATACACACTGTGTTTGGATAACTTGCACTTCAGAGCAAGTTTATGATTGATTAGGAAAACACATGGTGCCCAAAATATGATGTACAGTTTAAAAAAATAAGTCAAATACTTTCCAGGTATTGAAAGGGATATTCTTATTTGCAAGACAACTTAATTATGAAACTGAAGGATATGTCTCCTTATTTTCTTCAAGAACATATCACTTGCTCTTTTTTTCCACAGATCTCCACCTTTTTAGGAACTTTGCTGGTAACTTACATGCCTTGATAGTCACAGGGACTCTGTGTGATACAGGGACCACAGCAAAAGCTACTAGTTGAGAAACAGCTTTCAGAGTTTAGACAATGCTGTTAGTGGTCAAGTTGTTAATCTGTTAAGGAGTAGCCTCTACTGCAAAACTGGTATTGTGCCAACACTAATCAGCTTAAACAAAATGTGTATGTCCAATATGAAATTTGAAAGTACCTAAGGAATAGAAAGTAAACAGTTCAGAGTAGAAAATAAGAGCCAAAATAGCACAGCAGTTCATGTATTGATGACTGGTTATTTGCAAAACTGAAATGGGATATCACTTGAGTCCTGATAGAGCTACAAACTCTAGTTTTATGTATAATAAACATCTATCATCAAGTTAAGAGAGGGATATGAGCTTTGATGAAAGACATTCAGGACTTAGGAAGCTCCCCAAATATTTTTTCAACCCTAGATTCTAGTGTCTAATACTTAGAACATTACAAAATTGAAAGTAAAAGGTATGGAAATACCAGGAATTATTCCTACAGCTAAACACATGTTAAGACTACATTTACAATTTTTTCACTTCTAATCTTGTGTTTCCCACTGTTATCTAATTATTGACCTTCCCTCTGGTTAAACTACCCTTTTTATTTCTCATTAAGACTGTCTGTCTTTGAACAACAAGATGCATCTAGATGAAAATAACACAGAAAAACACTGACTCACAGCTATGATCAAAATCAAATCCTGTTTTTGAGGAATATTAAAGGATGCATCTCAGGATGAACAACCCAGGTCTGCTATCTGTTTCTTGGCAGGGTGAAAAGATAGTGATCACACATCTCCTTTTTGTAAGGAACTTCCCTCATTTCCTTAATTTGTCTCATAATAAAGGGTAAACTGAGCCAATTTATAAGCCCTTTACAGAGTAGCATAAATTGATTAATGGATTATGGAGCAGCATAATCTGATTACGTCTTTTTGAGTAAAAAATGCAGGTTTTAAAATATCTTCCTAGGTAGACAAATAGTTTGGGTGATCAGGGCTCAGGATGCGGTACTCAAAACTATTTGCAACATTAGAACTTCAAATTTTTCATGAAAACCCCTCAAAATAGCTTGCTTAATTTTACACAGGAGGCAAGAATAGAAAAAAAGATATTTAGCCCGGTCTACTCATCCTCAGTACCTAAGCACTGAGTTACTCTTTAGTCTCCCATGAATATATGTATGTAAATGAATGTCAGTTAGTTGCACCATTAGCAGATATCTTGAATTTGGCTCACTTAGTTGGACTACTGAAGCATACGTCTAGAAATATTTTCATCAGCTTTACTCACACATGCCACTGATTTCTTCAGAGTCTACAACCATGTCACATAGCTTCTGGGTATGTTGATTTATTCATTTTTGTTAAAGTTTTATCCATGTGTCTACTGGCATTGCACCCAGAAGTAAAAATGCTTTTCTAGAAATGCCCGTCCTAGCTTACTGTACTATAAAAACATATTAAATAATCACAACAGCTGCATTTCATGACTGTTATAACAACTAATTAATTATAGTTCATAGACTAATTTCTTCAAAGTGATGATTTCTCTTATGTACTGTTCATTAAGGACTCCCCAAGAAACAGGTAATTATTTCAGTTAAAAAAGGTAAAACCTTACTTGAAATTATAATAAATTATGAGTTTTGTTTAGTAAATACTAATACAATTTGTACAGTATGTAACATTTAGGAAAGCAACTAAACTGCAAACGCAACTCAGAATTTGGTCTTCACTAATATTCTTTATTAGTATGCTAAGACTTTAAAAATATTATATCCATGTTTTACATTAATAATATGAACTATTTACACAAGGGATTGAATAAGCATTTACTTATCTATGGTTCAGACAAGATAAAGGAGCAGAGCAATTAATAAAGTGCTTTATCCTATTACTTAATAATACACTGCATGTTGCAAAGAGGAATCCCTTTGTCATAATAAAAGTCCTGAAGAATGTCTTAAGGTACAAAGATGCAAACTGGATGAATACATTTAAGGTTGAAACAAGAAAACAGTTTCGAGTAATTTCTGTGGTAAAATTCTAGAATAATCTTAATGTCGGGTAGTAACAAGTATAGGACTTCAGTATACCTATGAAAGGGATTATTAACATGATACAGCAGAGGACTGGGACCCCCTCCAAGTTCTGTACTTATATGGGTGATGCTCCTGTTTCAAATATATCCTCTGCAGTACCTTTGAGAACATGCGCTTGTTAGTTTTAGAGCTAGTACAAAGATGAGAAATGGACAAATCAATGCAATGTTAGAACCTCTCAGTGTTTCAATTACAAAAATAATAATAATAATTAAAAAAACCCCAAATGTTGAAAACTTGTTCCGGGAATAGGATTAACTTCTGACTGCCCCCTACAGAGTAACTCATCTAGCAAACTGAGGAGAAATGAGGGACAGATTCATAAACTACTCCAAGGGAGAACAACTAACTTTTCAGATTCAGTTCCTTTGACTAGGTATGCATTTTGGGGGTGGGGTGGGGTGGCGCATGAATAAGTAAATAAAAAGGACTTAATGTCATCTTTCTCAATTGCTCTTATTCATTCAATCAAATCCTTTAACAGCTGCTATCCACTCCCATTATGGTCTTTCTAGCTTTGTTTGTTCGAAAAGTAGCAAACCAAGTTTTCTTGTCATTATCTGTGGTTAGTTGATTAAGGTGCTTTTCTAGAATTAGGAGGTATGAGTCAAATTCTGTTAGGCTGGGTAGAGTTCAGAGCACTTTGGCTTGAAATCTATGCAAACGCAAATACCTGCTGCCACCTCTTCAGTCCTTTGCATTTGGCTGTCTGTGATAACCTAATTCATATTAAAGCTTTGAGTGAGAGAAAAGCTATCATCTCCATAACAGTTCCTCAGCATGTGTTACAAAGCAGGTGGCATTTTGCTTCCTGTGTATCCGTTGTAGCAGTAGTAAAACCTTGATTATGTTTTGCTGAGAAAGAGAAGAAATAATACTGTCCCAGCTATGTTACTGTGGTGTTGCAGCAAGCTGTAGTTGCTTAGGATGCTGGGACCTCTCGTTCCAGCATAAAATGCAATACTCACCTTTAAAAGAGAAGTACTGCTGTTTAAATACTAGATATTAAGGCATTATTTAAAGCATTCCTGATAATATGGTATGGGTTTACACTCAGTTGTGTTTGAAGGTAAGCAACTGACAAAACTTTAACTTGGAATATTAAGTATTTTCTGTACAACTCTTTTACTGCAGTTTTAGATATATGAATATTAATCACTTGATGTCATATTTTTGGTTGCAGTATGTTTCTCTTTTTTTCTCTGTCAAAATGAAACATACTTTTAGTGGATTTGTTAATATCTGAAAGCAAAAAATGATAACAGAAAAATGAAAGTAATTTAACTTATTTCTAAGCAGTCATATGGTTTCAGTTTAATTTTTCTTCTGATTTCAACACACAGACAAACTGCTGTCACCAAGTGCCAAACTGCCTGATCATGGGGCTGACTAGCTGTTACATTTTTTGTCTGTCATGGTAGGCATCTTCTTGCATCGACTTCAGATGTCAGCAACAATGAAAGCCCTTGCTTTTTCTGGAACTATAAAGTTGGAAACGACCATCTGCTCAGCCTTCTGTTATCTGAATTCTTCCCTAGAAATAGCTTTCAAGAATATATTAAGAACTGCAAGGAAAGAGATAATGCGTAAGATGTTGGTAATATAATTTTAACTCTTTCCTTTCACTTCATGAGGCATATCTTTGACAGACACTGAAACAACGAAAACTAGAAGGAAATTTGTGTACATCACAATAATTTGGTTTATAGCATTGAGTTATTTAGCACTGCAATTCTTTACCTTATAAAGGTTTTTGGTATAATTTTTAAAGTTATCAGGGTGATATTTCCAATATTTAATATTCTTTTGGTTATCTGTTCATATAAAAAGTTTGGAAAGTGTGTATTCAGCAGTAATTTGTGACAGAATAAGGGATCTAGTACTAGAACACCCCCAACATATCAACAGACCAAACATAGTTGGTGTAGAGTTTAATTTGGAATAAGGAATGAGTACAGGGTTTTTTTCATGAAAATTACTGTGCGTAAAGGATTTTCTTCCCTTTCCTAGAAGAGGATCCTCTCTAGAGCTGCTTAATGCTGAATTCATATACAGTTTTTTACTCACACTTGGGCTGTATGCCCAGTTACCTGATTCAGCAATGACAACATAACACTGAAGTTATCTACACATGTATAGAACACTGAGGTCCCAAATGTGGGTGATGCCAAATATGAAGTTAACTTTGAACGCCAGCAAATCCCTTCCTTTTTTACTATAATTGCAATAAACATAATGGCAACTCTATTTTAATGTTTGTATGTATACAGATAGAAATCTGATAGATATCCATGAAAAATTAAGTCAGTCAGAACATCCATATTGTCTTGAGTGAATTTTGAGTCAGGATTTCCCTTTATTAGCCCTTCACTGCTTGAGAAGCATGAAATAACACAGAACTACTGGGTTTCTCAATATGGTCTTAGTGCAATGGTTTCTAACACTGACAATTTTTGGCCCACTTCCTTTCTTATGAAAGCTATTCTTATTTGGAAAAAAGAAAAAAGTGTAATTACATTTTCCATAGAACAGAATGAATTTGAAATGCAGTGTCACAACTTAACAATTAATCTTGTAACATTATGTTCATGTGATGGATGCTTTCAAAACATCATACAGCTCAATGTTATTTGGAGCATCTATTGTTCTCCTTTGTTTTTCAAACCCGAACAAGAAAACTGGAAAGGGTTCCATAGTTTGTTTCAGTAACAAGACAGATGTGACTGTTGGTGTGCCAGCACAGTCTTATTCTCATCTGATGACAGAATATTAAAAGCTATAATTAAGAAAAAAGCACTCGGTATTCAGTGTTTGGTTTTTCTTACATTATTTTAATACAACTTTACAAAGCAAAGCCTGAAAACTTTACTAAAGAAATTACACAATAGGTTGTATTGCTGATATTGTCATTTGTTGAAAGTAATCACTACTTCCTGTCCTGACTAAAGTAATAAATCAGTTCAGTAACTTGAAAAATGAAGACTTTTGATTAATTTTAATTCTACCATTAACATCTTTCTGAGAAAAAACACCTACAGAAAGATTTCAATTATTTTCAATATCTGAAGCAGTATGAGCCTTGAGGAGTGGAGTGCTTTACTTCAGAAAGGAGCAGATCTTCAGTTTAAAAATACATTCTAGTAATAATTATCTAAATATAATAGAATTTATATAATTTAATCATTAATAAATTATTATTAATACATCAACAATAATAGTAATGATAATTGTATAAGCTGCCTAGAACACAACAGTCTCCCTTCTTCCTAATTCTCTAGTCTCAGATTCACCAAATGGCACCCAGACAAAACTTTCCCAGAATATTTTGAAACCTAAACACTTGGAATTCCTGCTAGTTTCTCTACAGTACAGCAAAGTAAGTATGGGAATCAGATTCCTAACTAATTGCTTTAACCACTGGGCTACACAGGGTGAAGAATAACCTTTTAACATTTTTAAATCTTTTATAAGAGGTCAAGCCCACTGTGACCTGATGGAAGCAAAACCTCTATGTGGCTCTTGAAGTTTAAATCTATACTCTAGGCACTTTGTTGCATGCTTGGGCATCTGCAGCCTTACTGGCAGTCACTGAAGAAAACATCTGTCTCTGCTGACTTCTGTGGACAATTGCGCCACTGATTCCACACAGATGCAATATAGATTACAGTAAGGTTCTTCAAAAAAGGACTTATTTTCCTTATGCAGCTGCATGACTTTTTCTGCTTCTCTTTGGCTGGAATTCTCAGCTTCCATAGTCAATACCCTCCTCCGAAGTTTAGTTCACCTAATCTTTCCTGTGGTGTCATACTCCTTCTTTTTCCTTCTCAAGTTGGAAAACAAAAAAATAAATATCTTCTCAATGAGAATAGAAGTTGTATTTCCATTGCTGTATAAATTGTTTTACATTGTTATGCTGGGAAGCAGCTGTAGTATCTACCTTGTTGTATCAAAACTATGTTTTGCTTCAAGGAACTATGAAATTTTGTTTCCTCTCTGTGGTAGTTATTGGGTATTCTTCAGTGAGGAATGCATAATTTACTGAACTTTCCTTTTTACCTCAGGTTGTACATTCAAATATGCAAAAATATTAAACAGATGTTATATGTAGAGGGTTTTTTTCTGGCTGTAGACAGACCAGACATAAAAGAAATCAGACGCTCTTGAATGTGATAGATATAAGGTGACGAATTTTCAACCTTTTTCTCTCAGATAAACTCAAGAGATGTTCACAGAATATGTAACATTTCAGATACGGTTATTGCCCACTTTAAGTTATTTAAAGAATAGTTAAATGAAAGTATCATCAAGATAAGTGCAATGCATGGTTAATTCTGGTCACCAGGATGCGTTTTCTAGGATAAATCTTATTATTTTTTTACCGGTTCTTTATATCGTAACATTTCAAATAACTAGTTTTTGTCATTAACAACTTCAAATACCTCAAAGATTAAGTAAGTTACAATTGTTATAGCTATGGATCAGCAAACCTAATGGTATAGAAAAGCATGCATCTCTTCCTAAAATTCCCAAAAGAGCAGTGAGATTAAAACAGGTCCATTGTTTGTTCCAGGAGGCATCAAGTATATCTAATGTTAAACATTCAAAAGTCTCAATTTGTTATCAAAGCAGACTGATTTCAGATAGTGTACTTCTGGCTACCATGTTTGTTTTCTCATGGCTGGTTAAATAGCTAGCAACCAAATCAATTCATTCCTCTTTGTCATATCATCATCTTTAGTCATTCGATGAATGTATACCACTCTCAACCTCGTCTTCTGCTGATCAGTTACATGCTAAGGAAAGATTTCAAAAACTTGACAAAAACGGTGTAGAGAAGTAACACACATTTCAGTATATGAAGGAGTAAATAATCTCTCTCTTGTAGGAACTGACTATCTCTACACATTTAGTACACTTTTAATTAAGTAGTAATAATGATTATCTTCTCAAATAAAACAATGACTGCAGTGGGTTGTTACCATCATCTTATCTGCTTTAATTATCTCAGTGCCTCACTCTTATCTTTTCCTGACACTGACATATCATTCTTGAGCTCTGAATATCAACAAAAATGTTATGCTTCTTTATACTGTTCTCTTAGCCACAGCAGCTGTTTCTGTTTCCTCAGCGATACGTATCTTTATATTCCAAAATGAATGAAACATTTATGAAGTTTCTTTCTGGCCTCTGGGATAGTTGAAATTAATAGCTCCTGTTTAATTTTCAGTGAAACACATTATCCTGGTGTCATGAATTGTACTAAAATCATGGAAGTACCAACAAGCAAATAATCTCTGCATTCCTGATAATAGTAGATTAATTTTCCATGCTAATTTCATGCCCTACTTGGAAAAGGAAGTAATAACTTTGTATGCATTTCAGGTTATTGTTGTTCTGCATTGTCCTCTAAATGGTGCAATTGTGATTTTCTGTATCCATTTAAATACTGCTAGATGTCAAAACTACTTCATAATAAAAATAATGTTAATTATTTTTCTTTAAATTTGAACTCCAAACTGTCCCCAAATGCTGTAAAATTTATTAGATTCAGTTGGTCCTAGACTTTGCTTTGACTTAAATGAGATGTCCATTTTATTTTTAGACTGTATAACAATCATTTTACTTTAAAATATACTACGAAATATTTAGCTACAAAGTATTTTATTGCATAATTGCCTTTAAAACTTTAGAGGGGAAATTTTAATCAGAAAATTAATGACATTACTTGATATTCTTGTGATTTTCCTTTTTAAAATTTATGTTTAAATTTATTATTATTATTATTATTTAATTCTTATTATTTAAACACATTGGTAAAGAATTTTCTGTTTCACTGAAACAGTTTCAAAGTAAATATTTTGAGTTATGACAACTTCCTGTATACAATTGTGGGCATATAAATTAAGCTAAACTAAACAAAACTCTAGCAATCTGAAGTCTGCCCTGTCTGGCCTCCATCTCCAGAGACCTTTAGTTTTCTTTTTCTCTTTAAGGACATCATGTTTGATTGAATGGGCCCAAAGTTGTTCTGTTCAGAAATAGTTGGGCTGTGTTGGCTGTCAGCCCAGGAGATGATGGCTAATTTACCCAGGAAACACTGGAAGGCCAGCTGGGGAATGTTAATATTAGCAGCCAATGAAAATTGTAGAAAATCAGCTCTTTATAGTGCAGAAGAGAAACTCAATATGAACAGAAGACAGTAAAGAAAGAAACTGTTGTTCTAGGGAGAAACTGCATGCTTCTCCAGTCATCACTCCCATTTCATTGTTTTAAGTTAGTAAATGAAAAAAAAACCCAACCCACAACCAACCAAACAAACCTAACCCCTATTTTCTTTCTGCAAAAAAAAAAAATATCTTAAATTATAGAAGCCCATCCGTCAAGTAAATCTATGTCGTGCAATATTCTGAATGTCAAGTCTCAGATCAAGAAATTTCAGATGAAAGATGGAATAGAAACCCATAACATGTTGAACAGTAAAAATGCCATCAACAATGCCTTCTGCACCCTGACTCCAAACCTGCCGTATGTAAGCTTTGTAATGCAGGATTCGACAATGTCAAATGAGCATAAGTTCAATTCTGAAGAATACAACTATTTTGTGATGGTTACTGTCATATTTTTTCTTAATAGATAATCCTTTAGGTTTCTTTAATTTAGCAGTGTCAGGACGACAACTTAATTCTTCTGTTTCCACTGCTGATATTATGTCAGATATGTCACTGAGTCAGTACTCTTAGTGATATCACTTGCAGAAACATCAGAATGAATTACATAATCAATACCACTCCAGGTGAGCATTCACCCATAGACAAGAATATTAGGTATTTACTTTGTGTGCAGGGTTTAGTTGGTTTATTAACTTGCTTTAAGATTTAGTAGATCAGTGACTTAGGGGATAATTCATATAAAAACAGCTGTAAGGGTACAGGTTTCCCTTGCCTGTGGGGAGACTGAGAAAAAAATGATGATTATATACAAGCTTTTAATTACTTTTAAGAAGGTATATGCCAGCATGATACATGCTGTGAGAAAAGTCATGTGATGATTGTTACATTTATGAAACAAACCCAATTACTACTACATACTAAATCAAAGTTCAGACAATTTCACTGCAATCTGATATTAATAACAACATGGCTTTGAAGAAACACAGAATGGCTGAGATCAGAAAGAGTCTTTAACAAGTCTGAAATCTGAAATCAGCCCAGAATGTTATATGGTATTTATTATATCTGTTTCATGACTGGGTTAAAAATATGTATTTATTACAGAATAAGAAACTAGACATGGGGAATGGCCAAAAACTTGATGGTTTTAGTTTGAATGTCATTTTTTTGAATAAGATGCTATACATACATACAGTTTAGGAAACTGTAGTCTTCAACCTTCCTCTTTAGAAAGATTAACATGTAATAAGAATGGTGGCAAAGCATTCAGGTAGGAGGTAAGCACTGTGTTTTTTCATTTTGATATCTTTAGGATAATGTCAGACTATAGTCACAACTCATTACCTCTTTGGTTGTTCCCTGGAAATTTAGGAAAATATAGTAAGAGTTCAGAAGTCTCAGCTACCACTTGAAGTGGCATTCAAATGGATTTTTTTTTTTTTTTAATCACATTTGTGTCCGTAGACTCTGTTTAGATTCTCCAACCTTTATGAAGTGACAATTTAGGAATGGTAATTTAATAATTATAGATGTCAGTGTCTCACATAGTTGTGTATTCACATTTTTCTAGTTTAACTTCAGGGGACCATAGAAAATGACATGTTATTTTTCAAGAAAAAAAAATTTACATACATCGTATGGCATTTTTACAAAACTACATGCATATTTCTACCATATCAGTGTCTTCCTTCTCTTCCTTTAAACTTCATTGAAATAGTCTTACATACCATTTCCCTCTTGAGTATCACCTTATAGTTACAACTTGCACAGCTCATTCTCTTGTTTGGCAGGGACTGATGAGTTTTATGAGTCTGGGAACAATTTGGGATATTCATTGTTCAGTCATCTAGTGAATGTTTTGATTTCCTTTAACATCAATTGTCTAACCATAATTTATGAATCCAGCACATAAAAGTTCTTTCTACAGTACTCATCATTTTCAGAAATGTTCTTCCTGAAATCCTTCTGTTTGTGAACCCTTAATGTAGGTACTTCCAATAGGTCATAAGGACATCTAGCAAGGCTGGCAAACTGGTTGGAAAATTAAGAAGAGATATACTATGATTGTTCATCAGATTTAGCAGTTTGTAACTAGCCTTTCAAGAAAAAAATTCAGCATCTACTTGGTCTTTTGAAATTTAAGGTACCAACAGGTCTGTTACAGTTTCCTTAGAATTATCCAATTGTATTATGCCTCTCAAATTCCTAAGGAAAACATTTCACTGCTCAACAGTAAGATAATACATGTCTCACAGAGATGTAGTTTGAGACTGAATACTGTTCCGCCTCCTGGAGTAAGAGATTTTTCTGTGGTGTCCTCAATTTACCAATATACTAGGATTTCTTTGTTATAAATTTTTTATAGTCTGAGATATCTCCATTTTTTTTTTCATAAAAATTGTATTGATAGCTGGAAAATGAATTTTTTGTATACTGTTTTTCACAGTTCACCTCTCCATATCCAAATATCCACAGACTCATGGGATAAGCAGAATTCTCATGTAACACTGTATTTCATTTAATGTCCATAATAATAACAACAATGCTTTCAGCATGTGTACCGACACAAACAAAATAGCATCCTCCAAGTGTCTCATAATTAAGGCGTACTTCAGATTTTAGAATGAGAAAGTATAAACTGCATTAAAATGCCATAAAAATGAATCACAATCACTGATAATATATTTAGGTAAATATTTTGTGTTAGGAACATTAATTAAAAAATCACGTTTTGTAAATAAAGGCAGTAGGACAGATGAAGAAAAAACTACTCTCTGGTGTCCAACTTTCATTTCAGTTTTCACCATGGAAAGTTCACCTTGAAAAAGGCTGCTCATGTAAAAGTATTATGATACAACAAAGGACACTGACAAGCCCTGTAAACAAATCTACCATTTTTTTTCTGTTGTAAGGTGGTGTCAGTTTTGTGTCATTTAGCTTGCAAATTGAATGGGCAGGATCAGTTCAAAACAATGGAAATGAACCTGCATTTCTCCTTGTTATTCCAATCATAGATATTTAAGATGTGATGTTGTATTTATGTGGGAGTAGAGACAGCATTTAAATACAAGTACTTCCTGTAAGAGCTGGAATAGCGACACATGTATTTTGACAGAAGGCAAAAGCCATTATTTCCATAATATAAGCAAGAACAGGACATACAACACTTGGCATCCCAGCTGCTCGCATCTTTCTCTTTTTCATTTTCCAGTTGTCAAGTAGGCAGTAAGAGCAAAGTAAGGCCAGTTTTCCCTCAGGGTAAAAATTCTCTGCTCAGTTACCCAAAGTGATACAGCTCTGCATTTCCACTCATCTTTCCACATTTTCTGCTTTATGCTTCAAATCTTTGATGGCTCAGGCTCTCTCTTTTACCTGATTATCTTCTCTCATGTGTGCTTACTTTCTTTTTATTTTTGTACCAAATCATAACCTTATTTTTTTTCTCTCAGAAACAGAATTATGAGGTTCATTTTTGTAGAACAGTCTTCATCTTTTTTATCTTCTTTTCTAATCCCACTCTTATTACTTTCCCCTGCCCCCCAGCTATTTTACCGGTTTCTCTGCCATTTATTTTAATATTTACATGTAAAACTAACAGCTTCAAATGTTACAGATGCTCCGTGACTGTTTTGTGTTCTGCTTCATCACAGTGTGTCTTTGGCCTTTCCCTTTTGCTGGCTATAGCCTTTTAGATCACAATACAACCATGAATTTTAAAGTAGTATAAAATAGACGCCATAGTGTGATAGTGGGACTTGGCTTGAAATCTATTCTTCTTCACATGAGTGCCAGTGGGACTCCAGCTGGACAGCAGCAGCAATCACAGTACACGAAATGATTAAATTGCAAATTATTAGCTGTTAAGACTTTTACCTTTTTATGCACTCAGTATGTCTTGACTGATGAGGACACAGTTGTATAACCAGCTAATATGACCATGCATCTTTTTTAAAAAGATCTGTCCCTTGGAGTGATTGTATATCTTGTGTTTTAAGGGCACAAATCTTATTTAAATAGTTTGTCAGTGTAAGGGGAAACTTCAATCAATCAAACCTTCACATAGCAACACTAAGGTTGTAACTGATGATTAAATCTTGCCTTTTTTATAGCATTCAAAGAAAAAGAGGGTATTCTAAAAAAAAAGGGGTATTCTAATTTAAAAAGCATAGTAAAATTCTTTTGTGTGTGTGTGTCTTGCACAAGGTCTGATAGCACATCTTAAAGAAAAAATAATGATACAGGTTTAATATTTTGCCAGTTAAAACACAATGCTAGTCTAAATTTCTGTATTTCACATTTGCAACCTTAAAATAATGAAAGAGCATGAAAGAAATAAAAATTGGAGAAAATTACTGTGGAGGTGGGCTTTTATGCTTTACTTGAAATGCTGAGTGAGTAAAGAAGGTAGAATACACCTTCGTTATGCATTACCAAGTAAGTTCTTTTGTCATAGCATAGAATTCTTTTATGAAAACTATTCAGTGGCTTTCAGGAAAGTACATTCCAGTCTCAGTAACTTATATATAGAGAGGAACTCTAGTTCTTACAGAGATTAGCTGCTTGTGGAGCATTCCTAGCTACTGAAGAGATTAAAGTGAGCTTCAGAGATATGTGTGGAACAAAAAAAGAGAAGGGGTTCTTTCGAGTTTAGGCACAGGCCAGAACAACTTTCAGAAGAGCACTGAGAAGGAAGACTTCTACAAAAAAACACAGTGCTGGTATTTCTTTCAGGACATCTACTAAGATGGTGTTTTGATGGGTGAAGAACCTGAGCAGAGGTAAAAACCTGGAAATGACTGAGAGAATAATCTGAGCCCTCACTCCTCTGGCACTTCTTCAAAACTTCAAAACTGTGTATGAACTGTCATTGCTGAAAGCTGTCTCATTTTCCCACACCACCAGTTCTTTGAGATCAAATACTACACTGATCTCAAGCAGTAGTACTATGATTTCTTTAGAACATTTAATAATGGAAGATGTTAAAACTCTTTTAAAATCCTGTAAAAAAAAAAAGACTTCAGAAAGAAAGAAAGTAGAAAGCAAGAAGGAGAACTGAATTCTAAGAGAACTGCAGGTAAAATCATCCTGAATGTTCATCCTCTTGGTATATAAAGTTGAAATTTAAAATGAAAAAAAAATTGATTCTCCCAATAGCTATCTGTCACAGTGTAGTTTGTACCACATATAGTCTAAGACTGAATTAATGTTAAAGTGCTCGTTATAGCCATAACTATCATTAACATAATAATTACATGATATCATCAAACTGCATAAAGTTATATGTTATGTTAATCAAGAAGAACAAAATACTTTGGGGAAAAAAAGTGGAGAGAGCATTCTGTCAATCAGCAAAAATATCAGTAACTACAGTTACACCTACTGTATTTTTCGTATAGGAAGTTTTGCAGTTACTGATTCTATATTGTCAGATAAAAGACAGAAAGCAAAAGACTATTGTAAAAGTGTTTATATCAGTATTTCTAAGAATAAAGAAAAATTTGTTATTTTTCACATTAGGAAATGTGAAGATACAAAAAAATGTGGTTTCTATAGAACAAAAAAAGAAGTATATCAGTAAATTCTCTAATCTTGTTAAACAGAAGGTTTGTTTACAGCTAGTAAGTATTTCATTCTAATTTTTGTCTGTAGTACAACAGATACATCCTGGTAGGCTTCACTCCTGTCCCAGTTGCCAGCCATGTTTTTTGGGGGGAGGGAGGGGAAGCAGATTATTTGAAATTTATTTCTGTAAGGCCTTTTATGCTTCAGCCTGTGGAAACATAAAAATGTGTCTGATGTTTTTCACCTCTCTAAGAAGTGGAAATAGAGGGTAGCATTTTTCCCCCCTTTTTTTTCTGTTTTATGAGGGAGTTGATGATGTTAGGGGACAAATTTAAATTCAATTGTATTTATAATCATGAAAGGTATATATTTTTCTGTTTTCCTTGCTTTATTGCTCTGCTTGTCATATCTAGAATTTCTAGCTTTAACTCTTCACCTTGACATAAAATGCTGATCTATCTTAACTCAGTGTTGCTTTATACTGCACAAAAAATAATATAGCTTTACTCTGTGTATAATTCGAATCATAACAGTTGCTTATACTCTAGCAATAAGTGATAACTACCAGCAATATACATATGTAACATTTTTTTACATATTTGTATTTCTGTGAGCAGGGAGGATCAATTAAAATATGGAAATAGGAAAAAAAAGCTGGATCTACCTAAAATTTAATTAATAGCATTGGTTTGGTTCCAATTAGAAGGCTGGGTTCAGCCTGTGTAACTTCATGAATACTCTGAGGGCAGAAATTTTTTATAAAACTCTCAACCACAGATCTAACTTGCATTTGAAAGAAAGAGTATGTATCAGATTGAAAGCCCTCTGCATCTGTTTGCAGAGGAAGAAGGAAACAAAATCCAGTCCACATGAGAAGAGAGAGCTTCGTAACAGTGTTTTTCTTTACCTCAGTCCCACATAAAGTCTTTTGGTTTCTTACATTCCTGGCCTGAAAGCAGGAAATACCATGGTCAAAAATCTCATCAGCCTGACAATGTGAAAGGGTTTCTAAACAAACATAGTAAAAACACAAAAGGAAGGAAGAGTCGCAGGGTGGCAGCAGCCTGACAGAATGACAAGTAACACATTGGCTAAGGAGTTAAGGTAACTTGGAAGTGATACAGGGACAAAAATATTTTTGTAATGGTAACAAAGGGCTGATTTATCCACAAATATGCTTTATTTCTGCATTGCTCTACCCACATTTCCTCTTATACTTATCAAAAGTGTCCTTTTGATGTAACTTTATAAATTAAACCAAATAGAGCTCCCTGTATGATAGTTTCCTTGTGTAGAAATGTGGAAGTAGAGACCATAGATGTCATCAGACTGGTTCTTAGAAAAATATTAGCTTTTCAACTCAAATTATACCTGTCAAATCTCACAAATAAGTAGAATACAAGATAAATGGAAATATGTGGGTTGGACTTATCTGATCAAATGTAGAGGTCGCCCTATTTTTACTTGCAATTAGGCAATAGTACAACACAAGCCATCTCATCCTAAGTTATATTCCTCAAATGAAGCAAATGAATCCCACTGTTCAAGTGCTAACTTCATGGTAATGATTTTAAAGAGACTCTAGACAGCTATAAACCCATATACTGTACAAGTGTTAAGTTACATGACATGGATCCATACTCTGATACAGTATTTTAAAGTATTTTCAAAACAGAAATCAAAATTTGAAGTTATGCATCAGCACCTTATCTTGCAACATCAGCTTTCCACAGAATGGCTATTATTGGCTATTATTAAAAAAAATTGGCTTTTATTAAAAAAAAAAACACAAACACAACCAAAGTGAATATTGTATGGATTACCTTAAGTGAATGTGTGCAAGGGACTCAGAGTTTAGATGTTTTGTGTAGTCAATAATATGTGTTGTAAACATGTTTTTCTGACTAATTCCATTCTACCATTTTTATAAGTTCTAGGGAAATAATTTTAAGATAAAATACAATTTTTCTGCCAATTTAGAAGGTTACTTAGCAACATAATTATCTAATTAATTATTGTTTTCTTTGTGAAAGAAGTCACCTTTGAGGACAAATTTGCTCAAAGAGGAAAAGCTGTATATTTGACCTACACTCCTGTTGCCTGCTGGTGGAGTGCCAAGGAATCTATTTTGGTCTTGCTTTACCAGCCTATATTTTAATCACTATAAAAATCACTCAAAGGATCAGCCAATGCCTAACTGATGCTATAGGGCAAGTGCTTTGAAACAGATATAGAAAGTTCCAGCTAAAACACTGCAGATAATTTGGTCTTATCTTTCTTGTGTTGCAGGTAAATGACGATTTATAATTTATGATTATCAGGCTTTCAAGTAAATCAGAAAAAGCTCCTTTTTTTGGCTTTTTTGGGGGGGGGTTAGTTGTTTGTTTGTGTTTTTGTTTTTGTTTTTTAATGTCAAGCCACTAAATATAAAATGCTTGATTGCTCTTATAGGAAACAATACCTCTTGAAGTACTTACCATAAATTGTTTTCTTACAATCACAGGAGGTAGATCTTAATTAACCTTTCCAGTAACCTTGCCTTGTAGTCAATTAAACCTGTACAAATCACACTGGCTTCATTCTGAATTCTGAACTTACAGTGATCAAAATGGTGAAGATAAACCGCGACAATCCTTTTTGGAGTTTTCAGCTGACCTTGGAATTAGCATTGTATTGTTTTTATTAAGAATACAAACTTTTAAAGAAAAAATGCCTTCTTACTAAGTGCCAGAATACACTTCTTTTTAAGTGTATTCTGGCAGCCATTATTTCTACAGCAATTTGATGGCAGCTACCTCTTCCCTACTGTGATAGCTACCCTAAGAAAAATTAGCTACTGTACGTATATATGTACATTCATGTACTCACACAGACATGCAAATACAGATATATATATATAAGGACATATATACTTCTTTGGCATGCAGATATAGGAATAGTCTTTAGACAGTTTTCTAGATGGAAATAAAAATTCTAATGACCATGTATGCAATTACAATTAGAGATAAAATACAACATTTAAACCTTTATACTGAAAAAACAAAGCGTGCCAAACCCCTGTGTTTAAGCCTATTTGAACCGGAGCATGTATTTACCTAAAGCCAATGAAATGTCAGGACCAAGCCAGAAGATCCACCAGAAATTCAGGAACAGAAGGTGCTGATATACAATAAACTGCTGAGCACTTGCATTTTCTTCCCATCGTGGTCTAACTGTGCCACCCCCAGAGAATGTGATACTCAATTAGCCTTCTTATGTCCTTAAATGCTCACGTTCCTCTATTTGCTTTCCCTCTGCTCCATTCTTTGAAAATTAAAAAAATCTAACTTGTAAGAAAATATAGCATTTTTAGCTGCATATTTGTGGATGTGAAGACAATGCTCACTCTTGAATAGTCTTCCTCTTCATCAGGAAAATGTCAGCAAGCCATATGGAAGGATAGCAACAAGAGAGCTGTAACTGGAGAACACACTGATTTATTTTATTCAAATTCAACATTTAATTTTTGTATTCAACAAACAAGATGCAGGTTAACATCTTTATTTTTAATCTTCTCATGGCTATCTTCCTACTCCAAAGCTTAAACCAGAATATCTTACAAGAGATATTAATCTTTTCATTACACAAATCCTCAGCAGTTTCTATATGTTCAGATAAAGTTGATCTAGCTTGGTTCCCTAAATGGAAGCATTTGGACCTCAGTGAGAATTTAAATAAAAACGTAATGAGAATGTCAGTATAAATTCTATATCTTACTCTATAAGGAGACTTTACGAAATGACCAGAATTACATTTACAAAAGACTAATTACAGTCACGCGGAATTAAACATGGATAGTTAGGATGTGATTGTGTTAGGTTTTGTTTCCAAGTAAGATGACACACATTATCTCAAGGTCAAAGTGATTTCACTGAAAGTATTAACATGATCAACAAAACTGGTAATACATATAAAGCAACATTTAAAAATTAATTTTTATTTTAATAAGTTTAAATTTCATTTTATATTTTCTTTGTTAATAATAAGCTTATTAGATGCCCATACTAATTTTTTCCTATTTTGATCGGGGTGTTTTATATCAGTTCATGGTATTAGGTAATCTTATTTAATTTGCTGTTAAGCAAATACACACTTTCCTCCACCCCCCAAAAAAAAAACTTACTCAGTGCTTTATGAGTCTTTGAACAGTAGCCACACAAGGACTCACATAGGAATTTATGCATGTGTTCCATACATCTATACTGGTACTGTGAGCTGAAATCAGCACCAGTAGACAAATTGTCTCCCCAACAATATTTTGCTGATTGCTCATAATGTTAATTTTATAAAGGAATAAAACATCTTACACTGATAGTAGCAAAATAAAAACCTCAGGGCATTTTATAAATATGTACTGACAACAATAAAAGTTTGAAGTGTTACAGATCAGTTATTACTAATCTAGTCTAGAGTGGAATGGATTATTTCCAATCTACAATATGAGAGCAAGCTTTTCTGAAATACTTTTTCAATCTTCTTAATGAGAAGGACTCAGTTTCATGAGATCTCAGAGGAAAATTCAGCTCTGTCCCTTGCACAGCCCTGTGAAGAAGGATCTGGAAGTTCTGGTGGACAGCAAGTTCCCCGTAAGGCAGCAGTGTGCCCTTGTGGTTAAGAAGGGCAGTGGTAACCTGGGGTGCATCAGGAGTGTGGCCAGCAGTGCAGGGAGGTTGTCCTCCCCTTCACCTCTGCCCTGGTGAGGCCACATCTGGAGCGCTGTGTCCAGTTCTGGGCTCTGCAGTTCAAGAGAGCAGGGGACAACTGGTGAGTGTCCAGTGGAGGGCTACAAAGATGGTGAGGGGACTGGAGCATCTAAAGGCTGAGAGGGCTGGGCCTGTTTAACCTGGAGAAGACTGAGAGGGAATCTTATCAATGTCTATGAATATCTTAAGGGTGAGTGTCAAGAGGATGGGGCCAGGCTCTTTTCAGTAGTACCAAGCAACAGGGCAAGAGGCAACAGTCACAAACTACAAGACAGAAAGTCCCATCTGAATATGAGGAAAATTTTTTCACTTTGAGGGTGACAGAGCACTGGAACAGGCTTCCTGTAGAGGAATGAAGCTGGATTAATTAGCATTGATGATATATAACTGTGGGTTGGCTTCAGGGGTGGTGGGTTGGCTGATTTAGGTAAGGTGCAGCTGTGGCTGGTTGAGCGCCAATGAAGAGAGAGCAGCTGAAAAAGAAGTGTGGAGAGGAAGAAGCAAGAGAACACATGCCCTGGATGGGGTGAGGAGAAGGCAGCAGAGGGACTGTATGGAGAGTATGATGGTATAAGATGGTAAAAGACCTTATTGCTGCTTGATAATTTGGAGAGTGCTGCGGCAGCTTCCTGGAGAGGGTATGGAGTCTTTCTCTGGAGACATTCAAAACCTGCTTGGATGTGACTCTGTGCAAACTACTTTAGGTGAACCTGCTTTAGTAAGGGGAGGGGCTAGATGATCTCCGGAAGTCCCTTCTGACCCTGACCATTCTGTGATTCTATGATCTGCATGGGAGTATATGGTAGGAAAAACCAAAAGTGTATCATCATGTTTTAATCTGTCATATAGACTGGAGTTTGCATGCAGCTGTATTTCACCTTTCTCCTACTGGGACATAAAATTAGTGTGTAGTCTCCCAGGCTGTATTTACATTTACCTGCTGAACATGTTGCAGCGAACTCTGGAGGATTTGGATCCACAGGTAGCCCACGTTGGTCACCTGGAAATACACTGAGTTTCCAGTCATAAAAGGTAGGACAAAGAATAAGGAAGGGAGAAGGGAGCCTTCATCTTGATAAAAGCACTTAGCTTTATTAAAGGTTCATGCTAAGGTCATCTCTTGAAATTGCTATGGCAAGAACTCTCAGTAAATTTGGTATCAGGAAGATTTAGTGTTATGTTGACAAAATAAAGAAAGAGCAACTATAAACAAGCTACATCAAGAAAGAAAGGAAAGGGGAGAAAAGGCTTCCATCTGAAAACATCCTCAAATGCAGTGACCACAGGACTTAATCTGAGCTATTTACAAAGATATAGAGCATGAAATTACTCATTCCACTCAGAACTTCTCAATGAGAAAGACAGCATTACCCAAAATTTCTTTCCTGCTTTGAGCAGAAGTGTGTATCTGCCGCCTTCCATCTGCAGCTCATAAGAAAAAGGATGGGATAGACAGCTTCTATATTTTAGAACAAGAGTTCAGGTGACATCTCTTCTCCTTTGATTAACTTACCAGCTTGACATTTTTTCTTAGGATATTTTTATTGTGTGTTATTTCTCATTTGTGACTACAAATAAAATAATCCTTTAAAAATGCTTCTTGAATGACAGCATGGCTACTCAGCACCCATTTCACACACTGGAAATCTCACTAAAAATTCACATTATGTTTAATACATGGAGCTGCGAATAAATCCATTGATAAAAGAACAGAAAAATCAGATCTTTACAGACTTTGTTTTCATTACCATGCTTCCCTCGTGGGTTGGTGATTGAATTATATTTTGTTAACTTTGTGCTGTTAATATTCTTTCTTTTTCCTCAGGGGCCAAAGAATGTTTGCATGAAGCTTTAGAGTAATCTGAAGAATTTTATGAAGAAAATTATTTGGCTATTTGAGCATGCCTGTAACACACACATTATTATTTTAAAATGTATGAGCTATCTTAAAATTTTAGTGAAAAGAGAAGCACTCTTATAGCTCCTGTTTTCAAAATATATGTTTAGATGGTTAAAAAAATGGGGCTTTTTTTTAAGCAGCAGAGTGTTTGTTTTTTTGTCAAATGATGATCTTCTAGTCAAGCCACGCTGATGTTAATAAGGACCTGTCCAAACATGTCATTTGGGTTCATGTCATCTCCTTACTAAGTTTACAGATAGGAAACATTATATATTTAAATAAGTATTCCATTGTCATTAATGAAATGCTGGTAGGGAAACAAAAACCTGTTTAAGAGTGTTTAGAAAAAAACCCAGAAAATCAGGAATGATATCTTGAAAATATAGTGAATGGAAATATTTTCTCATCCTAACATGTAAAAGGTCTATAATGTTGCATTAATATCTGTAATTCCATAGGAATTCCATGTTTTCACAGAATGGTCAGGGTCAGAAGGGACCTCTGGAGATCATCTAGTCCCACCCCTGCTAAAGCAGGTTCAGCTGGAGCAGGTTGCAGTCACATCTAAGCATGTTTTGAATGCCTCCCGAGAAAGAGACTCCACAGCCTCTCTGGGCAGCCTGTTCCAGTGCTCCGTCACTTTCAAGGTGAAAAGTTCTTTCTCATATTCAGGTGGACTTTCTGTCTTGTAGTTTGTGCCCGTTGCCTCTTGCCCTGTTGCTTGGTACTGCTGAAGAGTGCCTGGCCCCATCCTCTTAACACTCACCCTTAAGATATTTGTAGACATTGATAAGATATGCACACACACACACCCCACCCCCACAGCTCTCTCTTCTCCAGGTTAAACAGGCCCAGCCCTCTCAGCCTTTCCTCTTAAGGGAGATTCTTCAGTCCCCTCACCATCTTTGTAGCCCTCCACTGGACACTCACCAGTTGTCCCCTGCTCTCTTGAACTGCAGAGCCCAGAACTGGACACAGCACTCCAGATGTGGCCTCACCAGGGCAGAGGTGAAGGGGAGGACAACCTCCCTGCACTGCTGGCCACACTCCTGATGCACCCCAGGTTACCACTGCCCTTCTCTAACCACTAGGGCACACTGCTGCCTTACGGGGAACTTGCTGTCCACCAGAACTTCCAGATCCTTCTTCACAGGGCTGCCTTCCAGCAAGTCAGTCCCAAGCCTGTCCTGGTGTATGAGGATGTTCCTTCCTAGGCGTAGGACCTTACACTTGCCTTTGTTGAACTTCATTATGTTCCTCTCAGCCTGTCCAGGTCTCACTGAATGGCAATGCAGCCCTCTGGGGTATCAGCCACTGCTCCCAGTTTCGTATCACCAGCAAATTTGCTGAGGACACGCTCTGTCCCTTCGTCCAGGTCATTGATGAATAATTGAACAGGACTGGACCCAGCACTGACCCCTGGGGAACACCCTTGGCTACAGCCTCTGACCACAGCCCTCTGAGCTCTGCCATTCAGCCCGTTCCCAACCCACCTCACTGTCTGCTCATGTAACCCACACTTCCTGAGCTTACCTTTGAGGGTGTTGTGGGACGCAGTGTCAAAAGCCTTCCTGAGGTCAAGGTAAACAACATCCACCCATCTTACCTCATCTACCCAGCTGCCTGTCAACACTGAAAATCATTACATGTAAGAAAATACCAAAGGTAAGCTATCGACATGTTGTCTGTGTGATGATTCTCAAATCGTTATTGTGTGATTGCATGGGAAAATTTGATACAGCATGAAAGATAAAATAGTAGTTGTCAAGAGGTTAAATTGTAGAAATCAGTAACACCTCAAATGTCTTTAATAACTGGTCCATTAGATGTAGTCTTCCTCTGAGGTCTAAACATGTTAGGCTTGCTTTGTGATGTCCAGAAAGGATGTTTTACTGACCAGTTAGAAAAGCCACAAATGAGATCACAGGCGTGACGCATCACGTGGACAATAGTAAGGACAGTTTTCACTTCTGCGAGCTGCTGAACAGTCATAACAGACAAAACCAAACAAACAATAGGGGGCAAAAATAAATAGATAATAGACAGAGAGAAAAGAAAATTAATCAGGCAAGAGGAAACAGTGCTGCTTCAACAATCACCCATAACAACAGAGCAAGACAGGCCTCTTGGAAACAAATAAAAATTGACAGAGAAAAATGAAAAACATGAATACATAGAATAAAACATTCATAAATTTGTTTGGACACACTAGGGAGCCCTGTAAGGTTTATAATTTGCTTCCTTGGGGGTAGAATTAAAACTAGGGACAAGTTTTTAGACGTATTAAGACATTTCATTTGATAACTGCCAGAATTTAAGCATCATACTAATGTTCAATGTAACTGCCCTCTTTTCCTGCCTGAGTTGCCTTTAGCAACTTACAGGCAACATCTCCCTTGTTTTAAACATCTGACATCAGTAGATGATGATCACAGCAGTTACCAGAAATGTTGTCTAGGTTTCTTTCACAGTCTTTTCCTAAAAAAGAAAGGCAACATCAAGCATCTGAAGAGTAAGCAAGACCTAGTAGTAGGACATCCTGGACACACAATTAAGTTTGTAACGTCACTTATCTGAAACTGATGCGCTTGACTAAGGGCCACATATAGGGCATCTTTGTCCTTAAGATCTTTTTCAAAAGGTGGCAACACAGTACATCACAGCTAAGGCTTTTCAAAATTATTACATTTTGTCTTTTGGAATAACAGGTACAACAGCTACAAGTTACAGTTCCGCATAGTTCCCATGTTTCAGCATGTATCCTGGCTATGGGGAAAAGAAACAGCTCACTCACAGTTGTGTCACCACTATGCCAGATGGCATAAAAAAGATGAACACAACTCAATAGTTTGGTGATTAGGATTTATATTAAGCATATACTTCTGCAGCTCCTGCAGCGGAGTTACTTTTACTGGGTGCAGGTGCTCAGGAGCTGGCAGGGGGGCTGATGGCGGTCTCTGGTAGGAGGCAGCCAGATGTGGTGGGTTTCAGTGGACCCACACATTGCACAGCTGAGCCCAGCAGCCCAAGCGGTGGTAGTTCAGAGAAAACATATTTAAGAAAGGGCAGAACACATTGGAGAAAGAAACAGGAGGCAAGAGAAAAAGTGAGGAAATGCAGAGGGAACACCAAGGTGAGAGAAGGAAGAGGAGGAGATCCTCCATGCTGCCAGAGCAGATATCCCCTGCAGCCCATGGAGGACCACACACACTGGAGCAGTGGAAAGGTACAAGAGGGAAGGGGGGGAAGAGACAAACCACTATGTACTGACCGAAGCGCACCCTGCCACCCCCTCTTCTGTGCCACTTACTGCCTCAGTAAAGAGGCTGAGTGTGACCTGCGGTGACAGCAAGGGTTGGAGCAGAGGAGCTGGGAGTGAAGCCAAGTCTGGGAAAGGGAAGAGGTTGGTTTAGTGCCTGTCTGCTAGTTGAATCAATGATTAAATAATTAACAGGCAACAAATTGTTAGTTTTGCCCAAGCTGAGTTTGTTTTGCCTGAGATGATAATTAGTAAGGGATCTTCTTTTCTTTATCTCCATGCATGTACTTTATCATTCCTGTTCTTCCCATTTTCTTACCCCCATCCTGCTGAGCAGCAGAGTGAGCACGTGGCTGGGCTGGATAGGAGCTCAACTTTTCATCAAAGCTAACCCACCACAGGCCAATAAACACAAAACATCATTATTAACTTTTCATGGTGTTTTGCAGCAGATTTATGTATCTAGTCTACTAGTGAATGCTGTGAGTGCTACTTTTTTTTTTTTTTTTTTCTTTTCTCTTTTTTCCCCAAAGGTAGTAATAACTGAAAGGTTTCCTTGGGGGGACAATAGCACAGCTGACATGGTATTTAAACATTGTGGTTCCAGTTGCAAAGTACCATATTCCTTTACCCGTTGACTTTGGCTAATATTTGGAAATAACTGAAAGATAAGAAAGAGAATTTTCTTATGGTATGTGTTAAAACTGAAGCCAATAAATAACTTTTTAATATAGACTACAATTCTTACATGTACTGTAACTCTTCCAGAGCCCTGTGTTGGAAGACAGTGACTTGGGGGATGATAAACTCCCAGCCAACCCTGAACTTGTTTGAGACTTGCTGCTCCAGCTGGATGCACATAAACCTATGGGGCCTGATGGGATTCATTCCAGAGTACTGAAGGAGCCGGCCAATGTCATCATGACACCTCTCCCCATTATTTTTCAAAGGTCTTGATAGTCTGGAGAGGTCCCAGCTGACTGGAAGCTGGCAACTGTTGCCCCAGTTTTCAAGAAGGGTGAGAAGGAAGACCCTGGCAATTACAGACCTGTCAGTTTCATTTCAGTGCCTGGTAAAACCATGGAGAAGGCAGTTCTGGGAGTTATTGGAAAATACTTGAGAGGCAATGCAGTCATTGGTCATAGCCAGCATGGGTTCATGAGGGGAAAGTCCTGCTTAGCTGACTTAATTTCCTTTTATGACAAGGGCACCCATCTAGCTGACCAAAGGAAGCCATTAGATGTGGTGCTTTTGGATTTTCACAAAGATCTTGATACTGTGTCTTACAGCATCCTTCTGGATAAAATGTCCTGCACACAGCTAGGCAAGCCCATGATATGTTGGGTGAGCAATTGGCTCATGGGTTGGGCTCAAAGGGTTACAGTAAATGGGGTACATCACGCCGGTGGCCAGTCACCACTGGGGTTCCCCAGGGCTCAATTTATAGGACCACTGCTCTTCAAAGTTTTTATAAATGATCTGGATGAAGGAATCAAATGTATATTAAATAAGTTTGCCTATGATACAACTAGGAGGAGCTGTGGACTCCCTTCATGGTAGAGAGGCTTTACAGAGAATCTGGATAGGCTAGAGAGCTGAGCAATCACCAACCATATGAAATTTAACAAGACCAGGTGCCAGATTCTCCACCTGATATGGGGTAATCCTGGTTATATGTACAAACTGGGGGATGAGAGGCTGGAGAGCAGCCCCATGGAAAGAGAGCTGGGGGCTTGGGTTGATGGCAAGTTGGATATAAGCCAACAGTGCGCCCTGGCAGCCAAAAGCAACAACTGTGTCCTGGGCTGTGTGCATCAAGCACAGCTTTGCTAGCTGGTCGGGGGAGGTGATTGTCCCACTCTGCACTGCACTGGGGCAGCCCCCACCTCCAGTACTGTGTGCAGTTTGGAGCGCCTCAATATAAGAAGGACATCAAACTACTAGGGTGTGTCCAGAGGAGGGCAAACAAGATGGTGAAAGGCCTTGAGGGCAAGACTTACGGGGAGCAGCTGAGATCACTTGGTTTGTTCAGCCTCGAGAAGAGAAGGGGTGACCTCATTGCTGTTTACAGCTTCCTCAAGGGGGGCAGCAAAGGGGGAAGTGCTGATCTCCTCTCTCTGGTGACCAACGATAGAGCACAAGGAAATGGAATGGATCTGTGACAAGGGAAGTTCAGACTGGACATTAGGAAAAGGTTCTTCACTGAGAAGGTGGTCGCACAGTGGAACAGGCTCCCCAGGGAAGTGGTCAGAGCACCAAGCCTGTCAGAGTTCAAGAGCATCTGAACAACACTCTTAGTCATATGGTTTAGTTTTAGATAGTAGGTTTAGTTATATAGCCATATGGTCTAGTTATGGAGTAGGACTTGATGATATTTATGGGTCCTTTAAAACTTAAGATATTCTAAGACTTTATGATTCTATAACTGTTTTAATGTGTAATTCCTAAGATTCCAAGGCCTGCAGGCATTTCACAGGTCCTGTTCAACTATGATTCCTATTCATTTAGGAAGGAACTTCGCCTATGTCTTGGTGAGGACATGGAGAAGTTCACTAACTGTCTGATATGTATGTTTATTTTGCAAGGCAGAAGAACATAAATATGTGCTTGAATATAAGTATTATCCTCTGCCTTACTCTCAGATATTGTCTGTGAATTTATCCAGTTCATTAACAGACTGTGGCAAGGAGATGTCAGATTTGCCTTTGTTACTTTTCCTTACTCTCATATTACTCTCTTCGATTTAACACTTAGTATTTTTAATATATTTAGATTAAAACAAATATTTACAAAACAAATTAGGTGTTTTCAGACATGGACAAACCATTTATTTCTTTATGGAGATACTGCAGGTGTGCAATGACAGCAAACACATTATTCTTTCCCCTATCCAAAGACACTAGTAAACATTTCACTTTTATTTGCCATCTATAAGCCTGTCATTTAGTTAATATTTTTTTCTAAAATATTTAAGAATTTATCAAAACAGACTTGTTTGACATTTGGAATTTAGTAACTAATAGGAATGTCATGTATTGATTAATATACTATACAGAAAATTAAAGTAGTTATTCTTTTGAGCAACGTGATCCTTTATAGTGGAGTGCTGTCAGAAAAAAAACCCCAACAGTTACTTGTTTAAGGAACACATTGTTATAAATTAATATAATTTCAGCTCTTTTATTTCACACTTGAATTTGAAGTAGGAAAAGCTAGTGACTACAATAAGTAGTTGTGGCATGCATTAATAGATGAGTCTCAGTAAGTACAAAATGTAAATTTGAGAGGAATTACTATAAACATGCTAGAGGTTTCTAAACTAAATAGTATCTCCAGGGCAGAAATACAAAAAAATGTCCTTGCATTTATCATATTGTAATGAATATTCAGTATATCTCAGTGGCCTAAAGAGTGAACAAAATGTCTCAGTTATGTTGTAAAGAGAAAACGGAATAATCCAGGCAGATTTACTTCCTAAGACTTGATTTTATGTTGTCTTTTCATTTAGTCACCACAGCTAAGTCTTAAAAGGGATATCCTATGTTAAAGGAGATACATATATATCCTATATATAAACCCATGTATCTTTACATATTATGGTTTTCTAAAATCTGCCTAATTGTTTTTAAAAAAGTAACATATATTTATACATTTTGTTGTTTTAGAGCAGGGGTCCTCAAACTATGGCCTGCAGGCCGGATACAGCCCCCCAGGGTCCTCAATCTGGCCCCTGGTATTTACAGAACATCCCCCCCCCCCCCCCCCCGCCTTCCCCCCTGCCAGGGGTTGGGGGGCGGAACGAAGCAGCCGCGGATGACTTCCTACCACTTAATCTGCATGCCAGCCCCCTGTTTAAGAAGTTTGAGGACCCCTGTTTTAGAGGAACCCAAGTGTTTAATATATGGGAAACTGAAAAAACTCCTTAAAATATCCTGGATTTTCAATTGAATCATCTAGAACTGCAGAAAAGATATTAAGTTATATGTCAGTCACACTTGTGACTAGTCAATCATAGGATTCACTTAAGTCCCCATAGGGGCAGGCATCGCATCTTGCTTATGAATTATGCATTTTTACCTATTCACTTTTATTTGAAAAATTAAAATGTATTCTGACAATGTCATCTATGTCAAATCTGTATGCAAAAACATATTTATACTTTCTAATTATAATGCAAAAAATAAATGTTTTGATACTTAAGGGAATAAAAACTAATCTTTTTTTTCCCCACTAAGACTGTTCTCCCAAGCTGATGGTTTAATTCCCACTGGATGTGCTCTGATTCTTCAGATAAGTAGTGAAATACTCTCACTCTTCTTATCTTCCTACTATGATGTTATCCCACTGAAATTCTTTGCAAAGCTGAATTGAACTTCACTTAGGTCCTGATCCAAAATCCATCAAAGTCAATGACTTTCTTTGGGAATCAAGTCCCAAAGATAGTTCTTAAATACTTTTGAGGTAATGATAACCTGAACATGTATCTCAAAGGATTTCTGTATTCTGGGACTCTTTGTGAATTCAGGCTTAATGCAATATGAAGGCTGAGAAATCTCCAGGCTTCAGTAAGTTTCACAGGCTGTGGTTACTTAGATGTTGGGAACCACAGGCTGTGAGAAGCTTTGGCAGTAAAATAGCTAGGGGTTCTTACAGTGATTCATAGAATCATTTTGGTTGGGGTTTTGGTTGGAAGGGACCTCAAAAGATCGTTGAGTTCCAACTCCCCTGTCATGGGCAGGTACACCTTCCACTAGACCAGGTTGCTCAAAGCCCATCAAACATGTTCTTTTGCTTAAGGTTTTTATGATTATTCTTTACAATGACTTATGCATGTAATGGTAATGAGAGAGAGACACTGCATAACACGAGACAAGACCCTGGGAGACTGTTAAAACACCTTAACAGTTAGGAAGGAATACCTACATTTCCCTGTGGATCTCATGTCTAACATCTTTCTTAGACCAATTGTATAAGGACTGAGTCCCATTTAATCCTTACATGGGACTGTTTATTTCCAAGGAGTGCAAGAAGCAATTTACTGACTCTGGACTTCAAGCAGGCAGACTGGGATCTTAGGAAAGGAAGCTCTGAAGGTCTTACTGGTCTGTCCTGGGAACTGCTTTTTTCAACATCCTTATCCATGAGCCAGAGGAATGAATAAAGGGTTTGCACATAAAGTTTGCACATGACACTTAACAGGGGGAACAATTGGTATGTTGGAGCAGCCCCTTGTGCCTACAGGGAGGTCAACAAGAAGACAGAACCATGTTCTTCACAGTGGTGCACAGTGGCAGGACCAGTGACAATAATAAATTGAAACAAGAGAAGTTCAGACTAGTTATGAGGAGATGTCAGGCAGGGAAGCATGCTGCCCTGAAAGGTTAGTTATTTCCTGGCTCTTTTAAGTTACCAGAATCAAACCTTGGTTTTGAAAATATGAACTTTCTGAAATTACTCAGGGGTGGTTTTCTTTGGGAATACTTAGGAGCTTAGATCTCAATTCAGTAGTCTATGTCAGGAACTGAGACTGTAGTATGGTTCAATGCTCCTTTCAACGAGGGAGTATGTAAGAAAAACAAAAGGTGCAGGCAGGTGTTTTAAAATTAAAACATATGGTGGGTTTGCTTTCTACTTTCATTTCAGCTTTCATGTTTTATGATGGAAAAAAAAAAGAGGAAGTAGGTTCTTTTACATAAAGAAATTGCATCTCTGAATAATTTATTTCAGAAATTCAAGACAAGACCTGAGGCTTAGCTTACAGGTTTGATCCTTCACTTCTCACAACATAAAGAAGTGCTTTAACTAGAAGGGTAGAGACAAAAATGATGATTCTAATGTTTTCCATTCCTTCAATTTCCTAGTGTCTGGGGAAGGTATGCATTTTCTCTGCAGGGATCGCTAACATCTGCAAATGAGTGAAGAACATTGGAGTGAGAAATCAAGAGTCAGAATTCCCTTTACATGATTTCCTCTCACCAGACTGTAGTTAGATACCCTGCTGAGTATCTTTTTTGTCTCTTTATGGCCTAATAGCGAAGTGTTACATGGATTATTGGAGGTGTAGCTGAAATCCCATTCATGATGAGGTGGTTTCTACTTCCTAGGCTTGTGTTTCAAACTGTCATATTTTAAGATTAATTTGACACTGGGGAGACAATATGAACTTGGATATCAAAATGTTTCAATCACAGATGTACACAAAATTTAGTGGATTACCCAACTTCCTTCTAACATGGGAGAGAGAGTGCAGTCCAGTAGAGAAGCTGAGCATCTCATGCTAGTGGTTTCTCATACAACCTCCCTGTCCTGCAGGAGACATGTAATGGGGTCAGTGTAGCAGTCCTACCTGTGGGGTGCATGGTCCTGGGGCTAGGCAAGGCTCCCCCAGGCATCTCTCCTATCACCAACGTTCTCCTGTGTGACCCCAGACACCATCAGTGCTAGAATGTGGTAGGCAATATTTGATTCTTGACTAACCTCTTCAGTGTCACTTCAGACCTAACTACTGGCCATGACTATTGCTGGTACAATCTGCCTGTCTAAGAGATTCTTGGTAATTCATGATTTTTGCAGTGACAGACACAGTTGTAGCTATCACAGTGATTGGCAGGTTATTTATGCTAACTTACTTCTCTATTCTTATAATCAAGCTGCTTCCTTGACAGGTTTACACTGACTTCCATCTGTGGGTTTTTTCCATCATTCTAACCATCCCCATACAGCATTGGCCACCATCAGTGTAGACGTATGCTATGGGCTGCTTTTCCTGTTCATCCACTTCTAGGGCTAATTGCATAGCTATGGTGTTTGAGCCTAGAGGACAATGTCCTCAATGTTTTGCATGTGTTCTGTGGTACCACCCACCTCTAGGGTCTCTTAAACTAGCCCATGGTAAATGGTGGGATGATGTTTCTACCCATGAGGTAATTGCTTCCAGTGTACTGGATTCCTTACCAGGTGAAAGCAGGTGCTTACATGCCTTCACTGTGGGAATGGAGGTGTTTGCTTTGTCCATAGTGGCATGCTGTCTAGTTTGCTTTGCTTCCAGTTCATACTGCATATGAAGTACATCCAGGACAACAGCAGGCAAAGCTAGGGTCACTTCACTCAGGGCTTGCTAACCCATGAGCCATCACCCCTCACTTGGCTTTTTCACAGGCCATACCACACTACTGTATGGGGAACCGGTTTGTATTACAACTGTCTACTCCTTGAGACGATGCCTTAGTGCTAATTCTACCCCTGCAGCTCCCCCCTCCCAGGATTTTGCCAACATGATCGCTCCTTCCCATCTTTGCAGTTTATGTTCCCTCCCAGGTTATGCAATGCCAGCAGGCTGCAGGAGCAGGGGCTGAGGTATCATCGCAGCCACCCAGGCTCCACAGCAGCAGCTGGACTCACCCAGTCACATGCCTTAACCAGCACCTGGGGTAAACCCATCTGTCTTCTTCTCCCCTTGTTCCTCTTTAATAACTGTGATATGATTGCTTGTCTCTGGGGAAGGAACAAGTCCCTCTCATCACTACTGGAGGAAAAGAGGGACTCTAAATCACCACCCTAGACCTCTGTTCCCAGCTGGGAGCACTTAACTGTTTTCCAGATCACCCTTATCTTCCTCCAGTTCTGTACTTTTTCCCATGAAAAAATAGTATACAAAGGAACAAGCCCGCAACAAAGCCTCTCATCGGGGAACCAGGGGGTTCTTATTTCTTATCCCATTCTTACTTTATTGCCTAAACATTTCACCAAGTCTCATCCCTACACACTCACTTCTTGGATTTGGACTTTACCAATGAACTTGAGCAATGCTTGCCACAAGGGCATACCTTGTTGCACCAATCCCTTCTTGAGAGCAAGGTCTTGCTGCAATCTCCGTCCCAGACCCTAATACCCATAAGAATCTGTGTTACAGATATCTGTGTGAACACTTTTCACCACAGGAGAGATGGCACAGCCTGGGAGTGAGGCTGCGTGAGTCAGCATGGTAGTCCCAGCTATACAGTGCTGGTTGCTGGGGTCTGGGGTCTTCTGCACATTTCTTTCAGGATTGCCTGCTCTGCATAGTTGTTGATCACCCTTTGGGTCCACTTTATTACTATTCTTATTTTTATTAGGAAAAAGTGACAAAGATTTCCTACACTTTAGTGTTGTAGCTTAGTGGGGTAACAGATTCACTAGGGTTGTCAATCTTAAGCAGTCTTTAAAAGATTTCAGCTTGCTTACCAAATGAGCCACTTCTAACTAAAAAGCTACAATATGTTACCTTCCCTTGAATATAGTTTGGATTCTTATTTGCTGAACTTCAAAAGTCCTTCCCCTATAACCTCTGGCTGACTGCAGCTTTTGAGACAAACTGGGGTGGGTGGGGAAGTGGGGAAAGCCTTTTTAATTGCACTAAACTTTCACTAGAACTGTGAGGGTTATTATGCGCTTAATGATATTAAATGAACTACATTGTTAAATATCATGGTGAAAATTGTATTCTTCAACTTTGCACATTCTTACTGTTAAAAAATTTATTCAACTGCTCAGATGCCAGATCTTGTACTTTTTATCAGTTAGCATAAACTGTTAATATATACCAGTTAATATAGATAAAGATAGAAACAGAAATGGGAAATAAACCAAGAAAATCAATGCCAGAAATAAAAGAACAGGAAAACAAAATCATAAATATGTAACAAAAAACCTCCTCTGAATATGATTGGATTTGATAAACTCTCAGACTATTACTGTAAATACATGTCAATAATAAATATTGAAATAATATTGGTTATATTATATAAAGTAATATATTTATATTTCTGCTTACAAAAATAGTGAAGTTTATTTCCTTTAAAATAGAAAATCTAATTTTCAGTTATTAAAAAAATAAAGGACTATTTCCTCAGTTACTGAGCTGCAATCGTCTTAAGGGAGAAATCAATTAAAAATGTCTATTACAATTGTAAAGTCAATGTTAACATTAATCATCAACTAAGTATGGTTGTAACATATTTCTAAGAGTACTAACAACTGTCCAGAAAAGGTCATGTTAAAAGTTATTTATCCTGATCAAGTAAGGAGCTCATTTAAATTTCATATCATGTAATAAATATTTAGAAAATGCTATTAATCAGTTATATCCTGGCAATATAAAGGTTTAAAAATCCTTTACACCTAATAGTCACAAAGGTAATTTTTAATTTCACTTCTGGAAACATATTTTTTACTTACTTTTTAGTAGCTTATTTTTGGAATAATGTTTAACCTACTTAATAAAAGCCATATAATGACATGGGTAACACATTCCCTCAAAATAATCCACTTGAAGTTGATTAGATTAGTAACGAAGTGCAGTAAACCTGGATTAGATGCCTGACTGCTGAAGACCTTAAAGAATTCATTTTATTTTTCTAAACCTCACTTTCCTCATTTCAAAGATGTTATTAATGATTTTAGTCCCATTTTTAAACTAAACTGAATGCTATCAATAAATAAAAATATGCATAATTTAGAATATATAGGAACGAGATATTACTATCAACATCCAGAATAAAAGTAACAAATCAGAGAACTTCCTTCCTTAGTCAGAAACCAGGCTAATTGCTTCGTTGGTGAAAAATGATATTGCATGTATTAGCATCTTAAATGGCATTCCTTATTCTTTGATTATGTTCCATTTGTACAGTTGTTCTGAAGTTAAATCATGATAATAATTCAACTGCCACTAAACTTTTGGGTGACAGCAGGTCACCTAGAAAGAACTGGAAATTTCCAGTTAAGCAATTACATGGTTAAATCAATATTAAAAGAGAAACCAAGAAAGACTGCTGGAATAAGTAAACTGAAGATTAAAAACATTTACAATTACAAAATAAATATATTTGCTTCCTGGAATAAATTAGCATATTCTTACACATATAATACTTTGGCTCAGCCAATATATTTTAATTTTATTCTATAGGATTAATATCTATCTTACATTTACCATGGATACATTTCACACAATGCTATCTTGAAACCTGTAAAAACTGCCTACAGTGCATTGAACAAATTAGAGAACTATCCCAGCTGGTCAGGAGAATTTCACTGTGTTTCACAGCTGAGATTTAATCTAGGATGCTAATGGTTAAATGCAAATCTTTCTCATTCTAACTTACATAAATCATGTACAGAATAAATAAAATAATAATTATATAAAAATACATGTTTATATGTTCAATATAGATTTAGATTCTCAAATGTGAATTGAAAGTAAGTGAAATATGTGACTTGTAGAAAAATGAAGCTTCCAAAGGACTGGTAGAACAGCCACCTTTCCTTTTACTTTATAAACCCATTCAAGCTACACCATTCTTGCAATGCATTCAGAAGACTAATAAATTGTAAACCAGGAAATATATGCAAAAGCAAGGTAAACATCCTTTGAAATCTCAACCATTATACTAAAAATGAATGGTTTATTGTTGTATTTGTACATAATAGTTTTGAGGAAAGAAAGAACTTACTTGAACTGAATTTTCTGTGGTCCTGAAAATACTTGGTGAATATACAGGTGGAGAGACATATATTCACACATCAATAATTTCACATGACATTCAGTTTCTAGGTATGAAATTCTGAAGCACACATGCGCTGTCGGGCTCATCCATTCTACTATAATATTAAAGATTTTAACAACAAAAACAAGCAAAGTAGAATTTACCAATAGTGCAAATATCTTAAAATAAGGGTTCCAATTAAAAGTCAAAAAGCTTTCCACTAGAGAAAACTTTCACAAATTTGGGAGCTCTGCACATCCTGAACAACGGCAGCTTTTGCTCTGGACTACACAACCGTTTTGGCTATTTGTAGTGCAAACTGTTACTGAAGTTTAGGACAAAGACAGGTGATTTCCCTTAAATTCAGGCCCTTTGTACATATAGATAAAAGGAAAGTATTCAGTGATGAATTGCACATTAGACTTTAGTGTCTGCCCCTTTAATACCATCTCTTCCTTGTTACTTCAGCTCAGACTGTAAATCTGGCATCTGGAAAACAGGCTAATCTAATGATTTATGTCAATCCTTGTCCTGCAAGAATGGAAAGGCTGCTGATAAAATGAGATAGTAGACAAGTATCATGATGCATTGTCACCTTTTTCCCCATAGGTTCTCATTTTTTTTTCTTCTTTTCCTTCAAATTTAAAAAAGTTTTCTTTGTAATGAAATATTTCTTTGCTACCTAATTATCAGTACAGATTTAGTTGGTCTTTTTTTTGTTTGTTTGGGTTTTTTTTAACTTTAATTTTGTATGACTTCACGTAAGATATGGGTTTATTCCAATGAATAAATCATGAAAGCCCAAATAAAGATCAATTTCAACCTAGTTAAAACAGAACTATATACTTGATCAAAAATTAAGTCAGTTAGATGAGACTGAATGAGATACAACATGCATTTAACAAAAATAGATCATGTCCAAATTACTTGATAAATTTTTGGACAGTATAATTGATTTTTTATAGTAGGAAAATACACTTGATCTAATCTTCCTAGACATCAACATAGACCTTGGTACTGTGCCACATTACTAGGAAATCTAGAGTAGGTGGAAATTTGTTAAGCAAAAAAAGAAATTGTTCAGAAGGACAGATAGAGTTGATAATGATGAAAACGGACCACCAGTTTATTTCTGCAGGAAGTTCCTCAGCAGTGTTATTTAATATTTAATACTTTTCACCAGCAATTTCAACTGAAATACAAGTGGGAAAGTCAATAAATTCGCTGACAGAAAATAAGGAACCACTAACACTTTGGATGAATGGAATACTATGTAGATGGTGTTGCGAGCCTAGTTAAAGTGAGATTGCATTTCTTATCCAAAAATGTAGAACAAACTGGCATCATAAGAAATCTTTCTGGTACAATATGGGGCCTCTTCAGTTTGGAAAGACATAAAGAAAATTGCCATGTGTATAAATCATTCAGAGGATGTCTATAGTTAACAGTATGACAAAGTTGGGAAAATGGTAAAAGTAACTTTAAAATGTATTGGGTAAGAAATCTACAGTGAACATCGATTTGGCTATCTATCTAGTGAACCCTATTGGTCTACTCACGAACAGAAAATCACTGTGTTCTTGGAAATCACTGAGTACTCTTGTTCCAAGAAAATCTGTAAAAATTAAGTTCCCTCCAAGAAGCACTGAGTTCCTACCAAGATCCATGTATGTGCATAATGTGCAATAACTTGTATTGTCTGTATCACCTAACCAGATAAAATTTGCATCACTGAACATTGTTGATTAAGAAGCATTTATGAAAAATTAGTATATTCCAAAGCTTTATGAAAGTCACAACAGCTATACCATAGAATTATTTAGGGTGGAAAAGATCATCAAGTCCAACTGTTACTGGACTGCAGGGCTGCAAGTCCACCACTAAACCATGTCCCTAAGCACTGCATCTACGCATTTTTTAAACACTTCCAGGGATGGTGATTCTACCACCTCTCCGGGCAGCCTGTTTCAATGCTTGCTATATCTAACTCCTCACTGAGATTTGCAATTAAGTAGTATTAACAGCACTTGATTTTTTTTTAATTTAATAATTGAATTTAACACAATTGCTTTTCAATGGATTGCTGTATTTTCCATATTTTTTTTTTGTTACCATAATCACAATACTTTTTCAGAGGAACTTTAAGGAATCCGTTTCCCTTTAGAGATTTTTTTTACCTCCTGCAATTGAAAAGTCCCCCATTTAGCATAACTACAATTCCATACAAATTAATTTCTCCTCTGATTAAATGAATAATAATGATATAGTGGGACACAAAATACTTCATTATCATTATGAATTGGAATGTTATAGAAAGTAAACTGTTCAGAATCACCACCTACTTTTGTTCTTCAATCTTGCAACTCTGATTTCTTTTTCTCTATAGTTCTTCCTATTCTTGATAACATTATATCAAGCACTTTGATTTCCTCCATTAGCGACCATATTATTATTTCATCGAATATTGTTAGATTATAGACTATATTTTTATATTCTAAATATAAATACATTTTGAATGTATTTTAATATTTACATTATAAATATATCTTCATGCTTCTAAATATCTTTCTCCCTCGTAACAGAGGAAGGTTCTTCTTTTCCCAAGGCATTATCTAAGTTTGTGACTTCTCCCATCTTCTTCATAGTTTGAAAATCTTCAGAAGTCACTTGATATGTCTGTTTTGACCCATTAAAATTCATCATGCAGAGTAATTACTTCTGTAACTCAATTCCAAGCTCTCTTCCTCAGGCATTCCTTTCAATTTTCTCTTCAGCCTGAGTCTTCCTAGATTATTTTACCCTGTAATCCTACTAGCATTACCTGGAGCTAAAAAATCAGAGATATTCAATCTGTACTGAAATGTGAACTCTTGGTATTATTTAATATAAACTTGATTTTTCAATTTCTATATTCATATATGAATAAGTGAGATGTGATTGTAGGTAATATTCATTCATGAGACACAGGACAAGAGTAAAATCTGTCCTGTATTCTTTGTACATAGAATTATATCAGGTCTCATTGCAGACTGCTTATTTGTTTCTTTTGTCACAACTTGGACCTGAAAGGCAGTTTAATGTAGAGCCAAGACCCTATCTGTGTGGAGCTGCCAGTAATGTTGCTGAGCTGAGACTTACTGTAAACCTGGTTTGCCTAGTTTCTTTGATTTTTAATGGTTTCTTAGATTTTTAATGACTGTTTCAATAGAAAATCGAACCATGGTTTTTCTAAGTTGAAAAATGAATGTTGGTTTAGTGTCAGGTCTGGAGCATGCTCTCTACCTCCTTGGAGATGACCTGCGTTCACTCAGGGCCAGTAGTGGGAAGCAGAGCAGTGATGCAATCTTGGCTCAGACCGCTGTGCAAGAAGCACCATTTGTGGTGGCCCTTCTTAGCTGCAGTTCATCTATGGCTCTCTCCTTTGTCCTGGAGCTATGTTGCAGACCTGCCCCTGCCCAGCCACACCCCTGTTGATTCCATCCCTGATTCCCTCTTGCCGACTTGACTTTTGATGTGAGTGGCAATAAAGGTGGTCTTACCAGAAGGGGAAAATTACTGACCAGAAGGAAAATACTGCTGAAAAATACTGATAGACTATTGTTCAGCATGGTGGATCATTGTCAGGGATTGCCCTGCCCTGCCATCCTGGCTGGAACCCCCTGTTCCTAGTGCCCCTTTTCTTACAGGACATCCTGGTCTCACTGCTCCTAGATGATCTAGTTTGGTTGTATTTGGTTAGGAATTATTCTCATGTTAAATTGAGTGAGAAGGATGAAACAATGCAGTTTAAGAATTTATCATTGCCTTCAAGGTAGATGGATGCAAATGAATCCACTATTCGGGGGGTGGGGGTGAGAAAAAACAGTAAAGACTTTCCTGTAGGAATATTTTTTATTATTATTATTTTGTATGTAGTTTGATGATAACTACAATTAAATACAAAAATCCACAGTGTGTTACTTAAAAGTACTTAACAGTTAAAAAATAATTTCATTAAATTACTTTTCAAGATAAACAACTGTTAAATGAAGAGCTTGGAGTCAACTGCAGCTAATTGTAGTTAAGTTCCATCAGAGGCAAACGACTCTTCTTCCAATGTATCAGCTAAAGCCACTATTTTTTGTCTTAAATTTTGTTTCATTAGTTTTTAAATTTATGTTTCATTGACCATTTCTTATTAAATTAAGAATTTTTATTATACTGAAGTTGAAATGGTAGATAATAACCTCTCTTCTATCAGTTAAGTACAGACAATCCTGTCTATGCTTGTCATACCACAACTTAATTGCTACGCCAAAGGTTTCCACTAGCTGGCAGGTTAAACAGTGTATGTCCTGCCAGCTCTCATTTGTCAGCACACTGTGCCTGTATTTTTCAGATCTTCAAAGTGATTTTTTTAAAAAAATTAGATTATACTGCCCAAAATAATGTTACATCTTCCTAATGTCTGTCATTGACTTCCTGATTCTCCAAAACAAAATAACTTCCTTGTAAAATCTGATGCAGCAAACTGTTTTTGAATAATTAGAAAATGCACCGCAGGTGTTAAACACCAGAAGAGCAAAACACTGAATGGGATAAATAAAGAGAAACTTCACTTTCTTCTTTATACTCAGTTATCTTCTCAGCACTGATAGTTACAGATGTAATGAAAAAAAATTTGTGAAATGTGACCACCCTCCCAACATCAAAATTCCATCTTAAGGCCACAAGGGACAGTGCCTGCCTCAGATAAGGCCAGGGTTCAAGTGCTGTGTATTACAAGTGATCTGCTCTATGGAGGGAGCCCTTTATGCTTTAGATACAAGTTTCTCCATACAGTTACTTTAAAGACTGGTTGACAAAACTGAGAATCAATTAAGACAGAGATTTAAAATTTATCTTTATTTAGATATAATAGTATTTAATTTTTCATAAGTTTTCTGGTGTCGTGATGAGTCTCTTTGATGTTGTCTGTCTGGTTCAGATTACTCTTCCTTTGTATCATGGGCTGATGTTACAAATTACCTGGGGCTGCCAAGTTTCTCAGCAATGGAAGTTACTGCCAGCAGAGATCAAAGTTATATTTGCCATGTATTCTTTATTCTTTCATGTCAAAATGAGAATCTTTTCCCTATGACAACTTTCATATCAGTTTTCATGAAGAGAATAGTTATATTTAGTCTAATGTTCCTTAAAAGTAAGTGCACTGGAATTGCAGCTTATGAACCAATCTTCCAATTCCAGTAAGTGTATGAGATGAATAAGTCTTTTTGAAGTCAAAGCCATTTATCACGTCACTGGTTTAATACAAAAGTCTTCAGTCAGCTGGCTGATCACTTAGTCTGCAAGAGGAAGTGCTGATAGAAGCAGCCTCTGGTATCAGAAAAAGAAGCTTAAACATGGTCATGAAGCCAAGACATTTATATCACTATGCATGTCAGATACCGAGGGAGGGAAAGAGGTGCCATAATGTGTTTCTATAAATAGTGTGGAGACTGGAATTATAGACACTACACTCCAATGCCCTGCTGACGAAAATTATATGGGAAGCTGGGACAGAGGGTAACTTTTATATAAGATAGATTAACCAAGGGAGGTAAGAATGAATTTTCATAAACTTAACATTTCTCCCAACACACGAAGGAGAGCTGGAAAATAACTAGTCTGCAGAAAGGAGAAATAGAAGTCAGGGAGAGCTAATGAATGAAAGAGAAAGTTACTTGTATCTTGAAAAGCAGAAATAAATGTAATATTGAAATATTCAAGGTATAGAAAGGGTAAAATACATGTTGTCTGATGAGTCAAACTCAAATAGCTCTCACTCAGATGGCATACGTAATACTATATGATGCCAATTTTTCAGTTTTTACGTTGCCAGGTTTTTGGACAACAATGTCAAAAGGTGTTTGCTAGATTTCAGTAATATTTTACTGTTACTCAAAATATATTAATTTTCCTACAATATGTAGGCTGTTAGATTTCCTCTTCTAATTTTTGGAGATAAGTAAAATATAATAAAGTATTCTATGATGGCCAATGGTAGCTTACAAAAATTTACAATATGATGTTTTAAGTAAAATGCATCCCTTCAGAGTATGACACTATTCTACTGTGTCCTTTATACAGTTCTTGCTGCATACAGAAGTAATTTTGGCTTTGTTCTCTTTCTATATGAAAAGTGACAAGTACTTTTAAGAACAAAAAAAAAAAAAAAAAAGAAAAAAAAAAGGAAAGGACTGGATGTTTCAGGGATAATAGGGAAGGATCTCAAATTCCATTGCTCTTTCAACCAAAACACTCTACATGTTTTCTACGCATTGTACTGTTGCATAATCAGAAATCAGTATTTAATCTTTTGTTAAGGTAAAAATGATTTAAAATACTTCTTTTGTCAGCTGATGTGTGGGGTTTTTTTTAATTAAGATAAAGAGGAAAGTCTGTTTGAAAAGCTTGTTGCTCTAGTCAGAAAAAAACCAAAGAATTCTGCATAGATTTGAGTAGAAAAATGAAATCAAAAGAAAGAATAAAAATGAAAGGAGGACAGCTTGATATTACAAAAATCTCTTAAAATACTGAAGGGTGTCTACCTAAAAGGACTAAGAGTGTGGAAACAGTTTGAAAAACATCATCAAGTATAAAATCACAACAACGACACAATGCCAGCAGGTTGGAAGTAAATATGGGTGACATGATGCAAAGCTATAGTTAATATATGCATTTAAGATGGCAAAGAAAATTGGCCTCACCTCTGTGCCTGGTAAGATCATGGAATAGATCCTCCTGAAAAACATGTCAAAACGTATCAAAGACAGAGAGGTCATTAGAGATAGCTAACATTACTTTTACCAACGGTAAATTGTGCCTGACTAATCTAGTGGCCTTCTGCTATGGAGTGACTATCAGTGGACAAGCTACAGATGTTATCTAGCTGGACTTCTTTAAGGCATTTGATATCGTCCCTCTCAACATTTTTGTTGCTCAGTTGGAGAAATACAGGTTTGATGGATGATCTGTTAGATGGATAAGAAATTGACTGGATGGAAGCATCCAAAGAATTGCAGCCAACAGCTCAATGTCCAAGTAGAAACCAGTGATGAGCAGTGTCCCTTGAGGGGCCATACTGAGACCAATACTAGTAATATGCTCATCAATGATGTAGTGTGGCTGGGTACACTCACAGCATGTTTGGGGATGACATCAAGCTGAGCAGTACAATTCATGCATGAGAAGGAAGGGATGTTACCCACAAGGACCTTGACTGGCTTGAGCACTGGGCCCATGTGAACCTCATGAAGTGCAAGGTCCCACGCCTGGGTCAGGGCAGCCCCCAGTATCAATACAGGCTGGGGGAGGAAGGGTTTAAGAGCAGCCTTGAAGAGGAGGACTGGTAGACAAAAAATTGGACGTGAGCCAGCAATATACACTTGCAGCCCAGAAAGCCAATTGTACCCTGGACTGCATCCAAAGAAGTATGTCCAGCAGATTGAGGGTGGTGATTCCCAGCCTCTACTCTGCTCCCATGAAACTGCACCTGCAGTACTGCATCCAGCTCTGGGTCCCCCAGTGTAAGACAGACATGGACCTGTTGGAGTAGGTCCAGAGGAGGGCCACAAAAATGACCAAAGGGCTGGAACACCTCTTATATGAGGAAAGGCTGAGAGTTGAGGTAGTTCAGCCTGGAGAAGCCAAGGCTCCAAAGAAACCTCATTGAGGCCTTTCAATACTTAAAAGAAGTTTATAAGACAGGGAAAGACTTTACCAAGGTGCATAGTGGCAGTGCAGGGGGCAACATTTTTAACCTAAAAGACAGTAAACTTAGCTTGGACATAAGGAAGAAACTTTTTACAATGAGAGTGGTGAGACAGGGAAACAATTTGCCCAGAGAAGTTATGGATGCCCCATCATTGCAAGTGTTCACGGTCTGGTTGGACAGGGCTTTGAGCAACACGATCTAGTGAAAGATGTCTTTGCTTATGGTAAAGGAGATTGGACTAAATGATCTTTAAAAGTCTTTTCCAAACCAAATCACTCTAGGATTTCATAATTTTGTATATTAAATAGAGTATCTGTAGATATTTTCTTGTTACCTTTTATACACTTTTATACACTTTGTTAATTGAAGCTTAGTTTTCATTTGGAATATTTCTGTTTCTGTGCAAACTTCCCTTAGCTGTTCGCAGTCATCTTTATTCGCAGTGTCTTTATTTCTGCACTGTTCCTTTTTTTGTTTTCAAATCATAAAAGGGCACCTGATTTTTCCACAATGACCTCATAGTATAACTTGTTTTTCACTTGTTGATACTGCCACTGAAATTCAATCTGTTCTTTTTCAGCAACTGCCAGATTTTCTACATTTTTTTTAATCTTCCCAAGAGATCCCCAGACTCTGAATATGCTATTCATGTGTTTGGTTGATTGGTTTTAAACCTTTATGTTTATTCTACTGTCTATGCTTATTACACTTCTAATAATGACCATTTTCATGTAAATTTCTGTCTAGTTTTACATTCTTTAAGCAATTAGAACCAATCTAAAATATATGATCACTTCTTAGCTTCCTCATTTCTCTAAAGCACCGTGTTGTCCCCAGCACATACTGCAACATGATCACCTGTTGATGTGAGCAGTGATAAAGGCAAATGATTATAAGGGGAAAATTACTGAACAGAAGAAAATGTCTGCTACTGACAGAGAAAATTCCTGCCAGCCTGGGAACTGTGAGCCTGGGAACTAGGGCTGTGATCTAGAAGCATCCTTGAGAAGTGCAACTGACATCTCCGAAGTACAGCTGAGTACCTAGAAACTGGAGACAGCCTGCAATACCATCAATAAGTGCAAAACCAAGGAACTGCAATGGCAATTTATTATCCAAAAAGGTGGAAAATAGTCTTTAAAAAGGTTGAAATATCCTGAGAAAGTAAAAATCAGTAACTGTTGTTGGTTGTTCCAACTGTAAGAACAGGAAAACAGTCTGAAAAAGTAAAAATTCATCTGAGAGTGTAGGAAATATCATTGTCTATTGGATGTTCCAGGTCAAAACCAGATATTAAAACCACCTATTGGCTGCTATAGGTGATTGTGTGTTATATCCTTTCATGTCTCTATAATAAAACAGACATTTTTATCTATTGTTGTTTCACTAACATTGTTTGTACTGACCTGCAATAGTATATAAGTAATTGATTGCTGCTATTTTGTTGCTATAATTAATCTCTGCCATACTATTTATTGCTATTTATTTGTAATAGTTTGTTATATATTTTTTCTTTATTATTCAGAAGTATACTTGTTAGCAGTGATTATTCTGGTATTTGTGGTAATCTATAATAAATTAGAGACATTTACAGGATAACGCCTCCATGTCCTTTTGTATCCGTGGTCGTGACCCTTATACACCTAAAGGACAGGTAAGCCTTTAGATTGTGACACCTGTCAATGCACTGTTGTGGGTTTTTTTCATAGATATAGGAATAAAAATCCCTCACTATCACCAGGTTCTGTCCTTTGCAAGGTTCCTTTGGAAGTGGCTCGGAAAAAGGTATATCTGTACTGACATACTAATCAAACAGTCTCTAGTGGACCTCTACAATAATATCATACCAGCTTTTCTGTAATTTTTTTTCACCCTGAAGCATTCTCTACAGCAATTTCATATTTTTCTTTAGCAACGTTCCAGTCCTATGACTTGTCCCCAAAGTACTCTGTGACACTAAGTCACAGCTTTGATCACACACTGGGTCCTGATTCATCCTGTTTCTTTGAAGTCAATTTGTGGATATCTTAAATACATGGAAAACTTTCCACTGAGCCCATTTAGGTATTTAATATAGTCTAATAATATTTTCTGACATTATTTTCAAATTCTAGTCTGGAGGTTGGAGAGTTTATTACTGTTGGGTGTGTTTACCTTGAAATATAATTATTATTTTTTTCACTTAAAAAAATTATTCCAAATTCTTATGCCTGTTATATTCCTAGGTGTACAAAATTGCCTTTGGAACCAATTATTTTAAATCCATTGAGAACAGTATTTAATACTGATGGGTTTGTATTTCAATAAGGTGGTTATATAAACAGTCTTCTGATTAGAAAACATGGTATTTAACAAATACTTCCGCTTCCTCCGAAAATACCAGCCTATTTTTGAGATGTAGTTCTACCTAAACCCCCTTCTTCTTCCTTTTCTTCTTCCTCTTCTGCCTGCTTTTCTTCTTGTTGTCATTTATACCAGTTGAATTAATAAAGCTGCTTCCAAAACTAGTAGTTTTTCCTAGAGTAATCTCAACACACTACTCCCAGTACTCTAAAGATACTCAAAGTAATGAATGGAATATATTTTCTAACTGTAGAAGCAAAGACTTTCAGAATTTTGAGACTAGAGTACAGTCAGGTTTGGATTTTCTTAGTGGTGAGGTTTTTTTGGGGTATGCAGGAATAAAGCCTAAATGGAGAAAAACGTACTGCTAGTCTTCATCTGCAGGATCTGTTGGAGAATTAATTTCCTTCCCTGTTCTGGATCAGTAATGAGAGCAGAGAAAGAAAAATAATCTCTACTGAAAAGTAGCTTCTTTCCCAATGCAGTCTCTAAACCAGGGTTTTCGATTTGTTTTTGTGTTTTGGGGCTTTTGTTTTGTGTGTGTGTTTTGTTTGGTGGTTTCTTTGGGGTTTTTTTTTTTGTTTCTTTTTAACTTTCAGGGAGAGTGTCATTATGCCATACTTCTCACAGGACTCTGTCCACAGAGTACCACTGACACATTTTCATATATAGCTATTTGCAAACACAAACAGCAAGTGTCAGCTCAACATGCAACACTTTCTAACATTCCTAGCAGCTGAATAAAACTTTTACAAACAGAAAAAATAGTCAGTGAAAGCAGTTCCATCACCATCCTGTATAGATCCTAGAAAATTACTATTTTTTCATTCCATCAGAAATAGTTGAATAAAAAAGCTATCATTCAATCCCCTGCTGGAAGTACCTAAAATTTGGCATAACCCTAATGCTCTCCATATGGGTGCTAAGCAGACTAGACTAGACTAGACTAAAGTAACTTTCTACTGCATTTATTGATGACAGAGTATTTTTTCTTTAATTTCTAGGATGTTCCATACCTATTACATACTTCAGACAGGACCTGGAAGAGTTTTTCAGTACTGTACTTGTAAAATCAGTAGATTCTCCTAGGACTTGGCTTGTACAGTAAGTTCTAATTTTAAATAAATAAAGCCACCATAATTAGGACTTTATAAAACACACCCCAAAAGCTATTTCTTCAGCCAACATCTATGCCATTTTAATGTATTTTAACAACACATGAAACTATTGTTTTGCAATATTTTCTCAATCCAAGGGAGAGGTAACTAAAATCTGATGAAAACCTCAAATTTTTAATTTCCACTGATCTGTTTGGCATTTTTATCTTTACAGCTTTTCCATATGAATAAAAAAGATTTTTGCTGTAGCATAGTCAGAATTCAGTACTGAAAACAAGAGGCATGTCTTCAAATACAATACTGAAATGTCCAAGGTATGTTACTCTCAGCACCCCCACAGAAAACACTCTTGAGTGAGTAACTCTGAGTTCAAGCACTTTGGAGGAAAGGTGGTGGCCCTCATGCTGAATAGACTACTCTTGCTCTGTGGGTATGAAAAGACTGAAGCAGAGCTGTACACCAAAGCTGATTTAGCTGAGATGTATATCTTTCTTACCATGTCTCATCTGTTATTCAATGATCAGTAACTGAGATTTGGTACTGATATTGTAAGCATTTTTTCAGGTGAAACACACTAGTAAACTAGAAGAAAACAAGTTATTCTCTGAGCCTTTAGTTATAAATTGGATACTAACATCTGAGGGTCAAAAAAGGATTATATTCCTAAACATTTCGTAACTGTAACTGTCTGTAAATGTTTCTAGGCTGTGTTAAAGCTAAACATATGACATTGAATAGTTTTTTAAACTTATCTTTTGATGCAAATTATAGGATATACCTATATGCTGCTGTTATGCTTAGACTTAAGCTTTCTAAAAAAAGTTCCTAGTCTAAACTAATCCTGAAGGCTTCCTGTGTGGTCAAAAGAAAGGTACATACCCATCCACAGGATGAGTTTAAGGCCATATCCTAGCTTTGCTAAGCCTACTGTATGGTTGGGCTGCCACATATCCAAAAAGCTCTCAAAGACTATAGAGGAAACAAACAAAAGGAAATTTGACCCTTTATTATTTATGTTTTTATTATCATTTATTAATAACTTTCATAAATATCAAAGGGAACAGGAACTGACATCCTATTGTTCAGTGGCATATAAATACAATTACTACTTTTACATTCAGCAGTCTTGTATTGCTGGTTGTGAAGCATCTCATCTCAAGCAATAATACTGAGAGGTCTCCTAAAGGGATACATGGTAGCGACATTGAATAGAGAGATATGTCTCTTTGTGCTTGGATCGTCATACATTCTAAGCCTCTGAAAAATTCACTCTGAAGTGTGACAAAAATTATGTTTTATTACCAACCATGCCCAACGCAGTCTTTTAAGTCTAATCATGAAATTGACAGAACAGTCATGAGATTTAAAACAATAATGAATATTATGTTCTCATATCTGTCTTTTTTTTAATCAGAAGTCATGGTTTTATACCCGTATTCTTGTATAAAGTTAGTAATTTTCTTAAAAAGGAAATCAAGCCTAGTGCAATCACAATGTTTTAGGATTTGAACCACTTAAAGAAGTAGTGAATTAAAAAAAACTTGTGATTCATGTAAACATGAATATAAATACATTACAACTGTGAAAGTCCTTTGCTAGTTTAATTGTGAATGTGGAAATAATAGTCTACCTTGTGTTCCCAAAGAGGCATTAATGGATCCTACTAATTAGCTCTGAAATATAGCCAATTAATGGTAAACCTGTAGTTCTTATTGTGCTCTGCCTAGTGGTTTTTCTTCTTAAGTCTTTGCCTACACTGAAAGAATTGGAACAGCCAAGTTGTTTTAGAGTAAAGGCGTTCCAGTTCTCATTGCATACACCAAAAAAGTACAAAACCTCTCAAATCATAATGACAGTGTATCTCTATTTCAAACAATGCTGAGCAAACTTTGGTATTTCTGTAGATTTTCAGTCTTGGCTATCTAGTCCTGATCTGCAGACATACATTTTAAGAAACATTCTGTAAAATATAATAAATGGACTTTTAACTAATCATGTATGTGTTTGTTTTAAAAGCCATTTTATTTAAGAAAAAAAAAAAATGAAAGTAATTGAAGGTAGCACAAAAGCTCAGGTGTCAGAATTAAAAATTAAACCTGTACTAGAATGTCAACATATGAGACTTCTGGTTTCTTTATAAATTCCGTACTGAATTTCCCTTAGAGAGAGGTACTGACGTATTGGAATCATAGCAGTACATAAGTTTAAATTTTGTGTGAAATGCTGCTTTTTTAAATTAAATGTGATTTTTTTTATAAAATATCATAACACACATATCTTTGGTGATGACAAATAGAACAGCTGTTGTGTAAGTTCTATTAAAAAGTGAGAACAACAACTCTCATAACATTAAAAAGCTATACATTTACTGAGGAATCACAACCATGTTCAACAAGTAACATTATTGCTTATTCAAAACTGTGCTATTTATTTTGGTTTACTCCTTTCATAAATCATACTTTATTGTATCCACAAGAATTATGCTGACCAGAAAATTCTCTTATTGGCTGCTTTATATTGAAATTAATTTTCTATCCACAAACAATAACTGACTCAATCACCTATCTTTTTAAAATGCCAAGAGAAATTTATGACATAAAGTTTAGCTTTGGGGAAACTCTAATCACAGACCAGTGAGGTATACCATCAAGATCTTACAGGGAAAAAATTAGCATATATTTTACGCAATGAAGCTATGGTAACAGAACAGGTGAAGATGCAAGGTAATTCATTGCTGCATAACCTTCGATTGTTTTTTCATAATAATAGGAGCAGCAAAATACCTGATTAAAAGTAAAGCCATTTGACAATGTAATTCCAGCAGATATGGAAAAATAAATAAGCATCACTATCTAGAAAACAGTAGTAAGTGAGAAGTACTACAAAATTCAGAACTGCTATTTGAATGGCTTTATCTTCTGTGGTGGCTTGGAAAACACTTCTAGGTATCTCAACATTGGTCTATTTATGATATAACTGATAAATGAGCAGGAGGTATATACATATTTGAAATCAAAAGTCCTTTGTGGTTAATTATTTCACAGGAAAGATGTGACACGTGAAGAGAAAGCAAAAGCAGGCAGCTTGTTCTGTCATGAAAGGATTTTTATGGTTTACTTTATCAAAAAGCAATTGAAAAATGAAAATGTGTATATTAATAGCTAATAACTACAGATAAGCAACTGTGCCATGGACTGGCAGTAGAGGGTCAGGATCCTTGGAATCATCTGTACACTGGTGAAAACAATCATGCATCACCACAGAATGACAAAGTGAAACCGGTCCTGGAAGTAGCAGCAAGCTGAAGAAAAGTGTGATATGTTAACAACAACAACAAAACACACTAGTGCAACTAGAAGTCTCCATGTTGTCTTCTGTCAGTCCTAATGTTTTTGTATTAATTCATTATGTTAGAAGTGAAAGAGGGCTGAATTAGATGTGCCTTTTTGCCTTACAGTCATCCTCTTAAGAAGATACCACCTTTCAGATTGTTCTCCCCCTTTCAGTTACTGCTTATTTGATTGAAGCTAATTTAATTTAAATTGTCTTGAGTGACAATGAAGCAAATGAGCAACTCTAACCTGATCACTGAGTACAACTCTGTTGGACAGTCATTAAGTTCTAACTGAAGATACATCCATTAGCCAAACAAACATAATTTTAAAACAATTTGACTTAAAGACTTGTGAATGTGTATTTACTTAGAGACCTACTTGGTCCTCCATCTTTGTAGTGTGACTGTATTTTCATTGCTTCCTGTCACTCCATTTTGTAAAGGCAATTTAATTCTCTCTACAGTACAGTATTGCCTTTTCCAAAACTGGGAATTTGCTAACTAGCATTACACTCATGATCTTATCACATTTGAAAAGAATCAAATCATATACATGGCCTCAAGAATTTACAGTCCACCAATTAATATTTTAAAAATGTAAGAATTCATATAATGTAATTACATGGGGAAAAAAATAAGTTATTGAGAAGCATCCTTTCTCATATTCCCTCCTTTTCTCTGGTTCTCTGGCTCACCCTTAAGAAGTCCCTTTGGGTCCTATGGTCAATGTTCCACTCTTTCTCAAGCATCATGGGAGGAAACCTCTTTACAGTCAGTTTGGGCATCTTAGCCAAGCACAAATTGGTACAAGGAAGTACGTGTTTCTGGGTCGGGGCTGTTGCTGATTGCTCCCCTCTCAGCTGACCTGCACTGAGGACGAGACAGCAGAGGCAGAAACGTGACCCTCTGGTGCCCGGTTACACACTGAAGAGGCACAAACCTTCTAACTGCATCCAGTCTCTCTCTGGCATAAAGGAAATACACATAAAGTAGTGAGCCTCACCATATATAGAGCATCCTAAACAACGGACAAAAATATGTTGAGGCAATCTGCCTTTTGGAACTTTTCTGCTGTCATGGTACCAATTGAAGACCAGCTGGTTTTGCCTTAGACTCCTTTGTGGTGCTGTCATCTGTGAGGAAAGTATGTGTTCGAGTCTACTTCGGCTAAGAAAAAGTCAAATTGCCTGTAAAATTGCATGGAACAAATAGACAAAAAAAAGGACAACCTCTCCCTACTTAGTTTTGTCAGGTAGTTATTTTTGGTTTTTCATATTGTATGTTCCTGAATCAGAATATTTTTTCCTTAAATCAAATCAAATCAAATATCTGATACCACACTAATATTTTGGGATGTCTGGTCTGGGCAAACTGAAAGGTTTTTCCAGCTTCTTTGTATTATATAAAAATAAAATCTTTACTAGTAATCAGTATAATAGCATTATTAATGATTTTCAAATACAAATAGGTTTTTGCCATATCAGTATCTCATATTGGATGTTACAAACCCAGTCATCTCCACAGTGCTATACGTGTTATAATTCTTGAGCATTTATGCCTGTCAGGAACTTGTTGTTCACAGCTTCTGTAAGAGGACACAGCAGGAGATTTTCACATGCTGAAAGATGTAAATTTCCCCAGAATTTCAATGTTCATATGCTTTCTAGAAGACTTTAGGTATATTTCCAAAGCAGTAGCCTATAAGTACAGAATAGGAAACAAAAATTAAAGAGCTGTAGAATAAATCCACTCTTCTGATAAGCTATAGATGGATGAAGAAAGTATTTCAGTAACAGTGTTGCAAAAAGAAAATACTTCTCTTCATATATCAGCTTCCCTCTGTCACTCCCCTCAGAATAATCTTATATATCCCTTGAATATTAGTTCCATAAAAACTTAAAATACTGGGAAAACTGGTGTATTAGCTGTATGCTAGGTACATGATATAAAAGTTTCAGAATATCTAAAAATGATCCACAACGAACAAAGTTAATTAGATCAACACATAGGCATGTCTCAAACTCAACAACACCCTGTTGAGTTTATATATGTGTTTGTAGTTTATCTAAAAGCGGCACTACATGCCTCAAGAATATGTTACCACTGTGAAAATCAGGATTGAGTGTTTCACCTATTTGCTTCTTGGTTTATAGAACCTGGTGTATTTCTGTACATATTGAAACCCATATCACGTAAGAAATCAATGGCAAACATGTAATGAACTCAACTGACATTAGGATTCCACTCTCAAATGTCACAGTAATTTACAGAGAATTATATATTTTAGTTTCAGAGGTTCCTTTTTCAATCCTAACATGACCTTAATGACATAACCAATGGACAACCTTCAAAATGGTAAAAAATTTTATTTATTCCGACATTATTCTTCATTCTCTTCAATCTGTAGAAGATCAAGTCAATATTATATAGCATATAAAGCTCTGACACATATATATCTCAGCTAGCTTTAGATGACTACAATGCAGACATCTATATCTGAAGTAGTCACACTTAAATGTTTTCATACTGTTTCAAAGAAACAGTCATTTTTAGAACATGGATTTTCTAATTTATTTAAACGTTTACCCTGGAAGGCAAAAGGGTTAATTGTGGTCTAAAAGAGACTCTGTCTCTCCATTACCTATAAAGTAATCTGAAAGACTCATTCTCTCTCTACAAAGTGAGACCAATGAGTCATATTTTTGCATGATACCCATCAAAAATCCTGGCAAGACAACAATGTTATTACTTGGCTTCATTCAAACAAATTAGGTAAGGGACACAGTAATTAATAGTCCTATCATGGCTTACATCTTCCTTTAAAAGAGGAAAGCCTTTCAAATGACTCGGCATGAACAGGAGTTGTCACACTGCCTTCCTTTTTCTGGCTCACTCATTTGTTACTGTATGCTTAGAAGGATTCACTAAAGGGAGCAAACAAATTGGTCTCACTTGTGAGTTATAGGCAATAATCAGCAGAAGTGAACAGGAAGCTGTTGAAAAAAGGGGGAAAGAAACTCAGTTGCCTGGATCTATTGCAAAGGATAAGTGCCTTGTAAGATTAGCGGTGCAGCAGCCGTAGGTTGGTGAGATGACATCAAGGCTCTCAGTGTTGCAAGTCACTGACTTATCATGATGGCTTGCTTGCTAAGCTGGTGTCAAGAATCAGACTGTGGGAAGTTAGTAGTAGAACATTTATAACTCATTTGGAAAGATCCAGTCCCATACCTTTCATTATACTACTGGATAAAATATCTCTTATTTCCTGGGTGTCATAAGTATAGTGAGACTTCTAGAAACTAGAGTCTCAGACTTCCAGTTTTCTGGGCTGATGTAGAACAATGGCTACCTAATTACTGAGCACTTCTTTGGTTTATTTGTTGTTTTTCTTTTTCTCTGTATATTATCATCAGAGTAAAGACATTAGTAATAGCATAAGAGGAGTGGATCGAATGGGATTGATGTGATCTCACAGCTATGCTGTTGAAACAGTCCAAGAAATATTTGTCTATTCCAAATTGAGACAGCTGGTAAGGAAAGATAACTGGTGTTGGCGGGGAAAAAAAAAAAAAAAAAAAGGATATTTTTGAACGAAAATTAGGTATCCAAGTATATTAGTTTCTCCTTATCTTGAGAAATGAAAGTAGATTAACTCCTATCATCTGCACCCACCACTGTGTCCTTCCAGTATGCAGTTTGCTTTGTTGACATTGGGAGTGCACTTTCAGCTCATATTCAGCCTGCTATCTGGTGTAACCCCCGTCAGTCCTCTTCAGCAAAGCTGCTGCTCAGCCAGTGAGTTTTTTCTTTCCCTGTACCATACACGTAGCCCTTGTTTTCTTGATGTTTATGATTCATTACAGCTTCCAAAATACATTTCTTCTCCATAATCTGTCATCTGTCTTTGTCCTTAGCTATTTCTTTGTACTCCTTCCTCCCTAATCTCATATTTCATCTTTCTGAAATAAAAAATATGGACAGAACGACCTCAGTTATAATTACTTTGATCAGTTCTCTGTTGACACTTTGCCACTGGTATCATACTGGATTCTGCTCCTATTCAAATTAAATACTATTATTTTTACCTCAGTGAACCAAGTTACTTAAATCCCAAAGTTAATGTCAATTTGATCTGAATTTCCCACCATTAAAGTTGCTTCATCAAAGGACAAGAAAATTGGCTGTAGGTAAAATGTTTTGTTCTCATCCTCCTCTTGTCTTGCACTGCCTTTTTAACTGAATATCTCCATTCAACTAAAAGAAAAGATTTTCTTAATATCCCCACATCTTTTTATAAACATTTTCCTTGGGTTAAAAAACAGATTCCCCTAGACTTAATCAACAAGTTTCTGACTCTTCTATTTTTTCATTTATAAGACTTCAGAATTGCTTCAGTTTTTAGTAGTGTGAAGAATTATCAGAAGTACTCTTCAGTTGTTTTCTCTAAAGTTAATATAAATGAGGTCACGCCTAATTAGCAGAAAGTATCTCAGGCTGGTAGTTTACTTTTTTCAGTCAAATAGGAGCTGCACCCTATAAAAACATCTGAACATTATTATAATAAATTAACTTTACACTAGCCATAAACTCTATGGATGTAAGGCTCTGGGGGCCAGCACTGTTTTCTCTGTTTTCCACTATACACACAGGTACTGAAACCAGCCTCTCTGTTACAGACAAATGCAAAAAGGTCATATATCTGCATGAGTCTACAGAATAGCTGTTGCTCATGATCCTGCTTAACACTAGTTGTAGAACACTTCCAACAGCCTGTAACAATCAGAAGCTGAAGCATAAAATAGTAACACCATAAGCTAGTATTCTTCACAGAACAGATGAGATGAAAATGAGGTCTGAAGTTTGCCAAAGCAGAGAGTTTGTGATCTGACGTGATGATCCTTGGGAGAGAACTATGCCTTGCAGAAGAGAAGATTGCAAAAATGTCCAGGAGTCTTTGCAAATATGAAAATTCCCTCTTGATCCCAAATTCGATATTACAGCTGAGCTGGCCCTCAGGACAAATTGACTAGGCACCTGAAAGATTTTTATGCTTCTAGAAACATGAGGGCACATTTTTGCCTTCATGTCTATCTTTTTTTCTAGCTACAAACAATCTCCAGTATTTCAAATAATGATGAAAAAAAAAGATAAACATTCCTACATCTTTCAGTGCTTGACTCTTTTATTCTATCTGAAAGCTAAATTGTAATTACAACTGTCTTATTATATTCATATTGTGTTTCGGAGGCAAAATATGATAAACGTGGTCTCCTTCCACAAAATTTTATTTTATGGTAAAAAATTAATAAACAGAACATAGGTATCTTTATTTTTTCTTAAGAATATATGGACAGCTTAACACCCACACTTGATACCTGCAATGTGTCTCTGGGACACATAAGAATGTTGTGTGGAATTCTAAAAGTTTCAATTATTTTTCACACTATGAGGTGTGTGCCACATTATTGCACTGAAAAGGATTATTAAACGCTGCAGAAAAAAACTCAGTTTATTTCTAATTTTGGGAGGGGAGACATACTTTAGAAGAGGGTTAAAGAAAGCAAATCTGATACAAGTAATTCTTAACTCTAAGCAAACATATCCACCAACATAAATAGGACAATAATGGACAACATGAAAAATAGCTTTTGAATCTTACACTTTCAATATATGATTCCATATGGGATCTGAGGTTGGGTTTTCATATTCCTTTCATCACATCCCACATTTCTTATCCACCTCCTTCCATTAAGTGATTATTTTTAGTTTATCCTACACTCCACTTGGTTTACTGTAGGCTGCAAACCTCAAAAAACAGCTTAAAAGACCTAATTTTTAGTTTTATTTATTAAAAATGCTTCACTTGTGATGGTATTGATTTTTGCATAATGAAAACACTGAAGCAAATAAAATCACGAGTGGTTTTATAATTTTATTGTTCATCATATAGATATCTTTTAAAAAGGAAAAAGAAGGCTCTGGTATATTATTAGCGATGGTTTGTAAAACAAATAAATTAATATATTTTTTTTAAATTATTTACTGAATTTTGAATACCCTCTGATTCTAATGAAATAAGAATTCTCAGAAAAAAAAACAAACCCAAACTTTGGAATTGTATGTCAGACATCATCATTAGAGATTTCTTCTTTTCTGTTCTCGAGTGTAATTTATTCATTTTATTAATTGTTGAGGTGATATGCAAAACTTCAAAAAATGGTTTATTGTATTTTTACTACTTCCAAAAATGTTAATGTCCCTGCTAAAGTGACAAACGATATCATATGGCCATTTTTGCAGCTTGTATTTGGTGCAGATGTGCAGGTGTTGACAGCAGGGGGACTTCAGGGTGGCCTCTGTGGGAAGTACTTGGGGCTGCCCCATGCTAGACACGGACAGTTTCCATCAGCACCAGCGGACCCACAAGAGGACACAGCTAAGCCCATCAGCCAAGATTGGTGGCCCACCTGAGATTTTTAAGAAAGGGCAAAATATTGTCTGAGGGGAAGAGGAGTGAGGAAAAAATGTGGAACAAATGGGTAGATACCAAGGACAGAGAAGAAGGTTCTTCAGGTGCCAGAGCAGAGTTCCCTGAAGTCTGTGGAGACCATAGTGAAGCAGGCTGTCCCCTGCAGCCCATGGAGGACTGTGATAAATCAGATACCCACACTGCAGTTCCTGAAGGACCTCAAAATGCAGGAGGTGGAGATGAACTAAAGGAGGCTGCAGCCTGTGGAGAGCCCATGCTGGAACAGCTTGTGAAGGACTGCAGCCCATGGGAAGCACCCCATGCTGGAGCAGGGGAAAGGTGTGAGAAGGAAAGAGCAGCAGAGACAAAGTGTTATGGACTGACCATGACCCCCATTCCCCTTTCCCTCAGTAGTACAGGAAGCAGAGGAACTGAGAATGAAGAAGTGAAGCTGAGCCTGGGGAAAAAGAAGTGTGAGCAGGGGTAAGAAATTTATATTGTTAATTTAATTAATTAACTTGTATGTGAACTAATTAATGCAAACTTGATTCCTCAAGTCAAGACTTCTTTGCCTATAGCAAGCTATGGTAGCGGAGCTACAAGAAATGAGTTTTCCAGCCTTATTGTTGCAGTATCAGTGCTGTGTTGGTAATGCTTAATTAATGTAAAAGGGGGGAGGAATGTCAGCTTCTCCAGCTCATGTTCACCACCTTTGAATGTTTGAGGCTGAGACATAGAGTGGCATGTTTTTTTTATTTATCAGAATTTCATGATTCCTTATAAGATGAGCTATAATGCTTGATTGTGCAGATAATGGAAAACTTTGAATGGTATATAGTTTCTGAATTATTCACACATCTGATATAGGCAGTACTGTGGTCCACAAAGGGTAAAATGGCATCAAACAAAAAAAAGTCTCCAACTTCACTGTTGCTGACAGTTGCCACTAGTTAACACAGCTATTTCTTTCAAGGTTCTCTCTTTAAAGATAGGACAATATCCAAAGAACTTCCTCAATTTGTACTCCAGGTTACAATTCTAGTACCCATGCACTAATAGAAGAAGATAGTCCTCAAAACACACAGGAATTTTCTAGAAGTAAAAATAAAAAATAATATCATCAATAGAATTGATCTTAAACATCCTTTGCAACATATCACACTTCAGAACTATTACTGTCAATGACCACTGCTGTTTGTAAAAGATGCATGTTAGCAATTACTTTAACCCATAGTATATTTCTTCCTTATCCTATTACCAGAAAAATGGTATTTCTTTGCTTTAATGTCATGTTTCATATTTTCTCATGAATATGCATTTTTATTCAGGGTCTCACCAATATTTCCTATTGTAAATTGCAGCAGTTAAGCTGCTCCCTGAGAGAACAGAATAGTTTTAGCCCACTGTTACAAGAATTTTTCTGTTTGTCAATGTTTAACATTGCAGTTACCATCATAAGTCAAAGATGTCTCTTCTAATGTTTTTATGTTTTTATGAACAGTTGTTGGGCAATAACTTGTTTTTTTTTTCCCAGCTAAACCTGGACAAATAATTTCAGAACCTGAAACTGAGTAGTTTAGTCTAAAAAGTCAGAATCTTAGAACAAGACGTTATTTGACTTATAATACAATTCATAAGGAAAAAATCATTGTGAGCACCTATGTTTAAACTTACCATTCCTTCACAGAGCTATTTGATCACAGTGGTGACTGGGCATTATGCGGGAGGGTTTTAACACTATGAGGAAATTGGCCAAGAGGAAAAAAGTAGGGAACTAGTCAAGTGTATTCCTCAGAAAAAGGCTAAACCCTCAAATGAAGGATAAAGGCATAAAAAGGAAGATAAGTATGTTAGAAACAGCAGGAGAGGACACAGGATGTTATGGAAGACAACTTTTTGCAAAGAAACACGATTAACTTTTTTATACACTGAGTGGGAATGATCTATGGGCATCTCACTGTGTATACACACATTTCTATAGTATCCCACAGATGGCTATAGTTGATGAAAAAGAATCAGGCATTCCTTGCATACAATTTGTTTCATAGTGAGTAGAAATAAAACCAGCTCAGACAACTCATACCATGAGTGTGGAATACTACCTATACAGTTGTTGCAGACAGATGAGCGGACATTTGCCTTAAACATTTCTTGGTGCAGAAAGGTGCGAGCTTTGCTGACTCAGGTGCATAGCAGGTGTTATAACCACACGAAAGAAAGAGATACCTGTTTCCAGCCCCGCAGAGGCAGGACTGAGATGATTTTTTTTTCCCCACCCTCACATCCTGTGGTTTTGGTGCCTGTAAACAGCTAACTGTGCATGTGCAAGGGTACTTGGTTGTCAGCCTTGGAGAGGGTCTCATCTGATGCCACCCCGAAATAGTCCCCCTGTGACCATCTGGGATACACCGACCCTGTGCAGAACGAGACCGCACCTACCCTCACCTAGCTTCACACCCACCATGCATATGCATGACGTTTCTTGGAACCAGGTGGAGATTTTGGGACTTGGACCATATAAAAATGGTACCACCAGAAGCTCAGGTGGGACCCCCACCACCAAGATATCCAGAGTGAAGAGGACCAATGGGATGCTGTTGGATCCATGAGTGGTGATATCTCTTTCCTTTATCTCTCTCTCTCTTTTTGTATCTTTCTCCCTCTCCTCCTCTCTTTCTCCTTAGAAATGTGTGGCATGGGACTTGCTTATCCAAATAAGTTATTCAGTTAAGTAATTGCCATTGGATTATTGTATCTACCCACGTGCCTTGTATTGTGTATTAATAAACTATAAAGTTGGTTGGCTGGTTTCATTTCACCTTAATTCAGTCCAAGGGGATCATGAACTTGGTTGCCAGTCCCAAGGGGAAGGAGGTCACCCTGAACGGCTCCCTTTAGGTCTTGACAACTGTAGACACTCCAAAAGCTTCAACTTTGAGTGTTAAATTAACTGAACAAAAAATAATTTGACTATGAAAACCTTTTATACAAAAAGTCTTATTTATTTTTTAATGTGAAACATTTAAAAAAAAATCTGTTGATTTGAAACAAATGTTTTCTGTGTTTTGCTCCATAACATTGAGCTTTCATTGCTTGTTTTTGCTTTTCAGCAAAAAAACAACTTGTAACTAGCAGCAGATTTAGAACAGGTTTTTAAAGCTGAAGATCTGATTTTCCATCAAGAGTTTTATTAATTTATTTTTTAATATGTGTTGTGAGTTAACCCTGGTAGTCAGCTAAGTCCCCACTCAGATGCTCACTCACCCCACAGTGGGATGGGGGAGAGAACTGGAAGGACAAAAGCAAAAAAACCTCTTGGGTTGAGATAAAGACAGTTTAATAGGTAAAGCAAAGCTGTGTGTGCACAAGCAAAGTAAAATGAGAAACTCCATCACTCTACCCTATCAGCAGCCAGATGTTTAGCCATTTCTCAGGAAGCAGGGCAGCAGTATGTGTAATGGCTACTCGGGAAGACAAATGCCATGGCCACAAGTGTCCCCTGCTTCATTCTTCCTATCCCCAGCTTTTATTGCTAAGTATCCTGCCATATGGTATGGGATATCCCATTGGCCTGTTGAGATTAGCTGTCCTCTGCCAATGTCTTGAGCTGTCAGCCTAGTTGCTGGTGGCACAGCATGGTAAAAAGATGCTGTGCAGGTACTGTTCAGTAACAGCTAAGACACTGGCCTGTTTTTGATGCAGTCTTCCACAAACACAGCACCATACAGCCTACTAGGAAGAAAATTCACTGCATCCCAGCCAGACCCATTACACTATATGTTGGACTAGAATTGTGCCTTGAAAATATAAAGCAAGGGAAATATATGATTAATTTCTGTAATAATAATGTACAATATTTTAGCATACATCTGTCTGTACACATGTTTTTCTCCAGATCCTAATGTATGACTATTTCATGGGAGAAGATGTAAAATAAAACTGATTGAAGCATGAATCACTTGAACCAATCCCACCCTATTATTGTTTGAGTTTGGGTTTGTTTGGGTTTTTTTAATCTGACTTAAGTTGCATTGAGACTACAGTTGTTCACCAAAGACCCTGGGTCAGGGAATGAAAATAAGTGATTGCTACCCTGGAGAAATGGAAGTGAAAGTAAGAACAAAATTACTAGTTGAGGTAATTGAAAAACATTTTTAGCAGTGAATGGTGAAACTGGTAAAGGAGTTGTACCAATAAGCAGGGGATTAAAATCTCAAGGGGCACATGACAGACTTTGCATGTATCGTGTACAGTTAGATGAACTATGAAATTAAAAACGAAGGAAAGTCACAGAATGTAAGATTATGACACTTCAGCAACGTAACAACACTAAGAAAAAGTTTAATTCATTAGGAAAGCAACTCCATTGATATGCTGGTGATTTTTTTTTTTTTTTTCCATGAGAGAAGCTTTCACAAAGATGTTTGCAGGGATAAATCGGTTTGAATTCATGTTTTTGAGGAAAATACCTATTCTTAAGAGTATTTAGTATGTAATCCAAATTATAGCTCAAAAACTTATGGGTATCGTGCTGTTTCTGATACATTTTAGATAGCTGAGATACATTTTAAGTCTTTAGATACATTAGGAGAGGAATAAAGTAAGAGAATTTGTAGTGTATGTGTAGTGACTGTGCTGTGGTGTAAGCCAGTTTTCATGCTGGTGGGAAACATTATGACTGAAGCGCTTCCATAAATGGAAATCTGGAAGCTGGTGAAATTTGTTATTGCAAATGAGGTATATGCATAGTTTAGAGGCCTTTAAGGTTAGACCTGCCAACGAGCAAGGAATTTCAGGGTAGAAGTTGTGAGTTAAGGAACCCAAAACCTTTCAAATTTAGGCACCTAAATCATATGGTGAGATGTTATACTATGTCTCATATAGTAGAAGTATCACATCAACAAATGAAGCCATATTAACTTAGTCCAAACTATATAACAAATCATTAATTAGTGAATCAACAGTTGTGAAGTGTTCTTATGTTTCTCAAAAAAAAATAATACTGTGGGGAGAAGAAAAAGAGGAAGATATTTCAGTTTTGACAAGGCAGCATGCGATTGTTGTCAAGGAAACAACACCATCTTGTTGCTATAGAAATATTATACAGGACACATTAATATGAATAAAAAAATAAAATTTCTTTACAGACAGAATTCTTATGGTAGTATAAAATACATAGTCCGACACTAAACAGAACATTTGGATTAAAAACTCCAGAGCCCTTCACGTTTCAACTGTTTCTATGATAGAAGTACTTTGTGCCTGCTTGCCTCTCCAAGTTCTAGGAAAAGAAAACTGCAGAAACATTAAAAACTAAAATTATGTTTTTCTTCTCATTTTTTTTAACCTAAAAATAATGTCGTAGGTTTAAAATTAATTTACCACCACCGACAGCATTCCATCCTAAAAAAAATCAGTTTTCCCCCTCTCTCCCAGCAATATAAACCTTTACAGTCATCTTCATTGACTTGCTTCCATGCTCATAATCTTTGTTTGCCAGTAAAAAAAAAAGACAACTGCCTTTTTCTGAAAGACTCACACTGTGAGCAGGTGTTGATCCTGCTGGGGAAAGAATTAAATATCATTGATGACAGTCAGGCACATGAGCTGTTATTACCTTATTTTGTTTAAAAAAAGGCAATAGTGACTTGTCTGACAGAGAAGCCAGACAACTGGTTTGATAGCTAGCGTGAGAGCTGCTAAATTATTGTAAGTAAAGAATCTCTTGGCAACACCTCATATCAAATAGTAGATGTAGTCTGGGTACGGAAGGAGAAATAAAGATATATGAATCTAGTTATGCATTACTGCATAGCAGTCAGTTTTAGGCATCTTTAGGTTAAGATGGCTGTAACAGCATTTACCTTCTAATTCACTTTTTTTGAAGGACCCAGATTTACTCAGCATTCAGCCTTTGTAGACAGACTGATTCTTAGCAGAGAGGTCTCAGGTTTGCCTGATGACAATTTATGTAGACTAGTTTTTACATTCCACTTCATTTAATTATTGTTTATATACTTCGTTAAAAATTGAAACTGTGATCTTCCTTCGTTAAGTACATTTTTTCACATTTCACACTGTTACAAAAAAATAGGTTTTTGACAGAAGCTCTTGATATTAATGAACAAATGAAAGTAAGAATGGAGGAATATATAGGTCAGATGAATTTTTTCTGTATTTTGTTAGGTTTTGCTTAATAATGAGGTAAGAGTAGACCCCATACCTTACAATTAGATCATATCCTACCTGGGAAAAATGTGGATGATTTTTTTCTTTGTAATTTGACCTTCTGTTAATCCCTTGTAAGGAAAAGATTGCAAAAGTAGAAAGTGAATTTGTTTCTAATTGCAAACCTGATGTTACCTATAAAGCTCTACAATCTCATATACTTTGAGCATTTTGTAACTCCAGCAACAGCTTTTGTACAGTTTCTGAGGGTGACAGCTAATAAAATATATATATACATATATATATATATATATACTCCCTTTGGTAATATTCTTGAGGTGAATACATGATAAGATACTGAGCCCTTAAATATAACATGTGCTAAATTAATACATTAAAGCAGTTACAATGAGAAGACAATTTACATGTTTCTTGGCCACGGTGGTTTAAAAATCTGTTTTATTTTGTGTAAAGTAGACTTCTGATGTGTCCTTGAAATACGGATTTCCTACTAAAATCAAGAAAAACGATATTTCAGCATACTAATATTTTTCCTGCTGAGAAAAATCATCTTTACCTCAGCTAACCAAGACTGATTTGGAATTTTTCATGTAAAAATGCTCCTTGTAATGTGTTAATGTTGATAATAAATCTTTTAACATAATTATAAATTGTCTTATAATTTTCTTAATTTAACCAATAAATGCAAGTCCGTTTCCCATAAAAACTGCTCTAATTGCTTGTTTTTTAAATGTAGAAACTACCAAATGGAACACAAAATATATAGCAAAATGTATCAATGACACATTGAATAAAATATGACTATGTGACTAATGTGTAAAGATGTGTATATTATAGATCTGAAAGTAAATGTTGTATCTGCTGTACATAATTGTCATAGGAAAATCTAATTATTTTCTCATATCTAATTTTATCTGAATATAAGACACAGAGTTTTAAGGCACTTAATTCCAAACTTATGTCAATATATAAATACATCAATGACTTTGAACACATAAAATGAATTAAAATATTCTCATTTCTATTTGCCTTTATCTGCAGGAAAAACAAATGAGCAAGCAATCCCTTTTTTTGCTAGTTCTGAAAGTTATACAGGTGTTATCAAAGTAAGTTCATAAGAAAGTTCCTTGCTAGCAAGACATTCCCTTGCTATAATCAATGTTTAGGCTACCACTTCTCTCACAGTATTTCCCCTGTTCTTCCTCTCTTTTAGCCTTATGACTCCCAACCTGCACTTATAGCGCAAGCACTGTTACTTTTGAAGCAACCTCTGTGGAGTGAAGGCTCATTGTACAAAAATGCTGGAATTTTCAGTTTAAAAAGCTATTTGACCAAATAAGATACCGTTTCAGTTTCCAGTACACCAGTTAAATAGTCAGTGTTTATGTTTGTGTGTGTGTGTCTGTTTCTGTGTCTGTGAGTGCATATTCATATATACGTACTTACATAGAGAATCAGAATGGAACCTAAATATTACTCGTTTGCAACTGGGGAAACTCTAGAAAGCCTTATTTCTCGCTACTCTCCAGGGAATCTTGGAAAATTTCTCATTAGTGTAAAGAATTTAAGAACATGAAAATATGCCTTTATTACTACTTCCATGTTTGATTACAATGTATTGTCTGTTTAGGAAGATCTCCAGCACATAAATTCTATAATGCACTGAAGAGTATTGAACAGGTATCGATTTCCATGCCCTGACAAACATATAAACAGTGGGTTATCAAAGGTTGTCTTTAAAAACATACATCAAGGAAAGGGCATTTTAGTCCATGCTTCGCAAGAACTTGGTAGTTGCCATAGATTCTGTATGAGTTCTCACCATCTTAGAAGGCCAAACATAGAACTGCTAATGGCACAGTTCTAATGGAATTTACTATGGCTTCGCTACCTAGTGCCTTTTCCTGTCTTTGAAAGTTGTATGTGGAAATTTAAAAGCTCTGAAAATATATTTTTCCCTCAATTAACTTACGCTAATTCCTTGATTTCTAATAATTGATTTTTCCTCAATATCTTTGATTGATTTAGTATCTTTGTGATTGATTAAAACCAAGAGAGTAAATCTAATATGTCCAAACTTTTTAAAAGACATTTTGAATATCATTCTTACATTGGATTTTAGTGTTGCTTCATTTTCACAAATCACAGGCTAGGATATTGCAGCCAGGTATGAAAATGAACATTTTAATAATATTCTGTAAGCACAAAAAACACTTGCACCGATGCACAAGGTTCACAATTAAAATTGATAAACTTAAGGAATTTATGTTTTAGGTACATAACAAATGTTTGGTTTTTTCTGCAAGTGAATTAAAGAGAGAAAATTATAACATCTATCTATCTATCTATCTATCTCTTTGTAGTCTGGCCACAGAAAGATGCTTGGGGCATTTTCTACAAGATCATTTTGAAAGTTGAAACACCACTATTACTGTGAACACATGAATGCTTTGAACAGTAATATATGAAATACAGCCCTCTCAGTGATAACAGGGTCCTGTAGATGGGTCTCTTGAGACTTTTTCCTATATGATTTCAGAATCATAATGAATTTTTGAGGTCATTAATAACAAGAATACCCACCTCAGATTTTTTATCAAATAAACCCTTCTTATACTTTTGTCTATTTGAATTCACATTGGGTTTTGTTGGTTTTTTTTTAATCTAAAACAAGAAGTCAGCCACTCTAAGAAAATAATTAAAATCCTCTTTTCAAGTATAGTTTTCTGTTTACTAACACTGTTTAATTAAAATCCTCTTTTCAAGTACAGTTTTCTGTGTTTGCTAACACTGTTGTGATAAAAAATTGTACTGAAGGAGCTCAGAATGAACATAGTTTCTCTCAGAATTCAGCTAGTTCATTATTAGGGTGCAGAGTATAGGGCTATATACTAATGGCTTTAAATCCTGCATTCACTACTATAGACGAATACTATTTAGGATCTTTACCAGCAGGAGATTTTAGGAAATAACAGAATAACTGAGAGAGGTTTACAGTTGGGAGGCTTGCTGAAAATAATGCCTCCTTTTGAAAAAACATTCCCATGGGAACTAACTTTACTGCTCTTTAACCATAAAATTAATATCTCATCATATCATTTGGCAGTGTTATAAGGTTGTAGCAGTACTGCTGCCTCCCATTTCCAGGTAGAGTATGGCTGTGAACAGTTAATACTGCTTGTCCTGAAACACCTGCAATGGAACTTTGAGTAGATGGCTGAAACTGTGATTGACTATATGGTGCTAAATGTGGAATATGTACTATGTTAAATGTGATGTATATTAAGCTTTAATATATTCAATTCTATTTTATCTATATTCTTCTACTTCCCATGGAAATACAAGAGAAAATGCGCAGCACTTAAACACTCTATAATGCATGACAACAATTACACTTCTTTTTTACTAACAGGCATTATACAGTTTCAGTAATTTTTAAGGATTTTGTAATCATTTCTAGAAGAAATGCACAAGATACTATCCAGAATGGAGAATATAGTACCTGTGATATGCTTCTTCTTAAAAAGCATGTATTTCAGAAGTGTAGCAGATCATCCAGTGTCCTTGTTTTAGCTGGGACAGAGCTAATTTTCTTCTTAGTACCTGGTACAGTGCTGTGTTTTGGATTTAGTATGAGACTAGTGTTGATAACACACTGATGTTTCAGTTGTTCCTCAAGGCTTACCCAGAGTCAAGGACTTTTCAGTTTCCCATGCTCTGCCAGTGAGATGAGGCACAAGAAGCCGTGAGGGAGCCGAGCCGGGACAGCTGAGCTGAACGGGCCAAAGGGATATGCCATACCATAGAATGGCATGCTCAGCATATACACGGGGAGGGGGAGTTGGTAGGCAGCTGTTGATTTCTACTCGGGGACAGGCTGGGCCTTAGTCAGTGAGTTGTGAACAACTACATTGTATGCTTTTTTTTTTCTCTGAGTTTTATTCCTCTCTCTCCCCGTCTCTCCCTCCTTTACATTAATGCTGCTGCTGCTGCTGTTACTACTACTATTATATTTCCATTATTAAACTGTTCTCACCTCAACCCATGAGTTTTGCCTTTCCGTGCCCCCTCCCAATTCATTTCCCCATCTCACCGGAGCAGGGGAGAGTGAGCAAGCTGCTGTGTGGTGCTTAGTTGCTAGGTTAAACCACACCACCTAAAGCAGCAACTACAAACAAACAAACAAAAGCAACAACTGATATCTTGAAGTCAAAAGAATGCAAGCAGAAGTCCCCCTAGTATAGACAGGAGTGGGGAAAGTCCAACTCACTGCACAGAGTATTGTGAGAATTGTTACCTGATCCTTTAGTAGTGGCACGTGTGTGCATGCTATGTAAAGTGAACATGGCTTTCAGAGACAAAAGGCTGCATTTCAAGATAAAGTTGATGAACAACATCTTTGAGGATTTCTTTCAACGAATAAGAAAGCTGCCTCAGTGCTGCTGAGAAATAAAAAGCAAAGCAAACAAGTTTGTTAAGGATGTTGCATAGTGTTTCAATTTACAAACCAGCGCTTCCAGCCCATGCCAGCAAGAAACTGAGCTGATGAATATGGAAATGGCCTCTAGATTAAGCACTGATAGCAGGCTGTAAAATATTTGCACTGGAGGATGATGGACCAGAAAACTCTTTCATTGTCTCTTCAGTACTAGAACAAGGGGCACTGAATAGAACTGAAGATGGCAAGCTAAAAAAACCCCAAAACAAAACACAACACCCAACTTTTACTCCATTTTTTCTTATGCTGTCATTTCTGTCTTATAAAATTAGACTGTAGTGCATCTACTCTGTTTTTCTCCCTCGGTACACTAAATGTACAGAGAATTCCTCCCTGTTCTCATGAAAATAATCTGAAATAATTATACTTGTATCAGATACAATGCATTCACATAGCTATTTTTTTCTAAGAATATCAATGCCACCACCAGATAAACAGAAATGGTTATGTTAATTAAAGCCATGGGAAAAATGATTCACAGAGGGGCTCTGGATCAAAGAAATTTTATAAGCAGCTGGGCATAATTTTCCTTGTCATCCGTTGTACCTTTAAGCATTGAAACAGAAAATGTCTTTAACAAATGCACGCAAATTAACAACAGAATTAAATTACAGATATAAAACCCCAGATTTCCTTCACATAAATTCCGGAATTTTAACGAGATATCAATTAGATAATGATTGCTCAGGGTTTCTCTCCTTTGACTTTAATGATAGCTGAAGGAAGGCTACAAAATACAGTTAAGTTTAAAAATTCATTGGAATGAACCCAGACTTTAGTCTTGATTTACAAAAACTGGTTCATTTGCTTTCCATAAGTATGATTACTGACACATTTTCCAGTTGAATGCTATAAAGCAAAATATAGTATCCCTTTTTTTCACTATTTTCATCCTTAAGGCAAAATGTTACACCAGACTTCTAAATTTCCCAGATACCCATATACCAAACTGCACAGATAAGGGGAACAGCATTCCAATATATAATTTACTTCCTAATGAGCAGAATTTTCACCATCAGCACAGGCAATTATGTAAAAATGTCTCTGTTAAGCATTTTGAATCTTATAAGGGTATGAAAATTGAGCTGTTACAAGGTATGCATAAATCTGATAATAAAATAAAATGTAAAATCTAGTTTACTTTTTCAACTACTTTGGCACATTACCTGCTACTTTGGGGGTTTTAAAATTTCTTTTTAAATTAAGATTGCATGAAAAAAGTGTGATTTAGAGCTGAGAAAAACATCATATGAGCTATGTGTGCCTATAAGCAATACTAAGGAAAATGTGCTCTTGCATCTCAAGCTCTTACAGAAGCAAAGTTGAATAGGCTAAACAGACCCTAAGAAGAGTTCAGCTTTTTTTCTGTAATTCAGAGAGTACAGTCTTAATTAAAAGTTTTGACAAATTTGTAATCACTTAACACTCTGAATCAAAAATACAGAGCAAGTACAATAAGTGTTTATACTCACTATCTGATGAGCAGTAGGAATATATATTTGTTTGTATTTTCTCACCTGCTGCTATTTGATTTGTAAATTAGTCCTTTGTTTAAAAAAATGAAGATCAAGGACAAAAGTTGTTTAAATATGTTATAGTCTTTTTTCTACTAGTAGGATTTTTTCCTTAGATTTGCTGAAAATAATGGTTTCATTGTCATTGCCAAGGGAGAATGTTATCAACAAGGCAAAATAACACACATACAAACATAACAAAAGTTATGTACCAATGAGAGGGGCTTTTTTTTTTTTTTTTTTTTTTTTTCCCCTACTGATTTTGTATCAATGCAGAATCTTGGTGGAAGCATGTGCTGTCTGTCTTCTTTTTCACCTTGCTTAGGTCAGAAAGATATTTGGGTTTATTTCAGCTATACTTCACATGTCTTTTTAGAAGAAGTATACTATATTATAATAGGAAGTGGAAATTTTTATAAAAGAAGGGTCTTTCTGAATGTCATTTCTAACATGCCTCCATCTAAGTCTCTGACAGACGTCACTTTTCAATAGAAGTGAAGTATGTCAGCTTTTAAAAAAATGTTCAAAGGAAATAATACTTCACAAAATAGCTCTCAGAGTGGGTCATGTTCAGTTCTTGGAAGATTTAGATGTAAATGCAAGTAGTTCCAAAAGTGATTTGCACGGTGCTGCAAGTTTCAAATGGCACAGTCATTTCCTTGGGAAGAATTATTTTTAACAGGTAAATCGGTTTTTGCTGTTTACACATTATTAATTTCCTTGCCTTATGAATAACTTCATTAATTCATTAGCAATACCATCTTCGGGCTGTTCTCTCATATTTTTACATTAGGTCAAAGTTTTCATAGATTCAAACTATCCTCTCTTCATGTAAAAGGAACACAAGAAACTTAGTTTGAGTACAATAAAAATTGCCCAACAATGAAAGAAATTAATGCATAGTAAATAAAAAACTAAATAAAAAAACACCAACAAACCCAGACAAAACCCAGAACCTAAGTAATCACCTAAATTAGTATACTCTAAAGCTTTTTTCTAGGGAAAAGATCTAATAATAAGCATCCTACATCAAGTTTACCTGTAACATCTTGCCTACATTTTACCTAATGAATTTTACACTAACCGAAATTAATCACTCACAGATTTAAGTGAAGAATGGCCAAAGAACATCATACTTGTTACTGTTGCTACATTGCATTAGTTTCTCTGTTCTTTTCAAGAGACAACATGCCTGTTTTTTATGTTCAGAAAGGATCATTAGTAGGAATACAGGAGGAAGGAGAAGGAAATATGGGAATAGCATTGATGTGGGCAAATTCACAGTATGAGAATGTGAAGCTGCTTTAGTTTGCAGTGAAAGCACCATAAGAAGCAATTAATTAGTCATAGTAGTAGCAACAGTAGTAGAAGTAACACCAGCAGTAGTACAGATCAATGGGCTACTTATTTCTAAAATAAATTAAGCAATTCCGTCCACCAGAGTTCTGCAGAAGCTGGTTGGCTCTAGTCTGGTTAAAAGGTTTTGAGATAACCTCACACTTTGTATATCTCCTGTCAGCTATATTTTAGCATCTTCAAGAGCACAAAACTTTATGTGCAATACTTCAGCTTTGAAGATCTTTTTCGTTAGAAAAATGGGAACATGCACACAGCTGGACTTCATTAATCTTACTGAATTAAATCCTGAAGTGTTTTGTACTGAGTGAATATATTGTGTGGTTAAATATTGAAATACTAATTACTTTTCTGGTTTTTATTGTTGTAGAGAAGAGATTTATCTCTTAGACTCTGTATTATCTATTTTGATGATCATTGTCTATTTTTTATAGGAAATAAGGGGGGAAAAGAAGGACATAAGCATGCTAATTGTAAATGAGTTTCTTATGACTGTATTGACACTAAATTATATCTTACTACTTAAGTTAAATTCTTTTGTTCTGCTCGGTAATATTTTATACAGGAAGATGCAAGCTTATTACATTAAACAGTCTGAATGGAAGCTGTTCAAGAATAGTTAAACTTATTTCTTTACTTTTCTGAAAATCCCATAAAGATTAGACTTTATTGCAATGTATATACAAAGTGTAGCTATTACTGATTAATATATACACCCAAAGAAACTTCTGAATTACAATTTAAGCCTACTGATACTTTTGTCATTTTAAGGACTGACAATTTTCACTGCCTCTTTGCAGCAAACAGTTGCATATTTGAAGTTTATTATTCCTTTCCTTCTCTAAACAAATCCATCTCTACCCATCTTCCATAACCAGTCATGTTTTCTCCTGATCTTTCTGCACTTTTCCCAATTAATCCATTATAGCTAAACATGAAACATTTCAGCAGGCCAGTTCTGCTGTCCAGTTTAAGCTTCCATGGCACCTCAGTCAGAAGCCCATCAAAGGAGAGCACAGTTTAGGAACCTTAAGCTCCCTCTGCACAGGGAGGTTTCAGAAGTCAATTCAAAATACCAAAGTTACTTCTTTGAAGTTTGAAAGTCTGAATATCCCTTCAAATGAAATAACATGACACCATTCACCAAATACTAGCACAGTGCAGATATGTAATGCCACAGGGATTCTTCTATAGTTTTTGGGTTAGGTAGAAGGATTTTTTTCCTTTTTTCCTAGTCCTTAGATGAACCTACATTTCACCTGTGTACTAACTGTAGCATTCAACCCTTTAAAATTCTTCTGAGGAACGATTTAATGTTCTAAACTGCATATGCCTTTACCTTTTCCAGTATATGACCTATGTGGATGAAGAGAGCTTATATCAAAGGGAAATAAATCAAAGGTATATGCAATTATATTAATTCAAGAATCTGATTTTGTTACATGTAGAGGGAGGGGAAAAGGTGAGAGAAAAATTAAATAGATAATAAAAGCATTGTCTCTAAAGTTACAATTTCAATTTGTTTTCAGAACGAAATAAGTTAAGTTGAATGTATAAAATGAAATCTTTGCATCTGCCTCAGTCAAGCTGTCCTTAGACACAATGAATTGAAAAATAATTTTTCCCAGGTGATTCATGTTGTTTACTTAATAACAAACTTGAAGATCCTCATTAGAATCCTTCTATGTTTGAAACAGAAGCATGCTTTTATGTACAAGTTCAATATATTTTGAATGTGTTTCCATGTGGACATCAGAATAATTTTTTTTAAAATGTTAAAGTATCTAATGATACTTGTATTTTAGTATCTTTTCTTGTATTTCAAATGTTTACCTAATACATAATCATCTCAAAGAGATAGATTTAGTTCACAGAAGTTCCCACCAGAATCTTCTGTGATTAAAAGAAACTTTTTCAGATCACTCTTATTGTAACAAAATTTGGAATCCCTTTCTGACCATTTCATAAGTGGCTAAGTTTTGGGGTTTTTTTTAAAGGCACAGTATAATATAATGGTCTAGTTATTTTTACACCACAAGACCATTTCTTGCCTACACGTAGAGGCCTGGTGACATCTGAGATACCCTGTAGAGTTCAAGATATTCACTGAAGGTCTAGGAGATATGGTACAAAGCCTACAGGAGACTGGTATTGCGTTGGAAAGGCAGCTGAAGAACAGATGGGAGACTTAGATATCTAATGGCATTGAATCAAGTCTATTCAGTTATCCTATAAATTGACACTTAGAACACATAGAAAATATGTCAGTAGCTCACCATAGTAGCCCAGAAAACTGCAAGGACTGATTATTCCAGTTATGAGTTTTTCTATGTACAAAATATCTTCAGTGCCCTCTCAGTATAGCTGAAGTAACTTAAGACCTCATTAGTGTATGCATTTTTTTTCAAACATAAATCGGATTTCAGTGCATGCAGTATATCTGTCAAATATGTGATCCTTGTCCTCCCTATATGCTTACATGAGTAGGAGCTGCTCTATTTCCAGGATAAACAAGATATATTAATATGCCGAATGACTACCTAACATTTAAGTAGACCCAGAACAGTTCTAAGCTGATTCTTGCTTTAATTCTGAGAATCAGCTAGTTTTTGATGGATTATCAACAGGGTGATTGTTATATTCTGGAAAACAAAAAATATCCTAGCAAGTCAAATTGTAAACAGAACAAATTGCCTGTAGTTCCTTTAAAGTGTTTAAAAAGAGTACTGCCTCAAAGATGCCAGTGTAATTGTGAAGACCTTTAACATTTTGCATCAATCTGTACTGTGACAGACAAGATAATTCCTACTACAAGGGTAGTTCTGATGGTAGATCAGGGGGAATGGACATACTATTGAAGCAGTAAATCATCAGGACCAGGTAGCAGACACATACTGAAAGTATGAAGGAAATATAATACAAAGTAAACCATATTTTAATGAAATGCTAATTGCTTATGCAAGATATAGGACCTTGCATAGTGCTTTATTACTCAAATGATTTTTTTTAAGGTCAGTTCCCATTTTGTTTGTAGTTGTTGTAAAACTTCATAGGGCATCAGATAAAATTCTTATATATATAATAGGAGCTGCCTGTACATACATGAGATACATTCAATAACCCTTCATTTTATCTCAGATATTTTAAACAAAATAAAAAGCATAAATCCTAGTCTAATTTTCATCCCAGCTATGTCAGTTCTTAGAACTTCTCAAACAAATACTCTCTGTCTCTGTCCCTAAATTGCTATTCTCTTTAATCTGTGTTTTTAAGCAGACTTTCTCTTTTTGGATTGACAAGAACAGATTAACATAAATCATATTGTTGACCTTAAAATCTTACATGAGTAGGCTAACATTAGAAAAGTTATATCGCTTACTTTTTCCTTTTGTCAGGAGTTTTATGGGACTGTAATATAACATTCTTCCCTTTCAAGGCAACTAAGAATGAAGACAGATTCTGGATCATAAAATATACCTGTATGGTATATATGCAAGGAATGGATACACCGTTCAGGATTTCAAAACCAAAGGACAACAAAACATGCTTTAACTATCATATAACATTTCATCAGTTACATTATGCTCATTAATCAGGATTTACTGCCTGAGTCAGAAAATGAAATAATGCATATACTGCCGTTACAAGATATCTGCAAGTTACCTTGAATAGCCTGTTCCTGAAATCATGACAGCCAACTTCTTTCTGCATTATCATGTCTTTTATTCTGTTAAACAGATAACATATTATATGTTAAAGAGCATGACAAAGCAATTATTGACTTTTTACACAGAAAGAGCAGGTATTAACACAGGAATGTATGACCAAAGCTCTGATAAACCAACTGCTGTTTCAATATCCTTTTTTTTTTTTTTTTTTTTTCAGTCAGTGTGCTTACAGGAATTTGATTCAGGCTACAACATGATCTTAGGAAGACACATTTTTCTTCCTGGAAATTTCTTAAGCTAGTTCTATTTTAAGCCTGTAAGAAATATGCTGATTTTTAATACTTTTACTGCTTAGTACTAAGTGGGTTTGATTTTTAAGAGGAATTTGGCAACTGAGTCACACATATGTCCTGACTGCTTGTAAATTGAGTTTAAAAAAAAAAGCTGTTATGCCTTCAGAGAACATATAAAATTTCTGAGTATGTTTTGAGGATTTTTTTCAGAAAGATCTGTGAATATTATCTAATTTTTTTGTTAGGAAAAATAGTTATTGTTGTCCCTCTGCACACCATCTGATCATTCCAACAAAGTAATGAAGACATCCTGACACCATATAACTGTTTATTCTTCCAGCAATATCTGTGCTGCCATTGTCGGTGTTAACTTATAGATAGACACAGATGTACATATAGAAATAGAGAATTATTTCTAAATACTGTGTAGCTGAAAGGGTACACTCCTTGATTTTCTGACAGATGTATTATTATGTGCCAGAACAGTGTATTTGTAAAGTCTGCTTGTATTCAAAATATGTAATATGTACTCAAATGGTTTTGCATCCCCATTTTTATAGAAACCTGGTTCCCATTTTCATTTTACATTAAAGTCTGTACATAGTGCCAAGGGAAATATTTTGAAAGGGAAATATTTTGTACCCATAGAGAGCACAGAACATTTTGTGCAACAAAGAATATTGAAGGTTAGCCTGGCAACCACAAAAACAAGGGTCATTCTCATGACAAAAATATGGAGTGGTGCCTGCTGAAAACTTGATTCTATCCCTTCCTCTGCAGGGGTCCTATGTAACATTGAATAAGTCAGTGGAACTGAACCTTTCCACTAGTCACCCATGAGAAGGCTCACCTGAGCCTAGTCTAATTTGCAGTTAAGAACTGTAACAGAACTCTAGATCTTAATTTTGAACAATAAATAGAGCAGCAATTAAGCTGAAAAATCAGATCTACATCTTGAAAACCCACTTAATTTAAGTGGAAATTAAACCTATTTCTTGAATAGGCTGTTTATTAAAATTTAAATGGAATATCTTCAAGGAGGCAACCCAGTTTAATAGGATTCCTCTGATAATTAGTGCGAGTCCAGCATAACCCTTCCTGCTTAGTAACAACAGATTTCTCCTTGGCAAGACTTCTCCTAGAATCACAGGAACCCTGGCTGCAATGTTCATAGATTCTCACGTGTTCTAAAGAGTTGTAGGAACACTGTTTTTAGGGTGGAACTGAGGAGATGTATACACACTTTTCCAAAGAGCATTCAGCTATTTATTGTTTTGATTTAGAAGAGGAATGAAATTGAAGGGAGGCAAGTTTATGGAGAAGTCAGATGTCAAGATCCTTCATGAAACAAAATTACTATGACTGTCATTAAGTTCCAGTGGAAACAATTAATTTCACTTTCTCAGTATCTCTAAAATGCTACTCATAATGTGTCTTCTCCTTATAGGAACTTTTATGCATTCATCAATATCTTTAAATCATTCAAATAGCATAGATACAGTGATGAGCCCACAGATAAGTCCTGTGAGACCATGATTAATTGGCTGTTCAAATCAGAGCTCAAGTAATATGGGCTAAGTAAAGAAGACAAAACATAAATATTGAATAGCTGCTTATGAAGGAAAAGACATCTTTTGTATTGACTAAGGCAAAGGTTCACTAGGGAACAATACCGATAACTTAATTAAAAGACTAGTTTGTAATATGCCTATGCAGGTGGTCACATGAACACCTGCAATGAGATTGTGTGATCCCAGGTGTGCTGCTGCAACAGGACAAAAAAGCACTAGCTTTTCCAAGTGGTTTTAACTGAAACTGAAACCTTGCGAATAGATAGAATCTCAAACTGCTCTCTAGATTCTCTGAGGCTAAGAACTACACATACTTTGGAACTAATTCATAGGAACAATGAAAGTTATGCCTCCAATTATAAAAAGGCACCTCAATAACACATCTCAGGAATCTACTGGAAAATACTAAGACAATGAAACATTATTTTTCATAGAAGTGTTTATTCAAGACCAGTATTTCCACTCACAGTGTACCTAATTAAAAGTAAGCAGTTAAAAATCCATCAAGACTACTTTACTAATCTACTGATTAGCAGAGACTAATCAGAGTCTGGATAACAAGACCAGTTGGTCTGTTGGTCAAGAATCAACAAAAATCCAACACCAAAACCTTAAAACCTGACTACCTAGGAGATAAAATCTCTCATTCAGATAATTAAATTTCCTGATATATTTTTCCTACCAGCACCACTAAAAGGCACCCTTCTCTTTCTTTTCCAGATGAGGAAGGGAAGCACCACAAATAAAGGTTCTTCAGTCACCAAAAGAATTTTTGCATGTCTTATCCTTGTTGACTATGGTCAACTTTAGCCTGACTAGAATTCACCATACCAGCCCAGTTACATTAATTCCCTGGACAATTCAGGAGGAGCATTTAGTTCCTCTCAAACAACATTCATAAACCCAGCATGAAGGTAACCCAAACCAGCAAATAATGTAAAAGCTATGGACTGGAAGAATGCAAAATTGGTCATTTTAAAAAAGAGCAGAAAAAATTAAATCATTGGTTCCATGGTTTGACCATGTTCCTTTTAGGTTAAAAGTAGAGCGGTCCTGAGCTCTAGTCTTTGTTCCCAGAATTAGTCATGGAAATTATACTAAGGAGTGAGTTTACACAAAGTAAAATAGTTTAGAAAGAAATGGGGTCAAGAGTCTCTGGAAGGCCTGATTAAGCTGGAGTTTTTCAATTAACTTCAGTTTTGTAGGGAATATTCCAACAAACTGGTTATATAGCTCCAGCATATGCTATCTCCTCCTTTTCTCAGACTTATGCATTTATAAATTGTTATTAAATGCTTTTGATTATAGACATAATTAACTGCCGCAAATTCCAGAGAACATGCAGAAATGTTGCATTAGTATCCTCTTCATTTGGTATTGCATTCTTTGCCTCCATTTAGGATGATTGTTACAGTGGCTGAGACAAAAAAATCTACTTTTCTTTGTAAGATGGTTTTGAAGAAATTTAACTCAAGACATAGATGTTCAACATATAGACTTCTAAAGTTAGAAATGACAGAGTAGGATGTATAATTTTTATTCTTTATAGAATAAGCAGCCTTGCTGAAGCAAAAATGTTGAACACTCCCAAGACCCAGTTTTATAAACCACTCCCTCTCATGTTAATTGACAATAATATCAAACCTGCCTAAGAAGTAAGTAGACCCTAAAAAGTGCCACTAAAAAATAGTGTCACTGTTGCTACATAAGTAGTTTTTAAAAGATGAGCAAACTGCCTCTATGCAAATGCCTCTAGACAAATAATGATTAACTGAGTAAATGCAAAGCATTAACACTGCTGTTTGTGATGCATCTCTTTTAGTACCCAAAACATAATAACAATCTCAACCTCATGACTTTCTACCTATTTTCTTTAAAAAAAAAACACACACAAAAAATGTATAAATCAATCATTAAAAAGTAAACCCCTGCAAATCTGCAGCTCCTCCTGCTTTTCCTGCTGTAGGGACTGCTTCATAGACACAGAGACTGAATAGCATCTTGTCAAGACAGGACTGTGTGACATGAATATTTTAAGGAACACATATCAGTTCCATAAAATTATTCCCATGTTGTGTTCAAATGGCCACTTGTACCACTTGTCACTAAAAAAGATGTGAAAAGTGACACTATGAACATACTTCATAGATTAATCTATTCTTATGTGCTGTGATATAGCTGTTGTAATTTCCCCATGGAAATAGCATAACTGCAAACAAAATAAAGTGCATGTAGATGATTTTGTTTCCTGCAAGCAGACAATTTCTTATTAATTGCCACTCAGGATGTTATTTTGCATAATTTATTGTCAGAATACTTCAGGAACAGAAGCAGAAATGAATGAAGAGGGGAACTTCTGGTTTCATGCTGACTGGCAATGCCAAGACAGATTCCAGACACAACATAAAATACCATTCGAGGGGGGGTTGTATCTTTCCTTAGAGGCATCCAGGAGAGAGTGTGCTGTCATGCTTATACTCCCTTAAAGCAAGCAGGTAAATATGTATCCTGTAGTCACATTGCATGAATGGACACTTTTCCCAATTACCATGAAAAAAGATGATTGTTTTAATATTATTTTTGTAGTTCATATAATTAGAAGGAGTCACAAAATCTTAATACTTGATATATAGTGAAAAGGAATATTTTTATAAGGGCAGAAGAAGAAAGAAAACCAACACCAAAATCAAATAACTCACTCATGTGAGTTATATATACTCATATATATATATATATATAAAGAATATTTTAAAAGACAGAAACAGATACTGAGACTTCTGCTTAATAATCTGTTTTAATTATTTTTATGTTGTTCTGTTGCCCTTCTTATGGTAGTAACCGAAAGTCTTACATTAATCAATCTTTTCCCAGGACCTCTGAGATGAAGGTCCAAAGCAAAAAATGTATCAAATTAGGATATTCATTTGTTTCTTTGTTGTGTTTTTTACTATAGATAGCTTAAAAAAATAGAAGAACTTCATGTAGACAGAGGAGCCAGAGATATACATAAGATGGGTAGAGAAGAAGGCACTTTTATTTATTGCATAGCTTGAGAAGGAAAAGGCAATAGAAAAATACTCATGAGATGCAGAGCTATTCAGGGAGGATCCCCAAAGTAAGCTATTGACAACACAAATCAAGCAGCCTTGGTGACATTTTAGGAAAACATTATGTAATGATAGGTTTTATACTGCTGGAGGAGTCTAGATTTTGTAAATTACCCATGCATTTTACAATGAAACATCTCACTTATAAATATCCAACAATTAGAAGCATTGGTACTTGGTACGACTGCATAGTGGAAATATCCTGTCGTTCCATCAGCATAATTCAGGTGTATTCAGAACTGTAGAAATGTTGCTGATTTTTTAGTGCAAAATATCCAGATTAAATCCAAATGTTTAGGCTTACCTAGCATACTTCTGATATCTAAGAAGATGCCTCAGCATGCTTTCTACTAAATGTCTCAAGGTCTATAAACAAGATACAGCTACATATTTGTCAAACAGGAATAGCAGTACAGCTGCAAAAGCAAGCACTTTAAAGTTTATGCAGATTATACTCCTTTTCTGCTCTTGTGTTTCATTCATTTAAGGCACAGTCACATATCAAAGCCAGCTTGGTCAACCTAATTTGATCTTTGACTGGGGAATAAACTGCCATTTGTGAACAAGTTCTTAAGAGCTAAAGATAGGCTATGGTGCTATGCCAAAGCACTGTCTGTTGTCTTACATTTAGAAAAGCCAGATATGAGTCCCACTTCTCCTCTAGATCATGGGAATTATTAATGTTCTTCACCTGTTATAATGTGATCTGACACATTCCTCCATCACAAGAGAATACAATGTTCCAAATGCAGTACCCATCCCTCACATGAACATACACAGGACTGCTGCATGCTTCAAGAAGAGGTACTTCCCCGGTGTGGAAATGAAAGGCCTTATTTCTTTCCATCTCATTAGTGTGTTTATGAAGTAAAGAGAAGCAAATGTTAAACTAACCATTTTAACACAGATAATTTAAAAACACTGTTCAGTAGTCCCTTCACTAAAGTAAGTTAAAAAACTGCATTTGTTTATAGTGCCATATGTTGAAAGACCAGTAGAAATGCCTATAAAATACTAAGTACTTACCTTCTCTTTGTTAACATTTTAAAAACATCTCCGTTGTGAAGAATTACCCTGTGGGATGTGTTGACCTCAATGTTAGAAACCCCTATACTGCTTTAAGACATCAAAACTAGAACTCAAGCAAAAACCACCTAAACGTTCTGCAAATTTTTGCTTTCTTCCACATGTAATTTGAAGGGAAACATGTTGAACAGCCATCTGGTATGGTGTCAATAAGGATATGTAAATTTAATTGGAAAAAATACCTACTGTTATGCTACATATAGTTGCCAGTATCCTGTGTTATTAACACACTGGCAGGATTTTTAAATTTTTTTTTTAAAAGAAGAGAAAAAACCCCTTGTCTATTTTTATCCAATATTTTTTTCCTTTTTCTTATAGTATTTTCTACATGCACATTGCACATGAAACTATCGATAACAGTTTTTGCCACGTGTTCTGGGGAAAATTGATTTATTTGTCTTGGCTTGCAAATTTATTGTTTTATAGAAGTTAAAGTCTATCAGATCTGTAAACTGGAAGATACAGGTAACTCTTAAAATGAAATCTTTATTATACATGCTGCCATATATAACATATCAAATCTTAAACAAAGGTAGGCAAACAGGAAAAATTCAAATCTCAGTGAATTTCAGCTGAATTTTCTCAAGATGGAGGCTCAGATAGATCCTGTTTTAATTTGCTATGTTTCTTTAGGAAAGAATCTGCAATCTGACTCAAGAGCATGAAGATATGACTTATATAAGTATAGCTGGCATATATGAACAAACTTACAGGGCCAGCATCAGAATCAACTAGAATATAGATCAGATCCTGAAATCAAAGCCACCTAGAGTTCCTACTCATGTGTTTCTTTTTTTTTTGTTCATTTGGTTTTTCTTTTAAACATGGACTATTAAAAAATCAAAACAGGATCAATTAGAGTGCATGGAAATGTGCATCTAACTTGAATTTTAAACAGTATTCTACGAACTGGAAGGCATTCTATAAAGGATGAAAAAAACTATTTTTATCCCATTTTCCTAAAGAGATGAAGCTGGTAGCATCATCCTGCAGACTATCTGCCTGCCATTAACTGTAGCATCCATTAGAAAGTTTGACTAAAGGAAGGCTTTTCAGTTACATTCTTTGTAAAAATGAGAAAGGAGCTAAAAATGAGAGGAAAAACCTATGAGTGCACATAAACCTGCTAATGAATTGAAAAGCTTCACAATGAGGACACGTGTGTAGAAATCAGAGATTCCAAAGAGGAAAAAGTCTTGCAAAGGTAGTACAAGTTCATCAGACCTGCGTACAGTCTTACAGAACAAACTCAGCCAATGACGGAACCAGAAATTGGCCTCAATGTGTTGAAAGCTTAGGGAGCTTCTTCATTGTCTATCAATACAAAATTTGAATGTCAATGTTAACTTTGTATTGACTAGAGTGGTGAAGATCTAAGCCCATGATGCCCTTAGAAAAGATTTTGTCATTGATAAAAATAATTACTTCTTTTCTCAACAAATGGTTAAAGTATTTCTATGTTTAGCCCTCTTTTACAGAAAATGAGTTGTGGTTTAAAAAATACAGAATTAACAAAAATAGAGTGAGGAATTTTATGGGTTCCCCCTGCCCCAGAGGAAGACTTTGATCAGTGATGGAGTTATTCTGAAATTACTCTTGAAATTTTATTTGAATTACCTTTTTTTTCTTCCTTCTATACTCTTTATACTCAACAGAAAAAATAATGTGAGTCAGTATTTTCCTCATTCACCCTCACACTGGCAAGGTAATCACCACACGTACAGTACAGGTTTTGCTGACTTTAAAAGCACACCAGTTTTGAAAAGCCTGCAACCTGAAGTAGGACTAAAAACTTTGTTACGGGTTATTGAACAGACAATTATGGTTAAGAAATTTAGGCATCCAAATTAGTCAGACATGCTATTCCTCCTGAGGTCTTCAAAGACAGTTACTTATTTTTACTGATTCTACACAAAAATTAAACATTTCCTGTTCTAGTTTGTGTTGGAGCTGGGCTTGGTGATAGTATGCATGCTGTTCATGTTTAGTGCAAGAGGAAAACAAGTCGCAGAAAGATGCTGGAGGTCATATTGCTTTAATCAGAGGATATTAAATTCTACTGGGAACAGATCTCACTATTTTCAAGGTAAGCGCTGCCCCTGGATATAATTAATTCATAGGGCTAGTTTTATTATGTTGGAGAAGGGAAACTGACTTTACTGTTTCTGATTTAAACAGCTAGATCTTCCTTATAAATGAGCTCTGACCCAAACAATTCCCCTTTTGTGAACAAATAAGTAATAGGAAATGTACAAACTAATCTCTGTAGTGATACTTAGTTGCTAAAATAAAGTTACGCCTGTCATTCTTCTCTCGAGGCAATTAAGGTTTAGCTTTTTATGATTTATGTTTTCTTCTGCCTCATTTTGTCCCAATTAAAATGTAACAAGACTGTGAAATCTTATCAGTTCTTGCAAAGAATAGTTTTCTATATCTTTTCCATTTTTCTTAAATATTCTTCATTAATGGTTTATGCTCATCCTATGTGATCTTTTTGGATATGCAAAACACCTTGACTTTATAGAAGGAACTATTCATAAGTTCATCACTGAACTAAAACCAATACTAAAAGCGAATAAATTTTTGTTGTATTTCTTTTAGTGTAAAACTCATGACTTATTTTTATCATGTTGTTTTCTGGCACAAAACAAAAATAATGGCATGGTGCTTTTCATGGGTCTGCAAAAAAAGGATAAATTCCTCAGTTGACTCATGCCTGAACACAATGATAACTATTCAATAGCTAAGGAATGGGAAAAAAAACTTAAGAAAAAACTATGCTGTCGGCTTATCGATGATTTACCTGCTTAGACTCACAATGGTATACTACTGCACCCCAAAAGGGTTTTGTGCATGGTATGGTCTGTGCTTACTTTTCCTTGAAAGTGTCTGATGAGATTTCAGAAATCTGAAGATTATGGCTTCTAACAACAAAAAAGGCTAAATATGGCAACTTTACTGCTTCCCCACTATATACAAATCATAAGAAAAATGCAAGATCAGGCAAAGCTCTGAACACAAGTATAGAAACTTGGTTTGGGATTTGAGAACAAGTATTTTACTTAACAGTCTTCTATCTTTCAGAAAAACTACTGACGGTTTACTGTTAGTAGGCAAAGTTAATCAATCCTAACTTAAGATATTTAGAAATAAAATTATTACTTCAAAGTTTGTGTTCTAGACACGTAATAGTCACTTGAAAGATGTAATCATGGGATAATGTTTGTTCACTCTCAAATAAGCAACTAATGTTAGGTAAACCTCCTCTGGAAATGCTCTTGTGTTAAGACCATCTGAGGTGATTATTTCAGATTGAAACACACAACCTTTGGACACCTAATGTTAAACTAGATTATTCATTTAGTTAGACCACTAGTGCTACAGCTATGTCGCACTAAAAGGACAGAAGAAAAAATGCCAGAAAATTAATGTAGTATAGCATTTAATAGTTCAGTGGTAAGTAAACCTAGTATACACTAATTTATGCTATTTAACTTCAGCAAAATATATAACAAGCACTATGTTTATAAGTTGTTCAGTATACTCATAATTACTGTGATCTCCTGTTACAATGGGGATAGAAGAATTGAACTATTTATATGTAGTGTGATTCCAGTAACTCAGGATTTATCTTTTCACCAGTTGGTAGACAAAAACTATAGATAGCAGAATGTTGTTCACTTCAGATGTCCACAGAGTATTTCTTGTTAAAGTGAAAAATGCTGCAAACATGATTGTGTTCCATTGCTTGTGAAATGATAAATATTGTTGTCTCTTATAGACAAGTTAAATCATAAAACTATGAAAAATAGCTAACTGGAATATAGATTTTGATATTATGTAGTTGTATTCTATGTCTCCTTTCTATTTTAAATTTTCAGGTATTTCATTAGTTGCAAATGAAGATAAATGTTATATAATTCTCGATTTTCAGGTATTTCTGTTTTTTTCTAGAAAATTCAGTACTGCAGTGCTCTAAAATTTCCTTCACATGAGTTATTCACTTCAGTGTCTTGAGACATATCTTAGAAGAATCCAAATTGAACTGTGAAAATCCTTATTCCCACTGGGAATTTTATTCTTAGAATTTTTGCTCTCCCTCCATCTGCCTTTGAGCAATGTTCTGTATTTCAAGCATTAACAAGCAATATTAATCCAATTTTTAGTTTCTGTGAGGCACATTAAGTTAGATCAAGTGCACCTCAACTCACCTCTTTAAGCACTATGCATTTACGTAACTTTTTCATTGTCTCATTCCTACCAAAACTGTGCAAAAAACAGAGCTACATAATGTGAAAAATATGAATTTTTCTGAAGCAGATAGAGACAAAAAGGAAAAGCAAACAAGTAGGTACCATATCACTTTTTGCCAAAGGAAAGATTCTACTCTGATTCCCAGACTGGCAATCAGTCAAAACCATTGCATTTAGAACTATAATTCAGGAAACAATTTACTTACAAGATAAGGTACAACAGCAGTACGGCCAGTACCTGTTCTTAAACACTTCGAACAACACAAAGCAAAAAGGGCAAACAATCAGTTTCGTCTTTCCCTCTTTCTAGCTTTCAGTCAGTTACAGCAGAAAGAGTGAGTTTTGGGCTCTTCCTTCTCCTCATTTATTAAATTTGTGTGTGTATATATATATAAAAATAAAATTTATTATTTAAATATACCTTTTTTAATTTTAAAGTTCTTAATTCAAACCAGGAGGGACTAATCTGTAGGGCACTATAACAGAGCATTATGGTTGCTGATACTGTTGCTTGACACATTTGTCACATTTTTGCTATTATATTGGAGCACCTTTCTTATTGATTTCCTTCTTTAATTCACAAGTGTATTATTAGGTTTCACACATACTTGGAAAAAAACCCGCACCCTAATATTTAATTAGGGAAAGCCCAAAATCCAGTATTGAGTTGGGTTATCTGCAAGTAGCCTTCAGTGTGGGAAGTTTTTTTCCCATGCAAATTTTTTTCCCTTCTCTCCAAGTCCTGGGAACCTAACATGCAGAAGACCACCTGTATAAAATGGATTGTTGTGTTGGGTTTTTTTTGTTTAATTTTTTCCTTACTATCTCCTCTAAGGAAACCTCTATTACAATTTCATGCCTTTACATCCCCATCCTGTGACTCTTTCTGCAGAAAATTCCAACAGTGCATAATAGATGGGAGTCCTTGTCTGTAGATCAGATAGCTTTACTGGTGATATTCCTTCACCGAGACATCAAGTCTTTTTACTGGTGAATTATCAAATTTTAATAAAACTATGGAATACAGTCATCAGATGTAACTGATGTTATGATATTACTTTCATAGACATACTCAACTACATCTTTTACTAGACTTGCCACGCAGACCAAACTACCTGAAATGGTTGTAAATCACTCAGATATCGTGATGTATCTAATTCCATGTTCCAATGCTGGTGTTCAAGATTTTCTTAATATATGACTGCATTGTTAGAACTGCAAAGTAGATACAGCTTGAAGCTTAGTGATGAGCATATAGGTGGCTGCGTATTTATCTTCTGGTTTTGGTTCTAAGAGTAAAATCAGTATTAGCCCCAAATGCAGTACAAGATATATATTTTTATGAACATGGTTTCCAATTGAGTAACTGCTGTTATTTAAAATGAAAGTGCTTATTGTGCATAGGGTATAAAAGGGAGAAAGCAGTTTATTAACTTGAATTATTGAAGTCTTAGGATAATAAGCCTTAGAAATTCTTAAACAGCTATCTTTTGTCTGATCAAAGAAAGTAGACTTCCAGGGTATTGTTTCCTGCATTCAGAAACTGTGAATCTTATAAAAATCCAGGTAATCAAGTTTTTCTAAAACTACAACACATTATGCTTATGGTTCTGGAGGCCTTGATTTAGCTTTGAAAAAGAGAGACACTTTCTTCTTTAAGAAGAAGATATTAGTGTAGACCTTAACTTCATCCAATATCCACGCCTAGACTGAAACACGAGCTTCAGCCTGGGTTTTTCCAGGTCCTGGACTTACCACCTAATTCAGCTTGAAGTTCACTAATGATTACATGCACACATGAAATACAGTGGACTGCTGTAGCTCATCCCAGTCACTAATTTTTTTTCAGTAGCTGACACTCAAGCATATCTAGACACTCACTCTCCTCCAGTAGCTGGCACCCAAGGTTTCAAGCTCTTCAGTCCCACTCAAGCCTCTTGTCCTAGTTGTTAGCTAGTCTGACTGTGAGCTCACTAGCAGCTCTATGAAACTGTAAAAAATGGCACAAACAGATAAAGTACAGTCTTACTACCAGAATGTGATAGAATTTAGGCAATGAAGCTACTATGCAACAGTTTATATATATCATACATCAATCTGGTCATTAAGAAGTTTATCTTATGTACATATCTATTTAATGTACTACAAAAAATACCGAGGTTAGAAACTGCAACATAAAACATACTTTAAAAAAATAAAGGCTTACTAAAATCGTTAACTAACAATAGTATTCTCAGGTTTGCCAGCATACTAAATAATTGTTGACAATTATGCCAAAGTCAAGGAAGTGGCAAGAATATAAAACCTATTACAGGCAAAAGAGAATCACAGAATAGTCAGTGTTGGAAGGTGGAAGGCACCTTCGGAGATCATCTAGTCCCACCCCTTGCTAAAGCAGGTTTACCAGGAGCAGGTTGCATGCAGTCATGTCCAAGCGAGTTTTGACTGTCTCCAGAAAAGGAGACACCACAGCCTCTCTGGGCAGCCTGTTCCAGTGCTCTGTCACCCTCAAAGTGAAAAGTTCTTCCTCATACTCAGATGGGACTTTCTGTCTTGTAGTTTATGCCCGTTGCCTCTTGCCCTGCTGCTTGGTACTGAAAAGAGCCTGGCCCCATCCTCTTGACACTCATCCTTAAGATATTCATAGACATTGGTAAGATCCCCTCTCAGTCTTCTCTTCTCCAGACTAAACAGGCCCAGTGCTCTCAGCCTTTCTTCATAAGGGAGATGCTCCAGTCCCCTCACCATTTTCGTAGCACTCCGCTGGACACTCATCAGTTGTCCCCTGCTCTCTTGAACTGCAGAGCCCAGAACTGGACACAGCAAGATGTGGCCTTACAAGGGCAGACGTTGAGAGCGTGGATCACCTCCCTGCACCTGCTGGCCACACTACTGATGTACCCCAGGATCCCAGTGGCCTTCTTGGCCACCAGGGCACACTGCTGGCTCATGGGCAACTTGCTGTCCACCAGAACTTCCAGATCCTTTTCCGCAGAGCTGCCTTCCAGCAGGTCCACCCCAAGCTTGTCCTGGTGCATGGGGATGTTCTTCTCAAGGTGTAGGACCTTACACTTGCCTTTGTGGAACTTCATTATGTTCCTCCCAGCCTGCCCAGCTCTCTGGCCTGTCCAGGTCTCGCTGAATGGCAGTGCAGCCTTCTGGTGTGTCAGCCACTGCTCCCAGCTTTGTATCACCAGCAAACCTGCTGAGGGTATGCTCTGTCGCTTCATCCAGGTCATTGATGAATAAATTGAACAGGACTGGACCCAACACTGACCCCTGGGAAAAACCTACTAGCTACAGGCCTCCAGCCAGACTCTGTGCCATTAATCACAGCTGTCTGAGCTCTGCCATTCAGCCAGTTCTCAACCCACACCTCACTGTGCACTGCTCTAGTCCACACTTCCTGAATTTACATACGAGGATGTTATGTGAGACAATGTCAAAAAGACTATATACCTAGAAACAAGCAATTACTGTTAGCCTAGTTAAAATCTAAGTAATCCAGTGCCATCAAAATTCTACAGTTGTCATTTTTCCTGCTACAGTAGTACTGACACTCACCATACAGATAAATGTAGAATATTTTGATTAGTATCACAGTCAAAATTGTTGTACAAGAAGTCTTACAGCATCTACCCCATTTCTTTCATGTTATGCTTTCCCTTCCAAGGTCATTCTGAGTGTTACATTTAGTAAAAGTCTTTATCAAGCTGGGAGCTGGTGGGTGTCACAGTGAGACCTCAGCATTTTGGATTGCTCAATGGGGCAAGTATAGTGCCAGTGAAGGTCTTTGTGCCTTACTCTCAGGTACACATGAGTTTGTTTTTATACACTCAGTTATCACAGTCTGCTCATCTCTCTGTGGTTACCAGCTAAAATGTGAAAGCCCAGGCATATCCTGGGACCTTGTAGTGTTGTGCTGGTTTTTAATGGCATAGGGTTAATTATCTTCATAGTAGCTTGTATGGGGCTATGTTTTGGATCTGTGCTGAAAACAGTGCTGATAACACAGAGATCTTTTCTTTACTGCTGAACAATGCTAACACAGGGTTGTTAGCCTTTTCTTCTTCTGACCCCACCCCACCAGCGAGCAGGCTGGGGGGCCACAAGAAGTTGGGAGGGGGCACAGCTGGAACAGCTGACCCCAACTGACCAAAGGGATATTCCATACCATATGGCACCATGCTCAGCATATAAAGCTGGGGGCAAGAAGAATGAAGGGGGGGGGGGGGGGGGGGCGCATTTAGAGTGATGGCATTTGTCTTCTCAAGTACCTGTTACACGTGATGGATCCCGGCTTTCCTGGGGATGGCTAAACACCTCCTGCTGATGGGAAGTGGTCATTGAATTCCTTGCTTTGCTTTGCTTGCGCATGCTGCTTTTGCTTTACTTCTTAAACTTCTTTATCTCAACCATGGATTCTCACTTTTGCCATTCTGACCCTCTCCCCCATCCCACTGCTGGGGGGTCAGTGAGCAGCTCTGTGGGGCTTAGTTGTCAGCTGGGGTTAAACCATGACAAGTGCAAAGCCTGTAGCCTTTACTAATAAAAGGAGGTAAAAAAAAATCGGATTTAGTAGGTGGCAGTGTTTGGCCTTCTTTTACGAAGACTACCAATAGAATGTTAACTTTACATAACTTGTTCTGAAAGACAGAAAGGTTTAGGTGAGAAATATATAGACTTAATTTTTTTAAAAAATCTTTTCACAAAAGATGCTCTTTTCCTTTTTAAAAGTAAAATATGTTCTGCTTTCAGAAAAGTATTTGGGCATATTCATCACTGTCCATAGTTCCCAGAAGTCAAGTCCCTCAGGTAATAAAACCCTCAGGATGTAGCATACAGCTGATATACAGGTCACTGTTGTAAGAGTTCAGTTTAACAGTGGAAGAATTATATGATTCAACCTGAGAAGAGATAAAGGCAAAAAGACTGACATTTGAGGAGTATAATCAGAGGGACTGTGAAGTGGTGAGAATTGCAGCCAGACTGTAACTGTGATCCAGCTCTAAAAAAAGTTTAATAATCCTTTGTCTATAGAAAATGACTCAGTTAGTCAAGTCTGCAGGGATTAGAGTAATGTACCAAATTAAATTTGCTTTTTTTTTCCAAAAAGGTTTCAACCCTTCCTTCATGTCTGGACATTTAAATCTCAGCATGTCACTAAATGTTCTTTTTGTAATACAAAGTGAATTGGATCTCTTAAAGAAGCTGCTAGACTTTTATTTTGGTTTTTATTTTATTTTATTTTATATTTGGTTTTATTTTATTTTGGTTTGATAGAATAGTTATATCATTAAATGAACCAAGAGGATTTTATAGCTACTAAATTTGATTCTGAGTTTTCACTTGTTACTTTGCAGTCTTCAGCTAACTTTGACACATTTTTGTGTTTTAACAATTCATTCATTAATATCAGAACATTTTCCACATCATCTTTCAAAGAAGTCCTAATTCTCATCTATACAAGATCACAAAATACAGGTTACTTAGATTTGCAAGCAATGAAGCAAGAAGACCCTGTGGCAATCATCTAGATGGACCCATAATGCAGCCCACCTCAGTGTATTCGATGAATTGGTACCTGTTTGTATTTTAGAAAAAAAATACTTAAGATTTGGTTTTTGATGACCATAATGTCAGATGCATTGTAGACCTTGGTGGATTCTTTATATGGCAAATCATTCTTATATGAAAAAAAAAAAAAAAAAAAGATACTTCCCTCATTTTCATTTTCATTTTCATTTTATTTTCTTCTTCAGTGTCTAAACTCTGACAAGAACTCTCAACCAGTTTGTTTCTTGCAGTAGGTACACATTGTTCAGTGATCATTCTTGCTTAGAGACAATCTTTGCTTTGCTTCCAGTTCTAACTGATTGTGTATGACATAAACAAGAGCTTCACAGATTTTTTCCTTAAATTCTAACTGGGAAAGCTCAGTTGTTTTCCAGCCCTACTTTTCTCCTCTTCCTCCTTCCATCTACACATGATCCACCCTATGCTAAAACACAGCAATACTACCCACCTATGTGTTTGTATTTATATAGAAATATAGTGCACAGTTAAAACAGAATTTAAGTTTTCTGCTTTATTTAGTTAACCTGTGAGACACCCTAATGCCTGTGTGATTATAGGCTTATCAGCAAAAATATCAATTCTGCTTTGAAGAAACAGCAAATTCTGTTTGTCTATTTATTGTATCTCCAAATCAGGTTCTCTGCTCTTCTTTCCTCTCTCCTAATCCTTAGAGAAGACATGACTTATCCTGCCACAGAGTGTTTCATTATGACAAGAGTGTCTTGTACTTACACAATTGTACTTCCAAAATAATACATGGCTTCAGCTATCACGTGATCTCCTTTGTACCTTGCTATGTTACATTTTCTCTGAATTGTATACCTTTACTCAGAAATTTAGATACTTACGTTTTCATTCTGCTTTAGCAACTCTGGTTCTTTCTAAAACTACTTAAAGAGGCTGCAATGCTCCTCTACTGGTTTTCCCAGTCCAAGCATCCTCTTAATATCATGTGCACCAAAGATAAGTGATTGGTTTGGGGGTTTTTTTACGGTTTTTTTTTTTCTTTTTAAATTGAGGTGCTGGACAAAAGCAGTATCAGTGGATATTACATTGACATAAGTATATGCTCTATGCTCTAAGATTTTGCTGATACAATAGTAATAGAAAAATATATACCATTCCTATTTCTCAAGTGTTTTAGTATTTTCTTGAAGTCCTAAATATCATTTATATTCTGCCATGTAGCTATTTGTTGATACTGTAAATCTAAAATAGATGTCCATAATCTGCTGAATATGTATGGTCCACATTGAGATTTTTACAAGGTGATGGAGTCCATTTGAGTTTGTTTCCTTTTTCTCATGTGTCCTGGATTCATCTGGGTTAAAGTTAATTTTTTTCTCAGTAGCTGGTGCAGTGCTGTGCCTTGGATTTGGTGTGAGAGCAATTTTGATAGCACACTGATGGTTTTAGTTGTTGCTGTGTGATGTTTATACTAAATCAAGGACTTTTCAGTTTCTCAGGCCCTGCCAGTGAGAGGGCTGGAGGGGCACGGGGAATTGGGAGGGGACACAGCCAGGACAGGTGACCCCAACTGGCCAAAGGGATATTCCATACCATGGGATGTCATGCTCAGTATACAAATCTGTGGGATGTGGGAAGAAGAAGGGGGGGGGGGGGGAGCTCAAAAGGACACACACGACAACACACAACACACACACAGAAAACAACAACATTCAAAGTGATGGTCTTTGCCTTCCCAAGTAACCTTTACACATGATGGCACACTGCTTTCCTGGGGATGGCTGAACACCTGCCCGCAGATGGGAAGTGGTGAATGAATTCCTTGTTTTCCTTTGCCTGTGTTCACAGCTTTTGCTTTCCCTATTAAACTGTCTTTATCTCAGCCCACGAGTTTTCTCACTTTCACTTTCCTGATCCTTTTCCCCATCCCACTGAGCCAGGCAGCGAGCGAGCAGCTGTTGGGGGGAGCGGCTGTGTGGGGCTCAGCTGCTGGCCAGGGTGAACCCAGGTGCTATGTGCCCAGCACTGTATCAGCTCATCTCAGCCACCAGTTATGGAACTCCATGCATTGTTTCTGTTGATTATTTAGTTTCTCAGTCATCTTTTTATAGTACTATGATATTCTAATCAATATGGCCCACTAGAATGTTTGACTCATTTTGCTTTCTTTTTAAATCAGACATATTCTCTTCTCTAGAATATTTCATTGCATTCCATGCTAACATAACATAGGGAGAAAAGCTGAACTTTAGTGTCCAAATTAGAAATACATTCATTCAATAAAGGTTTTGTTTGGTTGGGGTTTTGTTTGTTTGTGGGTTGGTTTGGTTGGGTTTTATTTTTCTTCTATTAACAATACTTTCTGTCTTTTGTTCAGTTTTTACTTCACAATTACATCGTTCCAGTTTCTTTATCAAAATGTCATGCAGTGCTTAATTAAATGCTTTATAAAAGTTTGATAGATTATTATAAAACTGAGGTGAAACAAGGAATTTTGTTACCTTCTGGTTTTCCCGCATACCTTGCAAGGGAAAAAAAAAACATACCACCTTTCTTCTAATTTTCTTTGCTTCATTTAAGATTAGAATCTTCTTATAACAAAAAATGGAAAAAGTTATATTCTTTCATTTTAAATCACCTATTTCACAAATAAATTGATATCTGTTGTTTCATCTGAAATTTTAATACAAAGATGAACTAATCCTTGCTGAAGACAACTTAGGACCCTCTGTTTATATATGTATATAGATATGCACATACATATAAATATATGTATCTATGTGGTTAGACACAGACTTTCAGAATGCAGGTTGTCTATATTCACCTCTAATGCCACAGTATAGCAGTAGTTCAAAAGGCAGTCAGCCAAACATAATGGTTTATTGATTTCTGAATCTTCAAATGCTTAGCACTTGTACTTCTACCAAAGTAAATTGTAAAGCCCAAATCTCATTCATTTGAATAGGAACTGTTAAACCAGCAGCATGTTATGCATAACATTTTTAGAATATTATAGCTGGATAGTTTTCTGAACAATTATGCATTAAGCTCAAGAATGTTTAAATGCATAAAAAATAAGACATGTAAAGAAGTATATTGCATTTGCTTATTTTTGGCTTCAAAAATCTCGTCAAAATTATTTGCTACTGAGGAATGTAAGACTGGTACAGAATCAATAAGTATGCAAACAAAGTAAAGACCTCAACAGTACTGAATTCTAAATAAAACCCCAAACACAACATTTGGGCTGTTTTGAATACCCATTAAAGACAAGGAATTAGAATGTTAAATATAGTTTTCAGAATTCATATTTTTTTTCTAGGGCTCTAGTATTTGACTTGTCAGAGAGTGGGTACTCAGGTCATTGCTAAACAAGATTTCAGGAAAGAACAGGGATTTCTTTGGTTGTAAGATCCCTAATTGTGAGAGATGCCACAAACCAGAAGCATGGCATTTTCAGCTTCTTATGCAGGATCCAGATCTCCAGGCACAGCTGATTAGCAGCAACATAGTTCATCCCAGACTGCTATATCTAATACAGAGGACCAAAATGCAAGAGGACATGGTGCGGTGTATTGTAATTGTACAAGATGCAGGTGTAGACAGGGAAAGGAAAAGGAAGGGAACAGTCAAATACATCAGTCATGTCTGACATATTCCAAGTGTCACATTGGTTTTGGGGTGTTGCTTGAGGCTGTGTTATGTTTAGTCTGAGCCAGGGATTTGGATCAGTAAATCTGATATTATTTAAGGTTAAATGAAGGATACCTCACCCAATATCCATTTATAGCAATTTAGAGGCTCTTAGGGTGAGAATTCTTCTCACATAATTCTAATATAAACAGCTTTTCTTTTTTTTTTTTTTCTGTTTCAACTGGTCACCTCCATCTCACTCCATATTTCATGCAAATAACAGAGCCTTAGAATGTACAGTTCAACTCTTCCTGAAGATGAGTTAGATGAATTTTTCAAGTACCTATTTTGCTTCTACAGTTTAAAGATGACCATACATCATTTAGCTTTATGCAGGTAACCAGTTAGTCAAGATAATTTTTTTCTCCAATGGCTTAATTAGGTAGAAAAATGGTACTCCATTATGTCCACATAAATAATCTGTATAAGGATCGCTCACTCAAGGTACGTAAAAGTTGTAAAGAACTGAGGACTTAATTTGAAGCAGCATAACACTATCAGATCCTTGACTTCGCTGCAGCATAGGTTACCTCTTGAGAGCTGGGGTACAGTGCTTCTCTTACATGAGGGCAGACCTGAAGCTGAAAAACAACCCCTAAGCTCCTCTGCAGTCTAACTTACCAGCTGAGAATATTGTTTCCCTAAAACTACATTTAAATTCTTCTTAAAAATCAGACCATCCTTGTTGATGGACTGATGCTTTTCACTCGTAAGAGAGAAGCAGCAGTATGTTTATTGAAACTCGGTCTAGTGGAAGGTGTCCCTGCCCATGGGCAGAGGGGTTGGAACTAGATGATCTCTTTCAACCCAAGCCATTGTATGATTCTACGATATAATTATGTGATGAAAAATAGTGATTTAACAAAGTTTGACAGTAAATGCGATAGTTTAACAAGATTAGATGGCAAGGTACACTTGATTATTTACTGCATAAAGTACAGGGAGGCAAAGTTGTCAGGAGGACCCTCTTGTTCAGTCATGAGGTTCAGAAAGGATATCTTTGCATTCTAAACTCCGCCTCAGAGAGGAGTTTAGGCACAGCTAGATCCAGGCTTGGTCAGTGGTTTATATCTAAAGGATCATATGTGCACAATCAATCCTTTATATCACTTAGCTAAGACTTCAAAGTTTAGCGTGCTATTTATCACTTACTGAGAATCTGTTGAGGCAGGGAATCTCTCAGCCTTGAGAGGAATCCCTACTCAAGGGGAGATCCTGACACACAGCCTGCTGCCTTGCAGGAGAGTTCAGCGGGCCCTGGGCTGTCCAATGTTTACAGAATAAGGTAATTGACTTATAGCCATAGTTACATATGGACTACAGAAGTTAGTTTCTTTTAAACTTGGCTTGCGTCAGACCTTGACCAGCACTGTTGTTAGATACACACACACACGCACACGTGCACGTGCACGCATGCACACACACACACACCCACCCCTCCTTGTCGATCCCCTTTGTGTAGGATACAGCCATCACGACCAGACACATCCATTATGACAGGGGTCCTCAAACTTTTTAACCAGGGGGCCGGCGCACGGATGCAGTGGCAGGCAGTCATCTGCGGCTGCTTGGTTTCCCCCACAACCCCCAGTGGGGGGATGGGCGAGGGGGGTCTGTAAATACCGGGGGCCGGATTGAGGACCCTGGGGGGCCGTATCCAGCCTGCGGGCCATAGTTTGAGGACCCCTGCATTACGATCTCCACTGGTAGTTATCACTTGAGCATTGTTATGGAAATAAAGGTCAGGATGGGGTGGGGTGGGGTCGGGGGGGGGGGAGTGGGGGGCTGTGTGTGTGGGGGGGTGGGGGGGTATTGGATGGGTGGGGCAGAGCACACCACTGTAATTCTCTATAAATATATAAATACATATATGATACTGGACCTTAATCACAAAAAAATCTCCTACACTCACATGGCAAAACACTTCTGAATCACTCTAATGTTATAACTTGACTTTACAAAACCACTTGCTTTTAGAAAAACAGTAATAACAGAAATATCACAGAATTAAAGGCAGCTAACATTTCTGCTGAAGAAAATCCTTGCTTAAAAACCGAAAGTATTAGATGTCTAAGAAAAGGTTTGAATCCCATTCATGTACAACACCACCAAATAAAAGAAGAGGGAAAAAAATATTTACATTTAATAATTTTATTTGAAATTTTATTTTCTAAAATACTAGATTTTAGGATATTTCTCCTACTTCATACACAGCTAAACACCAGTTAATAACTTAGCACAATGCAATAATAGATTTGATAAAAATAAATTATCTTAGTATTCTCCTAAGTTGTTGTCATTGCCATTCCTTTGTAATTAGATTAAATCGGTTCTTAAATAAATGTCCAAACAAAAAGGGCAACTGATTTTTTATACAGTTATTTGGCACACTTACATATGCCCTTATTCAATTTATTTTCTTTTTCTCCTTTGGTAACATTTCATATAATATGGATAAAAAATCTATAACCTGTGCAACCTTAATAATGCTAAAATGTAAAGAGTCACAGAATTCTATTCCCATTTTCAGTGGCATTTCTTCAAAATTGTCTGCTAGAGGATCTCTGAGACAGACTTTACCGTCCCCCATAATTTCCTTCTGCTTCTATAGTGGTACTCTAGTGTAAATGATAATTCATCCTATAACAAACCTGTAGACAACATGCAGTGCTCCAAAATGTCTTTCTTTGCATGTGTAAGGCTTGCCAGCTCAAATGGAGCTTAAAACACTTAACAGATTTGTCATGGCCAAACCTTAACATCTTCTGAATATTACCAAACAAGAAATGAAAATGACCTACCACAGGGAAGAACTCATGGCCGCATCAGCAGAATGAACAAGGTGGACAGGAATTGTTTGTTCACAGGAATTGTTCATTGTGTTTAAACAAATAGCCAGGGAACATCAGAAGGTGACAAAGATGCAAAAGAGTATTTTTTTATTATATATTTCCTACACTTACACAACGTGTAGTTAGGCCAGGGAACTCTTTTCAAAAGTTTACACATAATTCAAAGGAAAGCTGTATTAGGCTCATGGAGAAGAAAACTATTATGGGTTACATAGGCACTTAATTAACTGAGTTATAAGTGTTTGGAAGCTGAAGATTATTAGGGGGAAGCATCACATATGTGCTTTCCCTTTTCCTTATGCTCTTTCCGATAGGTTGACATTTAGCTACTTTGAGAGATAAGATGTTGATCTAACCTGTACTTCTGACCTTATGTTTTTACGTTCAGGAAAAATTGTACAGGTCAGGAACTGGAAATATCCTAGACATTAATATGATCTGAAGACTTCTGCAGTGTGCCAGAGAAGAATACTTGCTGAACAGGCTAGGATTCTGACTGACGTGATGAAAGCAAAAGCTATGAAATTTTAGGTTTTACACCAAGAGAGTTTCAGGAGACTTCACTAAACAGTAATAGCTTAAAGTTTACTTTCTTCATACAAGGCAAAAATAGATAAAATATTATTATACTCAAGATTTTTGTTCAGCAATGTTCTAATTCTGACTGAAAGATTTGACAGATTGAGTGACAGGATCTCTAGAAAAAGCATAGACACATTCAAAAGATTTTTAGGTTTGGTTTTTTTTTTTTCCAGTCTCATTCTCAAAACAATTTCTAGCAGCAAAACCCTCTGGCTATCTGCTCAACAATAATAGGTGAAATTTGTCCAGATTTCTGAGAAACACACTTCATCTTTGCAAAGTACTATCAGAATTAATCTGCATGTACATGAGACAAAACCACACATTGTCTAAATATAATTTCAGTTTTTATGTTTATGTTTTCTAGAGTTTAAGCATTTTTTAGCCTACAAAGCTCTGTTCAGCATTTTCTGAAAACTTGCATTAAAAAGTGTGGGTTTCATTCCCTGAAAACGCCTCATACATGCAAAAACATTGCTATGATTGGAATGTATTGCACATCTTCAAGGTTTTCAAATTCTTCTTGTTCTACGTCATTGTTCCATTTCTATACTGGGAAAATTGGGTTTGATGTAATGTCTTATACAAAACCTTACGGGAACTGGTTCTCCTTTCTGAAGTTCCTGAGATGAGTTTCAATGCTCCAAGGATGAAAAAAAGAAATTATTTGCTTTCTACAAAATACGGTTTAAAAGATCTAAGGATCTACACTTAACCTAAATTATATTTGAACTGGACCTTTCTATTATATCTGCCTTTTAAGTAAGTACTAACATTTTATCTCGCAGACTGTCTGAATAACATTTTGTCCGTCCCTACTTCTGTCCCTCCCTCCCTCTGTCTATACATCCCTCCACCCCACCCTTCCTTTCTGGAGATCCTAAACAGCTGGTATTCATAAAAAAAATAATCATAATTTTGTGTAAAAAGAACAAACAAATTAACAAAAATTTGTAGAAAAGTCTAATCACCATTCTCCCTCTCCTTTTTCAGTTCAGCCAAAGCAGAATGTTAGAAGTGTTAGGGACGTTTATCAAGACAATCTGCAGTTGGTGCATTTTTATATCCTTTTTCTGTTTGAGCTCAGCCAAGGAATAGAATTTGCTCAGAAAATAGTAAAGCCCAATAAATCAAGCTAGACTCTTTTGCAATGTATTTCAGTATTTAATCCACTATCAGCAAGCTTATACACCATGCAATTTTCTCCCCCTTGACTGCTCCAACAGCAGAATTTACACAAAGCACAGAGCATAAATTTTACTCTATTGACATTCTTAGTAGATTTTGTGTCCAGGGTTTTGCAGCCTGCTAAAACAATGGTGTTTACAGAGAAAACAACACTTCCTGTAGTGAATACAGAAACTGCCAACATAATAATTTTATTTTATCACCACAGTATTTTATTTTATTAGTTGTATTACTTAATAAGTCACCATTACAAAATCTGAGTGCATGTTCATGTACATGTGAACAGAACTTCTAGCTCTGTTTTCAGCAACATAGCAGAAAAAAAAAATAATAGTCATGAACATATAAAATAAGACAGGTACAAGGACTTTAACCATTGCCTTTGGCATCTATGCCAGGCCATACATGCAGTCAAGCCGATCTTTAGAGCCAATTCCAAGACAGCATTTACAAAACATGTCTAATATACTCAGATAGAACTGATCGTAAAATCTGTGAAAAGATCTCTTAAATCACCATTAGTGATTTAAATCACCTGTCCCAGGTAATGGTACCATGCCCAGTACAGCTTGAAAAGATGTAAAGGATACTAAGAAAAAGCTATAAATGAGATTGACTATAAGTTGGCAACCATGAAAGCAGCCAAGCTTATGTCTCAGCCAGTAACTCTACTGAACTATACACACAGAGCTGTGAAATCACAGCTGAGTAACTAAAAACTTTTCTGTTGCCTTTGTTATATAGGATATATCTCTTATAGGATGCAACCACTGTCTCATGTCCTTAAGGCAGAAAGTAATTGTATTATATTACATTTTTTTTTGAGGTATTTGTGTCACTCATGTCAGAATCAGCGTTCTGATTTTTTTTTTTTCCAAGCAGCTATTTCTTTGCATTCTATAAGGAAAGCAGCTGTAACAAAGAAGCAATCAGATTCTAGTATAGTTCACACTTTTTTTGCTTCTTTCATAATCCTGAAGTAAGAAGACCAAAATCCTACAGACATTGGCTTCTGCTGTTCTGATAAAGCATAGGGCAAAAAGCAGTGATGTTCATTTTAGTGTCTCAATAAAAAAACCCTTAGGTTTTCATTCTGGTGATTTTTGAGGTAGCTACACAATGCAGCTGATAAGAGAGCTCTAGCATGCCTCTTCCTGTGAGAATTAGTTTCCACCAGGGATACATCTAGATGCCTGTCTTGTTGGTACTATTCTATGCAATGGTGCATTTTGCAACATTTAAATACATAGCTGGATTGGCTCCTGAAAAAGCTTTTAAAATTTGCCTTCTGGTTTTGCACTGTTATGGTATAAGTGCATTACTGTCTTTCACAATTTGAATATAAGATTGAAAATGTCCTCAAGGTGAATGTTTTGATCTTTCAAAAGACAAATAAATGCCATATAATATTGTTCTCTCTAAGTTTTACAATTCTGTATAGGCACTACATAAGTTTTTTCAGTAGCTGAAATGGTCCGTGCAGTTATAGTTATATTGGTATTTAAGTAAAGTATCCTGTGTTTTCACCAGAAATGATTAGCATGTCAATGTGATAACGCATAATTAACAATTCAAATTATCATATTTAATGCCTTTCATCTATTTGTAATCGTCATTGACTGTTTCAGTACTTTAGTTTTAATTAAAAATAAACAATGAAATTTCATAGTGTTTTCAGATAAAATATTAATTAGGTTGTTGTGAAATACAATATCCAGTGGGACATAAAGAATTTACTGAGCTGCCCTAATTGCCCTACAGAGTCTCTGTAAAAAAAAAATAAATTTCATAAGTCATTCCAGTTATTTTCTTTTTAAAAAGGCATCTTTTGGATTAGTTTATTCAGTCTAGCAATTTTTAGCAGTCTAGCAGAAAGTAATGGGATCATTAAAACTAAATTCTCCTCTCCTGTCTGCACAATGAGGCACTTATCTATTCTGCTTTTTTTCCTTGCAAAGAACTCTCATTTCTGGCAGTGGTGTTTCTGCATATGCAGGAGGATCAGAATTGCCCTACGACTCTGTTCTGTTCACAGGAAAATTTAGTCAGAAGACAAACAGAACCCTGGGACTGCGTTTTTCTTTTAGCCACTGAATGGAGTGCCAGCTCATACCTTTGGGAGATTCACACACAGATTGAGAATAAACGGTGAAGACTATTTCCATGACAAAAAAAAAAATAATTCATTTTTGTCTGCCTCAAAGGTTTTTACTGTGGCCCATTGTAATAACTTAAGGTTTGCCTGATTCTATTTTACTTAGATACTTGGTGATGCTATACCCTTGGCTCAGCTTATTACCATGAAATACTAAGGCAGGGTGGACCCCAGGACAGGAAATACAGTCCTAACTTCTCAGATGGTGCAAGTATGTCTAAAATGGGGGACTCCAGGATATTTCCCTGTTCCTTGATACACCACTGAAAAGCTTCAGCACACGAGAGAGGTGGAAGCACATATTTCTGCCTTCTTGTTCACATTTTACTGAGAAGAACACAGTGTATGTGCAGGCAAAAACCTGCGGTGCTTTCCAGTAGGTTGCCACGGGCTTCTCCATCCTGAGATCACAATACTTGGCCATATTGCAGGGCAGTTTAGACACAGACCATGTCTCCTGATTTCTTAAAGGTTGTGCACAGATGTCCAAGGCTTCTGTAATGTTTCTGAAGTATTTTGCAATGCCTAATAACACCTAAATTTTCCAGACAAGGTCTCTGTAAATAATGGTGCACTGTGTGTTCAGCACTATATGTTTTTTACAAAGTACAGAAATTAGTTTGTAAGAGAGGAAGAGAGATTTTCAGTTTACAGAAGTTCTTTCAGCCTTTTATTTTCTTTTGTTAAAGTATCAACTGCAATACATTAGAAGATTTTTTTATACACTTCCTTGAGGAAAAAGCACATAATTTTTTTGTATTAAGACTTCTGTTTCAAACTTTAAATTTCAGCATCTACTTTGGGATCACTATGTGTTCATTTCAGCAAAGATTAGCTCATAGCAACCAAAGGCTGCTTCAGTGATAATCATGAATGCTGTGGTTTACTTAGCACTTCAACATTAATTTGCTTATTAAACATTACAGTCTCAGAGATATTGTTCTATGCATGTGTGCTAAATGTCAATTTCCCTGAAAATTGTTTGTTTGTCTTAACTTATTCCTGTATCTTTTCTTATGACTTTAAGAATAAAAGAAGTAAAATTAAAAAAAATAAAATTAAATAGAATAACCCACTCCATATTTCTCTTTATTGTGTGCATACATGTATATTTGCGCACTTATAACTTCACACTAATGACAGGAAAAAAATATTTTTGTTGTAAACAGTCTTACTCTGTCCCAATCAGATAAATATGCAGTCTTATCTTTATATTTGTTTATTGGATGTATTGTATGTTTATACTTACTTTATATAAAGAAGCATATTGAGAGATGTTACCTACAGTGACTAAACATGTCATAGAAAATGCAAGTAGTAAGCATAAAACATTAAATAGCCTTTTAACACTTTCCTATCAAGAGACATGAAGCAGTAGCAAAGAGCTATAATGCTAATGTCAGCTATCTGAACAGAAAATATTTAGTCTCCTTAATAGACATTAACTTTTATTCAAGAAAAGGTTACTAGATTATTCATATTTTAACTGCATATTAAACATTTTATTCTTCAAAATGATTGTGACAACATCCCTGCTAATATAAAGCTGCTCATCCAAACACAATGTGATTTACTATCATTACCAAAAGTGTCCACGAGGCCTTCTGAATGGCATAGAGACTTTAGCTGCAAGTACAGTTTCAAGCATAAAATGCAGTAATATTTTATCAAAAAGACAGCTGTATGATGTTTCTATCATAAGAGGAAGGAAAAGTGTTTTCCTATAACTGCAAGTTTTTGCAGTATGATAATACACATGCAAGATGAAGCTTTCAGATAATAACATTTGTTTATGTTTTATTTTCATGCTACTGTAAATGTAATCAGCAAGTTCTACATTGGATTTTTTTCTGAATTTTTTGTGGTCATTTTGGTTTATTTCTCCTATCCATATTATGTTTTGGTTATAAATTTCTCATGGTAAGGATTTTCTCCAGACGTTTTCCTTATTTTATTATGTTAATAACACAGCAGACACAAAAATGCTTTTAAAGCTATCATGCTATAGCTTTTAGGAGTAATCCAAAATTACACTATATTAATCTTACAATATTACAACATAATTGTTACGAGCTTTGTATACAACTGTAGACTACATCTGTTTAAATACTATTACCAAGCTTGTATGTTATTTCTTAAATAGAATACTTCAGCTTTCAAAAGCTATTTAACACTATTAGGAAACAAAAATCAAAGTATTTGCATTATTTTGCAATTGAATAACAGGGTCTTTTTATTTAACTTACATACAAATTGTTCACTCCAGCTTTCAGTCTCACTGGTTTTACCTGTCCAGTTTGGCTGCATGGACACAGTTACAGAGGAACACATAAAATGGTACTGCAAAGCATGTTGCTGGGGTATTTACCTAGAATGCATCAGTTCTAGCTGAACTCAGTTCCCTTCTGCTGAGCCAGACAAGAAAGTGAGGTTTTCTTCCTTTTTACAAAAAAACAGTACAAGATAAGTAACTTTTTTTTCTCCCCTATCCGTGTGTGTGTCCTGTTTATGCAAACTATGCCAACTTTCAGACTGCAAACAGACAGTGAAAAAACTGGAAGAATGCTTATATAGTGACTGAATTTCAGGGATCTATGTGTTTACAAGGAAATGTAATTATACACAAGGCACAAGCCCTTTCTTCCTGAGGTATGCTCAGGAACTGGTCAGACTGGCTACACACAAAAAGCACTTATTTCACCAAGAAATAAAAAGTGCATTGTAATGTAAACTAATTCAAGTGCACGTATCTACTGTCAGCCTCTAAAATGAGGTGAGATGAATCCTACCCACCTTATGTTTGGCAGGATTTTGGCTTGTACACAGAAATACAAGTTCTTCTCTCGTTGCCCATTAGAAACAGCATATATTGTAAGTTAGCTGGGTTCCTTCTACAGTCAATAGAGGGGAAGACATCTCAGAAAACTTCACTTATGCTGGACTACGATTAAATCACTTTCCAAAGCAGTCTCCCTTTATCTACAATAGGGGGGCCATACATAGCTGTGTTTGAGGGTAATGATTAACCATAAAACTTTCAGATATTTGAAGTTAAGATGAAACCCACCTTAGGAGCGTAAGGACTAGTTTGATTCTTACACTTAAATGCTGAGTAGCGATAGGCATGATAGGAAGCACCAAGACAAGCATGCACAAAAATCTTACAAATCTACCTTCTTACCACACAAATATACCCACATGCTCCCATATATCTTCTCTTCCTGGTTATTTAATATTTTGTTAGTCTTAAGAAGTCACTTCTGTTACTGATTTGTAGTCTAAGAAATTAATCAGGTTTTTACATGTTGTGGAATGTTCTGGTCTGGTTCTTATATGATCCAGTCTCACAAATCTATACAGCTAGGCAGTTCCACTAAGAATGCTTTTTATTGTCTGTTTGAACTTTTTAATTTGGTAAGATTATTATTTTTCTAAAATTCTAAGTAGCACATATGAGACAAACATATGCAGCAAATCTTATACAGTGGAGAAAGCAGTCCTGTTTTATTTTAGAAGCCGACCTAGAGATGCTGAGCTTGACCTGATTGAAATCATTACAGCAATTTCCCACAGGCAGCAAAAAGGAACAAAATGGTATAGTCATTCCCATTTACGGTTCACTGCCTGTAATAGTATGTGTGTTCTGTCATGATGGCAATGAGTTTGAAAAAAAAAAAAAAAACACGAACGAAAATAACACAGAGCCCAAGGGAATTCAGGCATTCATGTATGTTGTGTGTAAAGGATAGAGTGTTATTTTACCCAATAAGTTACTATAAGCTGAAAACTTCGGATATACAATGTACAAAGTTATTTGTTGCAGAAGACAGACATATAATTTGGTAGGAGAGTCTGTACTGGCAAAGAAGCCGTGAAGAGGAAAAGCTGTCATTACTATAGCCATTACCATTGTCAAACATAATAGGCAAGGATTTTAGAAGACAAGTGAAGGGAAAACATCCCATAACTTGAAACAGAGACTGAATTTGTGGCACTTCATTTTTTTAATTGCAAACAATAAGGATGCTGGGAGTTACTCATCCAAGATAATTCGGTGTCTAATTGAAGTGTTCAGAATTTTTTTCAGAGACTCAACTCCAGTTTGGTGTAAGCACTTAGTATGAGATCTGCCATAAGTTTAGGGTTTAAAATGTCTTGCTTCCAAGTAATTCAGAACATTTTTTTTTTTACTCTAAATACTCATATTCATTTCATGTGGCAGATTTAGAATTAGGTCCTCTCTTTGATGTCTATCTAACCTGAAATAATTGCAATTATTTCTACCATTTCCAGTTTTCACTTTTGATATCATAAGTAGATTGGCCATGTCAATGAATTGCCTTGCCTATCTCTCTCATTCTCTCTCTTAAAAAAAACCCAAAACAACAACAAAAAAATCCACAAAAAAACCAAAATCAAAATAACAAACTCACAAGAAGATAATCCTCTGAAGAAACATAAACATACTTGAAGACTGTATTCTCACAGAAATTAATAAAAGGAACTCACATTCAAAGAAAGCGCATGAGAAGACAAACAGAACCATGCACAGGATAATCTCTCTAGTATTCTATGTGGAGAATATGGAAAGAAACAATTCATACACTGACAATATATTTTCTGTGTGTTCACTCAAAAAAGTTAGTTTGTACAAACCAGTATCTTAAAGGAAAACTGAAATTACAAGCTTCTCACAAATTGATTACAAATCATGAATCACAAGGAGTGGACGTGTACTGCCTTTCAGCCTCCACAGGCTTGATGTATTCCTGGTGTTCTGTTGCAAAATAGCCCACAACTCCACAGATAAAAAATGAAGGGCTCACCATGGTTTGCAAGTCTAACTGTGTGTGCAGAAGAATTCTTTAACAGAGTCCTGATTCATTTCAAAGTACTGTGATTAGAAAGTATTTCTTAATTCTGTCAATGTAGCGTCAAGTGAAACTCAGTCTCTTGACCAAACTACCTAGGATTTAACCCTTCTTTTGGTGATGTACTTTTTGTGCTTTTCTGGTCACCAAATTAAGTTCTGTCCACAAATTTAATTAGTCTGCTTTCTAGGCTTTGTTGATTTTCTTGATCATAATCTCAAAATAATTTAGAGAATAAGAGAACAGAAGCAGAAAAAAGTCTAATAAAAATTCAAGTATTTGAACACAAGTGTTCTAGACTAAGAAGAAGAATATGAAAAGAACAATGACTGGGTTTGGGGATACATTTCTTATTATATAAGTTAACAGAAATTAATGCAAAAAATAATAAAGAGTATAATAAAACTACAGCACTTAAGTAACTTGTATATAAAAATTTATTTTACTATGATAGACAAATCCTAGGATATTGGCCAAAGATAGCACAGGAAAGATCTAGAAAATGAAAGTAGCACCATTTCTCAGTTATTCTTCTCTACTACTTATTGACTAAACATAAACAAAATGATGCCAGTGAGAGATTAAAAAAAGCCACAGTAATAAGCCCTGAATTCATTCACCTTGCAATACATCACTGCACCTTGTACCTTCAAATACAGTATTTTCATGAATAGATATATAGATGAATACACAAAACCTCCTTCAAACTTGTACTTATTTAATTGAGCTGGAACATCAGTTTACAGATTAGCAGTTTAAAATATACATAAAGACAAAGCTTTTAGGTGCATAATTTTAGATGTACAGATGGCCAATGTTTAGGCAGTTAGATCCCATTTCCTAATTCATATACAGATATGCATACACCTTAACCTGGTGTCTGAATCTAGATACAAATCCTGCTACAGCACAAACCAGTAAGCTGCAACAAGGCTTTACCATCAGATTCTGTTGCCTGTGCTGCTTCTCCTTCCCCCCCAGAGGTCAGACCACACAACCTCTCCTCCATCCATCCAGCTCTCCCACCATCCTCAGGGCTATTTAACCACTTAGCAGACGAGCTACAGCTGCACATCGTCCATGTCAATCAACCCACTGCCTCTGAGGCAAGGCCACAGCTGCATGTTAGCAATGCCGATCAACCCACTGCCTTCATTCCTCTACGCAAGTCTCATCCATAAAGTTTAACACCGCCATCCCTGTGTTACTTAATGGATATTTAAAAGGTTGACTGAAAATTCTGAACTAATGGACTCAAGCAGCAAGTTACATTGTACAAAGTGAATTAAATGTGACTTTTTTCTTTCCTCCTCTCTTTTTTTATGGCAATTCTGAAGCAGAGAATGTGATCATATAACTAAGGACCGTATTGTAAAGCATGTGTACAAGAGTCCCAAATTAACATTACGTCTGATCTTAATGTTAGTGTTTCCAGCTTTCACATGCTTAACTACCTACCTGCCTCACAGAATCTGAGTAACCATACTAAGATACATGGGACGTTTCTGTGGATTATGACAAAGCCATCTGGGTCTTCCCTGGCAGCACCCAGTTTACAACAAAGTCCCAAAGGCAGGCTGCCAGACTAAAGACCCCAAACAAGTTTTCTGGGCTAAAGTAACACAGTAAAAACATACACACAATGATTTGTTGAAAGTGTAATTAGAACATTAGCAGTCTAACCATATCAGTACTATGAATCCAGTTACCATAATAACACATACCCTCTCAAGTATTCTATCAGTGCTGCTTCCCAATAATAATAGTAAAAACTGATACACACAAACTTTCCAGTTTCTATCCTGGTTTCTGCTTTGCTAACCACTGCTGTGCTGCTCTGGGTCTTTAAGACAATGATGTTAGCCTTCCTTAAGAAGGCAGGTGTTAGAAGGGTCACAGCAAATTGTCAGAATGACAAATTCTTCACCAAGAGAAGTATAACGTTGATGGTGGGGGTTTCTTCCTCCTTCTCCTACAGTCCACTTAGGATTACTCTAAAATATTTTCTAATACACAGTACACCATGGTTTTTCTTCACTGGCCAGTGATTCCATATTATATCCCAAATTTACTATTCTAGTATATTTTATACTGTGTATACATGATATTTCTTTTTCTTCATTATCCCGATATCCTTTGCACCCAGCAATCAAGGTTGCTTTCCTTTGATCAATAATTGGTGATCCATGACCTGCATGTAGTCCTGGCCATTCTGGTTTCATCCTGTGCCCACAGTTTAAAGACTGCTCTTATGCACTGTGTTCTGTGGTCATAGATCATTCTATACTGAATGACAACTGGTTAATACTATCAGTTAAAGAAATTTATACCAAAACAATTACAGCCATAGTTATTTTACCACAAAATCACATAAAGCTAAACAACAACAAAAAATAATAATATAACAGCCATCTGTCTGTGAGGCTGTTGCTGTTAACTGAGCTAAACCAAAAATTCCTGGCAGACCAACACAAGTCCAGACAAAGCAAGTCCAGACATGCAAATCCTAGTCCTGAGTCCATGCAGAGTTAATACAGAGCCTGAAGTCTGTTACTAGCAATGGAAGTACTGTAATTATAGGGCTGCAGAGTTATAGTCTACATTGGCATCACATTTCCATGTACAGATTAAAACATGTTTTCTAGAAAGGGTCTTTGTTGTGCTTTTACAGCTTGGACTTTTAGTTAATGGAGAGAAAATTATTCAAGCCACAAAACTACTTTATTTGGTAATTTTCTTTTGTAAAATCTTTAAAGATTAAAAAATTTCCAGTAAATAGGGATTTAGCTATTAAAATATATTAACTACTCCAGAAACTTCATGGCTTATCCCAAACAATGCTGCACAGTGTTCTGATGATTTGCCCTATTCCATTTTGTTACAATTGTCAGTAAAATTGTATTCAATGAGCTGGCTTGGGGAAGGAGAGATGAAGTAGTAATCAGAATTAAGAGTCATGTTTGCAAGGTTTATGAATTGTGTCAGAGATGTGGAACCTAATGTGACTTTGAATAATTCTACAAATTCCATGACTTTTCAGGTCATCAACAAAAAGCACTTCTCTTAATTCTGGTGCAGATTGTTTTACTTCTGCACAGTGTAAAGCAGTTATCACTATGTATGCAACTGCAAGGGGTTTTATTATCTGGGTATCTGATTTGACTAATGTTTTGGAGAGACAGGTCAACTACAGTGGATTAAGGCACAATAGAAAAAATTGTTTAATGATGTGTTACTAGGTATTCTTTTGAAAAAAAAATGTAGCAATATTGCTCTAGCAGAAGAAATAAATTAGTTAAATTATGTAACTTGTCTCAAATTCCTTGATACTCTAATGCTCTCCAAAAGTTGCCCATGCTTTATAAAAAAAAAAAAAATCAGCAAAAATATCTGCTCTGAAAATATTTTAGTGCTTGAAAAAATATATTGAGTTTACTTTTTACTCATTTTGTCTTTCATTGGGATGGGTCATTGCACAGTTCTTCCAGGAAAGCACATAAAATTCCTTTTCTTCAGGAATGATTCAGACACCTCAGCTTAGTGTCTATTGCTGCTTTAACACCATGCCTATCTGAAACATCCATAGGAAGTTGGCAGGTATGACACAGAAGTTACAAGAAACCAGTTTTTATGAGGCAGCAGCTGCAGACCTGGTAAGATACCAAAGGATTCCTCATATGGCAGGAGTTACCCGGGCTTAGGCAGCTGAACCATCTTCTGGATTCTGCATTGATGAGCAAGTCTTCAGAGCACATAGAGCACATTCAGAGACATTTCAAGATAGCCAGCATGTCTACCTTGGACTGGTACATATGGCACACAGCTGGCTTATGCCCTTCAGAAATCCATCAGGAAGCCAAGAAAATATTAACAAATTCCAATAAACATTTGTCAAATGTGATCTGATCCTGTAAGTGCTAGTACACCAAGCTGTCTTGCTCACATGGAAAACCATACAAATGGACTTCAAAAATTAGTTATCTTAATGTGGAGTTTACTTGTATCTCAGAGGTGTAGTTATTTTTTCCTGTTCACAATTGCTGAGCAATTTTTCCTTTAAAATGTTTGTGAGCTGAGGAAAGCTTATCTCTTTGGTAGAAGTACAGTGTAAGAAACTGTGATCTGTACATTCTAGGTAATGGTAAGGCATTCCAAGCAACTGTTCTAGTATGGTGAGACAATTTTCAAGAACATTAGACTAAAGTTGTTGTGTATGTCCAGAAATACCTCTAAGATAAATATCCATATTCTAGTGAATTGAAAATATTTGGTGGCCTTTGTTCAGGTCAAAAACTCTTGGGGGCAGAAATTGTCTTCCTCTGGTATTTTTTATGTTTACCACATGTAGCTTTGTAACATATACAGCAGCTTCACAGTTGGGACCTTTGGGAGTTACCACAGTATAAATAATAAAAGAGCCTATACCACAAAGCAGGAGGGAGGGCAGAGGTGTTACATTTTTTTTCCACTTTCTGTTGTTTTTTTTTTTTTTCTATGATCTTAGATACTTAAACACTTTTCCAGTAGCCTGTTAATTAAGGGATATAATTTGAATCTAATCCATAAAAAGATTTCCTAACCTCAAAGAGAGTACAAGTCTTTTATCTTAGATTAACAATGAAGAGTGCAAAAGGGAAAGCATAGCAACTAAACGGCAAATATGAACTACAAGGGAAAATAACCATACAGAAAGATTAATTAATGATGTTAACAGGAAAAATACAAGCCTTTGCTGACTAGTAAAATAAGATTTTAAATGGCAATACCAAATATCATTGACTAGATACTTCTGTTGAAATAATTATAAAATCTGTCCATTTTGCATCTTACTAATTTACCTCCTTTAATATTTAACTTTTTCTTCAACCTGTTTTCATATCTAAATAAAGCCTTTCAGTCTTTACAGGTATGACAATGTTACATCATTTCTTTCATTCAGTCCACAGTGCAGATGTTATCATTCTAATATAAATGTACTTTGCATCAACAAAACTTAATTGTTCTGTATTTCAATTATACTGCTATTCAAGATTATTTAACTTCCCTACAGAGATGAGTAAACTGTATTTTTCATACTACAAGCTAGGCAATCTCCTAACTTAGGTTCTGCAACTCTCCCTGCTAGGACTCCCAAGCCTAAGATTAATATTTTTCTCTTTGCAGATGGATGAGTTTAAGCACAATCAAAAGTTTGGCATAGTCAGGAAAATATTTTATGCTTATTAGACCCAAGCCTTACTAATGTTATCAAAAGCACAGATTTCTTGGAGACATTATCTAAGTCAAGAAACTGCAGCATTATTTCATGTTCCAGAAATACTTCTGTTCTGTCAATTTATTGATCAGTGTGATGTGGAGGGAAAAGTAGGGGGGAAAAAAATTAGTCTTTTATAACTATAGGTATTCTGTATATGGAAATTGATCAGCTTCGTTTGTCCTGAAAGAGGAAATATTCCATTTCCCTTTTCAGCATACATTTCTGTTATTGTAACGTTTATCACGAGATTCTCCTATAATGGAAGTGTAAGTGAAGATTTTTCTTCATTGGAGTGTCTGTAATCTTTTCTGTAATGAGCTTTACTGTTGAAATAGTATTTTTCTTGTTTAGAAACTTATGTATTCTTCAGAAGTTGTCTGATACTTATTTACCTTCATAGATGTGCACAGTATGGAAATGCATAAATTTTGTGGACAACCGTTAAATTGATTTTTTTTAAGATATAATGATAAGGTAATCATGCCAGGTAGAAAGCTACTGAAAATAACTTGGTAGCTACAAAAATGGCAATCATATTGTATGTCCACTTGCATTTTAAACTATCCTATGAAATAAAACAGAACTGGCAGACAGACACATTTTGAAAAGTATTGGTGTGGCTAGCTATTGCACAGCAAAGCATTATACTGTCATCTAAAAAAAGCCACAGACCTTGTGTTACTTGTTTTACAAGGTAAATAGACTGATTAAAACAGGCTGATTAAATATTTTTGTGGTAGGTGAACAGAGTTTGGGAAAAAGCAGGGGGTGGGGAACAGATTAAAAAATCAAGACTGAGACTTAGAAATAAAAACAGCTAAAAGAAATAAAGTTTAGGGTTTAAAGCCAGAAATGTAAGTTCATACCTATTAAAATGCATCTTTTATGAAGAGGGCTGGGTTTCAGGTTTTATCGGTAGTGCACGTTTTCTCTCAAGTTTTATTAAGTAGACAGAAAAGAGTGCAATGAGATCTAAAAAAACACTTCTCCAGAACTGTAATTTAGATGTTGCAAGATTCAGCACTGCAGCATTTTGAACACAGGTGCCCATCTCTGGCAGTGGCATTCTGGGTGTGGGTTCCTCTACCACCAGATTAGTGAGGTAAGGACTGAATAAGTGGACTACAGGGTGAGTGTTCTGTTTCAAAGATTATGATCAGATGGTCAGGAGTGGCATCCCTCAGAGGTCTAGGCTAGTGCCAATACTGTTTAACTTCCTAATGGCCTGAACAAATCAGGAGGAGCATTTAATTTGAGTTGCTGCTCAGGGAAACCTTTGACTACAAACATGGGCTAAGAGAAACCTTATGAAATTTTACAAAGGCAAAACCAAAGTTCTCTACCTGTGACAGGTTAATCTGATGCAACAGTACAGACTGGGGGCTCACTGTCTAGAAAACAGCAGAAAAGGATGTGAGTATCCCGCTAGAAAACAAGATGTTCTTACAGCAAAGACGAACTCCCTGCTGGGATGCATATGCAAAAGTGAAGACAGCAGGTGGGTAGAAGCGATTACTTCCCTCTCTTCAGAACTTGTGAGGTCCTATCTGGAGTACTGTCACCAGTTTTGGGCTCTGCAGTACATGAAAGGTACTGACTTAACTTACTAATGTTAGAGCAAGTCAAGCAGAGAGCCACCAAGATCATCAGGGTGCACATGAGGAACAAGAAGAGGCTGAGAACAGGACTTGTTCACCCTTGAGAAGAACAGGCTCAGGGAAGACCATATGGCTGTCTACAAACAATATTGAACCTTGTTCTCAGAGGCGTACAGTGATAGGACAAGAGGCAGCAGACACAAGGTGGAACATTGCAAATTCTGATTAGACAAAAAGGGGAGAAAAAAAATTACTTTCGCTGTGATCAAGCACTGGAACAGATTGCCTAGATAGATTGAGATGTCTTCATCCTTGGAGATGTTCTGAACTCAACTGAAGAAGGCTCTGAGCAAACTGAGGTCTTTCCAAAACAAATATTTTAAGATAGACACAGTCTTCTAGTGCGATATGAGAACTTCCAAATTATCCAAGGCAACCACACATAGCCAGTAGACATGGTCAATGACTTTTAGGAGACCCAAGTCCTTCTGCAGTGTAAGCTGGATGCCAGCTAGGATACCAAGAACAAGCAACTGAACAAGCTTCCAGGATGAGATTTAAACTTCAGAAGCTAGGGTGTAGATTAAGTGAGTTGTTCACTGTTATTCAGTAATAAATGCTGAAGGGTGATGTTGGATTTTCTTTTAACAATCAATAACTATTCCCTGAACACAAGTACTTTTCAAAATCATTTATGGAGACTGGAAGTATATAAATAATTTCGATGTATCTATTTAAAAATAAGGGATTTAAAAAATGGGGCTAGGAATTTAGTATTTTCTGATCTTTAGGTTTCAGTAAAAATTTCTGAGGTTGGGCATCTGTATGTGGACAAACCATAAAACTGCAGTGAGAATCAAGAGTTATCATTTATTAGTGACCAGGTTATAATTATGCCATAGGTGATAACATAATTCATTATCCAAATGTTATGCTTTCTGCTTTAGGTTTCAGCATGTATACTTTAAAGAACAGATATCATTGATTCATTCTTTTCAGTATCTCACAGAAAAAAATTGAAATGTTTTTTTAAAAACTCAAAGTAATCATTAGAATTATGTGGAACATTTTGTTAATGTGTTCTAGGTATGCTGAAAAACTCTCACACACTCACACAACTATAATGCATTTCTATACCATGTAAGATATTCTCAGCAGGTTGAGTATTTCAATATCACCATCCATCAGATTAGTCTATCTTTGCCAAAAGCAGCAGAAAGTAAAATGTTAAATGCACATGATCAAGCCTCTGTTTTGGAGAAAAGACAAGTGCTAAATGACCCAGAACTGTACTTAAGAGAAGTCAGAAAAACAAAGCAATAAAAAGTAAATCAGAATTTTATAAGGATGAATAAAGAAATGCACCTACTGTGCTGCTTCTTTTTTGTTAAGGGATATGTTTATTGTGCAATAATCTGCTTAATAGCTCATTAAAGAATCATTTCCTGGGTTTACTTCTATTCTTCATGTGGGATTCTGCACCTGCTACACATTTCTACGTACCAGCCTCAGTATATCTAAAATGTTTAAATGCCATCATGCCACCTCTGTTAAGAACAAGAGGTAGCACTTCCACTTCAGGCATGGCTTCTCTAGAAATCTGCATGTTATCCCTTATCTCTCAGAGAAATATAATGACTCTGAGGAACCACTAAGCTGTGGCAATAAAACTTAACCAAAGGGGATATTAAGCAGAACACTAGAAATTAGTTTACTGCCTATTAGTAGATAAAAATCCACTAATAATCTGAACATAAATCAATGCCATGGACCAGGGACATCTAATTACAGTATATACATCTAGCTGGAGAGATCTGCCCCTTGTACTCAGTGTATTCCTTTCTCTTACAGGTACGTCTTTACCAGAAAGATAATCAATACTTGGAAAGACATCAGAATAAAGTTCCTGAAGAACTGACACATGAGCAAGTCTTAAATAAATTAAGTATATAATGCTTGGCTGGAATATTAAAAAGAAAAATGGCAGTATTGGTACTAAAAAGTGAAAAGGTATCTTAAGCAAGTGAAGAGAAAATGAAATAAACTGATAAATTTTCTAACAAGTTGTTACATAAGAGTTCCCCTAGTAAGATATAAAATGGCTTTGTGAGGAAATTAGTAGAAATTTCAGTGTTTGAACACTGTAAATAAACAAAAGACAAGAAAAAATATTGTAGAGAATACTGCTTTGGCAGGGAGAAAGACCAATAAGCTGAGTATTTCAGTTCCTTTTACTGTGTTTACAAATATGGAGAGGTCACAAAATATTACAGTTACAGCTGTAACAGTTCGCTGGCATGGTTTCTAATGTCAAAAGAACAGTAATTCAGGGCACCACCTACTAGGGTTAGCCTGCCCTAGGCTATTATCCGTTGCAGGTACAATAGTAGATTGTAACCACTGAGGACTCTGTAAAAATTTACACTATTACTTTAAAACATTCATTTTATGAAAAAATACTTGTTCCAGCCTCTTCAGTGAAAAGGGTAGATAAAAAATGCCAAACAAACTTTGAAACTTTGAATTTTATGATGTTTTTTCCATCTGAAAAATGTAGTGTCTATCTGTAAGAGCTTTTTTCCACTTGTAGTCCCACTTCCGTTCCCATTTCAAATAGCCCTAGCACTAGATTCAGCTGTACTTCTACTTTTCAAAATATTTTATTATATTAAATGTGTATTTCATATTACCTTTTTTTTTTCTTTTTTTTTTTAGACTACACATGTAAAAGGGTTTGAATTCTTGAATTCTTCTGGGGTTTGAATGCTTTTTAAAAGAAATGACAAGAAGTAAATAAAAAACTCCTGTATCCTCACAGGTAGTAGAAAATTTATTGAGGTACATTGCAGCAGAACCGGTCCCCTCCATCTGAAAAAGGGGACAGTGGCAGTGAAAGATGCTATTCCTGTATGAATCATTGAGATGTAGTTTGAGAAAATTCCACTGCAAAGATAAATACTAAAGCACCAGGACAAAAAAAAAAAAAAAAAAAAAAAAAGCAACCGAAAAATAACACAGCAGTTGTAACAGCCAAGGAATTATGTTTCCATGGAAATACACAGATATTGAGAGAAAAAATATGTGTCCCCTCCAAAAAAAAGAAGGAAAAAAAAAAGAGAGAAACAATGCTAAGAACTATTACAGGAAACTGAAACAGAAGCAACATTCATACAGAAACAACATTCATTAAGAACTGAGTTATCTATTGCTTTTAAGAAATAATTTGAGAAAAAGCTATAGAACATAGAAAATATATGTTTATAAATATTTGATCATCCTATGACTATAAGAGAGAATTGTATTTCCTAACATGGGGTTTTGGGGGATGAAATATAAAGCCTATAGAAAAAAAATATTGCACTCTATAAAATTGTACAGTTTTTCTAGAGTAATTTCTTCAGAACTGTCATAAACTTCAATAAATCATCTTGACTTTTATGGACATCTGCACTGTTTTTCATTTAAGCTTTTTATATGGATACATTAAAGAATTTTCAGTATCATTGAAATACTGTGTGTTTTGAAAATGTTGATTCATGGATTAAACTCAGCATCAGAACTCACACAAAATACATAGAGGACTTAGAAGGAAAAGTTAAATTTTATGCAGCTCAATGGAAAATTGACCCAGACCTGATTTTCTACATACATTTTTTCTTTCTGGTTCCTACAAGTGCCACTTGCAGACAGATGACAGAAGTGTAGCGTACTTGTCATACAGGTAATTTGTTCACTACTTTGATGCTCACAAATGTGAAGAATTTCATTCAAAGCACTCCCTCCTTCACAGAAGCAGAAAAGAAACATAGTTTCCCATACTTCCCCTTACTTACACCTTGCTCACACTCTTTCTTGCTGTTTTTATAAAGGTTATGATGACCCTTTAGTTCATGTGAAAAAAAACCCCCACAAGTCAAAACAAAAATCAACAATAAATTTGCTTCCCTTCAGTTAAACTGAAAGTTTTGGATTAATTTCAGATTCACTTGAAAAGCAGTTTATGAATGTGTTTAATGATCACTTTCAGTCTTTGAAAGAAAACGAGCTTCTGTATAAGACTGAAAATTGTATGATATAATGGGCTGAGGGAAAAAAAATGTAATTATAGGTTTCTTATCTTTTAGCAGAGTCACTCTCAATACTACTCTCAAGGGAGCAGGGAAGACAACACCAGTGAATTTAAACATCTCTTAGCTGCTTTTTGCATCCCAATAACAAACCCAGCTTTTAGAAAATAGCCACTAATTGCATATTGCTGATTAATATTCTTGGACAGTTTTTTTCCTTCTTTCCTTTAATCAGTTTGCTTGCATAGCACTGCCCTGATTCGTATTCTATCTAGATAAAGCCAAAAGCACACAGAGTAAAAATACTGTTTAGAGAAATTTTTATTTTTTTAAAAAAAGGATTTATCTCACCTAACTTCAGGTCTCCAGAAATACCTCTTCTAGTTATTCAGTTTTTTTCTACAGTTAATAGAGAAACATAATAACCCTTCAGTGAATGACTTCTTCCACTTACATGTGTTACAAGGTTGAACAACTTGATGGAGATGCCTCTTTCTCTCCTCTATGAGTGGAAGCAGCTTCCATCAACATCTAAAACTACACACTTGACTTTGAGATTAGATGAGAAGAATTCTGTCATAGGCATCAGTAAGCATGTGTTTGGAATCTTATTATTCTTCAGAGCTGTTGTGCCTGAATTTTGACTGCACGTGGTGCCTCTGTGTACTTAGAACCTAAAATCTGGAACCACTTAAAGATACATACAAGAAAGATCAGCCATCATAGACTTGGTTTCAGCTGGGATAGAGTTAATTTTCTTCCTAGTAGGTGGTAAAGTGCTGTGTTTTGGGTGTAGTATGGGAATAACGTTAATAAGACACTGATGTTTTTCATTGTTTCCAAGTAGTGTTTATACTAAGTCAAGGACTTTTCAGCTTCTCATGCCCTGCCAGACAGAAAGCTGGAGGGGCAGTAGAAGTTGGGAGGGGACAGAATGAGGACAGTTGACTGAAACTGGCCAAAGGGATATTTCATACCATCTGATGTCATAAACTGGAGAGAGTTGGCCCAGGGAGCTGGGGGAATGGGATCGCTACTCAGGGACTGGTTGGGCATTGGTCAGCAGGTGGTGAGCAATCCTATTGTGCACCATTTCTCTTCTTGTTATTTTGATTTTTTTCCCTTGAATTTTATTTCTCTTTCTTTTTTTGTTATCTTCATTTTCATCATAATTATTATTATTATTGTTATTATTACTACTAGTAGTAGTAGCATATTTTACTTTATTTCAATTATAAAACTGTTCTTATCTCAACCCACGGGTTTTACTTTTTTCTGATTCTCCTCCCCATCCCACCAGAGATGGGAGGGCGGTGAGTGAGTGGCTGCATGGGACTTTGTTGCTGGCTGGGATTAAACCGTAACACTTGTAACAGTCAAAAGGCAAAAAATACCCACAAATATTTCCTTGGTATTTCAAAGGTGGTGGTATAATTAAACATATACATCAATCACTGGGTGTTGTGCTTTGCAAACTTAAGAGATGGTAGTGTGGTGCACTGAACAACCCTTTCTGTTAAAATTCAAAAGGATTAGCTAACCCGTGATGATTTTGATTTTCAGTATCCCCATCTGACTAATACTGCTAAGGCATTTAACTAGTTTGAAGTCTCTCTCAGCCCTTTGAAATCTCATAATAGAACAAAATGGCTTTCCTGGACAAAATAAAATATTTCCTTTTCCGCACCAGTAAATGACCAAAAGGAAAAGAAAATCAAAATCACCTGATGCATATTACTAAAATCGGAAAGATTCTGATTTTCTAAATATATCATCAAGAAAAAAGAAATCTAAGAGAAAGACATTTGGCACCTTCCCCGAAGGTACTGCTGATACTATATCTCATTTAGGAGCCTTTCTAAGATTTCAATAACCTTTTATTAGAAAAGAAATATCTATCAGAACACTTACAAAACTGTGTGAAAGGGAAAAGACAGTGTATTTTGTAGCTCAGAGGCTCCAAAGTAGCCTTCAAACATAGATGCCACCTGGTATATTGCTTATATCCTAAACACAACATCTCATGGAATGAAGAGAAGAAAAAATGTTGTATCATTGTCTTTTAATATACATTGTACACACTCTATGAAATTTTCATGTGTGGGTCAGGAAGTCCATACAGCCCAAAGTATTTACTGTCAGAAGACAAGGACATATTTTACAATGCAATTTATATAGTACAGATGCAGCAAAAAAGAAGGGAAGTGTGAAACTACAGAGGTCAATGTACTGGGTGTAGGTGTCAAGGTTTTGGCAGTGGGGGTTTCAGAGGTGGCCTCTGTGAGAACACAAGCTGTCCCATGCTGGACACAGATGGTTCCAGACGGCTCCAATAGACCCATCACTGGACACAGCTGAGCCTCTCAATGAAGATGGTAGTGCCTCTGGGAAAATGCACTCAAGAAAAAGCGAAATACTGCCCAGGAGTGAAGAATGAGGACTGAGGATTGTGGGGAAAATAATAATAATTAAAAAAAAATAATGGAAAAAACAAAGTAAGAATCAGCTTTGCAGTACCCAAGGTGAGATATGAAGGAGAGAGAGGAGGTGCTCCTGCAGCCTGCAGCCTGTGGAGACGACCACATCAGCATTGATGTCCACATTGCAGCCCATGTAGGTTCCCACACCAGAGCAGGTGGATACTTACTAAATTAACTGTGACTCATGGAGAGGACTCATGCTGGAGCAGGGGAAAAGTGTTAGGAGAAAGGAGTGGCAACTGACCACAACACTTGACTCCTCATAAAGCCTGTTGCTGCTCAAGGCTAAAGGTAAGTAGAGGAGTCAGGAGTGAAGGAGTAAAATTGAGTCTGGGAAAAAGAGATGGGTCAGAGGACAGTAGTTTGATTTTTTGTCTTTTTTTCTTACCGTCCACTCTATTTTATTTCGCAATAGATCAAATTTATTTTCCCCAAGTCAATTGTTTTGCCTGTGACAGTAATTGGTAACTGATCTCCCTGTCTGTATCTTGACCCTTGAGCTTTTCCATTTTATTTTCTCCCTTTGTCCTGTTGAGAGGGGGTGAGAAAGTGGCTGGGTGAGTGTCTGACAGCTAGCCAAGGTCAACCCACCGCAGTCATTCAAAGAATTCATTGAGCATAGTTTTTCTTTAGAAAAGCTCTAAATAATCTTATCCTACAAAGAGATGGTTTTAGATAGGAGTTTCACATGTTAGTTGAGGAATAATAAATGAATCTCTCTTAAACATCTTTGATTTAAGGGTTGACAACACAATAAACCAATTTTCTCCTTATTTATCTTTTTATTGATGATCTCGTTGCCTGATTCTTTCCCAATTCTACCTGGTCTTTGTGTTCTTTATGTATATCATTCCTGGGTCTTCTGGGTTTTGTTTTTTTTTTTTTTTGTCTCTTTGCGTTTTTTTTCCCCTATTGCCCAAATGATTGTCTTCTTCAAATGGAGACTTCTGTAACCATATTTTCAAAATTGTCTTCCTGACATTGTATTCATTCATCATCAAACCATTTTTCTGCAATAAGTAATTACTAAAGTTGCTTTAAAGTTTTGGTGTTTTTTTTGTTTGTTTGTTTGTTTTATTTTTATGATGGTGTTATTGATCTGTTCTGTTAAAAATAACTTTTACTCACTGACTTCAAAAACAGAATAATCCTAGAATCATTGAATGGTGTGGGTAGGAAGGGACATTAAAGATCATATAGTTCCAACCCCGCTGCCATAGGCAGTGACATCTTTGACTAGACCAGATTGCTCAAAGCCCCATCCAACCTGGCTTTGAACACTTTCAGGGATGGGGCATCCACAGCTTCTCTGGGCAATCTCTTCCAGTGTCACACCACACTCACAGTGAAAAATTTCTTCCTAATGTCTAATCTAAATATACTCTGTTTTAGTTATAATGACAATAATAACTATAATGATTTTAAAAAATAATTTTAGAGATCTTGTCAAGTGTATGTTATCAGACCAAAAAGGTAAATATTTAATGAAACTGGTAAGAAAACAAATGGTCTATTGAAAATTCTAAACAAAAGACTAAGAAGAGTCTAATAAACATATTAAATGAAATGTTGGAGGTGTTCATTGCACTTCTGTAGGTACCATAATAGCATGGCATGAGGTTCCTCATGAGCTTCACCCAAGAAAAGTTGCAACCTTAGGAGATCTTGTTTGTAAAAATGAATTTTATGTAGAATTCCAAATGACATCTACAAGAGTAGGTGAGTGATATGGAAAAGACTCAGCATCTTCAGTAATACTTCCAGCACACCATTCTAAATTGTCCTAGGCTACCTGAAACTTCCACACATGGCTGGTGCAGCAGAGAGGAACTAAGAAGACAGAGCATAAGACAGAATGTGAGGCAAAACCTAAAGAAGACCCAAGCCCTGTGGAGCAGCAGCTGGGGGACTCACGGTACATCTTGACTCTTTAATTTCATCACAGTGAATGCAACTTCTAGAAATTAGCAGCAAACTGTAGCTGATTTTCACTATGAGAGAAGAAAAGTCTGTCTTAAGTTGATATCAGCTTTGAGCTTTGAAGTTCTAGGCACAATGCAGCACAACACCATGGAAAGAGTTGAAAGCAATGGTGATTACGTTACTATTAAAGGGATAGCCTTTATAAATGATCTGGTTATTTTACAATGAAGACTTATTTCTTAAATGAAATTTACTGTGGGCTTTCTGTTGGATTTTTTTATTACTGTCTTTAGGTAGTACCGCATGTTGACCTTGGTAGAAATGAAGAACTGGGATATGAACAAAAGAATCATAAATGAATCCTGTCATTGTGCAACACTGATGTGGACAGTGGAAAAATTAAAACAAGTCTTAATTCTTACCTCTTCAGTTTCTGCTAGAGCTGCTTGATATGTTATAAAGTTTTGAGACTTACATAGAATTTCATTTTGATCAAAGCCATTTAGCCTATGTTCAGTATTCTATGGCAGAAGTCCAAGAAGCAGGATGTACTCAGTTTTGGTTTGGCTGAATAAAGTCCATGGTTTATTGGAACTTAGATCTTTTCCCACTAGAAAAACCCTGAGAGGACTATTTATTTTCATTTCACTTTATTAAAATAATAATAGTAACAATAAAAAACAAGTATTTCTGCTCTGGTCAAATTCACAGCTAGAAATTCTGCAATAATAGCCTTTCTATCAGTATTTTATCATTTTGGGGATCTTGTTTGCAGCTACAATCCTTAACAGGAAATTAAAAGCAAAGGCAAAGAATTAAGAATCTCTAGGCTGCCCAATGATTCAGAATTAACATAAAGCTTGGTTCAGTCTTTGTTTAGCCTGTTGCATGGTATTATATCCAGCATTTAAAAGAAACTTTGGCGCATACTTGTAAATCTTAAATGTACTCACCATGTGTTCACTTAGGAAAGGATTACCTCCTTTTATGCTGAGTTGCCTCAGGTGCAATCATCTACATTATGTCTTCAGTCAATGGAAAAAGCTAGAAACTACCAAAAACACATTGATATCATTCTGTGCTCTGAATCACATTCTAATCTAATTCATAATTGATCTAAATTAATTGAACTGAAACTTGGATCATTGGTTGTTGTGATATACAGTTAGCACATTTAACTATATGTGAAGTCTGCAATCTCGGACTTTGAAAACTAATTGCTTAAATCCCTACTTAGACACCTGATTTCAAAAACATTTCTTGGATGTTCAAGTTTCTGGAATCAGTTCTAAGTTTTTCTAGGGGTCAGAATACAATTGTAAACTTGAACATGACCAGGTAAACAGATCTGAAAATCTCTGCTCCAAAATTCTGGTCTGAGAGCTCTTTTTATGAAGTTGGAATAAACACAGCAGCTAAAAGGTGTTGCGTGCTAACTGGGATGCACATAGCCCATGAAAGGAAATCAGATGCCTTTACAGAAAAAAAAAAACAAAACACAAAACCCCCAAAAACCCAAAACACACCAAAACCCCCAAAACAAAACCAAAGCTGAAAAAGGACAGTCTTTGAAAATTCTTAATGTTTGCATCACTACCAAATTCCAGGGAAATAATTCTCAAAAATAACAACGGAAGAGTAACAGATGGGGCAAGCTGGCCTGCAGATACCCCCCCACACACACACATACACACACACTTCTATCATAGCAACACTTAAAATTATATCTGTTCTGAAAATGAATTATTTATTTCAAAGTCTTAGCTGCTGCCAAACAATGTACCTATTCTGAGTGAGTGAGGTACTCTTGGAATACTGTCCTTATGTCTACTGTGACTCTTTTACTTTGCATGAATGTTTTACAGTTGCATCATAGTAATGTTTTTTAATATGTCAAGGATTTGCATGCTAAAGTCTATACATAGCTGATGGACATGAAATGGGAAATTTCCAAAGGAAGAGAAAGATGGAAGCATCTCACCAAATTTTTACTATGTAAACAGATTAATGATTAGTCTAAGCCAGCTGAAGCACTATCTAGTGAGGAGGTATAGGCACTTTCAAAAGTCTTAGTTTGGCATTTGAGGTAAAGGGGACAAATCTCTTTCTACTGACCACTAAGTCAATAGATGGTTCACATTGGAATTTTTTCTTTCTGTATATTTAAAAGAAGAGTAATTTTCTTAAGATACTTATTTCCAAATACCAAAACAAAATTGCTGCACAGAAGTACAAAGGAATATCTTTGGCAGTGGGGGTACTAGGTGTTATGAAAAAAAAATTTGTTAAAATCTTACTAAGAGAGCATATGTACAGTGTATGTTCTGTAGGAATCCTGACTCCTTTGAAAGGAAAGCCCTTGATCCAGTTAAGGGTCTGAATGTATTGGTATAAACTGAAGGTATGTCTGATTTTGTTTGTTTGTTTTGTTTTAATGGGTATATTCCTGATCCCTGATTATTCAGAATGGGAGACCTCTATACCGGCTTGGGTTTCTTTCCAGTAGGAACCATAAGACATGGAGTGATGCCATGTACCTGAGTCTTGTTCCAATACAGATTCAAGGTAGAGACACAGTACCTGTCTATCCTGGGATTGATTTGGGATCTGGACCACCACTGGGATTCCCTCCACCTCTTGGAAGTATACATTAAGATTTTGAGACTTCAGTGGCAAGTAGCCAAATTTTACCATTTTGGCTAATTAAATTTCCTGAGGCACTGGAGTTAAAAGTGTTGGGCATTAACTGCATATGAACATCTTCACTAAACAAGAATCAAATTATTTAAAAAGGAAATAACTTAGAAATATCTCCCTGTCAGAGCCCTGAATACAAAGGCACTCTAATTCTTTGGCTAATAGGTTCCACAAATAGGACTCATGATTTATCATTTCAGGGTTAAAATTGCTAGAAAAGGAGACTATACACACAAAATGAAAATGTCCTGATTGAATTCAAATGTAATGCAAGAGAGAGCCCTACTGGCAGAGCTTACTAAATACAATCACTATTTTAATAGCTTAAGTAAATGACTTGCCTTATAATAAATAGGAGGGAAACACACATCCTGGAATATTTGCCTCTTCATATCCTCCCTCACTTTAAATGGTTCATTAAGAAATCCAAAAACATTCATACAGTATGGATACATCATTATCCCATTGCCCATAGTAGTAATGCTGTGATGTAACATCCTCCTCAATGGGCTAAGTGGATTATGAAATATTTTATCAAGAGAACAAAATCAAACCCCCTGCTCTTGGGTGCTCTAAAATGTGAGGGTAAATGTGGACTTTTAAGTTGTTAATCACTCTGTATTGAAGCTCCAGGAAGTTTTAGCAAAGAGAAGCAGAAATGATGCACACAGAGAAAAAGATAGAAGGCTGAAAAGGGAATCCTTTGCTGCTTATATGGGAAGCTAGGAATATAAAAAATATCTATTCAGGTTGACTAAAGCATCTAAACTGTAGCTTTCTGCAGTACATTTCTGTCATGTGTGGGTGGTGTTGGGAGTGGCAGGTGTTCCAGCAGATTTTACATGTGCTTAAATTGGTTCCTCTGTATAACAATACCATTAACATTAGCAATAACAATAATAATAATAGAACCAAACCAAACCAAAAAAAACCCACCTACACACCAAAAACCCCAACAACAAAACCCCCAAGAGCAGTTGGTTCTGAATAAAGCTGTAGTAAGCAGGCCAGCATCAAATCTAAATGAAGGTGAATGCAAGCAAGGTACAATGCATACAAGAAAGAACTAATTACTGGAAGAAAAGAATTTTGTTTCATTTTACGTCATGGTTTAGAAGAGACATTAATCTCACTCATTAGCTTATGAAACAATCACTACAAGTGAAAAATTTGAGACTGGAGAAAAAGCAAAAGGATATCTTCATATCTATGCATTTTTTATTAATCTTCCATTCAAAACATCCATGATAGCCCAGTAAAAAGCAGGTGCAGCACTAAAGCCTTTAAGTTGTATGGAATAATAATTTCCTAAAGTAATTCATTCGGCAATTAAAACTAGGCATCTAGTGTGATATGAGACACTGTAAGAAACCCATAGTAACTCCACGAGATTGGCAGACTTGACACAGGACCTACAGGAGAACCACAGCCATCTGGAATACCAGGTGGAGGGCATATAAAATACTTACAGCTTCCCAAATCACACTAAAAATCTTTATTTAAGGTTTAAGATATTTGTCTGCAAAGATGTCTAAGCTTTTATTGCAATTCAGTGGAGGGCTAAGAGAAGAATCAGTTACCTCAATATAAACAGCTCCATGGAAAGATGCCTCAGGGTATCCTGTCTAGCCTCTGGCTGCTGGTTCAGGGAGTGCAGATCTCCCTGGATCATACCTGCTGGCCCTCTGCATATGTCCCAGGCATTCCAAGGCATCACAAATAACACCAGAAGCCTACATTTAAGCAAGTGGGTCAAACTCCTTCTTGGTACTGACAGTGGAGAATAGAGAGCAACCCAGCTCATCCTGGCAAGAGGGATTTAAATCTGGAAAGAACAGCCTTCAGGATCAACAACTGTACTGGCTAGATTGTCCCTGATTGTAATAGCAGTTTATATGAATCAATGGCTGGCTTAGTAACCTTTGATGTTTGTTCGTTAGGAAAATAATTTAAAAGTTCCTACCAAATTCAGTTTTATCCTGGGAAAAGCTAAAGCAAGTAAGATACAAGGTCATTCTTGGAAACATTTATTTTGAGAGAAGACAAAGAATAAACAAGACAAAATAAAAATATATATTACATTTAATTCACTTAAGGCTTAAAGATGCAGAGATCCGATTGTTTTTAATGGAATTAGTTGGCTCATGCCAAGATTATACATACACATTTTTGACATTATGACTTTGTGATGGAGAGTAGGAAAAACTAGCAAACTAGAGTAATAATGAAGACAAATACATACTTGAGGGCAAACAGGAAGGGTAGGCTATACAATTTGTATCACAAACCTGGGTAACAGTTTTTTTGATGGTATGCCAAGAATTTGAAAAGGAGCTGTCATCCTAAGCAATATATATGGGAACTAAAGAAATATTAGCATTTACCAGAGATGCATTTAGTGCCATCTTCTGTATTTTAGCAAGCTATCAATGGATCCAATACAATTAATTAATGCACAGAGGCTGCACAGATGCACAGCCTGCCCGTGACAACTGTTTTCTAAACAAGGTATCTATCCCACTGTTGTCACTGGAAGGCTGGGTATCTGTACATTTACAGGAGAAATGCTGGCATTTTCATATCTTTTTTCATACTTCCTCATTTCTGTATCTTTTGCAATAATGGGACCAAAAGAGAGAAAAGCAATTGAGGTCTGGATGTACCTTATGTATAAAATGGCACAGTGATGGTCTTAATAGCAGTTTCCAACTTCCAGTTTCTTTTTTGATTTAGCAATGAGCTACTATTTTCACAAAACTATCTGTTATAAATTCAAGGCCTTTCTCTCCAGTTAAAGTGGTCAGATCAGAGCTCATTATTTACTTTATAAGATATATAAATAAAGTAGAAGGAAATTAAAAATCTAGGCCAGATCAATTCACTCCTACAAGGCTGATTTCTCCATATAAATGAACAGCTAAGGAAGATCTGATCCAGCTCAAAGTTTCTCAACTGTGTAAGCAAAAGTGAATTTCACTGCACCAAAAAGAGGAGAGGCCAGGTTGTTTCTGAAGAGCATAAGATGAAAAGGGGACAGGGAAAGGGGAAGGGGGAAGCAGAGAGAGAGAAGGGGGAAGGGCAAAGAATGGCAAGGCAAGGAAAGGAAAGGAAAGGAAAAGGAAGGGAAAAGGAAGGGAAAGGAAAGGGAAAATATAATGAAGAGTTGAGACAGACCCCTGGACCCCTGAAAAGCAAAATAGTGTAAAGGGTACCTGTAGGGAAAAAACATCAGAAGGCCCTTTATTCTCTTTCCTTCTTTCCTCCTATTATGTTTTCTTTTTTCCTTTCAACAGTAGCAACCATTCTTCAATTTCACACTTTCATGAGCAGCAACTGCAACTTCTTTTGCTTTCATACAGGCCAAGTACATAACTGATCTGTGTTCACTTGTTATCATGGCAGTCTACTGCCCTAACTAACTGCCTAAGACTCCCCATGACTGAAGCCAACACTGGATGAATACAGCACTGGATAAGGTGCATGAATAACAGAAATGAGCCAACTAAGGCTATCTGGTATTCATGACATCCAAATTAAGAAGGATTTTGCAAGCTGACTATTTAAAAATCAGTCTCTTGCTGAGTGAGTACACATTTTCTACCCTAAGTTACTCCAACAAACATTTGTACAAATTAAGCCTAAGGTCCAGGAAACTTGAGGTTTTGCTTCATCATTTATGCCAAAGATTCTTCAGATCAAGTTCTCACTTGTCATTACAGCTCAGAAACCTGCCATATGAGGAAAGGCTGAGAGAACTGGGTTTGTTCAGCCTTGAGAAAAGAACACTTAGGGGAGACCTTATCACCATGTTCCAGTGTTTAAAGGGTGGCTACAAGGAAGATGGAGACTCCTTTTCTACAGGGAGTCACATGGAAAAGACATGGGGTAATGGATACAAGTTATTCCTGGAGAGATTCTGACTGGATGCAAGAGGAAAATTTTTCACAGTGAGAACAATCAGCCATTGAAATAATCTCCCCAGGGAAGTTGTGGATTCCCCAGCACTGGACACATTCAGGATTTGTCTGGACAGGGTGCTGGATCATCTTGTCTAGACTGTGCTTTTGCCTGAAAGACTGGACCAGATGATCCTTGAGGTCCCTTCCAGCCTGGGAGTCTATGATTCTATGAATACACTATGCAAACTACATTCCAAGAAACAGCTTTGCAATACTATTATCTCTGGCAGGATATGCAGTGCAAAACAAGGGCAGAAACTGTAGATTTGGGGTAGCACAAGTATGTCTTTTCCATTACATTTTAGTTAAGAATTTTCTTGATCTTGAACAATTCACTTCCCTCTCCCTCGGGCCACCCAGGGTATATTTCTTCTGCAGTCCAGCAGTCGTTAACATTTTCTTGGGTTTGTTTTGTTTATTTAATAAAAGGAAGACAACAGATCTCCTGATAAGTGACACTTCCAGATACTCTTTAACACAAGGAATATGGTTTAGAGTGAAACAGTGTAATAGAATTAGGTGAAATATGCATTATCTAAAATTGTGTTTTGGTGGTTCTTTATCTGTCATGGATTTTATATGGTTCAAGGCTACAAAGTGACCACCAAATTGCTAAAAACTTCCAGAAACAGAAATAAACATATTTTAAAAAGATTTTCCATTTAATTTCTTTTGTCTCATTTAGTAATAATAATAATACAAATTTGTTTTCACTTTTCTTAAACAGCTTCTCTGAAAATAAATTAACTACACATTTATAAATTTGCATTTTAATTCAAAATTGGATCTACCTGACTTAAGGTTGTAGTCTGTGCCCATTTGTCTGTCCACTTGAAGACTACTGAAAAACATTGCATTACCAATCTCTTTTATACCAGTACCTAATCACTTTTAGGTCTTCTGTTCAATAAACTAAATTGACTGCTTCTTAAACTTTTTTATCATTAAGTTTATATTCCATTTTTTGCATCATTTTTTTTCTTTTGCCTTTTCTGAGTAAGTCCTGTTATCTTGCCGGTATTCCAGCAGGCTTCCATTAACAGCTGTCTACACACACTAGATCTGCTTCTACTTCTTTTAATTATCTGAGAGATACCTTACTCTCACTGCACAACCTAGTTCCTTGCCATTGACTTTAACTACAGTTGGAAAGGAAGAAAAAATTCCAGAGCTTTTATAATTTTTAACAGATTTTCATTCTTTTAGTTCAATTCACATTCTCAATGAACATTATGAATACAGTTTTAATTCAACTCAACTCAGTTCTACATCTTCATTTATGTACACTTGATTTATTCTCAAAGGTTCTGATGTCATACAGTCTTCAATGTCCAGTTCTTTGAAGGACAGTCATTTAATAACTGAGCAAATACTTGGCACTTGTATCTGCAAGGCCATTCCTATTCATCACTCTCCAGCTATTAATTTCTAAATGAGGGACCTAGGAGCACTTACTATTTTCCTGCTTTTTCTGTGTATGCTGACTGTAGCCCTACTGTATGTTGGAATGAGATACTATTCCATGTATGTCAATATTATGAAGTTGAAGTAAAATTATGGTCTCATTCTCTTCAGAAAGAAACTGGCAAATAACCAAGAAAGAAGCTGTGATGTGCTCCCTTAACAAGAATGTCTAGGGAATATTTTTGACACTGCAGATTTTTGACACAGCTTAGCTACTTACCACACCTAAAGCCGATCTGTTTTTTCTTCTCAACTTTATAAATTCTTAGGAATCTCTCAGTGAGGACATCTGAGTTGGAAGAAATGCCTTAAGGGTATTATTTTTCATCACCTGGATCTCTGTATGGAAAAAGGATGATATGCAAGGCACAAGAATACGTTGTACAAGTCTCTTGAACAGTCTCAGTAGAAAGTAGAATTAATTCTCTTATTCAGGCATCTAACAACAAAGGTTTCTGGCCAAAGCTTAACCTGCAAAGAGCAACACTTCTTTTCTTCTGCACCCATGAACCATTATGCTTCGATGCACCTGAGTGATTTCCACCATTAATCCATATCCCAAGTATATTTACCATAATGGCTATGCACATAAAGCCAAAGAGATTTGAATTTAACTGCTTTAACCTCTATTATGAACAGATCTATTCCTTAATATTTCTAAATATACATGAAGTCCATACTTTAAGTGCTTCTTGATAACTAAAGGACAATGAGCATGCTGTCCTGTTATGCAGTCAGTGAGATATGAAAAGAAACTACAGCGTTTAAAAGTGGATGTTGTGGGAAAAATTTTTCTTAAGTTTATTTTAAACATTTCATATCAACTCTGCTTCATATTCTTTTAAAATACCATATTCAGGCATTACCACTGTTGTCCCAAACAATTTTATGAATTACGTAGGTAAGTACTTTTCTTAACATGAAGGATTCTCTTTAATATAGAAAGGCTGTAAAAAGAAAGAATTGCATATGTGAAAAAATATTTTTTAAACTTATTTAAACTTCTCAAGTTTTGAAAATAATATTTTTAAAGTCCTGCAGAAAACATTTCTTTTTTTGACTTATTTTTTTCTGAAATTTCTTATGTATAGAAAGAATAATAATTTTAATTATCTTGTACTTATTTTCAACACAGTTCAAAAAAGCATAAGGTTTACAGTGACTTCTAGCTTTAGCATATATCAACATTCAGATTTCTAGTATGTTTTTAAAGACGTTTCTTTTTCTTTCCTACATTTTCTTTGATGGTTCCTTGCTTATTTTTTGAATTTAAAATGTCTTCCTAGGTGTTCTGATATATTTTAGTAGCTACTCATTATAAGCATAAACCTATAAATTATGCCTTTTTCAAAGAGTCCTAGTTATACTGTTTTTCACTATTTGACTCATCTGTTGTTTTTGTATTTGCTTGTTAAAATATTATCAATGACAATTCAGAAGTGAGGAACAATCCTTTTTAAATGAACTTTGCTATTTTTAGCTATATCTTGATTTTCCTTTGTGTATTTCTGATGCACTGATTTTCTAGTAACATATCGTAGACTTGATGGATGAGGAATGTTACATGAGATGAGTGCTGTGGTAGGGGATACATGAGAAGCATCCCTCCCTGAAAACACTTCAGGATGGAAAACTAATTCTTACTGGAGCTGTTCATGCTGCCACTGTGCAGGCAGGAGAATAATGAAAGCAATGAAAGCCCAATGTCTTGATTTTCCGCACCTGCATGTATTACTAAGACTTACTGGCAGTGAATTCCATTTGCTTTTGCCTTTCATGTGCTTCTCAGAGTTTTCCAACTGTCTCAAGCATTTCCAGCCACCACCAGCTGAGCACACCTTCTGTGCAGGAACAGCATGGCCGCACATCAAATGAGGACCACGGCCCGTGACCAACAGGGCTGGCTAGAGTGAGTGAGTACTTTCAGCTCACCCACCAGCTGATCCTTCAAGATAGTGGGAAAAGGAATTTGTGTACGCAGGACAAGAAGCTATTGCAGTTCACCAAATCACATTAAAATAGAAATGAAGTATACCATATTAGCCAAGATGGGACTTACAAACTATACAGGATACAGCAAATCAGCTCTATGTTTGCTACAAATAAGCATACTCATGGTTAAGCAAGGTTTAATCAGATCTCACACAAACCTTCAGGGAAGTCCAGGGTTTAGTGCTATTTCTAATATCCTGGTGCTATTCTTTGGTGATGTTAAGACAAGAAGCTATTTTCTGTTTGTCTGTTCTGTTGTTTCTTTTTTTCCACTCCCCTAAACCATCAGTCATTGCTTATAAGCTCCCTGCTGTTATACAACACCAATTTCTTATACCTGTCTTCATCATATCCCACAGTAAACCACCACATTATAGTCCTCCCAGCATGCTGGGGCTTACAGAAGTCTAATTTACTTTATTAAAACAGGTTTAATGCAAGTAAGGCACTCTCTGCTGCGTGCTCACCTTATCCACAGTTCCTTGCTTGCCATATTTTTTGGCCAGGTCATTCCTGATGCCTCTTTTGTCATCTGAATGGTAACATCTTGCACTGACTTTACAGTGGATCTGTGATTAACCATGTGACAAGTTCTTGGAGTCTGCACCTGCAGCAGCACTACCTTCAGGCTAGATGCAAAGAAGAAATTTTTTACAATGAGGATGGTGAAACACTGGAACGCATTGCCCAGAGAGGCGGTAGATGCCCTGTCACTGGAAACATTCAAGGGCGGGTTGGAGAGGCCTCTAAGCAACCTGATCTAGTTTAAGATGCTCCTGCTTATTGCAGGGTTAGACTAGATGACATTTAAATGCCCTTTCCAACCCAAACCATTTATGATTCTATGATACCTTGTGCTACAGGAGAAACATCTGTGATCCAAGTACTGTAGCTGTTCATCATGGCTTTGTACAAGACAGAATAGCTTCCTTCCATTCAGATAGATTACTGGAGAATCTTAAATGAAAAATTAATTCCTTTCTCTCTACATAGTGTAGCTGGTTAATAAATAGGACAGGGTCATTTAGTTTCAATGGATGTTTTGAAGAAGATCCAAAGGTGTGTCCTACCAACTAAATGAGTTGCTCAAAGCTGACCTCCGAGAATCATCACATGTGATTTGGTGGGGAAGAGGGGAAAGTGTAAAAGTTTGCTCATATATTGAGCAGTAAGAAGTTTCATATAGGAAAGGAGGGAAGTTTTGGGGATTCTGCTGTCTTCTAATATAACTAAGCATAGTATCTGTTTCAACTCACTCCAGTCTTTGAAGAATTTTTTTTCCTTTTCATATTCAGCTGAACTCTAGAGGCAAAAGGCCCAATAGTCTGATGAGTTGTTGCTAGTTCATTAATAATTTTGATAAAAGTTTTTCATTTTTCAGTCCCAACAACCCACTACTATCAGGGCATGAATTTTTTAGTAAATCAAGGAAATCTCTAAAAGGATATAAAGCTGAATAAAGAAAGTGAAAATGCGTATCTGCTCTTAATGGCCCCATCTCACAGTCACTCGCATATCTAGAGAACACTTCTGGGATTATCTCCAAGGTAATGTCACTCTCAGTGCATACAAAGGTGTTAACTCCTAACGATTTTACGCCACTTACACTTGTTTTGTTACATTCAGCATTATTTTTTCTGTTTCAAGATTTTGTATCTGAATTACATGCAAAATTATATGGAAATTTGCTTTTTATATTTGTTATTTGGTTGTCATTGTTCAGGCTTGATGTTTCTTTTTATCATAAACACCTTTGCATTTCAGTGGGGCAGTCGAATGCGCTGACATCAATGCATAATTTAAAATGCTTAAGGTACCTCTCATGCACATTTCTGAAGCTTCCTTTTCGCAGTACTGTACAACCTTTTCCTCTGTTTCTGTAGTACCTGTTTACTTCATGAAACACAATATGTGTAGTAAAAATTTCACCCCAGCAAGTGAGTTTTTTTGCCATCCCTAGCAGAGCCCTAGGCATCATGTCCCTTGCAGGAGCAGAGGTGGCCAGTCTCAGGCAGCTCGGAGGCCTTGGCTGGTCAGAGCCAACTGGAGCTGGTCAGCCCCCACTTTGGCTCATGTGCTTTCACTGTCCTGCCAGAGCAATGTCCTCTGTGTCACAGGCACCTGCTGCCCTCCCCCATGGGACCCCCAGAAGAAGTCAGGGGAGAATGCGGGGAGAGAAATGTACACCCAGAACCACAGCAGGGCCCTGGGCTTCAGGGCCCACACCCACCACGGGCACTCCGCTCTTCCCGGCAGTGGCAACAGGTCAACCCCGACTCAGATCCCTGTGTGCGTAGCGCTGCAGAGGGACTGGATGAATACGGCAGACGTGCAGACTTCATGAAGGCTTGCTGGAAGGGCTAGGCTTTCTTTTATATAAATATAGACGTCCATGTCTACAGTAAAGAAAATTTTAGACAACGTTAGCAGCAGAAGGGAAATGCAGGCAGCAGGAAAGAGGAATAAAGCTTTCCCTTCTAAAAAATTAATAGACTAGGAGAGTAGCTGTAGATTCAATGTCCTCAATTCTTACAGGGAAAAAAAAACAACTCACAAACTGTGCTCTCAGATCCTTGCAAACAAATCAACAAATCCCTGTGAAATTGGTAAAAACTATGAAAACATACCTACACAGAACTTGGACCCTTGTTGTTTAATGGCATAGCAGTGAAAACTGGGAATTAAATATTTGAACTGTGGAACTTCTATGCTGTTCCCTAGATGCATCTTACTGAACCTTAAAGGATCCTTTCAGCTGCCTGCAGGTAGTAATGCAGCAGTGTGTGATGGGCTACAGTGCTCAAGTATCTACACAGAGCTGGAAGGTATCACGTAGGATCTCGAGGGCAACTGTAGCAGAAAGTTTAGTGCATCTCAAATACCACTGGACACCTGTGCAAGGGCAAACGAAGTGCACCTGGAGTGCTTAAAAATTAAGGATGGGATTCATATTTTCTACTGTAGGTCACTTAAATGTCAGTCTTCTTATCTAAACTAATGAATAGAGATAAGCACCTAGAAGCAACTCATCTTATCTTTTAGACACTTGCTACAGGATAGAAAAGCTTACCTTTTGGTGTTACCTGCCTCATTTCTTTGACTTAGAAGGAACCTAGATGACTTATTCTGGGTGTTTGCCTCTAAGACAGGTAAAATTACATAAATCTCATACTCCATGTGTACCTTACAGGTATATCACAGATGGAGGCAGAACACAAGCTGCACATGGGAATAAAAGATTGGCAAACAGCTATGTAAGATGTAGGAGTAGTTAGGTTTCACATTTAATCTCTGGCATGTTACTATATTTTCTGTTCCCATTCCTCTCCTCAAAATTACCTGTTTTACCTAGACATGCCATAAACTTGTTAAAATTGTGACTTTTGCTTGACAAGTCAGTGCATTGTAATATGGATTTCTGATCTTACCTTCCTATTAATATTGATCTCTGAGTTGCCCTGGTACAAGCCACATCCTCAGAAAAGAGGCACAAATACATACTAAGTTATATGATGAGAGATGAAGGGCATGGAAATCTCCCTAATCCATACAATGGTTACATGTCCAGTCATACTGTTCAAGACAGCACTGGGTTCAGAAAAGACACTAGCCTTCTCGTATGGCTTATAATGGGGTCCTGCTCAGTCCCATGGGAAACATGTTTGCTGGAAGCATGCAACTGCAAAACCTTTGCACAAATCTTTCATGAGGTCTCTGAGAGGCTTTACAATATCTTACAATTCTCTTAATAAATAACCTGAATCTCAATGTAACGTATTGAGTGTATGAAAAAGAGTATTTTGCATTAATATTTTGTTTTTCTTTAAATGCAAAAGAAATCAACTATTTTCCTCCCAAATCTCCTGATTATTTAAAAAATGCATTAAAGGGAAAAAGGTCACAAATCAAACACAAAAGCGTACCACGAAATTATAAACCTGATTTATTTTTCCTTCTTACAGTGACATTCCACTTCAGTAATTTATTCACATCTTTATGACTTCAAAATAGGATGGTATTTACAAATCCACATTTAGTGATAACTTGAGCATAATGGAATTAATGGAATGTAAAGTACACTTAAATGTACCTTCATTTACTTAATTTTACTGTTTCTGGCATTCTTTTTCAATTTTTTTCCTGTTATCTCTGAACTCATTGTTCAATCTAGTCTTTTTTTGAGGTTTGAAACAATTTATTTTAGATTGATTACATTAAGAATATGGAAATTGAGCTATTATTCTATAACACAGTTGGCAGTGGAAAAGAGTTAATTTTAAAGTCAGTTTTTAAAGCATTAATTCTTGCATAGTTGGGAATCTGACATGCTGTGATCACTGTTATCACAATAATCAATATTGATTTTTTCCTGCATGTTTCTCCTGTATGATACACACCTGGTGCTTTTCAGTTTACACTTGGATTACTAACTTGTGTGGGCCAAGATTTTCACAACAATAATAAATAATAATATACCATGAAAAATTTGCTCTGTTGTGACTCCAAGGAAACAAAGTAGCTAGGGGTAAAGCCAAAACAAAGTTCAATTATTTAAATAAAAACGTCAGGTAGTTTTCTAAGGGTGGTAATTGCAACTTTAGAGCATCTTTTATTTGTATCTTACATGTAGAGCATGTGTGTGTATATATAGATATATAAGGTACCATCCACCACAAAAATGGCATTTTCACATAAAAGTATTGACATGAAGAATGATAATCCAACGAAGCATAAACAGCACAATGACAAACAGAAGGCAAATCAGGATTTATAACTGGAAGGCTATACAACTTTGGGCAGCAATTCCTTCAGGTCAAAAGCAACAAAAAACAATGCTATAAAAGTCACCAAAATCACAGTAAATTAATACTAACATCATAGTACTCACAAACAAAATTACCCTTGAAGCCATAAATTCCTAAGTTATATATAGAAGTATTGTAGTCAGCAGTTGTAAGTCAACATCCTATTATTTCTTGTGAAAAAGGCCTAATCCCACATTTTTAGCTGCAGAAAGTCCATTTACCAAAGGATAACTGGTTACAGATCTGTCAGATTCTGTGTTTTTGTTACAGTAAACAATACTCCTTTTGCTTTGATCCATTTTGAAAATGCACTTTTCTTAACAGCTTCCTGGATGCTTCTCCCAGAGTATTCTACGCTTCAATTAAAATTTTGAAGTTCCTATAACCAAGGATTAATGATTAATACATTCCATATCACCTTTTACCTGTGAGGATGCCTACAAAAGTGTAGTATTGTGCAGCATCACATACTTTTTTTTTTCTTCACAATGAATGAGTGCCCAGAGACCTTTCAAGAATTTTTTACAAAATGTGACAGTGACTATGACACATTACATTCACTAACCATCACATTATGATTTGTCTGAAAGGAAATTTAGTATTTTTCAGTATTTTTTCTTAGTGTAAATATTAAACCATAGCAGTTTTGTATCAGGTTCACTGTACATGCCAAGTACATGCATCCACTGTAGTTGGCATTTTATTGAAAATTTTGTAGTTAAATGAAGACAGTAAGGATGTCAGTTCTACATTGATTAAACATGGGATTTGAATCCTGATAACCTACCCTGCAGATGAGTGGGGAAGTCACTAGTCTGAAGTACCAGTTACTATTTCAGTTTCTTTTCTGTTGAAAATATTGCATGTTATCTGAATAGATATTGAGACCAAAAACACCCCAAAAAAACAACCACATAAACCCCACAAAACCACCAACTCCCAGCCTTCATTTACACAAAGATTAATTTTGAGAACTCCTGAGATGTGTTGGACCCCCATCCACGTCTCTTTATACACCTTGAAATGGATGGACAGTTATTTTGTAGCATCAAACTGTGGATCCACTAGCTTTTGCTGAGCTATTTGTAATTCAGGGACAAAAGTCTAAACCTGCTTCAAACAAATTCTAACTATGCAGAAAAGCCTTTTACTGCCATTATCATCTCATTCTACCAGAAACTGTAGAATATACTTGAATTTATTTACAATAAAAGTCTCATTGAAATTTGAACAAGTATCTGGATGACAATGCTGTGTGTGAGAATCAGTGACACACTAGCAGTACTAATTGAGTGACTTTATTACCAAGCTGCAGTTAGCTTTCCTGAAAAGGCAACTTCATTGTTTCAGTATTTTGTAAAAGCCAAAAGGATAGGTGACATTGAAACCAATAACTAGGTGTATAGAGGGGAGGATAAAACTACCGAAATGTGTACAAAAAAAGGTCATGCATGCAGAAAACCTACTAATACAAATCATTCATGACTATCAACCTCAACAAAAGGTAAAATTGTAATAATAAAGCTTAGATCCAAGAGATTAAATTAAGATGTCAAAAGTAGTAACAAATCTTATTATGGAGGTATTGAAAAGAAAAAAAACACTTTTCTCATGAACTGCTTGTCTACTGCCTTGAAATATGGAAGAAAAGACAATATAAGATATATATGTATGTATATCCATAAATACAATGAGATTTTCAGTTCTCCTTTCATAATTTTGTGTTTATTGATTGCCTTACAGATTAGGCATGATTATAAACTCATACTGCATTCTAAACCAGTGTGTAAAGAATGTACTAAGTGGAATATGTTCTGATTTACACTGATGAAAACTTTATCAGAGTCAATGACAAGGGTATATTTCTCCTCTGTGCAGCTTCACTTCTGTGGATTGTGTTTGCTATGTATAAAATAGATTATCAATTCATAACTTATATTTTTTGTATACTATGGGACCCTCACACTAATACTTTCACATAAATCAGTCAGTTCATACTTCAGGGAGGTAGAAAACAGAAGTCACCTACACTTACAGAGTTCATAAACACTGTCTTCATGTCGGATTGCACAGGAACACAGCTTTAAATCCCTGCTGAATGTAAGCTGGAGCCTTGCTTCAGGAAAGATTGAGAAGCAGTGTTCTGGTAACTTTTTGCTCTGTGAGTTACCTTGTTTTTAATGTTTTTAAAATACTCAGTGTATTGTATTCAGCATCTGTAAATGTCTTCTCTAAATGAGTCATGGTCCCTGCTGAAAGCCACTATTCTGTAATAATAATAATGTGAAACAAGGTCATTAATCCAATCTGATATTTTGCTAGGCATGTGGGCTCCATTAAAATGAAACATGAAAATGCAGTATTTTTCAAGGACCAAGAGAGATAATATATTGCTGCCAAAGTATTTTCCCGGATTCAGCCAAAATTTACTTTTTCATTATGTGCCTGACCAGAGTGGTTTCTATGTACTTGTGACAAATTTTGGCCCATAGCAGCCAGACAAAACTTTGTTCAGGAACTAGCCAATAATCCAGTCATTTATACAAAAAAAGATGTATAAAAACCAGGAATAAAAATCTCCTACCAGATGTGTGGCTCGTGGTGGGTTTTTTTCTGACTGCCTCTGAGTCTATGAGCATTTTCCAAGGTTCATAGAAACTTTCTTCATTTTTTTTTTTTTTGTTTTAGGTTTGGGGTTTTGGTTTGGTTGTTTGGGGGTTTTCTGTTGTTTTATTGGGTGGTTGTGTTTTTTTTTGCTTTCTATTAATGCTCTCTAGATCACTGAGCAGGAAAGAAGTTGTCTTATAAAAGCATGAATAGAAAGAATAATGGGGAGTGGAAGATCGATTTGTACCTTGCATGAAGAACTAGCTCAGTATGTTTTATTTCTTCTATTACCAATATGCACTGGTATCACTTAAATATTATATAGAGAAAATGACCTTTGATTTGCAATGGACATTTCACTGTTACTTCAATTAAATAGGAGAAAAACCACAGATTAAAAGTTGTATGTACCTTTCCTTTAAATAGGAGACAAAACATAGATTAAAAGTAGTATGTACCTTTCCTTTTGAACAGGCAATGTGATGACTGACAGTGTATTCAGTGTGTAGACAGCAAAGCTTTCACAGTGATAAAGACATTTTTCCAACCCTTTACACACAGTATCTGCAGTAGAATATTCTCAACATTACTTAATATTTTAACTAAAATAATGCAAGTAAAAATTATCTAAAAGTGATGACTTCACAGGCAATATGATGTAAAATTCTCATGAGCATCTGAAAGACAATCAAGTTCTTTATTTTTAAAATTATTTGTCCTCCATAAAACAACTGAGAGTTTACAAAATTTACAGAAAGATAATTGACTGCCATGAGCATGTGTGAGGTCACTGTGGACTGCAAGAACTCTTTGCTCAAGAAGCTAAATACTATAAAAATTCCTTTGAAAGTACACCCTGAAGTTCAGGAATACTGCTGATGTAAGTTACATTAAGAAAGAGTAAAGTCAAACTTCAAGTTTTTTCTCACACGGAAGGAAGATTTCTAGTTAGGATAATGGAAGTTTAGCATGCCTTTATAAAATCAAAATGTGTACAACTTTTCAATTCCTTTTACAGGAAACTGACTATGTAAAATATTTATTTTCTTTTGCAGTATAGTAATTGCATTAAAGGTAACTTTTCTGTTTGAAAACATGTATATCAGTACTTGGCATATACTTCTGATTCAAGGAAAACAAGACCATTCAGAATGAAAGGTTAAGATAAAAACCATGAAGAACAGCTATATCCATCTCTGTAGTAATATGAAAGACACCGTAAAATTATAACTGAAGAATAAAATTGCTGACCCAATGAGACATAACTAGTGTCTCCAGTAAATTTCATACACTTGAAGCTTAATTCTGAGTCTGGATAGTTTTATTGATAGAGACTTTTCAACACAATTTTATTCTTTTGGCTTGGTTGTTTTTAATAATAAATGTATATTGCATATTTTGCTATATAACTTTATTTACAAAAGTTTTTAATTAAAAGGTTATACAGTGTATGAACATAGTCTAGATTTGGTTTACAACAAATTATTTCAAAACATGAATAGTTTTACATGCACGCATGTGTCTTGGTAGACAGCAAGCTGAACATGAGCCAGCACTGTACTTGGGCATGGATTATCCTGGGGTGGATTTTGGTTTTTTTTTTTTTACTCAGCACTTCCTAGACCATGTACAGAATGCTGCACCCATTTTGCTGCCTGCCATCACTCGCCCACACCCCACTCCTAAGCAAAAAAAGCATTGAACCACTGGAGCGCCGGTTTACAAAAGCTCACCAGCATGATCAGGACTGGCATACTTGCCGTGTGAGGAGAAGTTCAGGGACCAAGAATTGGTCATCTTGGAGAAGAAATGGCTGCAGGGTTACTTAATAGCATCTCCCAGTGCCTGTGGGAAGGTCACTGGGGAGATGGAGTCGAGCTCTTCACAATGGTACATGGCAGAAGAACAGGAAACAACAGAAACAAAGATATTTCAGAATGGATATGACAAAAAAGTCTTTGCTCCCCATGAAAATAATCAGCTTAATAATCAAGTTAGTCCAGAAAATAATGTTTTTAAAAATATGAATTAGCTATTGCATGATAGTCCATATATATAATTTTTAGCCTTCCCCCACAACACAGGTCAGGAAAAAAATACTTCAGAGATCAAAATCTTGGGTAAATTCTTAAATTTGTGATGAATATGGACACATGTATATTGATTCAGTCTCAGATATGCTGGCATTCTAATACATTTCTTGATTAGCAGATGTTTTAGACCTAAAGATCAGCTTCTTTGTTCTCACATGGTTAAATTAATAAAAAAGATTTTGTTCAAAGAAACACACAGAGGCATTGACTGTTCTCTGTAACCAGCAAACCATGATTGGTAGTCACGGACTTCTGGGGCGTTTGCCTATCGCCTTAAAATGCCCTCTTGCATAAAAAGTAAGAGTTCGACTTTCTCCTGATAACCAACAGAGCAGAAGGAAAACCTCATGGTGTTTGCTGAAATTCTGTATTGTATATATCTGTTGAAGTAATAAAAGTCTTTCAGTCCTTATTCATAAAGTCTGATTTACCCTTATTATTATCTTTTTTGTATTTATGAGCTACAAATAGCAGCATTTCATAGAATAGTCAGTAAATGTGTAATACCAAGAAAGCCTTGTGGCTGAAGGTGGCCATTGTACCAGAGTAGCCATTTTTTATTCAACATACTGATAACCAATTTGTACTTTTTCTGTCCAGAGTCTATAAAGAAAAATTAAATATTTCAAGAATAAAAGTAGAAGTAAAGTAGTTTTATAATGTTCTTCCAAGCTTTCCAAGATGGCTTCTTTGTACTCTGCAAAATGCAAACTCTGGCATTTGTATTTTCAGTAGAAGTTCAGCTTAGCATGATTCCTAATAGCATCTTCCTTCCTGTTAAAACATATCTTTAGGTTAAAGATTTCTGACTCTTCTTTTAAGTGAATACTAATTTAAAAGCAACTGCCCTCACTTTTTTCTTCTCCTTGAAGAATGAAGAACAGTGTCATTTGTGACAATGGTTTTAGAGATGATAGTTATAAGTATATATTTCATCTTACTCTCTCCTCTTACTCTTCATCATACTCATCTCAAAGACCTCACTTAGCCCTAAAGATATACCATATGGTGCAGAGCTGCCATGTAATACACAGCCCTATGCCAGACGGGACGCATTACCAGACTCGTTAGTCACCAATGCAATGAGCTAATTAAAGACATCACTTATCAGGGTGAGGCAGTTGCAAATGGAGGTGTCTGAACAAGAATGGTAATGGAAAGCAGCCTGGCAGAAAAAGACCTGGGGGTCCTGGTGGACACCAGGTTGAACAGGAGCCAGCAGTGTGCCCTTGCTGTAAAGAAGGCAGATGGTGTCTTTGACTGCATTAGACAAAGTATTGCCAGCAGATCAAGGGAGGTGGTGCTGTCCCTTTATTCAGGACTGGTGGGGCCATACTGGGAGAGATGTGTCCATGGGCTTCCCAGTACAAGAGAGACATGGACATACTGGGAGACTCCAGCAAAGGACCACTAAGGTGATGAAGGGACTAGAGCATGGCTTCTATGACAAAAGGGTGAGACAGCTGGGACTGTTTAGCCTGGAGAAGAAAAATCTCAGGGGGATCTCATCCATGTCTATAAAAACCTGAAGGGAGGGTGCAAAGAGGACAGAGACAGGCTGTCTTCCATAATGTCCAATGACAGGATCAGAGGCAATGGACACAAACTGAAACACAGGAGGTTCCCTCTGAACATCAGGAAACACTGTTTTACAGTGAAGGTGACTGAGCAATGGCACACGTTGCCCAGGGAGGTTTTGGAGTCTCCCTCCTTAGAAATATAAAAAAACCCCATCTAGATACAGTCCCGGGCAACTTCCTGTAGGTGGCCCTGCTTGAGCAGGGCGGTTGGACAAGATGACCTCCAAAGGTTCCTTCCAACTTCAACTGTTCCATGGCTGTGTGATCTCCAGGAATGCCAAATTTTAAGCAAAGACTAATGTACAAAACTATTGCTCCTTCTCTGCCTCTCAGGGGGCTCTTTCTACCCTGTTCCTAGAGCAGGGTATTCACATGAAACCTTACCCATGCTCAGGACTGTGATTCCACAGCCTGGAATTAATTAATTAATTAATTAATTAATACTGGAGTTTAGTTTAGGAATGGACACACAATGCTTTCTTTAAGATGACAGTGCTTTTGTATACTGTAGACTTGTTATATGATAATTATGCATTGTCCAGCATAGCTCCTTTTGCATTGTGTACTGTCATCTTTGTCTCACTATAAGCATATGTGTGTGCAGTCTTCTGCAGCAAGGGTAGAACGTTTGGTTTTCATTTAAACCAACACCTTCAGAAACAGCTTGATGAGAAACACCTTAATACCACCAAACTGCTATTACATCTCACTGAAGGCCATATTACTTTTGCCTCTTGCCTGACGAACAGCCACAGAATAGATTTGTGCCTTGCAGTAATTGTGTAACATGACAGCAGTGAGGCTGTAACATGCCAGCAGTGAGGCTGTAACATGGTTCCATCATGTTTCATAGCTTTAGGGAAGGTGTGTAATTGATTAATAACTCATTCATAAATTTTCACGTTTTACTGTAGCTACGACCTACACCGTTCAGGTGTGTAGATCATCCAAATTCCCTCAGCTGCTTACCTTTCATTTCCTATAGTACCTTGAGCATGCACTGCACTGTAAGTTTGTATCTCAGCTATGTTCAGCAAATCTTTCTTTACTGTGAGAGTGTTTAAATCAGTGGAGTCCAATAAACCTTCACGACCATTAAAATTATCTTCCATCCAAATGAGCACAGATAGTAATCAAGCTGTTGCTGCCTCTTGTTTAATGGAACCTTTTTTGGAAAATTGCCCCTTTAAAGGGTAGTAGTTCATTTTAGCAGTCTGTGTACGGCTTTTCCTCTGGAACACTCTTTTTGATCTCTTAACAACCAATGTATCTAGCAGTTTCTATCCAGTTGTCATTCAGAGAAGTGTTCTGGTTCTTTGGTCTTAAACTCAATGAGCCAAATTTTTCACGCTGTAAGATAATAACTGTAGAAACATTTGCTACAGACTGGCTTTTGCTGAGCACACAGCAATGTGAAAGATGCTTAATGTCATGTTTTATAGCTGGTACTTTTATGGCCTATGCTTTTTTATGGTATGCAGCATTTACTGTTGCATTTTTCTACTTCAATATCCAACAAAGAAATTAACTGAAAATATTACAGAGAAGCTATAGATGATGAAAATAATAAAACAGTGAACTGTGTAAGTAATGTCTGAGCTGCGAAGAGCTATTTTTAGTTGTAACTTTTGAAGAAGGTTTTGTTTGTTTGCTTTAACCAAACCACTAGTATACCCAGACAAACCACCTATGTTGATCATTAAAACGTATCAAGAAATATATAACCCCATTTATTCTCTAATGTACTCCATGCAAAAGCTTCACCTGCATAGTATTATGCATGCAATCAGGCTTTTCTGAAATTTCTGCTCTTCTGTTTCCATTCTGTTCTGCCCTCCTGCCTCATTCACAGGAAGGAAAAACTGCTTTACAGCAGATAACAATGCAGACCAGCTCAAAGTAAATTTTGTATCTAACATTGGGTACAAGACTGAAGTACCTGAAGATCGTAAGGCAGGGAACTACTATGGCTCACCTGTTTTTTACATTTATTGAAAGTTCCTGCTGTCCTCTCTTGCTTCTTTTTTTTTTTTTTTTTTTTTGACAGCCCTGCAGAAAAGAATCTGTAAGTATATTTTTAAATGTATCTTTCCTTTACAAATCATCTGGGACTAAAATAAAACTTCACATAAATGCCCACAGGTTACATGGCTGTAATCCCCTTTGACTGTAGTTTCCAACATTAGTACTTGCTCAAGTATAGTCCCATCTTACATTAACAATGTGTGCAAGCAAATTATCTGCTTGCAGAGAAGTGACTGCAAAATTTTGTTTAATGTGCTGATTACTATTTTACTCTTATTGGACATTATTATTGTTTTGGTTTAGTCAGATTCACTTCTGTCCTCTGATTATTGCAGTTTTAAACAACATATACAAATAAGTTAGTTTCTTAGTTGATTCTATGTAGGGCATTGTTACTGGGCATTGGTGCATTTAAAAAGCAAGTAGTGAGTTGATGAATAAACACAGGCATTCCAGAAATGTTATTAGTAATAAGCTAGTAATCTTTCTACGAATATGTGTAGATAACTGATACTTTTCCTACAACTACCTGATGGTCTTGCATTTGTAATCCAAGATTCTTCTTTGCTCTTTTAGTTACAGTATCACATTATGATCTATTATTATCTGACATCATTTCAGTTGTTCTGTGTGGATTCAGTACTTTCCATTCATGACATATTGCAAGTGAAGTAACACTGACGTTCCTAGATGAACAACATAATATATGAATACAGTAAAATGAGATACTCTAACATCCATTTTACCATTTTGTCTAAGTTATGTACAGCTAACATACTCATGTCATTATTTAATAACTGTCACTTACTTCTGGTATTTTGAGATGCTAGTAATCTTAACATTAAGACCCTCAGATGCTATTTGATTCAATAATTGCTAAAAGTAGAATGGAATTTATGCAGCCTCATTAGTTGTCTCAGATGGTAGCAGTGGTGGAAGAAGCCTCTTTTCCATCAGTGGATAGAGATAAGCACATTCAGAGCCCAGTTTATCTTACTACAAGATAGGAATCTAAGGCTGATAGAAAAAATTGGCTAGTCTCTCTATGCACCACGGAGAGGCGGAGGTGTGACCACCAGTGTCAAAGGAGGTCTGGCTACTAGTCCTGACTGCTTTCCTAACTAGTGCTTCCTTAAAAGAAAACCTTAATCTGTCTGTAGATTCTAGTCTGATTTGCATTTTTTGCTTTCACTCTTTTCTACTCATTCCTTTTCTTTCCTATTAACCCAAGGAGTCACATTTCAGAACTGTATGTTTCCTAAAATTTGTAATTAAATATTCCCAAAACCTCCTGACTGTTACTAATTTATATCTAGCTATTTCTAATATTGAAAATTGTTCATAACTTTACCGATTTTTGGAGGGTTTTTTTGTTTTTTTTTTTTTAATATAGAAACATCTGTGTTTAAAACCAGCATTTCTTCACACAGGAAGAGAAACAGGTTGATATATATTTATTCCTAGGCAATTTTGAGGTTTTAGTTGAACTTACTATAGGTATCAAACCTTAAATAAAATTAGTTCAGCTGATTGCTTCATTTTAATTTTAAATAATTCTGTATCATCATAATGACATTATACAAGGCACAAAATGAGACTTCTTGTATTTACTGGCTTCCTTAAAATTCACTATGATAAATTGATTTTTAAGAAATCCCTTAATGAAACGAAGCTTACATGAGTTAATAAACTGTCCATCTGTTTGTCATCTGTTTCCCAATATTTTTTTAAATGATTGATCAAGTTCTGCCAAATTTGAGAAGAGTGGAACTCTCAAAGACAATTTATCTTGGGTTTCATCAATCAGGTGGCTGGAAAGGAAAGGCTGGCCCATATACTTAGAGCCTGAGAAGGGCTTCAGCTCATTAATTTTCTGTTCTGCTTGGCCTGTTAGCAGCCAAAAATAACAAATGGATCAACTTATACCGCTTCTTATGTAACTAGCAATTAATGAGTGAATAAGGGAGTCTGAGGCATCCTGAGAACAGTGTGCTAGGTCCGAGGGATAAAAATATAGGGAAGTGTGGGAAATACTGAAAGGGAAAATACAGATACATGACATGCTCTGTCATTGGTGCATAGTACAGAAAGCTATAGGAAATCAAGCTGCACTATTTTCACTGCCCAGAAACTACTTAATCACTCTTGTTATAGGTAAATGTTAGATAAACTGTTCATCCTGTTGCTTGTATGACTTGCCAGTCTACAGCTGACTTCTGCCAATGTATGCCTTGCTTCATAGTGTATTTATACTGATTTTCACTCACAGCAAGCCCTGTTCATTGCTAAGTTCTCTATAGAGCCTATGCCCTTTTCTTAGTTCTCTGCTCAAAAGTAACTGAAGGCATACATTACTAAGGAATAAAGAATACATTGCATCCTACAAAATAAAAGGTATTTTGATTTTGTTTGTCTCTTTCTTGATTATAAGCTCTTATTGTAAAGACAATCATTTACTGGTTTTTTATATGGCACTAAGTTATTGGAGATGTTACCACACTACATTGTTAAGGGATAGCAACATTTAGCTTGGCTTAAAAGAGAATGAACATGAAAGCACTGTCTTATGTTGCATTTAAACTACTATGAAACAGAACTCTTTTTTTTTTTTTTTTTTGAGAATGTCCGCCCAATGGTATTGAGCACTTGTAAGTTTTCATCACACATTCATTACATTAGGCCCTTTGCAAATAGCATTGTTTAACATCAAGAGAATCACTATTCAGGATTCTAAGCTTCATTATATTCCCATTGTGACATCTGCATGTTAAGGAAAAGACTAATTTATGTAATGAGATGGCAGACACTTAACAAGCTATCATAAATCAAGTCAAATCATACATGCCTGTTTCTATATGAATATATATGCTTCACTACTACTTATATCATCACTAACTCCCAGATTTCAGTTTACACAATTTTTTTTCTGTTTTTGAGTCTTCTTAATGCAATGAGTCCATTTCTATTTCCTTATTTCAGGCTACTGACATCACTGCAGAAGTATAGCAGTAACAGGAGGCTGCAGTAAACAGATCAGAGCAATTATTACTTTCCTTTCAATCTCCTATCAGGTTAGGACATTAGATGTAAACAATATAGTTGTAAATCTCAGCAACATGCTATGAGAGGCAGCTTATGGAATAAGATACTAAAAGAGACAGCAGCATGAAAAAGTGTAAAAATGTAAGGACCAGAAAGAAAATGTCTTTGACATTAAAGCAGTATAAAAAGGTGAGACCTGATTCTCTTTGCAGACACTACTGTAAAACAGGGATAATGCTATCAAAGCAGTGAAGTTAACATCGGTTTATCTGAGAAGATATTAAAAGGTTTATTTTTCAAACATATCTACTCTTTTGTCCAAGAAAATAAAATATGGTAAAGTTATGTGATGAGATGAAAGGTAGTTCTGGGTGCCTAGGTAACAAAATTAATTCTTTAAATTTTGACCTTATTGGTAGTGCACATAATAAGTAATTTGCTTGTGAAACTTGCAGGTCAGTGTACAGTACACTGAAATCAGTTTACCTCTTACTGTTTTCTTTGAGAAAAGAATAAACCATGTATTTTAACATGGGCAGAGACTCAGGAAATTATTTAAATGTCACAATGTTTCAGGAACTGAAATGCGTGAGCTGGAAAGATGACTACTGACTAAAGCAGGCTTATATTTGACTTTTTCATAACTGTGGTGAGAGGAAATATGTTTGACTAAGTTGAACTGGAAGTTAGTAATTTTTCTGCACAGAAATACAATAAGAAATGAGCAATTCAATCCAAAATTTAAACTAATCAATGAACCTATTCCCAGTGCTATTGATATATAAAACCTATTAAAAAAGCTGAAACCTCACATGTATGACACCTGAAACAGAAATCTGTCAGAAACAGTTGTATCTGTTTCACTGATCATGAAACAACTCCTGCCTTGCCATATGTGCAATTAAAGGTTTTAATTTTTTAGTATTTTTTTTGTGCTTCTTTTAGCAATATCTATCACAAAACTAAGGGATTTTGTTAGGCAACTGTCTGTGGTTTGCAGATGAGAATTTCACCTATTTCTAAAAATATTCATAAAGGAGAACTGGTTAAAATGCAAAGCTCAAAAACAAAATCAAAGAGAAAGAACAAGGGTAAGCAATCAAGTATATTTTAAATTATTAAATAAGAAACACAAACCTCAGATTACCATGAGGTTTTATATTTATATTTGGCATGCTTAATGTGGAAAATTTTATTATCTTATTCCAGGTCCCTCCATTCAATTATCATCCTATTTATAATACACCTTCTAGAAAAGCCTCCTGGCCTTGTTGGAAAAAATCTAATAATAGACCTAAAATCTGCATATCTCAGTACGAACTGCTTGATGTCTCAGTATCAAACAGCATAACTCTAGAAATTTGGTCTTTTGCAATTTTCTGGCGCTTTTCTTACTATTTTTTACCAGTTTTGGACGTTAGCTAAAGCAGTGATTAACACATACTCTTAAGTGAGCTGATGTTGCTGCAACAAATAAACATGGCATGACCCTTCCATTAATGCTGCTGCAATTTGCAAATTGGGTTTTAACAAGATCTAAGTTTTACTCCTGGGGCTTTGGAGGAAAAAAAATAATTCAATAAATAAAGGTTGGCCTCCCAAAATTATGATAGCCACATAAAAGAGTGATTGCATGGTGTCTTTGGGAAGTCCTGGACACTTTGATGCTTGGAGTCTGAGTCTTCTTTCTGTTGCTTGTATACTAAAGCATGTAGTCATGTACTTGCCTGAAAATTTGAGACTGACCTCTTTAAAAACAAAAGGAAAAGGTGATGGACAGGACTGACTCAGATTTACAAAGCAGCTGTACAGGCAGGGTTAACAACTTAAACTTAATAGTGTGGTGTGGTGAGATAAATGAAGTCTAATACCAACATCTAATAAAGATTTCTTAGATGTTGCCATGTTCTTAAACGCCTTCCTGGGGGTCAGTGTGCAAACCAAAGTTTTTAGATAATAATGTCCTTCTAGGTCATACAACCAAAATAGACGTATTTTATTTGTTTGTTTATTTATCTGTTCCTCATAAGCTTAAACAGCATTACAGCTGTCTGTTCATTAAAGAAAGATTCATGCTAGAAGTAAAGTAGAGCAGTAATGGTTAACATGCCTATGGAGCACTATCTACCTACCTATGCATTAGTTATCCCTATCTCGTGTGAAAAAGGAAAACTTTTAAGAGACTAAAAATATAAAAAAAACCCAGAATGTCAATCTCATAACTTTAAACATTGCATTTGATGCTGACTAATACTGTATCAAGGAATAATTGATCTACAAATTGAGTTTTCAGGCATTTTGCCCCTGTGGGCTAACTAGTGTCCAACCAAGATCAAAAGTGCCTTTGAAATCCTATGTTCAGAGACAAGGCATAAAAGTGTTATATGATCTAGGGCAAAATAACTAGCATGCAGGAAAAAAAAAAAAAAAAAAAAGTACATTTCTCCCCAGATGATGTGTCAGATCTAGTGATACACTGCTGAAATGCTGATGTAACCTTGGACTGAAATGATAGTAACTTCTGTAAAACTTTCAGTTGTGTAAGATCAACATCATCATAAACACTAGGTACGTAGCAGACGACCAATCATCTAGCCAAGGTTAGAGTTCTGTCTTAGAAGTGTAAACATTTTTATACTAAGCTATGTCATGTCATATTGTGTCCTGAACTGAAAACCTGTAGTTTCCCAAGCTAAATGAGGATGACTATTAGACCTTTTGGTACGTTTCTATGGAAAGAAGCTGTAGCTACCCATGAAAGGATTTATGTATGTACTGTGCCATTTCAGCAGAATGCTGGCAAATGAGTTTTAAACTTCCTTGCTTAACCTGCTATCTGAGACATGTGTGATGTCTAGCAGCTATGCTTCTCGATACTTATCAGTCCAACTTTAAACTAAGTGATGTCCATTTTTTTTTTTTGCATACTAGCTTATGTATCAGGAAGCAGAAGACTCATATTCAAGGTCCATCTTAGGAACAAGGGGCTCAAACTAGCACCTGCCACACTCCAAGAAAATAACTCTTAAGCACAGAAGGTACTTGGATAGCAGGTTTCCCATTCTCCCGTAGAAGCTGAGACATTCTTTGTTTAGTTTGTCAAACTCCCCAGTTCAGAGGAGCTGTATCTCATTGAAAAATTCTGTAAAGAAAAATGATTCTGTATCTACTTATAACTGCATTCTGAGGAAAAGAGCTCTAGATACATTCTGCCTTCTGGAAAGGAAGAATCTAGCACCTGTTACGAACATGTGAAAGAAAAGAGATGCAGGCTACTCCAAAGAGCAACCTTCTCCACACTTCCTTTACCTTTGTCACCATGCATAGTAGAATTCAAGATTCACTCGACAAGAGTATCATCTTGGCAAACTAGTACTTAGTGCACACAGCCAGAATAGCTGAGACCTTAGCATATTGTGCTTTTTATGTATTTTGTCTGATGCTTGTTTAATACAAAATTGTAAACACACATGAAGTCTCACACACACAAACACATTTTTGCCCTGCATTTCTGGCTAAGTAAGTTTTTAGGCCATTTGCAACCGCAGTTGATTTTTTCAGCCTGACCTAATGTAACAGTGCTAGTGGACAGGGACACAATTATGCAGGTTATTTGACATCTTGTTAGATTCTTCAAGGAACTGTTTTGGATAATAAATTAAATTTTAAAACAAAGAAAAAAATTACCACACAAAATATTTTTAGAGTAGTTGAAAGAATTCAAAATTAAGAACCTAAACAACTTTTCTGCCTAACTCCTAAGCACTTAAATATTTCTAATTCAGAAGAACAAAAATACTTGTATAAACCTGCATTTCATCATAATGAAACTTTGTGTGTGTGTATATATATATATTTGTTTTATATACATTGCTGAGAACACACCAAAAAATGAGCTAGAGAAGTTTCCTCTCAAGAAGGACCTTCTGCTAGTTATTCTGCCTTGGCCTCTCTACCAAAATTAAAAACTAGATTTTTTCTAAGGAAAGCAACTTTTGAAAGAAAATTATTGTTCAAACCCTCTAAAATACTGATAATTTAACAGTTAGTATGGCATTTAATGATTGTCTGACAAAAACCTCAGACCATTCTGGAGTTTTTCATAAAATCTAGGACAACTTAAGTTTTAGGAGTAGTGCTGTACTGCAATTTCAGTAACATGTTCTCTAAAGGCAAACGTGAGAGAAAATGAGTCATACAATAACTTGTTTGTGTGGTTTTGCTGTTGGTGATTGGTAGCTAAGTGATATTATTCTGCTTTCATTTGTCAGATATCACAGTACTGACAACCACGCCATCTCTAGCTTTGACCAGAAGCAGATTTCACTACCAAAGCCAAATGGCAAGATACACTAGGCTTCACATTTTAAATCATGATCAAGTCCATACAATGCCTTTGGAAAAATGTGATTTGATTAGTCAACACTTAGTGTGTGAGTTGAATTAATGATTAACTACATAAAATCTGCTGAATATATTAACTTTTCAGTTGTAATTGATATTAATGAAAATTTTACTGGTTACAAATCAAAATTACCATATAGGAAAACAACCACAACATTTTTTTAGGGGTTTAATTATATTTTTATGGAAAACTGTTCCATACTAGAAACATAACTGCATAATATGGTAAGAAAGATTGTAAAATTCCATAGCAGTAGCTTATAATAGTTTTCAAAATTACTTGTCCTTATCCAAAGTCAAAAACATAATGTGACATCGAAGATGCATAGGAAATAACCTCATTGCCTTATACCATTTTTTACGCCTCTAATTTTAAATAATGTGGGTTTAATGTGGGTTATAGTGTTAATAAAACAGTAAAAAATGTATCTTAAATATGACAGAACGTTTCTCTACCCTGTGCATGTAAAAAGATTACACTAGTTAACTTCTGAAAATCATAAGGCTTACAGGAGAATTAAAAAAAACCACCAAACCCCCAAATTACTGAGATATTGTAATTACAAACGCTATTCAAGTCAGTATATTGAGATACTTGTCAGATTTCCATTTCTATTTGTTCAAAATTACTGATTTTATCAGTCCTAACATTTTTTCTACTTGTTTGATTTTTGTCACAATAAGTAAGCACTGCAAATTTGGCCTCACCCTCATGGTGTGTCAAGCAAGGACATTACCTCACAGTCATGTCATAATGATGATTTAATTAAAACTGGGGAAGTGCTCATATTATGCTAATGAACTCTACTGCCAAAGCTAAAAATAAGTAACTTCAAAAATAGCTATGGAAACCTTTAGAGTGGCAATTATTTAATTACAGGGCACCTTTAAAGAAATGAATGACAACGCAAGTTAATGTAATTATTTTTCCAGTTATGCAACTTCACAACAGCTGTTAAAAACAGCATTCAAAGTGTAGAATTTCATAGATCAAGGCAGCTCCATGGAGTTCAGTTCAGTGACAACTGTTTCTGATTATGCATTAAGCATTAATTCTTTAGTTGTTATACAACTTCTGTTGTTTGACATCTGAGATATCACTCAGGTCCCTCTTAATTTATCATTAAAAATAGGATAAAGGTTTAATGTACTAAGTTCTTAGCATGTTGTTACACATGGAAGCCCTGACATATTAGCAGGAAAGTCCCAGCAGTGCTGGAAATGGATGATAAATTAAAGTAAGTATAATGCTCCGATACTATGATAATTCAGTCTTAATGAGTTATTGCTGATGTTTTACAATGTTCATTTGTGTTTGCTGCAGAAAGGATTGCAGAGGGACCAAAATGGAACCCCACAGCATCTTTAACTAAAAATATATAGACCAGACTGAAAGAAAAATCTTGGTTGTATTTAACCACTTCAGGTCAGCTTTTGTGATTGGGAACCCATCTGCTAAATGGCTACCTAAATTCAGTAAAGTCTTCCCTTTTTCGTCTGAAATTTTCCTCCAGAGCTTTTGTAGCAATAGGTACAACTTCTTGATCTGAGCAGTCGGGTTATTTACTCTCCAAACAAGACCCATAGGAATTAGAAAATAAGCTGACAAGATCTTAATGTAGCTGACAAGTAATGCTCTAAAACCACTCTGCATAGACAGACTTCACTGAGATGTCAAAAGCAAACCAAGAAAAAGGACAGGAGTCTAGGTCTCCATAATTTAAAAACACAAGATGTAGAGATGCTTTCTTTTTATATCATATCCTATCAGATATGAGACAGCTTGAGTAGGTAGGTTTAGGCATACCTCAGCCTGCCATGGTTCAAACATGCTTTCAATGATCAAGCACACGCCCCAGCCACCAGGTCAGAAGTTAAATGAAGTGTCACAAGTGTTCAGTTCTAGTGAAATTGTGCCGCTGTGTAGCGGTAAGTACAAGACATGGCCAAAAGACAAAGGAAAACCCCTCATATGTCATGGCTAGATTTCCACTATTATTATGTGGTTTCTCACATAAAGCTTGACTGTGAGCTTTAAATACAGATGAAAGTGATGGCTTTGTATTGCAGCAGTATTTTCCTCTATCACTGGACTATAAAAAACAGAGGTATCAAAAGGAACAAGGCAAATAAAAAATTCAAAGGTTAAAGCTCAGATGACTGAGCCTTTTATGCAACTCCAGCCAAACCAACACACCTCCACACATTGAGAAAATAGTAATTGCACAGAATATGCACGTAACCAAAACAAAGAGTACTGAAAACCTTCAAGATGGTAGAACAGTTGTTATAAAGACCTAAATTCTTTGAACTATTAGCAAAATTAAGTGTAGAAGAATGAAGGCAGTGGGTTGATCAGCATTGCTAACATGCAGCTGTGGCCTTGCCTCAGAGGCGGTGGGTTGATTGACATGGATGATGTGCAGCTGTAGCTCCTTCCTGCTAAGTGGTTAAATAGCTCTGAGGAGGAAGGGGGCTGGGCTGGGTGGTCTGATTTCTGGAGGAAGGAGATATAGCATGGATTGCAGAGTCTGATTGATGGTAAGAGCCTTGTTGTAGCCTACTGGCTTGTTTGTGCTGCAACAATTGGTGCCCTGTGTGAGGCTGACTGAGTTGGACTCTGTCTACACCGTTTAAGTATTCTATTGTAGAGATAAAAGAAGATTTATGTTTTGTACCTTTCAGTTGCTAAGCCCTAGGATAATTCTACAGCAGATTCCTGGGCTACCAGTATCGAAAGGAAAGTTAGATAAGCTGTCTGTGAGACTGATTAGGAAACATCTCTTAAAATCAATGTATTAAACTCAGAGTTTTTACTACAGTTTTTAGAATATGTGTCAGAGAAGAAAGGAGTTAGGGTATTCTGGGCTGACTTTTACTAATTTTTCTGTTGACATCCTGTCTTTTTGGGACAGCTGCGTTCTCTTGGAGTCAGCAGGCAAAGAGCGTAGAACAGATAACGCACATATCACTGAATAAGACATCTTATTTTCAATATTTTCTCAAAAACATCTTAATGTGAAGCTAATTATTTTAGGTTTGCAATCTTACTAGTGAACTACTCTTCTCTCAACCTCACTACCCATATAGTTAATATAGCATCATAAAAGTGATATCTCAGGAATTTAAACACTACTACACATTTACATTACTGTAAGAGTAGGCTTAAGACAATTCGCTGCATTTTGGTATGTTTTGGTGGGTTTGGTTGGTTTGTTCGTTTTTCCCCCCACTGTCATCTCTTTTCAGCAGTGAGAAAGTGTTAGACACATACTTTCTAGCATCTAGATTAATCTGTATTACCTAGCATCAGAAGACATAAGCATAACTGTTCCTAGCTAAAGGTCACTGTACGATGTGCAAATATAACAAATGTGAAATTCTCATAAGCAAGTGTAAAGACAAGGTTATTAGATTTGTGCCTACAATCTTTACCTGTGAATTTAGCTCAGTATTTTAATGATAAGGAACTGGAAACAGCTGTCATTTAAAAAATTCTCGTGTAGACAAAGCTCTTAAGGTAGGGTATATAGTAACTTTACATTGCTCTGCAACAGTAATTTCAGGGTAGGGATTAATGGCTTCCCTATGATAGCAGGCAAAACATGCTAGTTTTAACTGATTTTTCTGGAGTTTTCTATGTCTATAATTCTTGAACTAAAAATGACACTTGGTTTGTCAACCTAGAATCTTGAGCATTAACTTAAGAGATAAAAATTTGTTCTAATAGTCTGTGATAAAAAGAATTAGATTCATACAAGTCTACTAATACTTTATAAACAGTTCACTTCAGCACTAATTGTGTCTGCAAAAGGAGAAAGAAAGCAAAGAAAATGAAAACAAGAAAAAAAAATGTCAAGCCCAAAGACCTTGTTAGATGCCTGTTAGATACATGCCGAGTTTGGCCCTGTCAACACCCATAACTGTCTGAGATTTCCCCAGATGTGGAACTTCTGTGTTGAAATATGACTCAGCTTTAAATGGGAACTGAAGAAGATCACAATAATGACATTCAAGTCCAAGAGTGTCTTAATCTAATGCACAATAATCCATTCTATATAGCAAAAAAAAAGATATAAACGAACATGCTAGCTGCTCTACAGTAACTATGCCTGTAGTCTTCTCTCTCTGTGAAATGAGAGTAATATGTAATTATTGTCTTTTAAAAAAAATACTAGAGTAAAAGTAATATGTCCTTGACATAATTAAGTACATGACAATATATTAATCACTTCTTTAGATGTCCTAAGAAAAAGTATAATTATGCTTATAATATATTAAACCCCTGCTTATCCTTCATGCTCTGAAACAAGTAAAATTTTCAAATAAACTGCAGGTCTCAAAATTATCCTCACTGTTTCAAATGGCAATTACAACTGACTATGCGTCAACCATGGAAATGTCTAATTCACTTGTCAGAAATACATATTTTTATTCTGAATCTCAGATTAAGTGAATTGTTTGATTCTGGAAGTTTTCTAGATCAAGAAACCTTTTTTGGTTTCAGTGATTATGATGAACATTGAAATCAATTATTTTTCACATCTAAAAAGTATTTTGGTGGTAAATTTTAGTTTGTTGTTGCAAACACAGCAACATAATGAAATGGCAAAATTCTATTTTGTCTGTGTTCCTGGGAAGTCCTGAGCCCATTACGCTTTCCATATTCACAGACATGCTACCTTTATATTTAACAGTGGCTCAGATGTGTCTCATAAAACCTCTCTTTTGCACATCAAATTTCAGTGAAGAGGTGAATTGATTTAAAGGAATAAAATCATTCATTTTGAGAGAAAGCACTCTATTTTCACTCATATATTCATTCCTTTTAGTTTTCCTTCGTAAGTATTAAAGATACATACTCCAAACATTTGTAGGGAATTGCTGTAAACTTCCCGATTTTCTACTACTTGAAATCCCTTGTGATTAAATGACTAATTCTGGGTCCAAACCTGCAGAATCCTACACTGCATTCTGACACTCACTTGCTGTATGTACATTTCACCATCAAACAAACCATAAAGTTTCATACCTACTTTTAGTTCTATGTGGAACATTCTTCACCGTGTTATTCTGTGTGTTCTTGTGTTTCCCCCCTAAGAACCTGAACTCTATGACTAGCCATGAAAGTACACATGGAGTAAGTCTCATCTCTTTTAAAACTGAATTAATTGAAACAAATACGCACAACACCCAAAGATGACAAGAAAGCTTTTCCAGCTTAAAGGAACTAAAAGATCCTTTAAAAATCTTCTCACTTGCCTCTTTGCCCCACAGTGTGTCTGATTTCTGTAAGACTATAGGGGAAATAATAGCAAAATGCATAGACACTAATAGTGGAAAAAAGACATTGCATAATTCAGGAATAAGCATATCTGCTTAAATAAAGTTGAGTCCAGGAAGTTCCTACTCCTTTGTATACCTGACAGTGCTGTGGGATTATTGCTTAATTAGTATTTTAGCCTTGGCAGTGAAGATGCATATGAAATTATATTGAAATTCAAAAGCTGCCATTTATCCTAGCTATATGCCAGTCATTGCAGTTATCACTGGAAGTCTATTTAGCCTGTTTTTCTTCATAGCTCTGTTGGAATAAACACTGCTGAAAATATATAATAGTAATGATAATTGCAGTGTGAAACAGCTGAAAGAATATCAGTAACTATTGTTTAAGGGCCCCCCAAATTAAGGGAAGCTAAGCAATATAAAGCACTGGACATGGGCTTCTGAAGTGGGAGCAAGCTCATATCCTGATATCCCTGAATGCTAGCCCTCAGGTATCACCTGCTGGAAAATCACTCTACTTAAAAAGAAGTTTGTAAATTAATTTATCTTTGAAATTATACTCCTGCAGAAAGAAAATATTCAGTATGAGTGGGGTCAGAAAAAGATGGAAGAGAATCTATAATCTAGGATAAGGTTAACTGGTTTCCACTGCTCAAGGTTGCTTTCCTTTCCAGTTTGGAATTTAAATATATTGATAGCATGTCACAATCTAAGAGGAGGAAAAGGAACTTTTGTGCAAGGCAATCACATGCTGAAAGTATAAGGCATTGAGTTAATGAACAAATGAGAGCTGAGACTTCTCAGACAGCCCAAGATAACAGTGATGATGATTCTATACTACATGCTGGCATGACTTTACCAGACCATGACTGCTGAGCAAATCAGTAAATTTGGTAGCTTGCTTAAAATTTTTCTCATAACATAGCAGGAGACTCCACAAAGGTGTTCCTTCAATAAAAGGGAAGCATTATTTAAAAACACAAACCTTGCAATGACAGAAATCCTTTAACAATCCAGTATTTTAAATTCCTCCAACAGACATATCATTTGTCAAACAAAGCAGAGAACTGCAGGTACTGAAGCCATGTCAGGATTTAGGCTTTGTCAGTTAATATCCATATGCCACAAACATCGTCACTGTTTCTGACTATGTAGTTCTTCAGTTCAGGAGAAAGAAAGAAGATTCCTATAAACCTATCTTTCTGATATTTTCCATGGAATCCTTTTTTCAGCCTTTCTTAGCATGAACAGCTTTAAGTTTTTACTTTCTAAGATGTTCAGACATAACAATTATTTGCAAGTTCAAGTATACAATCTGCAGATGATATTGTGTGTCAGATTTATAAACATTATTTTCTTACTTAGAGCAAGGTAAACTTGTTAAAGATGTCCAACTTAAACCTAAACGCACTTGCTGTGGCTTTAAAGTTCTCTATTACGACCTCATATTTCAAGTTGAAACAAATTTGTAAAAGTCTGAACACTCAGCAAGATATTTAATTTAGTAACTTAAGTTCATTTGTTATATATTACCTCAAAATGCTTTGTACAAGTGTTCCTCTGATAAAAGAGAATTGTTTAATGCAATGAGTGTATATTTCCAGCTTGATTAACACATCTCATAATCCTTAAAACAAATTAGGCTACAGTACCTAAAGTTCTGCCTCTGGATATTCCCCAAAAGCCTTCAATTGCTATAAAGCCGGGGACACGTTGTTAACAAGATTTTATGTTTGAAGTGCAAATTAAGCAGAATTTAAGAGTTGATGTCCTAAGTAGTGTTAATGTTCTGCCTCCTGCAAATGCTACAGTACTTGACAAAACTAAGTTTTACCCAGAAGCATTGAATCATGCACCTAAAGCTTGATTTTGCACAAGGCTACTTATACTGGCATGCTGAGTGAGCTTTGACAATGGTCTGCTACCTTACTTTTGAGGCTGAGTATAAAAAAAACCCTGCTGCCAACCAAATTTAAGCTTCTTGCTCCTGAGGTTCTTTATACATTTAATCATAGGATCATAAAAACAGGGCAGGATAGGATTACAGGAGGTCAGCAATTTTATGTCAGGATCAACTCTAATAAAACCATTCTTGACAGGTATATACTGAAGATGTATTTAAAAACCTCTAGTTATGTAAATTTAGCAGCTATATAGGCAATGTGTCATTTGGAAATTGTCCCCGTTTTGCTCCACTGTACTGGTCCTCAATTCATCTTCTCTACAGTCTCAGAGCATTTCTGAGATCCTTTCTGGAATGCAGTTCCCTTAGGAGGAGCAACAACTGTCTCCCTAGCAAAGCCCTTATGACAATGGTTCACAAGTTAGTTTGCTACAGAAAACTGTCCAACAACCAGTGTATGCTGGATCATGCAAAGTCTTCCTCTTCCGGGCCATGCTGGCCCTCCAACAGTACAAACACTCTCAGGAGTATGCCTTCAGCCTGTATGTGTGTCCTCATCCTGGTTTTATCACAGTTTCCAGTACTGTGACCTCTTTGGGTTTACATGGGAAAATGTCAAAGTAAATAAAAGATCAGAGTCTGTTATAGTCTAGGAAGAAAAATGAATGGAATTTCTGAAAGTAAACTAAATACATAAAGTTTTGGTGGGTTTGGTTGGTTTGTTCGTTTGAACATACAAAAAAACTAAAATACATAAAGGGGACTATTCAGGATTATAAAGAATTAATTTATTTCTGCCACAGCTCAGATTCATTGAAATTTGCAGATAAAGCCTGATGCTGAAACTCTTATGCATGCCAATAATCTTCATTTTGTGTTATGCATCAGCTTCAGTACTAGTGGATATTGAAGCATAAGGATTATTTACCAATATAAGGATTAAGAAATCAGCTTTAATAACATAAAGTTAAATCACAGAAAATATCAGTGCTTCTAGACCAGAGATGCTGAGCCAGCTGTACATTAAGGTTTTTGCAAGTGTAATTCAGAAATGGAAGTCAGCTCCAAAGACACACTTAGATGTCTGCAGTGTAGGTGTTTTGCTGAGCCAGTTTTTTGAATCTCCTTTGGAGAAAACAGGAACTCAGTGGGTGGATGTAGTCATTGAAGGTTAGAGACCTACTCAGTAGACCAAATCCAAGTATTTACTTCAGAATTAACCGAATAGTTCTCTGGCTTCCATTTAACTGCAGTCACAAACCAAATAAAATATGAAGCATGATATTGTTTGTAAGAAAAGATGCAAGGTACCTAATTTATTCTCATCACTGACCACTGAATAAAATAACATGCCCCATTTCTATGGGAATTTGGCATTCTTCTTTTGCTGCCAATATTCAGATTAAATGTCTGCAGCACAACTGAAACATTTTAAGAAAAGAATAACTCTTTCTTCTTGTGCTTACCATTTAGGAAAGAAACAGAAAGAAGTACAAGTTCATCCTCTGATCTGTGCTACATATCCAGTATTAATCTTATTTCTCTTTGAAAAAAATAATAAACCAAAATGTTTATGGGTGTCTCTTCCAAGGGCAGATAGCCTGCAATCACCATTTATCTTTGCTTAATTGTCTATCCTGCAGCTGCTTTGTACGTTTAACTTTTGTTTAACATTTAATGCAGTTTTACTGTAATTCCCAAATAGTGCCAGCAAGGTCAACGCAAACGATTCTTTAGTACTCCAGGTCACAGACCAGGCAAGGTGTCTAAGGAATTTCCCATTCATGCTGCATCGAGTCCTGCATCACTACTAGTGCATGTGTGTTTCAGGTAGCCCTGGGAGACCATGTGAGTGAGGAGCTGGAAAACATCAAAACATGGTTTGGAACACTTAAAACAAAATTCCACTTCTTTCTATAAAATGGAAGCCTTAAATTAGAATATATCTTTAAGGGTTGAATCTTATGAAAGGTGAAAGACTTCTTGTTAATCAAGTATTTCTGACCTTAATCTTCAGTACAAAATAAGAGTAAAAGTAGCGGAGTCCCAATGTGGCTCTCAAGAAAAAGAAAAAAATATGAGTCAGTTTTGGCAAAGGTGCATGCTTTTTTTTTTTTTTTTTTTTTAAAAAAAAAAAAAAAAAAAACACAAAAAAAAAACCCACCACAAAAACAAACACCACCACACAGGATGTATTTATTTAAGTTGTATTTTCTGAAAAGAAAATGCATTATTACTTAGAAACAATTGCAGTTTCTGGAAGTGACAAATACTTGCATGGCTCACTACTGACTATACTGACTATGTGCTCTTGAGTATTTTTTGGCCTTTCATTTTGTTTCTACCACACAGACAGCAATGTTTGGTACTTACTCAGACAATTTGAAGAAAAGAGTTGTGTGGTGGGTTTTTGCTGTTGGTTTTTGGTTTTTTTTTTCCCCCCAGGCATTTTGGTAATCATAGGGGAACGTAATTGTGCATGAAACAGTACTGAATGAACTCCTGTGTAAAGGGAGATACATCATTTCTCTTCCTGAGCAAGGAGTTACAGCTGCGGTGCCGATATAAGTAATTAGCTGCTTCTTACACCTGATACAAGTCATGTTTGCTGCCTGGCTGCTCAGAGCTACACAAACAGGCAGGTCCTATTTGCACAAGTCAGAAATAATAATAAAAACCCTTTTGCATATGCAGTCTAGAATTCTACCCACATTTAACAGTGCAAATAGCTTTCTGTTTAAATAGTTACTTTAAAAGCTGGGAAACTGGAAGTCTTTTTCAAAGCAATTTTTATTGAATTTGTCATCTAACCAGGCACAACTGATGTCTTGAAATGTTTGAATAGAAATGGTCAACTATTTATAAAACTGTAGAATGTAAATACAATATATTACTGGCAGTTTAACAATATCTGCATCCTAGTTTTCAAGTGTTGTAGCATCTAAGCTGTGTGGTAACTGCTAGAAATCTGAAATTTGGCAGGGACTTCTGGTGACCTGGAAAAATCAGTTTGCATTTGGCCAAGAGAGTTTAAAGCAATCCTCTGCTTATGAAGGCTGTATTTGCATGGACAACTGACAGAAGACAAAAGCAATGATCCATCAATATTTTATCTCCCTCACACCTCTGTATGCATGCACCAGTGATAGGACAAGAGGAAACAGTCTCAAGTTGCACCAGGGGAGGTTTAGATTGGATATTAGGAAACATCTTCATGGAAAGGGTGGTCAAAGGTCGGAACAGCCTGACCCAGGAGGTGGTGGAATCACCATCCCTGGAGGTGTTTAAAAAACATGTAGATGTGGTGCTTAGGGACAAGGTTTAGCGGTGGACTTGCAGTCCTGGGTTAACAGTTGGACCTAATGATCTCAAAGGTCTTACCCAACCTACAGGATTCTATGGTTCTGTGAATTCTGTGTTTAGTTGAAGTTTTCAGTTAGTGCATGTCCTGCCACTATCAAAATGAAGAAGAAAAAGAAAATTATTTTAATATAGAAGAATATACAAATTGTTTTCCAGATGGGGGAGAGATGTGACAAGAGGTTCAAAACCAGCACTGTCATGCCAGAGATGTCATGCCAGCAAATGCATCAGTATGGCAATCATTACCTTCTCACGATGAGGAAGTGGTATGGAACATGTTAAAGCTCTCTCCAGTGGAGGAAGCAGACTTGTGTCAGGCAGGACTGGAAATACACGTATCTAAAGTCCTGAGCAAATCAGAAGCATACAGGTGTATGTATTTGTGAATGGTACTACACGAGGAAAATCACTTCTGCAGGTATAGTGATGCCTATCACAAAAGAATAATGCAAAACAATATTGTAACTTTGAAGAAAAGCCATAGCGTGTCACTGCCTTCCACAGATAAACTAGTACATTTTATGAAAAAACTTCAATATGTTTTGGGGTGGGTTTTTTTCTAATTTAATGACATATTAAATAAACAAACAAGCTATTAAACTGTAAATGAAAATGCAGCGTGAAAAGGAGATAAGTAACTATACTGTGGGCATTGTTCTGCGATCATATTAAGTTTTTTAGTAAGTAGAGATACTATTCTGGGTGCATGTGCAAATGAATCTGCATGTGTGCTGTTCCATTCCATTTCATTCACTTCATAAAAAATTGCCTGCAGCTTCTTCAAGTCACAATACAGTAGCAAGGTATTCAGGAGCAACACAGAATTAGAATTGCTGTTAGTGTAACACTGTCTAATGCCAAAAGGTTTCTTATTAAAACAACAAAAAAAGATTAGTTCCTTTGGTTTTCTTATTACAGGACTAGAATTTTGAACTCTAGGTATAGTTTGTTCTGACTTCATTTTGTGCCAATCAAATTGCACTGTTGCTTATAGATTAAATTTCAGGTGCCTGCTAAGGACAAACTTCCTATTAAAATCCATATCAATTAGCACCGCCTTGTGTTTCATTCTACTTCATACTCCATATTTAAATGATTATAAGAATGCCTGAACAGAGTCCACACAGGTGATTTTTAATCTGTAACCATCATTATGTACTTCATTAGACAGCCAATCACATTTTTGTTCAGTGGAAAGGAGGTTTCAATAATCCAAAACATTTCAGCCTTATACCTTCTACATTATTATCCAGTAAGGTACAGGACAAAAGGACAGAATATTTTGCTAAAATAAAATATATTCCTTGCTCTGTGTAGTGGTATACTTCTATCCTAGAGAGTAACCTTTCCCAGTGCTTGCAAGAACAATACATTTCTTAAAGAACCATCAATTTCTATTATGTCCTAATCGTTATGGGGATGTAATTTAAGTACAGTTATTCTATGTACAGTTGCCAGTTCTCATTTTTCTATCAGGCTGTTGCTTTCTGAAAAATGTTAGGAACATTTTAGAACTAAACCCCGGTTCCAAACATCTTCAAAACACATGTATTTGATGGTTACATCTAGATTTTATTCTAGTTAATAGTCTCTATTTTTATAAAGAACAAATAATAATAATAATTTTAAAAAAAAGATTCTACATCCAATTAGGGAAGTTACACGGATAGAAAGAGGTATGAGATTAAGAATGTCCTTGATATGAACATGATGCTAACAGTCTGGGATGAGAACTGCCAGAATATTGGGATGTAATGGAAGCTCCAGGAAAGAATGCTTTTGAAAGCATGTTCCTCTTTCTTTTGTCTTTCATTTCTGTCTACATGTTTTTGAATACACAGATTTGCCTATAAGTGCTAAGCAAATACTGGGGAAACTGGAGGAGGGGGATGTTACTTTAAAACCCTAGACAGTGAGTTGACTCTTTCTAAATAAACAACTTTATATAGGATACTTGAACTGTAATTGCTCCCACAAAATTATGCTGCTTGCATTGTACTTAAATGAATATTCAGAAATAGTTCCCCCAAAATACAAATTTGGAGAATGATGTTCTTTGTATCAATAGTACTTGCTCACTGAGCTATGTAGGAAAGGAAAATTGTATCTCACTGCGTCTTGAGAGCACGTTCTCCTTGTTTTACCACTTGCCCAAAGTTAGATAGAACTGCAAATTAGGCATCTTGTTTATAGGGAGAAACAGAGAACATACAGAAGACATGGGACCATCCTTTTATAGGACAGTTTCACTGAGGACTCTGTGGTGACTCACTGTATGGAAATTCGCCATAAGGGTTTAGCCTGAAACTGGAGATGGAAATGTGTACTGAGCTGTAGCGAACAACATGCCAGTTTTCTGATGTGGGCAATTGCCCAGTAGGCATCAAACCAGAAGCCCATTTCCAGAAGAAACTAAATGCTCATTTTCAATTGTTAATTAGGATGGAACTCATAAAAAGAAGAGGCACTTGCAAGTTGGGTTTTTTGTCACATGTCCAAACTTCACTTTGACTCAGTCAAAAGTTTCGAAAAATTGTAGCATAATATCATTGCTGTTAACATTGGATTACTGTACAGGCTGTCACATGTGGGTGGCTGTCAACAAGCTGTACTTCATTACTTTATGCCTCAGATTCTCAGTGAGCCATTATGAGTCATTAAGTGATCAGAGTCATTTGTGCAGAACTGCAGATTCTACACTTTTCATCTCACTGTCTATTTTTGCACATGGGATATGTTGCCATATTTGTGTTATATATATATATATATATATCTAAACACTAATCACAGTAATCCAGTGTGAATACATTAATATAGATTAATACAGAGTTTGCAATTACCAGGAGCTTCAGTCCATGAAAACCAGGTGATACTAAAAATTCTCTCTTGCTTTGCATGTGTAACAGATGATAGAGGGTTGGGGGTTTTTTGACATGATTACCTGAATGCTTTGCTTTACAGCTGATGCTAATGAATATAACATGACTCATTCATTTGGAGTTTACATAGTCCTCTAAATGTCCTTGAGCACATGAGCGAATCTTAGCTCTCAGTGAAAGCCAGTGAAGGCAGTGAACATTGTAGATGCTCAGCACTTTACACAGCTCTGCAAAATAGCCAAAAGTGAATATGCCCCCGAGTATTCACACTAAAATTGCTCTGGTGCAAATTCAGTTAGTCATGGCAGTCCAAGGAGAAGTAACAGATTCTTTTACTCAAAGCAGTCAGGCACACACATACGTATATGCATACATGTATATATTTATTTATAATCTTTCATAAAGCTGATGCTTAGAACAGTGCCAAAATACTGCTTTAGTAAAGTCAGTACATGGAAAGTAAATACGCATTCATATAAATTCATGAAAATGTACAGCTGGGAAAAAAATCTTGAATTCAGACCTTGCTATGTATGGATAACTTATGCAACCTATTTTTCTTAAAAAAAAAAACAAACAACAAAAACCAAAACCTAAAATCATTATGCTGTTATTTTAATTGCCCAGTAGCAAGCATCTCAGCAATTGGATGCTGACCAGAAATTCATCCATCAAGTAAAAGCAAGGGGCAGTCTGCCTTCAAATCAGAATTTAAAATGGCATCAACGTTGCTTTAACTTAAGTATGCAAATTTTATCTAGATAAAATCTGTTCTATTTCATTCTGTCTCTGGAAACAAAGTGTTTGCTAAATTCCACAGCCCCTTCTGAATCAACATTTACATTTCAGCAGAAACTGAAAAACAGTGCCCTAGACTCACTAACAAGTTTCCCTGCCCTGTCTTTCTGAGAAGGTCAGAATCGACACTGGAGTAGGACAAAGGCAATATAAAAAGGAGGATGATCTCTTGTTCCTGATCCAAATAGGAGTAGATGCTTTATTTGAAAGATGGCAGCACTTAAGCACAGGATGCAGTGCTGAAATATTGCTTCAAGGCACATTCCAATTGACTATCCTTGCAGCCTAACAATTTCCTTTTTATAAGTCAAAGTGAAGGTGACTGTTCTACCAAGATGCCTTTCTGGTTGCATTATAAATGTAAGTGGAAACAGGATCTGTGTTCAGGACCCAGGACTCATACTGCCAAGAACATAAAGGCTTAGCAGTGTTAAGTGTGAGGCTGGGACACAAGCAAATGAGATTTGTTCTGTCAGAGTGGCCTCTCAGTATATCTTGCAGAAGGCTATTTTTGTCTCCCTCTGTCAGCACTTAATGTTAGTAAAGCACTGGCAAAAAGCCTTCATCAGTATTGAGGGAAGGTGTTTTATGCATAAGGAAGTTAATCCCAAAACATCTATTCTTATACATTATTCTGCCAATCTTACTCACTGTTGGAAATACAGAAGCAATATACCATCAATAATAATTATTATGCTTAAGCTCTATAGGAACGGTTCCAGAATTTCCAGATGATCTCTACTTTCCAAACAGCCATACTGATTTCCCAGCGTACTGGAATAGCATTTTTGCATGATTTATGTGCCAGATCTTCAGCTGCTCTAAATCAGTGTAATTCTACTAAATCCAGTGGATGTATGTTGTAAAACAATGGGGGACCTGGACTGTGTTCTGTTTTTCAAAAAGAATACTGATTATTGAGTTTATTTGAAATCAGCTTGGCTATTTGCAGAACAAACTACTTTTCAAGGTGAGCTGTGGGATGATATCAACTGATGTGCTCCTGAAAAACTCTTCAATAATAAACAAAAACATACTTGTATTACAAGCACTTTATGGATTTTCACCCCCAATATCCATATGACCACTTTTCTGTAGTAGGTGGATTAACGTTATTTCAATGCAATTTTAAAAAAATAATAGTTGAGAGGAGAAATAAAAATATCTCTCATAGTGACATTTCTTTTCATAAAATTTCATAGCACAAATCAGTCACTGAACCCATTGCTTACCTTAACTTCAAGCAGAAATGAAAAAAAGATTAATAATATTTTACACAAAACCTAAAACTCCTTACTAGACAGCCCTGTGCCATAAATAAATTAAACTATTGCTATGACATAGTATTAACACCTTGAATAGGATCTTCAATCATAGAATGGTTTCGGTTGGAAGGGACCTTAAGGATCATCTAGTTCCAACTGCCCTGAGACCTTCCACTAGACCAGGTTACTCAAAGCCCCATCCAGCCTGCCCTCGAACACTTTCAGGGAGGGAGCATCCACAACCAGACAATCTGTTCCAGGGTCTCACCGTCTTCACAGTAAAGAATTTCTTCCTAATATCTAATCTAAATGTACCATCTTTCAATTTAAAGCCATTACCCCTTGCCCTATCACTACACTCTGTAAAAAGGAGTCCCTTTTCATCTTTCCTGTAGACTCTTTTCAGGTGCTAGAAGGCCACTATAATGTCTGCCTGGAGCCTTCTCTTCTCCAGGCTAAACAACACCAACTCTCTCAGCCTGTCCTCATAAGAAAGGTGCTTCAGCCTTCTCATCATCTTCATGGCCCTCCTCTGGACCTGCATGAGGAGGTCCATGTCTGTCTTATGCTGGGAGCCCCAGTGCTAAACACAGTACTCCAGGTGAGGTTTCATGAGAGCAGAGTAGAGAGGGTCAATCACCTCCCTTGACCTGCTGTCCACAATTCTTTTGCATGATTTATGGATGTAGGAGGGAGAAAGTAATCTGAATATACATGCAATTAATTTTGGGTTATGATATGTTTTTAAATTCCTAGTCTTTTAATTAATTCATGGTTTTGGCATTGGTCATGAGAGTCGGTAAGTGTTGACCTTGGTAAGAGCATGAAAATCACCAAGACGAAGTTATGCAAATCATTGTTGTTCTGTCTCAAAAGAAATGCTTTTGAAACCACTGTATGTTGTTCGGTGTGGTCTTCTGTCTGTAGGATTTCATAGTTCAGATGCAAGACAGTACGAACATTTCCAGTTCATTTCAATACAAATGAGGAAATGGATTAAATTAATTTACCTTCAGCAGTAACTTTTTTAACTGCTACTTCTGAATCTATGACAATACATTTGTCCATCCCCTGAAGGCAAAAAAATGGTGAACCAAGCCCATGTCATTGAGGAAAAAAGGAAAGTCATACCTCCCTAAAGCCTCCAGTGTTTTGAAAATCTATGGTATAATATATTAACTTCTAGTTTCAATTAGCATGGTTTATTATCCCTCAAGGTCAGTGCTTTAATTTAAACTTCATTAATTATAATTTCACCTCAGCAAAAGTCATTATCTAATTATTATTTAATTGTGTATTACTGTTACTTAGCTTAATAAGGCAGTTGAGGGTAGACTTATTATAGGAGGCTTTAAGCAAAGTTGAATTTAATTGTTTCTTTTAATGCACATTGTTTTAAGAAATTATGATAACAATAATTAGCAAATGGTAAGTAAAATGGTGAGATAGGTAGGGTAAGATTATGGGGAGCTAAGTAAGGGTCTATGGTAGATCTTTTTGACACAAGCCATGCCTCAAAAAGTTTGTATTTTGTATCCCAGCACAGAGGTTCTAATTCAGGCATTCAAAATACAGCAGAGCAGAGCCTTGAATGGATATGTAACAGTTATCTGATAACCTCTCAGCAGAAGGCTGGATGATGAATGGGTACAGCTGTGATCTAATCTTTACTACACCTTGCATAAAAGGTTAAGACATCTCCAATAGTTCTGGTAAATATTAGGTTTTCAGTTTATTTTGTGAACTACTTCCTTCTCTGCACACAGTTGAATTGGGCACGGTTTAAGTACTGGTTGTTAGAGAACAGCCCAGTGTGGTACACTGTGATCAGACCTGAAACCATCTTCCACTAGCCTGTGTTCCACCCACTGGTCTTGTTCATGTCCTACTTCATTTTTATTGCATCACTGTCACTGCCTAGCCCATAATGAATATTCAGGTGCTTCTCCTCCCACTAATGAACTTGTAGGGTGTAATGTTATATTTATATCATCATGATTAGGGTAACAGCAAATGCACATTCAGATATATTACCAGCCTAAAATCCATGATCTTATATGTGAAACATTTTTCCCACACACACACCCCCGACTCTATCCACCAAGACTGAATTGGAGTTAAAAAGCCAAGGGAAATAGACTCTTTCTTTTCAGAGGGTTGGTCTGTCAGAGCTCTAATTTGTAATTCTCCTTTTGAGACCGTCAGAGACTCTTTTTGCAACTGAAAAGTTTAATTACTACAGTTGCAAGGGTCATGACTCACTCACTGCAGGGAAGATGAATAGTGCAGAGCTATTAAATAAAGGATACTTGCTAGAGTTATTTTTAAAGGTACTTATGACAAAAGTACTACTGTTCTTTAGGATGATAACTTGATGTCTCGTCTAAATTTCTGCTGTCATTCAGAAAAAAATGCGCTTTTATCTATTCCATGTACTTAGCTTTTAAAATGCCTCCATAGTTCACATTTATTGCTAAGTACAGCTTTACTGGTATCCACAGCTTTTTAATTCATAAATTAAATCAGGAATTTCTGTATTTTTTCGACTATATGATGCTAATCAAAAGATAGAAATAAAATCTTCAAACACTCATTCATACATAAATATGACCCAGATATCAGCTGCTGGCCACATTCAAAATGTTTTCCTGCTTTCCCTTTATGAACATTTGGGTATTCAAGTAGATCAAGCACATGTAGTCATACAAAAGACTGCATTTCATCTCAAATATTTATCAGAAGTGGTCTTCTGGTGTTTTGCATAACTAGTCTAGCAAAAGAACAGGAACAGCAAAGAGTGTTATATTTTTGTATATACTAACCCAAACTCTGCCAATCCTTATAAGAGCTATTAACTCAAAATTCTTATTTGTAAATTAGTTATAAAAGTCAAGAAATATTTATTTCTATTTTGTTGTAACTTCCCTCACATTAGTGGCACAGTAAATATTTATACTCTGATCTTTATTTACAGTATCTCTTTTGATCCATTTCATTTAGTCAAAGTAGCCACCTGGGAGATCTACCCATATGAAACAACTTTCTCTTTTTCTCAGGTTTTCCCAGAAAACCCAGTGTTTACATTAGAGACATGATGTGTTTGCTGCAGGACCTGTATACCGTAAGACTTTGCCCCAACACCTATATAAATCTGGTATTTTATCCACTTAAAATGTATTTTAACGCATTCCCTTCAACAAATAAAAACTTCATGATTTTGTTAGATATAATACTTTCTTCATAAGACATTATTTCAAGCAATTTCCTAGTTCTTGACCTGTTTTAACATAATGTTTCCATACTGTAAACAAAAGTTTTGCAATTGATAAAGGACTAAGATGTGCATTATAAATTGTGTAATATGATGGAAATTGTACTAACATCACTTGCTTATTGTCATTTCTATCAACATTACCAAAAATATTTTCCCTGACATTGTACCTCTGAAGGAACTCATTGAAATATATTAAATTGAAGTCATCTGAGGCTGGACATTTAAGAACATCTCCAAAATAATATATAACACTAACCATTTGACCAAATGGTTTATCTTTTCAGAAAATGTCTCCTCCCCTGTCTCCTCTCCCCCCTGCACCCCAGTGAATCACTGTGATTGCTCTTCTCTAGGTACTCTGAGAAACACAATTTTTAATTTTCATACGTCTCCCTCCACTGCTTCTCAACATGATTATATATTTCTCAATCTTCTTAAAGACTGCTGTTGAATAATGACATGATCTCTATTTAATGAACATCACTATGAATTCTTCTCAGCGTAGGACTGCTTTTCTAAAATTAATGCAACACTAGCATGTTAAAGGAAGTATTTTCAGAAAAAAAAACACCACTTAATCATATCAGAAATCTAACTACTAATTCTAATGATGGAAAGAAAGTCCAGTTCTATCTAAATATAATCACATAGTTGCAGTATTGATGCTTCTTAACTGTGTTTCCATGATTCAGGGCTTTGAGTATACTCTAGCACAGCTGATATCTAGAGTTACTACTAACATTTTTTTCTGGTACGATTTTTTCCCCCAAAGAATGTCTGTGAAATTTTATGGTTTAGTTCTATCCATAAGTTATTATAATCAAATGTCTAACTTAATTTCTAATATAATATCTCAAAGTATAAAACCTCATTTAAAGCTGAACACAGCATAAATAGATGGAAATTTGATTAGCTACTTCACTGCTTACACTCTAGTATTTTGCCAAAACAGGGTTGCTGTATTTAACTGAATTTTGTTTGGACTTGCTGCACAAGGAGGCCACTTCACTGGAAATGCAATGAACAAAGTATAAACACTTTCTGTTCCAGTTTAAAATACAAACAAACAGGCAAACACAAAAACCCCACAACAAAACAAACCAAAATTTAAACCCATAGGAACCTATAATCCCTTTGGTAATGACCACAGGCATAGATTACAAATCAAGAGAATGACTAAGGTTTTATTAGGTATTTGATTAAATTCAGTGTTCCACAATCATTGGAGAGTGTATGTCAAGTGAAAATAAAAATACCTGTCCAGTAATGTAGCTGGTTTGGCACCCATGCAGAAGCCTAATGAAAAGCAGCTGTCTTAGAAAAGGGTGAAAGGCTAAACATTTTAGATATCCTGCCCACTTACTTATTTTAGACTCAAATGAGTGATAGTTATATTACGGTCTACTATATCTCACATTCCTCTACAACTAAAATTTATCGTTTTGCTGGTGGAAGTGTGGGAAGCACTTAATGATCTGTCACCAGCAGCAAGCACAGAAAGAGCCACAAGAGACTAAACTGACTTCCAAAAGGATGATATCTGTTTTACAAAGAACGAAAATAAAACAAAGTAACTGCAGTAAAATTGCTGCACCTGCTTTTACTTACATTTGAGAGGTACCTGGAGAAGCTGTAGGGACCACTTAAGATTCTTTATGTAAGTTAGCGCATTTCCTTAGCAGTTTAGTTAGATGAAGAACTGAAATGATAAATTTTTAAAAACCACTGTTATTTAAATAGCTCAAAATGGGAAAAGTTTGGAGAGGCAGAATTAGATATAGACTAGGGAATTCTTCAGAATATTTTGTGTCTTCAGATACTCCTGTGGAGATCTACATTGGCCTTCAGGCTGTCATTCCTTGCAAGACATTTTCTCTCCCAACAATACATAGTTCAGGAAAGCACTAAGTCAGAGATGCTGTGTGATCCACCTTTGTGATCAGAATGGCAAGGGAGCTTTTGCATTCAGTTTGCATAACATACTACAACATTTGTAGTGAAAGATGCAGATGATATGTTTTCTGTTGAATTATAGGTCATACATATCACTGAGAGCTAACATCTTCATATGGTCCTTAGTTAAAATTTGAAGATGGTGTCATGGAAGCCAGTGACTAAGTACCACACAGCCAATTGCTCACTGCCCCTGCCCCCTTGGTGGGATGGGGAGAAGAATCAGAAAAAGGTAAAACCCATGGGTTGAGATAAGAACAGCTTAATAACTGAAGTAAGTTTAAAAAAAAAAAAACAATAATAATTTTAATGAAAAGGAGAGGGAGAAAGAGGAATAAAACCCAAGGGAACAAACACAAGTGATGCACAATAGCGTCGGTCACCACCTGCTGACCAATGCCCATCCAGCACCCAAGCAGCAATTGGCCGCTCCCTGGCCAACTCCCCTGAGTTTATATACTGAGCATGACATTCTGTGGTATGGAATATCTCTTTGGCTGGTTCAGGTCACCTGTCCTGGCTCTGCTCCTCCCCAGTTTCTTGTGCACCTGCTCACTGGCAGAACATGGGAAAGTGGAAAACCTTTATTAAGAGTAACCATTACTTAGCAACAACTAACACATCAGTGTGTTATCAACATTATTCTCATACTAAATCCAAAACACATCATCATACCAGGTACTAAGAAGAAAATTAACTCTGTTCCAGCTGAAACCATGACAGATGATTAAACCAATTGGGTGAGATCAGGTAACAAGAACAGTGATACAGAATGTCCAAAACAGAAGAGTAGACATAATGGTAAGCCAGGTTTTCTCTAAGCATTTTCAAAATTCATCTTTCCAAAACTGAAAGCAGCTGAATTAAAAGAATAGCTGTCTTAGGCTCTCTTATGAATCAGTGGAGAGGAACAGACACTGAAGATGAACTGAATTACTCTCTGAATGTCTGACAACATCTGGACCCACTAGCAACAATATTTATCATTTAGATACCTCAGTTAAATCTCAAAAATAGGTGTGATGAATCATGTATATTGGTCAGTAAAGTCATAAGTAGCATGGAAAAACTACAGGGGAAACACGGTTTGAAACTAAGACTTTACCTCAAGGAATCCATGCAGCAAAATAAAAAGGGGGCAGGGAAATTCCACTGGATTCTGATAATCTACATTACATTGTTGCAGAATTAGTCCCTGTCTCTGTTTCTATCCATTCCAAATAGCTCTCAAAAGCCAATATTTAAGCATAGTTTAGGAGACAGTTGAGTTCAGAACCTTTTCCAAAAGTTAGTATGGACAAGGCTGCATCAAATACATCCTCAATGCCACCATACACAGGCCTCCAAAAATATTTTTAAATTTAAATTTAAACCTTGAAGCAATCCACATGTACCCACGCCATTCTTGATGGCACACAGCCTACATTTGCGATTTCACAGTATAAAAGTACCACTCCATTGGACAGAGACAAAGATCTCTACTATTTCAGAAACTGTGAACACACGAAAACAGCGTTCGCAGGAGAGCACAGTGTTGAGAGGAGATCCAAGTTCTAGGCAAGATAGTATGTTAGTTTCACTTGTTCTGGGACCAATGATAATACACTAGCTTTGTTTAAGTAAACAGCACAAATAAAATACCCCGAAGTTCCTTAATATGTAGGTTAGACATTTAATGCTCTCTCACTGGAAACATGGTTTAGTCTGCTTCCCTTCTATTAATATATCTGCCCTGGAAATAAAGCAGGTCTCTGACAAAAGAACCCACTTCAAAGGCTAGTTTACTAGCAGGACAACCTTACAGATTTGTTATTGTTCATTCAGAGAGTTAGAATAGGTAGGATTGGCATTGCTTAGTGTCTGCCATGTTCACTAAGGCAGATCTAATTTAAGATGTCTGTAATGTGGATGCCTACTCCTCAGTTAACCATTCAGGATTGTTTCTTTTGTAAAGGTTAAGAAAAAGACAAGAATGTACTTGTCACTGAAACAAGAACATTGAAAATATTCTTTAGAATAAGATTAAATGCTTATTACTATCTGTTCATTGAAAGGGAAGCCTCAGGTGACTAATTCAGACATTGTGAAGTCCAAGCTTGATCAGCTGAGTCACAGTATGGATATTGGTTGGTAAAATTATAAGAACTACTCAGTTCAGTTTTCTAATTTTAGGCACTTGCGAGTTAGCACCCAACAGTTTTCCAGATAAAAATCTCCATTTAAGAACCCTTAAGAGATTTTGCCCTTTCTAGACAAACTATAGCAGGGGTCTGAAGGCAAACATTTCCACTTACCAGTTAATTCAGCACCAAGAAAGTCAGGAAGCACATACACCAGAAACAAGGATTTTTGCCTCTGAAAGGGACCGTAAAGTTTTCAACATTTTTTTCTTCAGCGTGAAGGCTCCTCCACAGCAGAACCATACCAGGCAAGGTGCATGGTGTCAGCCATCCTCCCTAAGAACAGTGCAGACAAAGCAGAGACCTGAAACATTCAGAAAACCTAAGTTTATTAATTAGGGTATAATTCATATTACTTTGCCTTAGACCCAAATATAAGTACATTAAAATGGTGTAACCAGCAACAGTATGTAAGTATTTTGTTAGAACTGTGATAAAATAGCAAGGTGCAACGCTTAAGAATTTTACATGTGTTAGCAATATGACCACAAAAAAGGCAAAACGGTGGTGTGTATAGTTGCACACAGGAAGCATCTAAGTAACAAAGTCTGCAAGACAAAGAACAATACAAGCAAAAGGGACTACAAATATACAGTCCTCTTCCTGAATGCAGAAGGATGACTGGCAAAAATGAAAATAAGATGTGAAGTATTAAGAGTACTTAAGGGTGCTGTGAGGGACAGTATCAAACGCCTTACTAAAATCTAGAAAAACTGCATCCACCATCTTTCCATCATCCACTAGGTGGGTGACATTATCATAGAAGGATATCTAATGAGTTAAACAGGACTTTTTCTGAATCCATGTTGACTCTCCCTGATGACTTCATTGGTTTTTTTAAATGTCTTTCAATAGCACCCAGTATAATCTTCTCCATAATTTTTCCAGGAACTGAACTTAAATTAAGGTTTTTTGTTGCCTGGGTCTTCCCTCATGCTTTTCTTGTAAATCAGAATAATGTTAGGTAGTTTCCAGTCAGCAGAGACCTTTCCACACTCCCAAGACCTTTGGTAGATGATTGAGATGGGTCCTGCCATAACATCCGCTAGCTCCTTCAGAATTCTGGGATTGACCCCATCAGGCCCCATAGACTTATGAACATTCAGCTGATACAGCTGGTCCCTTACAATTTCAATGTCCACCAATGGAAAACCACTGTTCCCACACTTGCAGTCCTTTCACTCAGAGGACTGGGCAGTCCAAGATCTATCAGTATTATTAAAGACTGAGGGGAAAAAAAACATCAAATGCCTCTGCTTTTTCTTCATCCCTGTTAGTCAGATGATAATCTAATAATATTTTCCTTGGATCTCCTTTTGCTATTAATGTACTATAAAAAGCCCTGCTTGTTATCTGAGACAACACTGGCCAGTTTCAACTTCAGTTGAGCTTTGGCCTTTCATGTTTTCTCTCTGAATACACAATTCCTTTTTCCTCTTGAGTTTCAAGAGTTGCCTCTTAAGCCAAGCTGGTCTTCTGCCTCATTTGCTTGTTTTAAATAACAGTATCCATATTGTAATTTAGCATTTACTGTAGTAATCAAATTCCACAAGTTAAGAATATCTTAAATGGAAGTGGAGAATTTTTACTGCAAATTAGCCTATGACAAAGCTGAGAAATGTGTAAATCACCATAACTTTGAAAGCATTCAAACTAAGCTGCACAGCCTAGGGAAGGTCAGTAAAATACAGTCAATTCCTCTGCAGCATTTTTAATAAAGCTTTGCTGTATATTTACATATGACAGGAAAAAATGCAATAATCAGATAAGTCCATTTTCCCATCATTTTTTTTCAGCACTACGGTAATATTTTCTCTCTTATCAAGCTAAACAATACTGAAAAATAAATGGGTACATGTATTAGAATCCTAGCAAATCTAAGAAATTTTGTCTGTCAACACTTCTGCATGAATACAAATGCAGCCTATTTACCAGTACATCAGAAGGATAAGTTTTTATTTAAAAAAAAAAAAAAAAAGGTCAGGAAATTCTGAAGATATGGTACAAAATTCCCTGTCTTCTATTCAGTTAGTGAAACTTCCCAGTACAACATGAGAACATTATCAACATTACTCATTTAAACTGATCTGCCATTCCCATACCACTTTTGTTTTGGTAGAAATATAAATGAAGATTGTAGAGTTGGTTTAGGTAAGTATTTTGAAGTTTTACTACTTATTTTTATTTTATTTTGTCACTGAGAATAATGGAAGTTCAAAATGTCTCAAGGAAATACTGTACCTTGGATAAAACAAACACAATAGCTCATCAGGAACCTCATCTTCTGCCTACATATCACACAAGTAAAAAAGTAAGTAAGAACAACTCTCACTTGTTTCATGTACTGAAAAGCTTGATTGAAAATGTGAAGTATATAATTGCTCTAGTCAATGGATACACAAAAAGGTTATCATGCAAGTGGAACACATAGCACTTTACATATAACTGAATTTGGGGTTGTTTTTTTTTAAAAAATTTATGTACAGGATTGTTTTTAAACCTTTCTTAACTTTCAGTCTTCACTGAACTGTTCAGGAGCCTGTTCTTTGACAAAAGATGATGTCGTTTCAAAATAATTTACAGATAAAATATTTGTCATTGTTTGTTTGAATGCTAAGCTACAGTCTCACTGAATTTAATGAGAGCACATTTCCAAGAAAGTACTATCTAGTACACACATATCCTGCAAAGCAGGTTATATGTTTCATAGTTCTTTACCATATTTGGCTAATAAACATAATTCATAAAAACTGAAAAACTGTGGAACTTTCCAGAGGATTAGTGCTGAGCGTTTTTCATTAAGTGATGCATTTCAGCTATCTTGCCTACCTTTAACTACATCGAATCCACCAATTATCTTTCAGTGTCTCTACTGGATTATCCAAAATTAATTGCCTTGCTTTTCAGATCTGCAGGCTATAAAGTGCTAAGTATTTGGGCAGCCACCACTGTCTACATTTTCAGCACGCTTGTTTCATGGCAGAGCAGAATTTGGGTGCCAAAGTATGATGAAGAAAAAGTGCTTATGTGACTTATAAAGTTATCTCTCCCCAGCCTAATACATTGCTGAAACCAAGTACAGCCTGAAATGTAGCATCACGTATGTTAGCGGTTATTATCATCCTATGTGTTCCAGAGGAAAAAAACACCATGTTTTTGTTGGAGATTTCACACTTATAACAAAAGAAACATAAACAAAATTGTAATTTTAAATATCTGTCAACCCTAAGCTGTTTTAAACCTTAAGAGGAAAAAAAGCCTTAGAAGCTATTGTGAAACGTATAAATTATTTTGAATAGCCACCTGTTTAACAAGCTTCTGAGAAATGTGCTAATTAAAAAAAAATTAGGAAACCCACTCTTTTATTCATTAAGTGGCAATCATATAACTCCAACTTAGCTACAAAGGCTTATAACAGATTGCTTTCCATATTGTTGTCCTTCTACTCCAAGAGCAGTTGCTGCTTCAGATTGCATTGCATGGCTTGCCCCAAGCTGGGTAGCATTATAATTCCAATGTTGTCATACTGGATCAGCACAACTGGTCCACTGTCCTAACCCTGTCAATATCAAGTTTATATACTTCGTATCTGTAAAGCTTCTGAAGACAACTGTTGAACTACCATCCAGAGAGAAATACTTCCTTAATTTTCCTTAGTTAGTGGTTGGTCTAGGACCTGAATCTTGGCAGATTTTTTTTCTTTGTGCATGTGCACACACATCTATTTGTGTGTTGTATGTGCATGTATGTGTATGTGCACAGGTGCTTGATGAGGCAGTTCGTACTTTATTAACCCCATGAACAGACAGATAATGATATTTTAATTTTTTAACAAGATGGTAGGGCAGTATCTAAGTATCTAAAAAAGGAGGAGAGAAGAGAGCTCTGATTTTTTCTCATGCCGTAATCTTACATAGAAGTGGTTTTAAAAGCTGACTGTAGAAAAAGAGAACATGAACTATAAAATAAATCAATGATGTTAGGAATATCAGACGGATATTTATATAAGATGAATACTGTCAGTTATTAAAACACAGAACATAGTTTGGGGAAAAACTCTTCCCAAAAAGTGTAAACTATTTGTTTTCACTTCTGTCTGAAGTCTACAAAAAAAAAAAAAAGATCAATTTCTTATAAAAAAATCATAAAGGCAACAGTTGAATATTTTTATATTATCCAAAGTTATTAGTCACTTTAAAGAATCTATTGTCTTCAGCTTTTTGCATACATGTACTGCAAGACAGTCTGTCAAAATGCTTCAACTATAAAACTACCTAGAAAAGAAGTACAAGGTACGCCAAACAAAAACTGAACAGCCTATACACCCCCAAAATTGAAATGTTGTCCAGAACCTTTGAAAACACTTTCTTCTAGAAGACAACTATTTTGTATGTTTTGTCATGCTTATTTTAGAAATTTACACTTTCTTTTATAATTGTATATCCTCCTAATCTATTAATTGCTGTTATCCATATTCTCCTACAGCTTTAGCATAAAGAAAATCAAGCTTCTTTAGTTTCCTTTAATTTAAATAGATATGCATTCTTCTTACTTTCCATCTTTGCATCTGTTTAATTTCAGATAACTGTTTCTGCACCTACATGATCTGAGTGGTTTATGGAAATAAAGTCTTACAATGGTTCAGAAACCACTATTCACTTTCTCTATTGGATATACTTCAGCTGAATCTTTCTACAGTCACATTTATTTCCAAATCTGATTTCTATTGGTGACACATTGTGCTATTAATAATGTGCCCTACATGCTCTCTTCATTATTTGCCTTCAGAGATAAGTTGCCATCTTATAGCTGAAATTCATTTTGTATTTGATCTTGACATTGTATCCCTGCGTGTTGCTCTACTTCAGTATCATCAAGGTCAGTTGTTATTTCCCATGTGATATTCCAGTCCTTCTCCATGTTAACATTACCTCCCAGCTTTGTGACAGTGTTTCTTCACATGGACTTGCTTTTTTACAACAGTATGAGAGATCTGAGCCCCCACCTGTTGAATTCCCTTGCAATTTTGAAAATCAAAACTGTCAGTACTTTAGGTATAAAACCTTATCTCATTATAAGCTAGAAAGTTTATTTCTGAAATGCACAGCATCTGACATATGTAATTAAAAATACTAAACATTTCAAAGCAATCCTGGTATGACTAGTCAAAGAGATCAGAAATCTTGTAAATTAATTTTTCACTATGATCATCTATATTTATTTGATGATTTTTCATTTTTAAACCCAGCAAGAAGTCTGAAACATAATATACTTGAGATTCCTTTTGCAACTGTTTTTTCAAATGCAATAGCATCTGGACATGTTTTAACAAACATTTCTTAAGTCCTTGATTAAGCCTTTCCTTCATAAGTTCAAAGACTTGAAGCATACAAAAAGAGAACTCCATGTAAATATTATTCAGTCAGCCATATTCTTTTTACTCCCCTGTGACAGCTATGAAATGAAATTCCTATTACATTTTTCAGCTGAGATCTGGGTTGTATATTGAGGAATCCCAAAAGACTGAAGCAAACACACATTTTACAGTGTATGCATGATAAGCATTTTGCCTCTGGGATAGCTGTCATTCGACTACAAAATGTATTAGATTTACATTCTGAATATATAATCGCTATTATAATGTTTCATATCAATAAATTAAAAGATAATGGTTATTATAGGAAAGCAGCAAAATAACATTTCAAAGTCAGTTTATTTTCATATTTCCCTTACCAAGAAGCACTCAATCATGAATACTGAGAAAAAACCCTAAAGGCAAATAAATATGTAGACAGGGTTATGTGGTCAGTTTGGGGTTTGGGTTTTTGTTTTTTTTTTTTTTCATAAAATACTTACTTGGTGGTATGCTTCCCCACCATGTGATAGTTTCCCATATTAGTTGTGGATAAAATGTAAAATTGATGTTTAGATTAATGTATGCTGTAATTCATGTCTTTGCTAAATTCCTGTTTGGACAATTAAATTTCTGGATTGTCTAAGCAGTTTTATTTCAAGTATTTACTTCCTTTATTTTTGACAGGAGTTCAACATCCTTTTCTAAACACTAAGTGATCTTGGCTACAAAAGAGTTTAATTTAATTCAGATGTTGCTGAGATTCAGTGATAAGCTAGAGATATTTTGATGTGCCATTCCATTGGAGATGATCAAAAAGGAAACATAACTCCTAGCTCTTGGCTGTTACCCAATGGCAAATGCCTCTCAATTGCTTCTACTAATTTAAAATGCTCTGCTTTCTGAAATGCATTCTGGAGAATTTTCCTATTAAAAATTCAGTTACAAAAACCAGTTCAGTATTACCAGCCAGTTCTAAGGAGAAACATTTTAAAAGGAAAGACTTAGTTACTCTTTTTTTTTTTTTTTTTTTTTTTTTTTTTTTTGGTAAATAAATCCATTTGTCCTGGTTCCAGCTGGGATAGAGTTAGCTTTCTTCTTAGTAGCTGTAGGTCGTGCAGTGCTGTGTTTTGACTATGATGTGAGAACAATTTTGATAGCACACTGATGGTTTTAGTTGGTGCTGGGTGATGTTTATACTAAATCAAAGACTTTGCAGTTCCTTGGGCCCTGCCAGCAAGAAGGCTGGAGGGGCACAGGGAACTGGGAGGGAGCACAGCCAGGACAGGTGACCTGAACTAGCCAAAGGGATATTCCATACCATGGGATGTCATGCTGAGTATATAAACTGGGGGAAGAAGAAGGAAGAGGGGAACATCCAGCATTACGGCATTTGTCTTCCCATGTAACTGTTGCGCGTGATGGAGCCCGGCTTTCCTGGGGATGGCTGAACACCTGCCTGCCCATGGGAAGCGGTGAGTGAATTCCTTGCTTTGCTTTGCTTGCATGTGCAGCTTTTGCTTTACCTATTAAACTGTTCTTATCTCAACCCTCGAGTTCAACATTCCTTTCCGATTCTCCTCCCCATCCCTCTGGGTGAGGGGGAATGAGTGAGTGGCTGCGTCGGGCTTGGTTGCCGGCCAGGGTTAAACCACAACACCATTAAAGTGAGTTGGTGATTTGCAGCCAAGATGGAACTGAATATTTTTAAAATATTTGGTTTGGTAGTTTCTTTCAATATATATATGCAAGCTTTAAGTACATAGTACATCTGTTTACTGTGCAGACCTGTCCATTTAGAAATAAAAGACTTCATAAAATATAGCAAATCTGATTTTTTATAATGGAAAGTGAAACATTCAGTGAGACAGGTTCTGACTGCACACCTCCAGAAAGGAAATTTCATGTTTATTGTATTTATGATAGTTTAAAGGAAATTAAAGAGGTGAAGTACAATAATGACAAAAGTTGAGACAAAGTATGACATCCTTCTGTCTCACTGTAGACCCCTCCCAGACAATTTCTGATATGTTGCTTAGCTACTTCTTACTGTCTGCATTTCGAGCTGCTACAATCTACCAGTTCAAACAGCAAACTGCCTCCTAGAAGACTGTGGCCTTGACACAGACAGTCCTCCAGAGGATAGCTGCCATCACCCAGGTCTTATATTGGTGGCATTATCCATGGGAGTTGGCCTGTGGTCCAGGCTTCATCACCAGGTGAAGGAGCTAGGCGAGGAGATGAGCAGCCTGTGAGGCAACAGGAGGTTGACAATGTCTTCACAGAGACACTACAAACACAAAAGCCTGAACAGCACAGTGCAAGGAAGTAAGAATATCAAGAGGCTATGCTTGAACAAGTGGAGGATTGAGGCTCCAAAGATGAAAGTACTTGGAAGCTTGCGACTTCTGGCATCAGGAGAAAGCCTCCATTTTCAGATCTGAACTTACAGAATTAGTGCAGTGCTCTAATCACCAAAGAGGGCGATCAGGATCCATTAAGGAAAGCTTTGGAGCTAGCTGAAGTGAAAACAGATAGTCTTCTCTTCTTTCCCACAAGTGGAGAGGAAATGGCCGGGTGGGACTGGATGCATCCTGTAAATCGACAAGTGCAGCTGGTGATGCAGGTAGTACTTCAGGTTTTATGACCATGGATCCCTCTTTGAAGAATAAGGACTGCTAGTGAAAGACAGGTTCTATTTGTCAAATTGAGGTAAAGGCAATCTTGCTAACAAGGTGAGGAAAGCTTTAAACTAAGTATGTCACAGGATATTGATCTGAGGGAGAACAGTGAGGAACACACAGTGGGGAGAGCTTGTTACAGAAAGCCAGCCAAGACCAGGAACTATGGACAGACTCATCTTAAAATAACTTGATGAAATCTCTGTACGGGAGACCCTGGTTCTTACAGAGTGTTGAACTTCCCTGCTAAGTTGCTGAAAGGGCAGTACAGCAGGATGCAAACAGCATGGGAAGTTTCTGGAGGAATTTAAGTAATGCAATCAGCAAAACCAGAGAACCCTGAACTGTCTACTGGTAAGACCAACAAAGGAGCACAACTGGGTCATTGTCCCCACTGCAAAACTTAACAAGATGACTCAGCAGAGAAACTAAATTTCCAGAATGCCTTGCAGGATGTTCTGGGATGAAGCAGAGAGAATTTTGGGACTGTGCAAACGTTGTTATAGGATATTTTAAAGGAACTATTTGAAACCTACTGTGAGATGTATAGGGTAAAGACCAAAGGAGGGGAATGGAAAGGATGCAGATGGATAGGGGAGGAGGAGTATGGGAAAATAGAGGGAAAGAGTTCTGCTTCTTTGAGAACATGTTGTTTTCAGGATACATACATTAACTGAATCTGTTTTACACACAGAATGTTAAATCATGAAACATAAGAAGTTGTTACCATGGTCCTGAAATTAAAATGCAACTAATTAAATTAGTAGCACAATTAATGTTTTCTGGTTTTCTCTTTAAGAAAGGATGACATTTAAATAGTTTTCTTAGCTACTTCTGAGATGACAGGAAAAAAATCATAACTCAATAAAGTTTTTATTGACCTTATACAGTATATTAAATATTTTCTAAGTATCAAAATAGTTCTTAAGATATGGTATTAAAATATCTTTAAACCAGAATGTGCCTTAAAAGTTTTCTGGTCCTTGTATGAGGATTATAAATCTATGGAATACTAGAAAGACATAGATAAGCATAACCTTTAGGTATTACTTTGAAGCCTTCCACACTTTATTAAAATGTTGATGTATTCTACATATACATGACTGAGCATCCAAGATCTTCCTACACAATCTGAATGAGCTTTACTGTAAAAATGAACATAATGTGTTTTAATTTAGAAGGATCATGCTGATCACACATGGAAATGGCTGAACTTTCTTGGGATTGGAACTAAAAATCTCTTGGAAGGGATTAAGCTAGGAAAGTTCTACCCAAATAAGTAAAAAAATTAGAAGTTGCAGTTGGCAGATAATACAAAAGAAAAGATAAAACAATTGGTACATTAAAATTTTAATCTTTACTATAATCCCAGTTATAGAAATATTACTGGAATATTAATTCCTTCTTTACTATTCTATTGAATTTCAGTAGCACCAATGAATCTTAACTGTAAAATACCATAAATAACAAGAGATGCTTGTTATGTTTCCATGTATTCTTACATTTTTGTGCTTCATATCTCATTTGGGCTCTCATAGTGTCTCACAGTCACTCTAGCCACATTAGATAATCAGTCAAAAACATCCCTACTAGCAGACCCATCCCTATGTAGGCAAGTTTCTACTTGTGTGTTTCTGCAGACTATTGGCTTTACTGTTAAGGATTACCACATCTCATTTCCCTTCATTAATTACTTAATTAATTGATTGATTGATTGATTAATTAATGCTATGATGTATTTCATTTTACATAGCTTTGTGGAGCCCAGCTTCATTTCCACATAGCAGATCTCTTCTTTTCTTGAAGCTATTTTCCTTGTTCAAACTATCCTTATAGCTTGTTGACCTATTTTTTAAGCTCTTATTGAATTATCATGACAGTTTTGTTACTATCACCATTAATGTCACAAAGCAGAGAATATAAATTTTAGATTAAAAAAAAAAAAATTGGGTTGTATTTATCAAACCCACAGAAGAGAAGTGACTCTTGAGTTAGTCATGCAATGAGTGGGACTCGGTATTCAATACACACTATGAGGGTAATGCACTGAAATTCAATACTTTTGAACAAGAAAAGGAAAAACTCTAACTTTCATTTTAAAATTACTACGTACATAAAATTGGGGAATACAGTTAAAAGGAATATCTGAAAGATTAACATTAGCTTAGACACAAAATGAAGGTAGTGTAAAGATGAAATAGTAGATATTCAGAGTAGATGCACGCTACCTATCAAAAGCCATTCTAAAGCCAATACACTTTAAAAGGAGAGAAAAGACAGCCACTTTAAGTAAGGAGTGGAAGCGTTATCCAAATTAGAAAAATAGACAGGGGCATAAACTCTAGTGTAGGAAAATAACAGAAGTTTGGCAAGGATGACTGTAAACAAAAAAAGTGGAAGTTTTTACTCTGGAGGGAATTTACCATTGTGGTTATCTGGAAACTGTGCTGCTCAATATATTTCTAAATGTTTTAGAAAACAATGAATAATAAGACTAGAAAGTTTGCTGGTAATGTTTAATTATTCAAGATACATGGTCACAGAGATCTGTAAACAAGAAACCTTCTATAATGACACAGTACACAATGAAAATGGAATTCCACATCAATAAATGCAAAGAAGCTAATGGAGAAAAATGTCTTAACTACACATGAAATACTGGCTGCCAAATGAATTGTTATCACTTTAGGAAAGAGGTAAATTAATTTATCTGGTGTCTAAATTAAATAATAAAGGATGTGAAGGCCTTTCTTCACACTTGACATAATTAAATTGTGGAATTTGCCATAGTGTATATATAAGCCAAAAATATAATGGAATTGAAACAGTACCAGAAGTCACAGAAGAAAGATTTATTAGTGGCCATCAAGAACAATAAGTCTAAATATGATCTATATTTGGAAAGTCCTTAGGACACTTAGTACCAAATGTAATGACAGTAGAAAGGTTATTCCTCACTTACTGTTATACTGTTTTCCCTAAGTATATGCTAATAACTTGTATTGTAGCCATTTTGCACTACAAGAGTAATAATACATTTTAACTTTTCATTGTATACGCTAGCTTTCACATAACAATCTTGAGTGATATTTTTGTATTTTTATTAATATGCATAAAAGTATTCTGCCCTTTCTGAGCTTGTCTAAGAATTACTCAGTATCTAAAAATTACTTTATAAAGGATTAGCATTGAAATCTAGCTTTAAAAGAAAGTCCAGAACTATAATTCAGCATATTTTAAATCACTCTTTGAAGTTTAAGACTATTTTTTTGTTAATTTTCATTATCTTTTCATCAGACAGCAACAGAAATTTAATTTTTAATCTTGGTCTCAGACTACCTGCTATTACAGCATATATGTGTGTTATTCCAACTTTGCACAAATTATCTTCATGTATGTATGATGGGAAATAATTTATTTCAATAAATATTTACAATATTCTGCTTTAAATGGTAAATATATCTTAGAGTCCACACACTGAAACACTAGAAGTTGCTTCTGTGCATGCTGTTCAGAATGTCTTGTTAATAGTTTACCTCTTTAAGTCAACAAGAAGCAAAACTTGTAGCCTATAAACAAAGCAAAACTGATTTGTATCATGCCTACTTTTAAAACAAACCGAATTTTGAGGTGAAGATTTCTAAGACAGCTATTCAGAACCACTCAATTCACATGGGAACATCCAAAGGTATTGAACTCAACTAATCATTCTATGTGAAACTCCGACTCTAAATTCTGTTTTATATAACTCATTCTTTTTAGATGAAAAAGAAATTATACTTCTCTATAATGTTCATCATTAACTGCCTGAATCCTGTACTGGAATTTCAGGATTTTTTTCCTGTAGACTTTTAATTTATTTTGCCAGTAGGAACAAAAGCATCGAGAAAAGTACAAATTAATGCATTGATAAATCTCATAATGATTCCAGTTTATGGCATTTCATACTGTACTGCACATAATCATACAAACTCTTTCTGCCTCCACAGGTCGGTATTAATTTAGCTATGCTGTAAAGTACTCAGAGATTATTCTGTAAGAAAATCACACATAAATATCACTTACCATCAAAAACAAATTAACTGCTATTCCAGATCATGTAACTGAGTGTCGAGGTTTTTTTGACAGGTAGATTTAGATATCTTTAAAGGGATTGCATGAAAAGGTTCATGTATGAAATCTGGTTTAAAGAAAAGCAGCAGTTCCCACTCACCCCCATCCCCACCCCACCTCTCTACAGATTAACATTCTTTCAAGACTTAGGTTTAGTACATTTTTGGTCATGGCTATGTTAAAACTTTAGGAATTATGACTCCTCTGGAGATTCAAGTAACCTAGCAGTGGGTATATGAATACACTGCATCATTCCACTATAGACTCTCCTGATAAGGCTCAGGAAGATCTGAAGATAAACCTTGCCAGAGAACACTGAGGTACATAAGGCACTCTGTTACTTTATCTTTTCCATGTCCTTTGTCAGTAGGTCCCTTGCCCCATTGAACAGAAGGTCCACACCTTTCTTAGCCTTTCTTTAGCTGCTGTTGTACTTACAGTAGCTCTTCTTGCACTTCACAACTGTTCCTAGTTTTGGCTTAGCTTTTGTGTGATATCTCTTACATCTGATATAAAAGGTAATAATGTCAAAAAGCTATTTTATGTATACATAGATCTTTCCACAGCACATTTAAACGCAGAATGTCTTGGAAGTATATCAAATTAAGCTACTATTGTGCTCTGCAATTTACTTACTTATTTATTTATTTTGAGGCTTTGTTTGGGTTTTAGCACTTAATTTACTCACATTGTACTCTACCTTATTCTTCTGTGGAAGATTCAGTCTTCTTATGATTAAGTCCCAGAAAAAATTATGCACACTAGTCTAGATTGTTCATCACTGCTTAAATGGAAAGGGAGACCACTGGGAAAAACAGGGCTTGCTCACTTGAGAACTTTAAAATATTAAAGGTGATACAAAGCCAGCTTCTACTGATGAAATTGGTGGGGGGTTTGTTTTGTTTTGTTTTGTTTTGCTTTGCTTTGCTTTGTTTTGTTTTGTTTTGTTTTGTTTTTAACAGTTACTTTATCTGATACACATTTTTCAAGGCAAGAAACACTTGGCAATATTACTTCTGTAACTTTGTTTCATGCTTAGCCTAGACTTCAATTATGCTGTTTGTACAAAAGGGGTATCTTTAACAATGTCATTCTGTAAATGTGTTAATAAATACATGTGTTTCCACAACAAAGGAATACAAGTCCTAATGACCTTCAAATATTTCTAAAATAGCTTCAGTGATGTATAAAATTAATAGATTTGCAATCTGACTGCTGTTTACATTTATATGTGGAGAGTATATGAGATCTTACAGCAAAAGCTGAATTTGAAATCTCTTCTGTAAAAGACTGGATTTTTCCTCTTAGAAAGAAATTTCTTATGTTCCTAGAATATTCATGTAAGGTTGCATATAAACACATATCCTCTAAGTGCAAAACTTCAGCTTGATATACTTGCAACCTTTATTTTGAAAGAGAAACCCAAATACGCATGTAATTACTAAATCATTTTTAATGAAGTGTTGATCATCATGAATAATGCAAACTACTGAAGATGATCAATGCCCTTGACAGACATGCAGTTGTGTATTCAAGTGAATGTATAAAGTTTAATAAATTCTGAACCTTTTCACTAATACGCTAGTGTTGAAGTGAATTTTTTAAAATAAATAATAATAATAATTTAAAAAGCACAGAGAGATATATACAAAAACTAATCATGTGTGTAATTACTTTATAGGAACATGATGAAAAGCAAATGCAAACTTTGATTAAAAAGCTAATTTTTTATATTTTTTCTTTTCCCAGGGGCTATCATGTCTCTTTTAAAGCAAAGAGAGAACCCACATATCTTAAAACCTAAGATTCATCAATGTGACCAGACTTTACATGCTTCCACAATTCTCTGGCTAGCCTTCTGCTTGATAAGCACAGAAGGAGCAGAAACAATAGGCATTTTGTAAGACAGCCAGCCATGAAGTTTGAATATTAGGAGTTTAATAGAAGAAAAGCTAAGAGTGATCTGTTGGAGAGTAGAGTTGGACCAAATGTATGCACTGCTCTGGACCTGACTATCCTGCAAAAGCTGTTGATGAAACCAAGGTCTGCTTCAGGATTCTTTTCTTTGCATAGAACAAGTATCATGTAATTGCAACTCAGTCTCCTAATTGCCAGCATTTGATTGTTATTTACAGTGAAAATTAAACTCACACTGTTATTTCCACTGTAACAGATTGATCATTTTCATCCCAACTCATAATCTCTCTCCCTGCTTTTTTTTCATCTTCTCATAGAGTTTAGGAAATGGTAACAAAAAACTTAATAGAAATGGAGACATCAGCTTTTCCAGTGATATGTCTTAGGTTTAATTTGCTTGCAATACCTTTTAAACCATATCTTATAAATTTTTGTTAAAGCTGTCTTTAGTATTTCTTATTTTGGGGGTAAATAACTTCTGTTTTTAGGAAGCTGAAGAAGGAACTGTTGAGTAGAGTAGATTGGTTAGAAGCTGGTGTCTTTTTTGTATTAACTGTCTTATTTTGCATCACTTCTGTTTCTAATCCCAAACATCTACTTACCTACACCATTTCTTTATCAGAATGCTTTCTTAAAGGGAAAACCGTGAAATGTAACATGTTGAAAAAAATTTAGAAAAGCTAACTGTGGGAAATTATCTGGGGAGGCTTTAATAGCATGACAGTGAATATACTTGCATACAGCACAGATGGTCAGAACTTACTCTGATGTCTTCATTGCCCACTCATTCACTTCGCTTCATTTGCAAATCAGAAGATAGAACGCAAAGTTATGTTTTGCAGCAAAGAACAGTTATTGCAGTAACAGTGTGACAGTGTTTACCTTTATGCTAACCATCTGCATCTTCTGTACCATATATTCCACTATGCTTTGAAATAGAAAAAAAATCTCAAAATAGGCACCAAATTTCTGGGTGAAAGATGTGTGTATACACACATATAGAATATATACATACATATAGAATACATACACATTTATATATTCATATTATGTGTGTGTGTGTACCCATACCCACTCACACACACATGCAGGAGGGTTTTTTTAAGAAGCGGTCATTTAAATTGTCACACAATTTAACCCATTTAGGCTTCAGCCACAAGGAATATGGTCCTTAAAAAGTGAAACTCATGTCTCCTATTCCTTCTGGAGTCTGTCAATGCTAATGGGAGCTAGGTGAATTGCTTCCAATAACTCAAAAACATAGAAAATGAAGAGGAGCTATGTGGGTCTTTCTAGTAGCTTCTTTAATTCATTGAAGAATCTGACTTCCGTATTATACTGAAATTTCCATAAACACACACACAAAAATCAGATTCTTTTAAGCTATGTTCTTGAAAAGGATTTAACACAGGGACAATAAATATTTTAGATTGTTACACATATTGGTTTAGAAAGATTCTTCCACCAGGGCCACATCACATATCAGATCATTGTCCTTTTGGAGAAAATATTTTCTTATCTTTGTTAAGTTAAACGAAAAAAGTTCAAACTTTTTGGCTCCAAACTGCCATTTGTCACAAAGGATCTGAATGTTGAATGCTAGAGAAATCCAATTACTCTGTATTTCTCAGAAGCAGTAATCAAGTTACTTCCTGGTTCTTCTAATATCTGCTTTTCTTCCCAAGGTACAGGTGGATGTGTACAAATATTATAAAACCTTTTGTCAGGTATGTTGTGTGTTTTCTGGAAGGTCCTCTATGTTATTCATGGTTTATCTCAAGTGATCAAATTCACACACAGAACAAACACACACAGTGGCATATATACCTGTGTGCATGTTTATTTACCCTTGATCAATGTAACTATACATATAATAAAAATTTTTGAAGAAAATATTATAAAATGACTAACATAGGCTCCTTACAGACTCTGGGATAGAATGAGGATTTGATTATCAAAGAATTTTCTAAATTTGTAGTTGATATTCATCTCCATTGAGGTATCATCAGTGTAAACCTTCATTGTCAACAAAGAGAAACACTTTCAAAACAGAAGCAAACAGGCCTTTATATCTACATTAAGTTGAGAAGACTCACTCTCTGAAAGTATCTTTCAAAATAACTAGGGGTGACCTGGTGACTACCTTGGATGAAGATGCCTGCCCTGTAAATACCTGTGTTGTGCCATACGAATTCCATCCCATTTCTCCTCAGGACATATGTAGTATTTACAAAGGCCACTTAACTAATTAGATATCCTACCTTATTCATAACAATTGTGTGCAGAAAAGTTTATTTGAGTGGTGTATCTTAATGTAAGATTACACTGTCATAAGTCATTGAGTATTACAGGGAATTGCCAATAATAGATTATTTTTCAGATGACCTATAGATTCAATAGAAAATTATTGTCATTGAATTTTACTCATTCAGCTGGCACACATTAAGAAAAAGAATAGCATGGATAACTGCATCTTTATAGTGTAAAGGTTTTCTCTTCTTCTCTAGTTGCCTTAATTTCTTCTTTTCTTTTTTTTTTTCTTTTTTTTTTTTTTTCTTTCTGGTTGCTTATTCATTTAAGTAAGATTCCCTTCACCAGATCAGAGAATAGAAGATGGCTGGCAGAAGGTTGCTCAGATTTGATGTATGAGGTGAAAGCAGTGTTATGGGAAAAGTGATTTCCCAAGTCACTCAATTATAATCCTGTAATGAAGCAAAATTACTCCTAGTGAAACACCTTTGTTGAGGAAATATAGTCAACATGATCTCAAGAACAGAGTTAGATCCCCTGCACAACTAAACGAGTTACAACGTTATGTTTACATGCAGTCTTAATGTTTCATAGTGGCTTGGATTTATTCCACCCTCATTTTAGCAACTGAATTGAGGGTAGAAAGCTAATTTCTCAGTTATCCTCACTTTCTGAGTCTTTGAATGGCAAAGCCAGATTCTTCTGAGATGAAACTATACAGGAAAATGCAGTCTATTAATTTGTTATTTCATAACAGGAAGAAGAGCACCTAACGTATTACAACTCCTAGGCATAATTTAGCCCATGGGAGCAGCCTAAAATTAGCATACATTACAATGCCTAAAATGAAAATAGCATGGGCTTTTGGTCCCCACACCAACTATTTCACTCTGTAGGTCCACTCAAGCTGTGCTGCACTAATTGCTAATGTAGACACAGCCTCTGGCATCAGTTTGAAGGATAGCCTTATTAACTTTCCACTGGAGTCAGCTGGAAAGAGTGGGTACCTTCAGAGTGCTTTTCATTTCCACAAAATCTCTTACTCTTCAAAATACTGCACTCTCTGCACTAGTTATGGGCAGCTAAGCTAATGTTATGTGTCATTTATAAGTGCTTGAAGTGAAAGGTCTTGATGCTATGTCTGTGTCTGCACTTAGACTTATTCCTTCCTGCAAAACCTTTATCTTAAAATGAAATCACCTACTCACATCCTTTGAGCTCCAAGTTCCATAAGCACATTCTGCAAAGTTGCTGCAAACCATCCAGGTTACATGGTACTAACAAACTTGTAATTAGATGCAGGGAAATGTGCTATTCTAGCAAGTGGAAAACCTACATAAACTAACCATCACAATTACAATCTACAAAGTAATCTAATTTTCATATTTATTGGAGAATAAATGGTTCTACATAGCAAGACTGGAAGTAATTTTCTTTGAGAAATTTATTGAAAGCTGAAACAAAATCCTTGGCAAGAAACTGAATTATTCTGCAACCAAGATGTTCCATGAACATTAAAAGAAGACATGTCAAAATCATCAGTGATGTTAAAAAAAAAACAGAAGGAAAATTAAGAGAATCTTTCTGTGAGATCAACCTTTAACATAAACAGAAATGATCAGAACTGAGCAATAAATGAGCCTGCTCTGTTTATTCAATTTTCTATGATAATACTTCCTGTAATGCTTAAGGTGCAAGTCTCAAGAAGTGTAATATAAGTCACAAGAAATTTGCAGATAGAGGGTTGGATTTTTTCAGTCTGAAAGGAGATGTTTTATTTTTTAGACGGTCCAGGTGAAGAAGTTAGAACAGAAAACCTGGGGTATGTAACTGTCAAGACCTTAAACAGATAGTATACGTTCATGTATTAAAATAAAAAAATCATAGACAAAGGCTCATATATTTTTCTGTTATGATTTATTATTCTGTGCATGAATATCACTTGAACATTTATTTTTGCCAGTCATAATAGTTTCTTATTGCAACTGGCCTTCCAAATATTATATTTTCAACTGGGAATGCCTCTGAAAGTACAATCTTCATAGTCTCTATGGCTAATATGATCTTTACTACTTTCCTCTCTTTTCTTTTTTATCTGTAACTCATTAATTCATGAAGGTCAGAAGTCCTTCAACTAGTATGAAAAAACTCAACAGTTTAAAATCCCATAGCAGAAAAAAGTAAAAATAAAAAAACACTTAAAGATCTTTAACTTTCCACTCTTTCTGCCTTTTGGAAACTCGATCAGTGCCTATGTGACAGTAATATTAATGATGATTTTTTGAAGAGTAGTTGTCCTCAATTACGCAGTATAAATTGAAGGTAAAAACAAAACTCTATTAGTATGCATCCTTACACTTCTTTGCCCCTCCACAGTTTCCTCATAACAATGTACTTTCTCTTCTACTTATTGCAAAGAACTATTCCCTTAACTCCTCCAGAGACTTTGTAATAGTAATACATTAAGCTCAATACCACCTGGATTATGGTGTTTGAATAGCTGAAGGGATTTTTTTTAATTTCCCTTTAGTTTTTTTCTCTTAAACAGAAGAGGAATATTAAATTAAATATTTGAATGTCACAAGTATTGAAAAATTATTCAAAAACATCACCTGTAGAAAATAAAAAAAATTACTATCTCTATCCAATTTGAAAAACTTTTTTGTCATAATATATTTGGGTACTTAATTTAGATATTTCTAATTAATTAATATTATTCATTGTAATTAATGAGTATTGCTGAGTTTCTGGACACAGCCATACAGTGATCTCATTCCTACTTTTTGTTCAATGATGTTCCTATGTAAAATGTGAAATCAATCTGACATGGGAGAATTTGGGTGCTGCAGCCATAAGAACAGAACCACAGCATCCAGTGTCACATGGTCTCAAATTTATTTACTAAGCAGTACCAGGACAGCCACTGGTTAGTGATTTCTACGCTACAGTGTTCACACACTACACACTTGTAAAAATTAAGGCTCCAGCCTCTCCAGTCCATTTCAGATGTCCACGTGGATCCAGGGTATCCCCATACGTAGCGATAATTAGCATATTTTACATAAGTCATAAGCTCAGCCCCCAAATGTGTGATGCAAATGTAAAGTTCTTAACAGTTACATGACAACTTGTGTTATCTTTGCTTCTTTCTTTCTTTCCCATATGTACCAGAGTAACCCAAACAGGCAGAGCTGCGTAGGTGTCCTCTGGGTCTCATTCACTTGAGCAGTGGTGCCAGGGGTAGGCCTTACCCCATTGCAATAGCAAAATTATGACTGATCTAGGTTAAAATTCAGTACATAAGGCTTGCAAGAGAAGTTAACAATGATGAAAATCTAGGAAAAGGGACTTAGTGGAGTGAGTCCAGTGAAAGGCCACTAAGAGTATTAAGGGCATGGAGCATCTTGCATATGAGATGAAATGGAGAGGGCTGGGACTGTTCAGCCTGCAGAAGAGAGACTCAGGAAAATGAAGAGAAACAGACTCTTGTCATTGGTGCCAAGAAGCAATATGAATAAATTGAAACACATGTTATTTTGTCTGAACATTAGAGAACAGTTGTTTACTTTGAGGGTGGTTGAACACTACAACAGGTTTCCCAGGGAAGTTGTGGTGTCTCCATCTGTGGAGATATTCAAAACCTGACTGAACACAGTCCTGGGAACCTGCTGTAGGTGACCATACTCTGATTTAGGCAGGGGCTGGCTGAAACAGTCTCCAGAGGTATTTTCTGACTTCAGCCATTCTGTGATTCAGCTCCTCAGCCTTCCTCTCCACCCATCCCTGTATTTTTGATGGTCTTTGTCATCTCTCAGGAAGGTACCATAAGTTTAGCAGACACTTGCTTGCATGTCACCTATAAATAATTCACACTTGTCAGTGATACCCTAATAAAAAATGCACTGGGGACATCAAGTCACTGTTTTATGGTCTGCATCATCCCCCTGGAGTTTTGCAACTGTGTAGTGGCTCAACTTCAAAAAGAGGGGTGGTGAATGCCCCTTCTGGAGTGCTAGAATGATCCCTGCTCCTACATTCCTCTTCTGACCACATACAATGTAGTGTCAGATGCCTTAAGAACTTCCTGCTTAGCTATGGACACATGAGTGAAAAGATTCATCTTTCCTTAAACATAAACTTATTAAAGTTAGATAATCAATTTTGTGCTGGTTTCCATTGGCTCATTTTAAAGTGAATGAATGCAAACAGTTCTAGAGGGTTAGAATTTCAGAAACTCAGGATTATATATCAAGATAACAGCTTTGAGTTGACTTTACAAACAAGCTATAAATTATTATCTTGTACTGCATTTTTAACTGTGTTAATAAATTATTCTGATTCCACACCAAAGAGGCTGCATAATTACAAAAAGGGAATTAATGCTAAATAATATTTAAACAAAATTTGCATTTCTTTGCAGAGTTAAAAATCTGAATTCATCTATAAGTGTCAGCCATTATTTGTTTTTCATTTCACAAATAACTTTCTTATCTGAGTCACCTTGAGACTTTATTTACAATTCTGTTTCGGGTTTTTTTTTTTCAAGACATGCTGAAATACCACTACATCTGGCTGAGAAATCCAGGGCTTGTTTTAGCAAATTCTTGCTTATGCAGCCAGCCTCATTGGTTTTAGATTATATGGGTTCTGAAAAAAATAATTATATAGGCAATGAGTTCAAGATATGTAATGGAACAGGGATGATATGAAGTGAATGCTGAAAATAAGTAGCAATATTCATTGTTGTTTGCTATGTAGTAGTAGTAAAGCAATTAAGACCTAGAATCAGATTGCCTTACCTAGGCCTTACTTGAGATCTTATTTGATATTTACTCATAGATTAAATATGAAACATTGCTTTTTGAAGAGTAAACAAAACAAAATCCGTTTAAGATAATAAGTGTAATACTTTTGTTATCAGGAAATCTTATAAAAGAAACATATCTGAAGAATAGTGTGTCACTGTTAAAAAGCATAAAAAACAAGCAAAAAAGAACACTGTTAGAATAATTGAATCTATCTATAAATAATGTTAGTCTGTTACATCATTTAACACTTTTTGCTATATATGAAGCTAAAGAAAGTTCCACATTAAACACTGGTACACATTGACGAGGTTTGGGTCATCAACTCATTCTCACTACACCCTCAACCACAAATACTTTATACTTCTAAATTAACCAGATATAATTTAATTCACCATGATATAATTCATCATAGCATGAAGTCCAAAATTCAGACTTAAGCAGTGCTTAGCTGCTTCAAAATATGAAACATAAAATTCCCTTTATTAGACAAAGAACTACCTATAACTAGCCAATTGTAATGTTATTTTTATATTCACATATAGGTGGCTAAATATAGATATGTAGATACAGATCATTGCCAGAAGCTGACATGCTCATTCAGAAAGTTAAATACTTGGGGTTTTTTTGCCTTCTTCAGACTGAAGATACAGGAATATTACTAATATCCAAAACAGACATGAACTTCCACTAACTGCAACACTTTGGACAAATTCTACTTTCTGTCCAGTGGTGTTTGACTACAATATGTATTAAACAAACAGGCAAAAGAGAAATAAGAGTTCCATTTCTCACAAGAGCTTCCTTACTGCAAAGTTGTTCTTTTTTTTTTTTTTTTTTTTAAATGAGTCTTTCATCCTTTTATACATGTGACCTCACTTCAGCAGAAATTCAAAAAGATGATACAATGGCTTCTAGCTTTTAAACACCCACCCGTATCTACCACAATGAATGAAAAATTTTATAAGAAAGTGGAAAGACAGAGTAAAAAAAGAACAACTAAATGATTGCAAAAAAAGCCATTGCTAGATTAAGTAATGTCTAAAGGTAGATTATGATCAGATTCAACAGTATATACAGTGGCAAATGTGAGAGGTATGCAGGGAACTGCTTCTTTGCTTCACTTTCTCACCTGTCCAGTTCTTTTCCTACATCAGCTTCATTAACAGACATGCGCTACCAGGGAAATCAAACATGTAAAAGAATTACCAGGTCACCTCATCTGCAGAGAGTGTATGCATCTCAAACAATGCACAAACAGGGCCTGATTCATTCTAGTACCTGTATTTTCTGTTTCTTTTGTTGCATTTTACAAAAATTAGTAAGCAGTACATATGTGCTTTATTAAAGAAAAAAAGATATTCTGGTCTTTATCGTGTCTTCTGTTTGTTTATCTTCTATCGCAATAGCAAACTTTTTCTTTTTTTAAGATTTTGGCTCTTCTGAGAACAACTGTGAAAGGACTTCCTTTTTCTTTTTAAATGTACTGTGGTTTGGCTAAAACTTTTGCAAGTCTCCTGCCCTCTCTCTATTTTTATCACTTTCATGAAGAATTAGAATAATCAGTTTAATTTCAAAAGTGTTAAATGTTCCCATTTGAAATCTAATTGCAGTCCATCTGGCCTTAGTTAAAGCAACAGCTAAACAGAAGATATTAAGTAGAGCATAATTACATATTACGTTTCAAAATTTGAAAATTAGAAAGTAACTTGATTGAACAAACTGTGGTGCAACAGTACATACCACATAGAATATGCATTCATTCCCAAACTAACTGCTAACTAGGATAATTTATATAATCATTATCATGTGCTTCCTCTTTTTGAATTTTTCTCTTTGACATTTTTGCATTAAGAAATCATTAAGTTTTGTATTTTAATGTAATTTTTCCATTTAAATTACCAAGCAGTTACTCATGATGGTTATGACTGTGCATGGCTTTTGGCACTAATATATCTCTGAAAACATATTGTTTATAATTCCAAATCCTCAGCTTTATCATTTTAAATTTTAACTCCTCTCTGAAGCTGGAGTAATATCGTTCCTTTGTGTTCAGCAAAGGGAAGCTAGGGAATTTGCTCTTTTTTATTGCACCTTTCTTTCTTGTAAGCTTTAATTCAGAAAATAGTTAAATATGCTCCTAGACTAAGAAATCTGTATGTGCTATACCTGCTCTAGAACTTCCCATTTTTCTTTCCAGCTGTGAATGCATACGGACTGTTCTAATCACAACATGTGTTATGATGTTGGTACTGCATCCTCTTCCTTTTCACTGCTATTAACACTACATTTTCCCTTCTGCACCCTTTCAGCTGCCCTTTAATCCTTTAGTGCCTCTTGTCTGCTCAGGTTGTTCCTTGGTTTAATATCCCCCTTTCTCATCATTAACTACTGTCATTTTTCTTTTCTTCAGCCCCTTTTGCATGCAAGCCTGCATACTTGGCCCTTGCCTATCCTTCTGCTGGTCACCCACCTTCCCATTTTCAAACAATAGAAACATGAGAGGAGTCAGTGGGACTTGTCTGGGCTTCTCTCAAGCAAAAAGCTACAACCACTTTAGATGCTAATCACAACAGATTAGTAATAGTAGGCTATGGCTACACCTGGCATACTGTGTTACTTACACGTAACAGAAAAAAGTACCAGTGAAGTGCATGTCAAAAGTCTCATCAACTTTAGTAACATTAGGAATTAATTCTAGCACACATGTCTACAGTTTGCAATTTAAGTTAATGCTCAACTGTGTCTGCAGCAATCTGTGTACCAAACAGCAAAAGAAAAGGGAATATGGGGGGACACAAATGTGTTGCTGACTTATCACTTTAAATTCCTGAAGCAAAGACACCTGACAAACCACCATTCCCTGAATGTGTTGCCTTAAATATGTCCCATAAAATTGGGGGGGGGGGGGAGAGAAGGGGAAAAAAAAAAGAAAGAAAGAAAAAAACCAAACAACTGGGAACTCTTCCCACTGCATCAAGTTTATTAACTATGTGCTTACCAAGGAAAGATCTAGAAGACATGGTAATTCACAGACATGTTTCATATAAGCTAGTAAACAGGTAAACTGCTTAGTAGTAGGTGCTCTTCATTTTATTTTCTCCAGCAAAGGAGCTCACTAGAGCAAGTGTATGCAATGTTTTAATATTCACAGAATGCTAGGAATGTCTGTATTGTTTTGTGTAAAATGATTTTACTCCTTTTTTAAAAAAGAAAACATTATGTTCATCATTCAACTTTGCATAAGGCATTAACTTCTAATCTGGTAACGTACATAAAAGTCAAGTGTTGTTAAAGTATCTCTTAAACCAAGCATATGAATTTCAGCAACATGAAAGAAGTGTATATAATATGTTTTCCTCAGAACTCATAGAAAGACTACTAAACCCTGAAGTGACTCATGACATGAAATAAGGGCATGTAAAGCATCAGGTGTATAAATACCTGGCCTCAGTGGACTGTTGATGAGCTGAATATTATGCTTCTGCTGTGAAAAGACAGAAAATCCCTAAAGCCTGCTTGGATCTGCATAATGATCTGCTTTTGATTGCAACTTTTGCCTGTTGCTGAAGAAATCTGTGGTGGGTGAATTACATTTAAATATGGGTTTTATCATTTTGATATAAAAAAAGGGGATGGTCTTCAAAGGAACATGACCATTTCAGCCAAGTTGTGCATACAGAGGGTTTGTCCCAGGGGTTTTACTTTTGTCAAGGTAGCAATGTGGCTATCCTTGCACAATTTTTGCAGTGTTTCATCACACAAATTGTTCCATTTGTTTCCACAGAATGACATGCACAGTCTAATTACATCCAGCAAAGTTTTGAAGTGCTTAGCTTTAGGCACATGAATAAGTGGCGTATGAATAAACTCACCTGTAGGCCAAGACTGATTTAGATATATGTCTAACTGCTTTGTTGAACTAGTAACTCCAGTGCCACTCCATGGGAGTAAGAAAACAGGATTCAATAAAAGTTTGAGACACCTAAAAATATATGTTTCTTTATGTAGCATCATAGGTTAGAAGCAATCTTGTGGTCAGGTAAGTGTCTACATGAGTTTGGTTTTGAAAATCCAATTCCTCAAAGAGATCAGCAGCTCAATTACTTGCCTAAAGATGGGTGTCTTGTGCTGCATGAGATGTTAGAGTGTTCCTAAGACAGACGTGTTTCAGGACTGATCATGCCCCCCTGGAATGACCATTAGGAGCTGAGCAGGTCCATAGCCCCCACAGGAGACACATACATTTTGGCAATTGATTCAAACACAGACTGCCAAACTGGGCAAAATAAGTGTTTTATTTAGAACCTTTAAAAAGTCTGGGAAAACAGCCAACAGCTGCAAACCAGTCAGTTTCTTAACCAAAGTCAGAACTGAAATACAGAGGTTTAATCCAATCTTTATTTTCCTACCTCAGGAAAACAAAAACAAAAAACACCCAAACCAAAAAAACCTGCAGGTTCAGTGATACCAAATATAAAGATGTATCATAAGACAAAAGAATGAGTTCTCAGCAAGTGACTTGCTTTTATTTTTTTTATTTTTTTTTTTAAGGACAAAAAATAAATCACACAGAAATTATGCAGTAGAACATCTCCACTATTTCGTTCAAGCAGGACTGTAGGCAGGAGACAAATGGGTACGCCTGACTAGACATCTGAATATCATGGTAAAACCAAGGCAACTAGGCAATGTGGAATAAGAATTTATGACAAGAATAACTCATGGGATGGATTAAATTACTTCCAAACCTCTGTAATTACAAGAAATAGCATGTATTAGAGATGAAAAAGCCATTCCTATTTCATGGTTATGGTGTGAATGGGGTGAACTGCCACTCCATCTATGGATATTCTTTTTTTTTTTAGCTTTCTGAATATAGCATACATTTAGCCGAAAAAAATGTGTAGGTTTTAAAAATTTAAATACTGCTATGATATTTTACAAGTGGAACTAAGATACAGAATTTGCTAATACTTTCCTTGGTCTATGCTTTTTTACATTCTTACTGAAGAAGTCACGCTCTGAATTAAACTTTGTGTGGGAGAGGAAGGCATTTAGCCTGCATTACCATGTAGTCAGTTCAGTTAGAAGGAAAACAAACATAATGATTTGAGTTGTTAGTATTTTTCTCCTCTGTAGTTAATACAAATGTGTTTTTCAAAAATCTGGAATGCTTAAAGCATTAAGATCAGCATTAGTGTTAGTCAAAATTATATAATGCAACTTGAAAATTGAAGACAAAACACAGAATGAAGTAACACAGCTTGTTCATGAAGAGCATTAGAAAGATTATGGAATTTATGGCACATGCAACAGAAGGAAAATTATGGCACGATAGATGCATTGTCCAAATTTTCCAAAGGTAGCTTTTAGTTCTTGTACTTACTCCACTGTAACACCATAGACTGCATTTTTTTCTAGTGCTTATTCTTTATGAAGTGATTCAGATTTACTGGCCAAAATCCTCAACTGAATTGTAACTCACAACAGGTTAAGTCCCCTAAGGCAAACAAAGCTAACCATAGAGAAAGCACTCAAGAAAGAAGTCTTCTAGCAAGTAGCACAGAGGTGACATAAAGAACATTCAAGGGAAAAGGTATCTGGTGCATTTTCCTGCACTTACCTACCGATTCCAAATGCTCCATTTATCCCACTTCTGAAATGGTTAGAAATTATATGTCAGAACATATGGTTATCTGAAATAATAAGAAAAATATCTTAAGTTAACTCGAAAGTCAGCAAAATATTTGTGTGAACAAACTACAGCCTGAGTTGATGTAATAATAAGGTAATCAGTAGTTAACCTATGCATTCATTCTCTCCCGGATACTGCTTCTGATGAGGGGTATTAGATTCGCAGTAGTGTGAATGACTATGGAGTTTCCATTAGAAGGCATATCAGCTAACAAAGTGAAAATCCAGGAACACTTCAAACTAGAAAAGGGATTTTGTTTATGGCTATAGAGAGAAGTATATTTCCTTGAATATCCACAGCCTGCATAGTTTGACAATGTGAGGTCAACAAAAGCCCACCCAGAAGTACTGTCCTGATGTAGATATCCACAACAAAATAGTGAACTAAGAACCACCAGAAAGAGAGGCATGCCAGTGACCTACTATCTAAGTAGAATCAGAATAAAAACCAAAATAAAATGAAAAGGACTTCATTAATTGTGAAAGGAAAGCTAAGAAAACTACTCACTAGAAGAAAACATTCTGATGGGAAGGGGGGAAATGGATTCTCGTGTTGGTATTTAATAGTGCAATCAATAATAATTGTAATGGACACAGAAAAGGAAACATTCTTACAACCAAAACCTATAGATTTTTGAGGAGCTTGCAAGAAGTGATAATTTAAATGGAGTTACAAATATACCATCAGCCATTTCTTCAGGACTGACTTTTACATAAGATAAAAGCTGAAATTGACATCTCAGAGATAAAAGTTATGGGTAAGAAAATGCTATATGAGGAGTTAGGAAATATGTAAAAGTCAGAGGACAGTCATGAAATTAAGCATGTAGAACTATGGCAAAAAATTAATTAAATGTTTCATAAAAGTTGCAATGAGTTTTTGCTATATAAGGAGTTTTAGTCAAACTTGACCCCAAACTTCAGAGCTACAGACAAAGACAATATGAAATAAGCTTTCTAAATTGCCACTTACTGAGATGGTGTTGAAGCACAGAATGTTCATTTTCAATGGACCAGGCAACAGAAACATAGGTATTTATTTTATGTAAGAATAGGTAACATAAGAATGAAGTATAATCTGGAAAAAAAAAAAAAAAAAAAAAAAAAAAAGAAGCAGATTTCAATCAAATAGTATTTTCTTGAGAAAGTACAGATATAATTTTTGTTATAAAAATTATGAGTTAAACTCCTCAGATGTGCCTAAAAAAAAAAGTGGACAAGGAAGAATCAGTACTAATAACACATATTCTGAGTTATTTTTTAACTGAAGTATCTGACAGCATCATTCTGCTGTCCAGTCCTACTTGATGTGCCCACCACATTCTACATAGCATCCAACTGCTAGTCCAGAAAGCATAGGCTTTCCTCAAGTCCTGTCTTTTATCTCCCAGCTGTGTTCAAATGCCTTTGATATGCTACCAATGGCACTAGACACTGTTCAAGCAGGTGAATAAATCCCTGAGTGTTTTCTGTACCAATTAAATATAGAAAAGCATAAGAAGCAAGAATATTATGGCTGACATGCACAATCATTATCAAAATAAAAACACTTTCAGTGCTTCAGAAAGTAGAAACTTGACCTTTTCACAAAGGTTAAGTGTCATTGCACAAGAGTCTCTATCATAGCAAAGAGTGCTGCTGTAAGTCAGCACTTTAATTACCTGACTGATTTACACTTCCAGTTTATTTACCTCTTCTCAACAGCCAGCTCATCTTTCATCTTCTGTGTGCAATCACAAGCAGTGTGAAATGTTATTAAAATGGTTAGGCATAATTGATAAAGAGGCAATTTCCCAGCATGCTTAAATGACTTTCAGCAGGACTTGTTTTCTTAAGTTGTTTTTAAGATCCTGCCCTAAAGGTTCTCTAAAGCCTGGCTTCCAAACTCAAGACAGCTGTGGTTTCATGCAGAAGACACTGCCTAATTCAGTGGATTAATGTATGAGACTAGTACAGCAAAAATCTCTCAGTACAGAGGCAGGGTATGCAATGCAAAAGATCCACCTGGGAGGTAGGAAAAAACCTGACATGCTTGCAAGAAAGTAAATACAGAATTAGAGTATTTTTCATTATCCCTGTTCACTTGCAATTAAGAAAACTGGCATAACTGCCTCCTTACTAGTGATTCCAGAAGGGTAGCCTTGCTTGACTCTTTGCATAGATGTCCATTTTCAGTTAAATGTGGTCCATAGCCTTTCCTGATTACCTAAGGATGAAGGAAAAAAACCCTTTGCTTATCTTACTTCAGCTACTTCAAAACCATTTTTCCACAATATTCATTAAAATTGATTTGTCTTCCAAGGTGATTCTTATTTTATAGACCCATAAAGTGGACATAGAAATAAAGGCTTTAATCTGCATGTCTCGTTTTGAGGAGCAATTTTCTTTTAGGCAAAACTAAGGTCCTATTCCAAACAGCCTAATTTCTGATTACTACAGCCTGAGTAAGAGGCTGTTTTATTCTTATCAGCAGAATTTTATTAAAAGGGAACCTACAGCCTTCAGCAGACAAGAAACATTATCTGAACTCTGCCTTCATCACCTCATCAAAGCAGATTTATCGAAAATTGTGCATGTCTAAGGGACTGAGTACTTTGTTGAAAAGACTGTATTGCAAAGAAATGACATCTACATTATCAAGGACAGAATGTTACTAGATTTATAAACTGCCAGGCATCATAAAAGAAATTGCTGGCTGAAGCTATATACTGTTTGCCATGTGATGTCACACTGGATATAATGTAACAGGATCTGGCATATCAGTGGTACGATTAAAGGATAATATTAGTACTGTGCCTTTTTAACTAAGGAATAATTCAGTTCCTAGGGGATAAACGGGAAGACTGAAGAGCTAGGAGCTTATGACTTGAGATTACTGCAAAGAAAAATAATTCATTACTATATCTTCAACTCCTATTTTATGAATGTGCATCAAAAGTTGGTTTGATAATTGGTATTTGCAACTAGTCCTGAGTTTTAATAATGTATTTAGAATTTGCTTTTTGATTAGCTTAAGACAGTAATTTCATTAAACCTTAAAACATTCATTTTAGAAGAATCTGTGTTTAGAATGTCACTTGAAGAGATGGCATTTCAGTCTCTATTCACTAAAGAAGTCCAGTTATAAAGGGATCAGATTATCCATCTGCTTCAGCTCTCCAAGTCAAATCTCTTCTCAATTTTTTCTAACAGCCACAGTTTTCTTGAAATGAGTTACGCTAGCAGCGTGATGCTTCTCATCAGTAATTGCCTACTTCATATATTGATACATTAAACCTTACACCATAAAGACTGATTCTCTGTCTCTTTGGTCTCTGCATACATTTTACTGAATGTATCGTTTCTAGCATGTGTTCTATGCTTACAGCTGTAGAGACAGTACATGATGTACTAATAATACAGATAATAATACAGATTTTGAAAGCTTTGTTGAAAACAGCTTCTACATTTTACTGAGAAAATAATCTCCTTGGTCTCTACTGCCAGTATCTCTGGTTCCAGAAATTATTCTATCAGGGGAAAACAAACTGAAGTCCTAGTGCTCTCAGTAGCAAAACTGTAACTGCAGTGAATCTAGGAATTTATTTTTTATCTTTTTTGTCTGCAAATGGTATCTACCAACAATCACACCACTGTTAAGAAGAGCTATGTACAGAATTGATTTGCAAAACTAAATGTGTATCAGCAATAATGCATTTTTGCATTCTGCTAGGAATCAAAACAACTATCCCATGATACATTGAAGCAGATAGTTAGGTACTAGCCCATTGACAATGGAGACAGGACTCTCAGGGGGATTTGTGCTGGTTCCAGTCAAGGCCAGCACCTTATTTTCCTCAACACACTCCCAGAATCAAGCCATGAAAAGACAGCAGCTGCCACCAACAAGCAACAGAAATACAAGGAGAAAGGATTCACCCTAAAACAGCAGGTGAGTGAGGAGCTGAACCCAGTATTTCATAAATGACCTAGCTGTCAAATGACTGAGAGTGACTGGCATATGGAAGATACAGTGCTGTGATGGGGTTTAAGGGACCATCACACTGATTCTTCTTTAGGATGCCACTACTGGTCTTGGAAGCTGACTTACACCAAGGAATCTACAAAGCACCGGAAAATGTGCTCATGCTCAGACATGAATCCAGTGTTACGATTAACTGGCATGATTTTGTCTTGAAGTAGTAGCCTGCTCTCAGACAACTCTGGGGCACAGTTCAAGGAACAGCATGTACAAGGGACTGTTCCTAATAATAGGCAACCAACCTAATGGGAATCATCCTGGCTGTGGGGTGGGAGGTATGGGATAGAGCCTGGGATGTAAGCTGTGCATGCTGTTTGGCCCTAGAAACAGTGAAATGTTCCTGGACTGTTTATTTACCAGTAGAGATATAGCCTGGAACTAGCTTTAGTTAGCTTCAGTTCTCCGGCTTTAAGGTAACGCTACCAACATCTTTTGCAAAGCATTTTGTCATCTATTTAGAAAAAATATTGGTTAAAATGAGACTTGGTTATTACGTTCTCTCAGCCCAACTAAAGTTCTATTAAGAAAAGAATCACTCTTTCACTATGTTCAGGTCTTCTCATTTTCAAAACCCTTCCCATCTTAGCTCCCCACTACTTAATGATTTTCATCTCTTATCACATTACCATCAATGCACTCCCTCTTTTCTGCAGATGATGCCAGCCCTAGTTGTTGCCTTGCCTTACTTCTGCCCAAAATATCTCTGTGCTTCCTACTGAGACAGTGTACTGGTGCTGGCTGATTAATTTACTACATTCCTACCTTCAGTTGCCTCTGAGGGCCTACTTCTATGTAACTTTTACAGCAAGTCAGTCAATATATAACTTAGAAGTGAACAGCTCAATAAAACTAAAGTTTATTATAGTCACTAAAAAAAAAAAATAAGCAGAGGTATGTGGTTTTTTCCTCTGTTAAGTCCTTTGTTGGTTTTTTTTACTGAAAAAAAAACAAACAAACCATTGAGACAAGTATCATACCTATCTCTTTAAGTTTACAAGCTTATAAACTTATAGGTTCCAAGCAGAATGGTATAAAAGTATCATAAATTACAACATAATTAGTATTGCATCAAACTTGGTAGTACACTACCACACCAGCACGACCCAGCTCTAGACATAATATATATCCTGGTTGTGTTGTTGCTTGCCAGAACAGGTATAGTTACAAACCCAAACCTGCAATATTGTGGGTTTAGGTGTATTTCAGAATTTTTTTGTAACTAGAAACTGAACATGTTTATAACAAACTTGTAATCACTAATCCCTTTTACCAGTTGAGAATAACAACAGGTGTCATTTTGTCATAATTTTCAAACCACTTGCCACTGCTTTGTTTCCAAGTTGCATGAAACATTATTATAATTTATGTGTGCAGCCTGGCTCTTAGCACTACTCAATCTTTAATGTCCCCGTTATGTTGCTCTAATAGGTATTCTTTCATACAACTGTTTTTCTCCCTTCTCAAACATAATGAATCTCTAAGTCCAAGACCTGTATTTCTGTTTCTTCTAACATTTTCTTCTCATCTTCATCATTGTTCTACTGTGAAGCTTCTCTGACATTAAAGCAGAAACAAAAGGGTTTATTTCTGGGTCTAAACATTTTCCTGCAACTTTCTTGGTAATCTAAAAGTTCCTCTATTACATGGATTTTTCATAATTTGATCACAACTAGCCAAGTCCAGTAGTCACTCTGAGCAAAAGTCCTATAATTGCATATCAGCTGCATATGTTACAGATTATATAGAATTCTAAAGCATTACTGTTGGCCTCAAAGCATTGTTATTAAAGGTAGTTTACAAAAGTAACTGAAATAAATACGCAGTCATTACACTAGTATATGTAACCTGCCATATAAGTTCTCCTTTCTTAAAATTATCAGAGTAAAGTTGTATGCTCCCAGAGTAGAGCTGAAAGCAAGGAGGAATACCCAAGAATAGCTCAACTGTCATGGGATGTTTATTTCAGGATACTTGAATCCAGCCTCTTTTTTCCTCCCACTTTGGACAGGAGAGGGTACTTTCTGAGATTAAGACACCAGAATCTAATTAACTACCTGTGCGCCAGGGATCTTTTCCTTTGAAAAAACAAATAAACAAACCCCATAACAAAAAACAGACAAAACACAAAACAAAACCAAAACAAGAAGAAAGAAAGAAAAAAAAAGCTGCTTCTACTCTCATGGAAGAAATACGAGGTTTACTGGAAGAGCACTTCTCAGCATCTAAAGCTATGAGAAAAAATGGAGTCACAGCAATATTCAATACCTAATACTGCTGCCAAGCATTAGGCAACCTCCTACTGTGTGACCACTGTGTCTAATAATTTTCCTAGTTTAGCTGTATGAATCAAGAATATATTTCTTAAAAAAAAGTTTCCTTTGTTCTTTTGAGAATGTAGGTTATATATCTTGTTTCATAATGAATAATATGAATAATTATGTATTCAGAAACAAGCATGGCTCTAATATTTTAAAGTAAAAAAGGAGCTTTGCTTAACTGCTTAACTGCTACTTTGCAGATCCCTGTTTTAGGTCAGAGACGTTGCAGTCAATGCATAAATACATTAAAAGCTCAGGTACCCATATATAATTAAAACAGCATAGCAGCAATAATTCTTACATGTATATTTGCCATTGCTGTACATAATCAGGTGTTCTAGCCCTCTTAGTCAAAGCAGATAATAGTAAGAAGGAAGTAATGTGCTTTTAATTTATCCAGTGGCTGGCTGCTTAAAGATCTCACAGAGGATAGAGATGAAGTAATTCTCTTTACTCTTGGTGAAGGGACGTGAACCTGTTACCATCACTGAAAACACATGAAAAAGAGGATGCTATGGGATGACACAGGTAAGAAGACTGAATCCCCTGCAGCTAAACAGGAATCTTTGTATTCTGCTTTGCAGGAATAACTCACTATACCCTATACAACTGCACCTAGAATAGAATGCTGAGTTACAAGGTCTATTCCATTACTTTTTAAATTACAAAATTTATAAAAATTTGGTAACGCAGGAAACGGAAGCTGGAAAGTTCCCTAATGTAAAGCCCACAGAGGGACACTAGATGCCTTAGTTGCTAAGCAGAGGTAAATTGAAAGCTACTGTAGCCTTCTAGCCCAGTAATACTGTATTGCCATTGCTAGGAACAGGCCACTGAGTTTGCAAGTCCTCAAAGCAGAGTCTTGTCAGACTTGTCTTGTCTGAACCTGTCTTGAATGCTTACATATTTATTTTTATTTGCTTTAGCTGTGACAACAATTGGTCTAATTTATTTTTTCTAAAAAAAATGATAATCATATTTTTCTTTTCTAATGGCTGTGTTTGAGTTAGCTTACATTTGATTATTTCTATGTTAGGCTTACAGTTTTTGTACAAATAGTAGTAGTAAGCAGTTACTCCTTTTATAACGAGGTATTTATGACTGATGTAGTGATGTTGTGTAGAGAAATACAGTCCTGGTCTGATAGTGGAAGCCCTGAGAACTGGGAACATGGGATGTAGAAGAAGGAGCACAGGCACAGGATGATCAGAGACAGGGTCCAGGCTGATAATGGAGATCCAATGGCTCTAATAAACACACCCACAGCTGGTTCAAGAAATGCAGACCAGGAACTGAACAACTAGTTTTAGGCATGACAGAACAACAAACAAGGCTCTGACAGACATAAAATGCACCACATCATACACTAAATTTGAATGTAACTTGCAGACTAAGAGCAAGATTTAAAAGCATGTTATCAAGTATAGGAGCATTGACATTATGCTCCTTTCAGCAAAGGGCTTGAATGCCCCCACACATACACACCAAACTACAGCCATTGAAGTTAGGATCCAGACAGGCGGTGGAAGGGTGAACACGGCATGAAGGGAAGGAGAGGAGATTAGGAGTTGTGTGTGTAACACAACCCTGTGTTTGTTTACTGCATTTGGTAAAGACACTGTCCATGTTTGCTGTTCTTAAGATGTGCAGACAATGTAGCAGCTGGATTAATCTGCAACCAGCATGTTGAAAAAGGGCAATATTCATTCCAAAATCAGTAAGCACATTGCTGATTTTTCATTTTTAACTTTTGCTATTAAGTGGCAAAATATTGGGAAAAGATACTCAGATACACATAATACCTAACAAAGGAAAGACATGGCATTTAAAAAGAAACACACTCCCCTTTCATTTATATGATGTTTTTTACAGGATTGTGTTTCTCTTGAAACTAGATTGATTGCATAGACTCCAAACATTAAAGCTTCTGTTTAAAGCAAATGAACAAACAATTTATCTTTGCCACGTACAGAAAACAGTTTTGAACGTTTTTAGAAATTATATGCTCAGAGTGATAAAGTAATCACTAGGAAAAGCAAGTGGGTCTATCCCATGTACAAATTTATACTATTAAAAAGACTATTTATCATTCTTGTCTAAAAACCATAGTTCATTTAGAAAAAGTACCCTTTCCATCACCACAGTTAGAGTCCGGAATTTAAAGAACTCTCACATAGCTCTCTTGGTTTTGGGTGTGGATTAGGCACTGTATGATTTTTCTTTAAATGAGCACATTCTGAAGAATTTTGTTTTCTCCTGACAAACTAATATAGAGTCTGACACATTAGGGAAGTAAGTACAAAAGGTGTTCAAATAAATAATTTCAGTCATTCACCTTTCTGTGTAGATAACATTTCAGTTAATACTGGAAAATTATGGAATGCTGCAAAGTATTAAACCTCACAGAATGTAAGAATACAAGCTGGGAGTTACTTCCAGCAGAGTCTGATACCTTAATCATACTGAAGAGTATTTGGTTTTGAGGATAACATCACTAGAAGAAAAATAACTAGTTATTTGTGCTAACTGCTGCTCAGCATGTGTAAAGCTTCCACAACTTGGTCCTACATATTTATTCAGAACTCAAAGAATGTATCAATTCTAGAAAGATTTAATTAAATTTACCACATTAGTAACAAAATATTTTGAGAACTGAAAAGTTAACTTAGGGAACTGAACTTCTGAAATTAAAGTATTACGCTTTTCTATGTCATGTTCATGCCTTCATCTTTCAGGAAAAATGGAACAGTAGGATTCTTAAAGGTTGGTTTTGATCACCCTGACAAAGTAAGTAGGCTATTTGCACGCATCACTTGGATTAATTCTGCAAGTACATATCTGTGGGAAGGAGTTAGTTCACAGCAGTGACAATATGGGGGTTTTGGACAGAAGTGTTTGAGGCAGAGTGGAATCCGTGTTGATTAGGCCTTTGAAAGTTTTTCTGTATGTCTTGGCAGTATGTGAGGAGCAGGAATCATGATTTTCTACATAGTCTAAGACTAGTTTTGTATAAATCTTTTCAATTTCAACCTGTTTGCCTCATCTAGAGTGTTCTGTCATTGAGTGCTCCAGTTTCCATCCTCCCCAGCTCCATCCACTGTTAGAAGCAAGAAATCTCTGGCCACTCTAAGAATGTAGAGGAAGTAGCAATTTAAGAGGTAGTGTATAAATATGAATCGTCAATGTGTGGCAATGAAGACTCACCACATTTTCTACCATGGGTCTTTTCAAACAGCATTTAAATGACAGGCATGGCATAAAATTATAGACCACATTTATTTGATTTCTTTAGTTGTATCTATGCTATAAATTAATAAAGTAAAACAAAAGCTGAGAAGTTGGGGCTTTTTTGTTCCTGGAAGAGAATGGCTTGCATCCATGGCTCCTAAAACATCCCCCCAAAACAGAGGGGTCATGTCTCTATCTATTAACATGCCTTTAGCAAAAATAACTTCCTTTCTACCACATGTAGTTCAGAGAAGAACAAACATGACTGAGGTCTAATGAAATCAGTGTTGGATGAAAAAGAAGTCATGTATACAAGACACACTTTTATAAGTGTCACCGTGCATGAAGAAATACTAGCCCTTCTTCTATGTCCCAACAAAGCATGCAAAAACAGAAGTCCAGTAGCAGTGACAAGCTTCTCCTACCATGCAAAAAAGTTTATTATAAAAGCTTACTGAGTGTAAATACAGTCTCAGAAGCCACAAGCGCACTGAAGCCACTGTGAAGCAAAGGCTCATTTATGGGATCACCTTCACAGCTCTATGATTACACTAGTGCTCTACTGTTTTATACAAGAGGACGGTGTCCTCTAACCTATCTGGTGAGAATATTTTTTGGGGAATTACCCTGATCTCTACCGTCACTGCAGCACTTTTGTTTAACTATTACTTTTTTTTTTTTTACTGGAAAATGCTGTAGGCAGAAGATAATCTGGATATAAAGCTTTTCAGCTACATAAAACTGGTGTTGAAAAGAGCAAGACCTCAAGTTTTCTTCACGACTATGTAAGTTATGCTCCTTTACACTTCATGTGATACAATTGGTATTCTAGAACAAGATTTTAGCTAAACACCTTAGAGTACGCTGGTTAATGTATTTTATACAAAGCTTTTGAGTTTCTTTTAGTAAACAACAGGATAAAACAAACAAGTCTTTTATTACATTTAAAATGCTGATCTCTGAGCTGTTATTAATTTTAGGGTAGGATGGAGGGAAATAAAGACTGAAATTGCAAAATACTCTGGTACTGGAACACCTACAGTAAAAGCATTTTAAAACTTCTATATCAAACATTTCTGCATGTCATGGGTGTACTTTCTTATGCTTATCTGCAAGTACCACATTACAATCTGATGAGTCAGAGATAAACAATTTTTGACCAAAGCCGTTAAGTTTCATAAGGGAAACACTCATCCTAGTAAATCTGGCATAAGCATAATCTTCTGTAGTTTCTTTTCTCTTTAAGACACAAATACCCTCTAATGAGAAAAAATCTTCAGCATGTTGCAGTTCTTCAAAATTTCTAACATTAGAAGTTGTCTTTGGCAATGGCATATTACAGCAGTAAAGGTATGTGTACTTTTCGTAAATGCAAAATAACTTGGAATATTGGGTAAAAATTGACATATTTCTGTTTTATCAAGGGGTTTGGGATTCTGAATTGAACCTTATGATATTTAACTAACTTCAGGGCATATGTTTTTTGGAAAAAATTCTACGGATTCTGAAAAAAAAAGCAATCAAAAATTTGGGGTTTACTTCCAATACTACCTCAGTTAACATTTACAAAGGTTTAGCCACTAGATATTATTTAGCACATTATTTAGTATAAATAGTTTTGTTATCTCCGTTCAGAATCATAAGTTGCATTTTTGAACATTCAGGCCTTAATTCACTGTTTGTTTAATGTCAACTACAGTAATTCTTTCAGACATCTCTCATGCTTGAATGTAAGTATCCTGCTAAATATTTACTGAATTACACAAACACTTCAACATTCAGCCACATCAAGCAATCATAAGAGTAAATTCCATTTATGATTTTTTTGTCTCTTTTTTATTCTTTGAAAAGAAGGATTTCTGCTTATTTCTCTTATTAAAAAAGTAAGTTTTGTTGAACACAACATAAAGTCTTTTACAGATGCCTGCTGACATGTTTATTAAGCATTTTAAGTGCTTAATAACCATTATTTTCCCCTCCCTTTATTGAAGAAGGGAACTATACAGTACATAGCTCAACACACAGCTCTTTTAAAAGAGCAGTTCTAGTTTTTTCTTCTCTATGGCAGTTATTATCCATTCCTTTGATGTCATTTTTTTCTACCTGTGTAAGCCATTTTAAACGCCTCTGCTGTATTTCTGAGTTGCGATTGCTTTAATGAATATTCACAATCACGTTTTTATGTGAAATCATTCCCTCCTTTGGCTATTCTAGGACGAATTTACTTCATAATAATGGCATTAAACACAGAATAAATTAAATGTGTTTTTTTATTGATCTATCCTGTGTTTTCAAGTCAATTTTCTATACTGTATTGTTACAACTGAAGAAGAAATAATTTACATAACTCAGTATTTGCTAATATTATACAACAAACTATAAAAGATTTCATATAATTATGAAACAAAGAAATGTAGTTATTGAGTTAGTTTACAGTTAATTTTCCCACAATCAGTGGCGTAACATTTAAGGAAATGATAAAATGAGTATATAATCAATATTCTTTGGTATTGCAGATCTACCTAATGTAAGCTTTAAATATATATGGAAAGCCAGATAATTTGTAAAGCAAAGCCTTGAAAGATATAGAATGATAAATTAAGGTAATTTGTGTGAATATTTTGAAACTGTGATAATTCGTACAATGACTACATTGTAGTGATGGTACATTCAAAAACCTCACACACCTAGTAAAATGAGGTTGTCCAGTTTTGAACTCTGTCTAATGCAAACGTTGTTGTGTAAACCCTATGGACAGATTAAGATGAGATTGTATGCCAGATTTGAATGTGCAATCCCTACGTTCATATTACAGTAAGTAAAAGACACCCTTGAGCTTTGGATCTTCATTGTGTCATCATAATGGCACAAAAAGACAAGTCAAGGAAAGGGCACTTGACATCATACATGTAAGTAACAGACAGAACCTGATAAAAATGTTTAGCAAAAACATTCATTTGAAATAAACTGCTTTTAACTGGAACGCCATAAATTTCACTTAAGGAAACTACCATTCCTGTGGTTGTGGGAACTTCTATAGACTTTACTGAATTATACAATGCAATGTGATACAATGCAGTAACAGAGGTCTAGAATTAAAGCAGTAGATAAATGGAAGAAAACTGACACATGTGGACTCAGGAAGAGAAGAGAGGGGAGAAGATGACAATGGAGATAGGTGTGATTGCACAGCTGACTGCTCTAAGGGTCTCAGAATTATTGATAACAGTTAATGGGAAAACAGAGAGGATACTCAACAAAATTAATTAGGGAAAAGAAAAAGCACATGTGTGGCATCTGGCATTTTTACACAGCTGCTGTAAGGGCCTCTTGCCGATTAGAAGAAAAACACAGCAGGTAGGTTGCTTTGTCTTTGACTACAGTGCCACTGAAAAAAGGGAACATGGTTTTTTCTCCTGCCTTGTATCATTTATAGTTTGCCTCCACAGCTGGTGGCTGAGATGTATTACTGTACCGTTTCTCAAAGCTTCCCTCTGACCTTTGTTGATCTGTATTCTATTAACTACCTTGCTCTCTTAGATGCATCAACTGAATTGCCTGACTGAAACAAGGGACAAAACTAATACTAGTAAGGTTAGTACTATCACTAGTTCACTGAGACTTGGAAATATTTTCCTTGCATCCACTCTTCCTTGACTTCACTGTATGGTTTTGACAAAAATGATCAAATTTTTTTTCCACAGTACAGAATGTCTCATTACATACCAGGCACACTTTTCTGCCTTTGAGTTCTACATGGATGAATGGCTTTCTAAGTCTGCCTGATAGTTTCTGGTAAACTAAAAATCCAAATTATCAATGCTGTGCTTTAAAACTGGTTTCTTTCCTTATATGGGCTCCTGGTTACTCACAAATAACATGGTTTTCCAGAACCGGAACTTTTGTCTGGCTCATGAACAATTCCAGTATATGTCAGATAATCACAACAAATTAACTAGATGCACAATTTAGTTGTAACTCATGTTAAATGGGAAAAACTATAGAAATTAAATAAGCAAAATTGTTTAATTCTAATTCTTTCTTATTGGTGACCTGTGTAGTCATCAAATAGCTGAGCAAGATGATACAATATGTAAGTGTACCCAACAAGTACTGACTTCTTAAGAGTTTTTTGACCATTTTTGTACAAGTATAAGCAGCAACACAAACTAAAAATACAAGTTTATTGTAATATACTGGCTTGGCTTGAGTATTACAATGGTAATTACACACAGAAACACATGTATTGTACATATGTTTCAATAGCTTACTAAGTTCAAGATTTGCACATGATAAAATGGAAAGGGAAGTCATGGGCTTAGTCTCTTCACCCTGAAAACGTAACAGTAATGGAGTTACTTTGAGGATACTGCCTCACTGAGGATTAAGGCAGCTATAATTCTGCTTTTCCCAGTATTTATAACGTTTAACAGCATCTCTGTTTGCCGATTTGCTTTTATGATGAAAGCTGCATAGAAGGATTATTTATTGCCTCTGAGTTCTGTGCTGTTATCCTTTTTGCTCTTCAAACCTTGCTAGGCCAATTAATATTCCTTATCTCTAAGAAGGGTAGTTCTTCTTATCCCCAAATACATGTGGTTTTACAGCAGCTCCCAACACACCAATTATTCTAGAATACCAGTATGATTTCATTATATTATGGATAAGTGCAGACTTTGTTCTACCTATGAAACTAAAAAAAAAAAATGCAGAACATAATACTTCAACATTTTGCTTTTTGCATTCTGCTTCAATTTTTCTATCTTATCCTTTTATAGAAAAATGGGTACTCAACACAGCTGAAAGCAAAAATCTAACATTTAAATATCTAGTGAAACTATAATGAATATATTTATTTTTTTCAAAAGGAATATTGTCATTTTCTGTTCACAGTTGAAGCCAAATCAATGAGAATTTACTCAGGTAACTGAGTAGTGGTGAAAGGGGGACGTAAAGAGTTCAAATCATGCACAAGAACTGATACTCAGCTTCACACAGATGCTGCTCAACCCAGTGACCTGGATTTTCAGCAGATGTCACATGGGCCTTCTAGACCTATAGTAAAATGGATCTGTATTAATAATTCATTACTGCCTTTCCTCTCTAAACACTACAGCCATTTATGTAATATTGAGAAACTCCAGTGTTGTGCTCTTTATGCCACCATCTTACATAAAGAAATGTACATCTACCTCACTTCTCCTTTCTCCAGGCTCTACAACTGCAATACATTATTTAATGATAAACAACATTATCTCCTGTCAGTACTGATTAGAAATGTGGTTGCTTAGCACCATCACACAATTGTAGTACTGAATATGGAATAAAACAAAAAAAATTAATTAATTATATTTTGATGCCTTATAAAATTTGATAAAACAAAGTTTGTAATTTGATAGAAGATGAAGTGCCTCTCCTATATGGGCAGACCACTACATTTGGTAGAACCCATTCTGCATCTTTTTTTAAAGCACCCTTTTACAAGCTTCTTTTTTGTACTCTGCTCAGAAGGCTGCATTATGGCATTACTTACAAATTACAGTGGATTCACCCTGAAACATGAAAATCTCAACTGTAAGGCATATTTAGCTTACATGTAAAAACAGTCTGAACCACAAATTTCTCAATGTGAAAGTTCATAGAATTAACTCTATGTAATTAATTACTAATATTCACATTGTTTCAGAAATATTAGAAAGCATTTCATATTCATCAAAGTACAACTGTATTTAAGAGCTGCTGCTTATAGCACCAATCATTGCAAAAGGTCAGGATATAACATTCATTGCCCATTTTTCTAGTTCCAAAATGTTTCAAAGTGATTTACAGTTGTGACATTTTGCATATGTTTAAGTTTTAGGTATAAGTAACAAACTAAAATATATATCAATAAACAGATAAATCCTTGTAAGTGATTTCCTAAATTTTTCCACTTAGAGTGACCAGGTAAGGGGATGATAGCCCTCACTCTGCAATAAAGTGCATTTAATTTTAAGAAGAAATGACATTGATATTTTATCCTATTTTTATATAAAAGCTATTTAAGGCTACAACTATATATATTTAGAGCAGTAGGTCAAAAAAACCAGAAAACACTGTCTTACCATAATTTCACCAATGTATTTTTTTTCCCGTCTTGATGGAAACTGCAGAAAGATTTCCCCATAAGAATCACAGAATGTATGATCCATCTCACTCAATTTTGACATATAAATTCAGACCACTACATTTACTGATTCATCAAGTTCAGTGGAGGGAGCTAGGTACACTCATTTACAGAATAAAACAGATTTCTCTTGAATGTCTTTCTCACTCCATTTGCTGAAGTGGGGCTGGTTAATATTTCCTCATAAGAAGAACAACAATTTACCATTTTAAAAAATAAAACTTTAACATTTCCCTCTTAAAAGCATGTCTTTGTCATTAGGGCCTTTTTCTAAGAATTGCCTTCTAAAAACCAATTTGACAGCCTATCCTTGTCTATGTACATTTATATTTTGTGATCTGTTCTGAAAGTATTTCAAAAACACGGACAATATTCTCTGTCTTGAAGGACAAACTTATAAAGAAAATTAAAATTCTTTTACTCATCTTCTGTATCTGTAGCTTATTTGATATATGATTACAGGCAAAAATACATGTGTGCAATATATGAACACTCTCAAAGATATATACTCCCTTTTTTTCCTATCTTTCTCCTGAAATGCTTTGTGTTCCATTCATTTGAAACCGTTCCAGAGATGAGTACAGGATGTCTGGTTTTACAGCCAAACCAGAGGCACTCCTTATAACTGTGATCTGGGAAATGGAGCCACTCATTTTACAGCCGAACACACCTCTGTCTTCCACAATGTCTCTACAATGTATTATATTATGTCCCTGTAATGTTTTATACTGTAATCTATAATGCATTTTTTTATTTTAATCTTTCAGTTCTTGTTCAAGACAGTAGATATCATATCCTAAGGTTCATGCTGCAGAATGCCAGCAACGCTGACATCTTTTTATGTAGAAGAAAGTCCAAATGTCACTTAAGAACTTGTGGGTGGCAGACTGGGAAAATTCTCTCTGTAGCCATAGGCAGGGTGTTAGTTACCTTGCTCTGCACGGTCGCTACATTGTTGCATCGCATGGTTAGAAAGAGAGGTTCATGGCGATGGCAGTGTAGGCTGGCATGAATAGGTTAACCAAAACAGAAGAAAACGGAATTTTAAACTTCCTTTAAAGACCAGTTCTTCCAAGTTCAGGCTGGAGCATAGAAGACTGACATAAGTAAAGACAAGACACTTTAAATGATCTATGGGGTTAGGGGGTTGCTTTTTGAATTTTGACGAGGATACTCTTTTTGGAGGCCTTGTTAAGTTCTGAGATTATGTGGGAAGGAAGGGAAGAGAGCTGACAGCGGTAAACTGGGAAAACAAAGCTTTTCCAGTATTTTCTGTCAAAGAAGAGCTCAGCCATACTTTTATTTCAGTGTCATTGGCTGCTTTAAGTTGCCAGGTAGTATTTTACATTTTTTCTGTATTTTCAAAACTCTCATCATTGCCACTGCTGGATGGCTGGAATAGATGCCCGGTCATTGGCTGCCAAGACATCAGGAATATGCTCATCTGATGGCAAATATAGTATCACACGCACCATAGAGGGGACTTAAACAGTAAAAAGAATATAGACACTTGTGGGTTGATATATGACACATTATTCTAGAAATAGGTCATGTTCTTGCCAACAGACATTACACTACCACATCCAACTCTATCAAAGAGGTTTTAGAAGAGGTGGGAAGATGATTTTTTGAAATAAATCTATATTTTTACTCATCTACATCATATTAAGAAATAGAAGAATAAGGAAGGTACAGTTTTAATTAGTTCCATGTGTAAGCCATTCACTGCATAGGAAATGAGAGGGTTAGGGGAAGTTCAAGTATTTATTGTAATTACTTGTTTAGGAATCAAAATAAATAATAATAAAAACAGGTTATGACTTTCATAACTAGGTGATGTGTTCTAAGGGCAAAAAAGGCAGTATGATCCAGTGAGCAAATTACAGGCTGAATCATGTTGTAGTTTATATTTTAATAGCAACCTGTAATGTTTATGTGGGCGTTAAAGCCTAGGTTTTGGGGTTTTTACTTTTAAAGATTAACTGATATTTCAGAAGGAAAATTATTTATTTGGAGGATCTGTGGTAGATTCTTTCAATTTTTTGTTCTTTGAATATAAAGATCACGATGTAAAGAAGGAATTTTAAGTAGATCTGGTTGTTCTTACAGAAAGACAAATACCTTCACTTTGGTTTGAGCCTTATTTCTGAGGAAAGCAACATGGGATAAATCATAATTCTGTGAAGGCAGAGTACATAAGGAGGACATTTTATGCAGTCCACTTTAGTTGTCTAACTTTACTAGTTGTACTGCCTTCTTAAATGTTGCAGGCTAGTTAGATCTTTATTCGGGGTTACACTTCCATTATTTTGAATTCTACCACCATATGCAGAGCCTGAACTATTCGTGGTGTTCAACTGTCATGCTTGTAATGACATATATATGGTCTGATTAAAGGAACTTGTAAGGAGGAGCACTTGTTGCAATGAATATTCTTTGTATGGTGAAAGAGTTAATCTTAACTGTCCCAAAGTCCAATAATTCAAGATTAGGTGATAATATATATATCGCGTACACAATGCTTGATTTCACATATGTAGAGATAATTTCTCAATGTTATGTATTTTTTATTTTGTTTAGTCTTGATCGGTGATATAAAGCTATAGTTCTTGACTGCTAAGCTGTTACTAAAGGAAATAGCATCATGTTTGTAGGCATATATATCATTTATATATATAAAAACATATACAGTTTATATAAGCAGAACATATATAGCAGAGATTGCAATTCTTAAAATTAAGATAGTGTCTTGAAACTGAATTAGATATAAATTGCTGGAGAAGTTTGTTTCCATTGGAGAACACCTTCAAAATAATTATAAAAATATTCTAATTGCCTTTTAAATGTGTTTTCCAGCAGTCATGGTGATTTGCACACACTTTTTCCTTTTAATAGCAGCAGAATGACAGTCAGGCTATTTCATTAGAAAATGACATAATCATTAAGAATGTTTTCAGTACCAGGACATCTCATAAATTCTGGCATATGAAATCATATTCCAGATTATGAACTTATTTACAAGACTCTAATTTATTTTTTTAACAGCAGTATCATTACTTTTCCTGTCTTTCATGCAGGTGTTCATAACTTAGACTAAATTCAAATTTCTTAGCAATGTTGAAAGAAGGATATTTCAGAAATGTATTGACAAAAGAGGAAAAAAAGAAAATATGAACACACAGGAAAAGTGTTTATGTCAAAAATTTTGCTATATGATCTGGACAAGATAATCAATTTTTATTCATTCACAGTAATTAGGCACAACCTGCAATAATAGGGAGTATTATTTATCAGAAACTGAAGTTGTCTGTTAATGATGAACTATTGGATGTTTTTATATTTCAGCAAAAGCTTTTACATTATCTTCAGTTTGCAAGACTAACGCTAATTACTGTACAGATTAATAGCTGTTAAGTATGTCCTACATTCATTCCTACATTCCTACATTCCTAAAAGTGAATAGAAATTAGTCTTATATTTAGGATATAAATAAACATCATTGTTCATAGACTGATTTTAACTCCTAAATACCTACATAGTCCTGGCACTCAGAGCAGCCATTATAGTGTCCTTTGCATTTATAAGGTAACAAAATACATATAATATCATAAGGCAAAGTTAAGTGACCTTGGCTCAATGCATATAAAACCGTAAGTCCTGTAATAGGCAGTGGACAGGTTCTTGCTAGTTTGACTGTCAGCTGTTTGTATACTGTTTATACTCTCAGTAATTTAATTCTGACAAGTGCTATGATGGTAGATAGGCTAACTCTGGTAGTAAAAAATTTTGCTTATATGGAAAAAACGTAGTTATCATCCTTGCTATTCCTATGGCTTTTCTCTGTTTCACTATGAATCAGGATATTATTTTTACAGCATGCAAGTTCCCAGCTGTCATGCACAGGTAACTGTGGGCGTGTCCTATCATGTTCCAAAACCACCTCAAGTTCCTACAGAAACAAGTAATATAAGCCAGCCTTCAACTTTCAGATAATTGACTGCAGCAGCAAGAATCATCCTTAAATACCATTTTTAAATCCGTAATGTAATGGCCATGCTATGTGCTGGGAGCAAGAGGATGAGAGAAAAGAGGGAGTGTGAAGCCACAACTCTGGGAACTGATTGTAAACAAAAAAAAAACCCAAAAAAACCAAAAAACAAACAAACAAACAAACAAACAAAAAAAAAACCAAAAAATGGACAGTGTATTCACATCAGAGAGAATTTTTTTTTTATACTTTTGCATCTGCAATGGAATATATATGACAAGTATCAGCTGATAGTAATTTCCCTGCTCTACACAGCAGCCCAAATTTTCATTTTAGGCTTTATTTTAGTCACTGTTGCCCATGCAGACAGGGAGGTTGTGAGAAGTAGGTTTTCACAAATAAAATGAGTCCTCAGGTTCACTGAAGACTACAAATAAAAAATAATCATATGATTATTGCATAACATCATCTTGGGGCAAGGTTAAGTTGTACCCATAATTTCACTGTGCTTTTCTAGTGCCTTAATATTTTCGATATTCTTTAAGTACTCTTTTTTTACAGTTTAATTTGTAAATAATTATAATATATTCCAATAATCATGTTGAAGGATAGAGTTTGGGCTTTTGTTGGGTTTTTTATAGAAGTTTACATTTTTTTTGATACAGGCTCTTACACTTAAACCTTCTACCACAGAGGTTTTCTTTGTCGGGATTTTCTTCTTCCTGTCTGCTCTTCCTCTGAAAACACAGAGATGGATATTATTTTCTCCTCCAGAGCTTCTTTTTTTTTGTTTCTCTTTTCCCATTATTGCCTGACTTGAACAAGGTTTTGCTCCTCTGGGCTTTTGTAACAACAAGCCTAGAGGCTTGCTGTAGAACACTTAGCCTCTGATTCTGACCTTTCACACACAGGATGAATTTCTTATAAGAACTCTCTCCTCTAACAGGGATTGTCAGTCAGGTACAGAGTTATAACTTATGTTGAAAATTTCAGTCTACAATTTTTCTTGATTAAAGCAGGCTGCTGTGTTTATCTCAGTAGGATTCAATACCAGTGGGGAGATTACAAGTCTTAACGTTTGTGCACCACATACAAATAGACTACTTGGGGAATAAAATTTAGAAAAAAAAAAAAAAAAAAAAAAGGTTGTATCTGGAATGTAATCAAAGAATGGTCTTATTTAAGAAAGAATTTGTAAGAGTCTTTTTCTTACTGGGCATGCATGATACAAACACATGGAAGCTACATGCAATCAGACTATTATGCACCCACTACTACAATAATGTCTTTTAAACATGTCTATACTAATTGTATGGTCTGTTCATGAAGTAAAATGTGGGGCTTTTTGGTTGAGTCTGGGAAGGGAATATTTCTTTTCTCTCAGCTGTAGAGAATAGACTCTATGTAAATAAAACAGAACATGTTTAATTCTGTGAGAAGTGTTAGGATTCACATTTTGTGCCTAAGGCTTTCTCCCAGCCCAAGGTGACCTCACCCAAACTACATATGGAGACAATCTCCAGCCTCTTCTGACCCCTGAAAATTACCTATGTGCTGGCAGGCTGCTAGCTGGCACAAACCTAAACTGTGCTTCCCGACACTTAAAGAATACACACCATCACAGACCCATGCTTAAGCAGAATGCTCTGACTTTTCTACGTTTTCCAATATAGGTATTGTTCCTCAGACTGTAAACAGACCCCACCCTTCAAACAAAGGCACAGCAGCTAGCGCTGGAGCACTGTCTCATGTTAATTTTATTTTTCAATGTCAAGGGAAAAAAAGTATAAGCTGCAAGAAGACTCACACCAGTTCACGGGCAACGGAGCTGGTGAAGGGTATGGAGCACAGGTCTTACCAGGAGCAGCTGAGGGAACTGGGATTGTTTAGTCTGGAGAAGAGAAGGCTCAGGGGTGATCTTATCACTCCATACAACTACCTGAAAGGAGGTTGTAGGCAGAGGGGTATCAGTCTCTTCTCACAGATAACTAGCAACAGGACAAGAGGAAATGCATGAAGCTATGGCAGGGGAGGTTTAGATTGGGTATTAGGAAAAAATTCTTCACTGAAAGGTGGTCAGGAATAGACTGCGCAGGGAAGTGGTTAGTCATCATCCCTGGAGGTGTTTAAAAAACATGTACATGTGGTGCTTAAGGACATGGTTTAGTGATGGGCAAACAGTGAGACTTGACAATCTCAAACATCTTTTCCAACCGAAATGATACTATGATTCCTACTATTTTGAAACGGGCACAGGTTTCTAAACAGACAATGGGGAAGACCTTCCAATTTCCTTACCTCTTTTTTAGTACATTTGAAAGCTTGAACAATTCAAGAGTTTAAAAGAGTCAAAAACCCCAGTGAAAACCTTGAAAGGGATGTGTGTCCCAATCATACCTGCAACTAGTAAGAACAACATGGAGATTATTCTCAACAGCCATGCTGAGAACGTTTAACACAGTTTAATGCTAGTTATCAGACAGGTATTTCTGACATGACTCTATGACTCATTTCGTAATGCAGTCCCCAAGGCTGTGCAATTAGATCCTCAGGTGGCAACAGCAGTATGCTCCAATGACATGAAAATACTTGCTGCTAATGTATGTTAGTTTAATATCTGACAGTCAACCAAAATACAAAATCTCTTCAAGGAGGTTGAGACTGAAAGATAAGATTTTGTGTGCAAGACAGATCGGAGTTCTGAAGCCTTCCTTAAAGCAAATAAATACTTTTCTTTTTTTTTTTTTTTTTTTTTTTTTAATGGAAATGTGGATAGTGTTTGTACAATTTGCTTTTTTTCTGCATGCGTGGATTAAGATTCCCAAGAACATTTGATAAGAAAAATAAATAATGAGGTTGTTTCTACAGAGTGATAGAAAGCAAAACACACAAAAAGACATTGGTACTTTGCCAATTAGAAAACTAGAACATTTAAGGACATATAAACTTTAAGAAAGGGACATACTTAAAGGTACCATGAAAGACTCTCCATTTAGGATAAAATCTCCACAATTACAAATTAAGATTTAATATAGTTCTTACTTAATAAGACAAACAATCCACATTATCCATGTCCCAGGTGATTATACTTTATATGATCACCAGGTGATCATTCCCAGGTGATCATTCCCTTATAACCAGCCTACAGGGTATAAAATCAGCACCTCCTTCAGTTTTGTATATTATTATATATTAAAATTATGTTTGATCTTAAATCATTTACTATTACAGCTCCCATGGATAAGATTTAAGCTGTTGACTAGACAGAGACTTAGGAAACTCGCCATCACCTTAAACATTGAACAACAGTTGAGTGAGATTTTGAAAATCAACATTTTTGATTTTTCCCCTACAGTGACAACTAGGTGCATTATCTCCTTTTGGAGGTCTCGCTCCTTATACTTATCCATTAACATGTATAGGAATCTTTTTTAATTTCATAGTCAATTCACATACTGTGAATATATTATCCGTGTTTAAATATGTATATGGATTGATTTCTTCTCTAAGAGATGCTGATTGCTAATACTGCTTTTCCAATCATAGCATAAGGAGCACTAAATATCTCTGGTCCATAAGGTAACTGCAATAAGCAAAAGTCTTATGCTGTCTCTGGACATCACAGTCTCTGTTGTTGTATTTCTCAGCCTTTTTCAGTCTTTATCTGTAAGTCTGTTTCTTCATGTATACAATTTTCTTTTTTCCACAGTCTAATGCCACTTTGTGATGGCTGCATAACAATGTGTTAAAGTGCAGTACAGATTCTGATTTATTTAAATAAACTCAAGATCACTTTATCAAGCTATTGCAGTGACTTCGCTATTCCTGCTCTGCCTTAAAATTATTCAAGAGATATCTGTGGTCACTTATGCCAAATCAATAGCTTTAAAAATGTGATACAATCCATACACCGTAATTTTCTTCTCCAAGACAGAATACCCAAATATCCCTTCACAGACCATTTCAGATTCCCACAGACTAACATTATTATTCACCATCTCTTGTTTTAAACTGCTTAGTAGAATTGCTCTTACCATGCTTAGCTTGAGGGAATGATGAATTTCCATACTGGGTGAAGCCTTGCTGTATACTATTTGAACAGAATTGTTCTTGTAAGAAATATGATTTTGGGGGGGTTGACTTTGATGAAATGCAGAAAATAAATATATTATAAAAGTTTGCTTTTTAGAAGTTTGGAGTCAGGGGAGTAAGTACCTATGAAGTCAGTTGCATGCTTGGTATCACTACTATATGCCATTCATTACCCCAGCTTCTTATTCTATTTTATTAGATTACAAGATTTTTCACCTAATAGTAGAGATAATAAGCATTTTATTAGCAATATGAAAGAGAAAAAAACTTTAGCATCTGCATTATGTTAAACTCATTCTTTTCATTGATTGAACTTCCAATAATTTCACCACAGACAAAATCTAAATATTTTTAAATTCTCCCAGAACATCCAATGGAAAAAAAAATATTTGTCACTACTGGGGGGAGAGGGGAAAATTAAGTAAGTGCATCCAAATAAGACTTTCTGAGAAATTTCTGAGTCAGAATCAATCACCTAAATCCATATTCAATCAGTCACCTAAATGTATATTCTAGACCAAGCAGTGGTATAACACTTTGCTTCAACTAAATATTGATGTGGAGCAGAAAAACTGACCTGGGATTCTTATTAGCAGGACCTGTCATTATTATTATTTGTCCTTCCGGGGTGCATATGGAAGTGGAATATTCTGCTTGAAATAAGGAAATTAAGAAATCACATATGCTTCAAGGGTGACCGAGACTTCATAACATAAATAATCTAAATTAATATGCCAATATAAGTTATATCTCCCTATCAAAATACAGGATATGAAATGTACACTTGGTCACAAATATAATTTAAGCAGAATTAAATTTTATGCATAATAACGTTCTCATATCACTATATATTTGAAAATCTTAAAAAAATTACAGAATGTACAATGAGTGCATGTTTAAGATTTTGAATCTGCAATATATCCTAGTCAGCTGGCTAGACATCAATCGCCACTGAAGTGCATTATCTATAAAAAACAAGTTGTTAGGCAAACTTTTAATTGGCATGTATATTTTAAAAGAAAACTGAAATAAATCCTACTTTCACTTGACATAGAAACTTCGATGTGACCTTTCTTTCTGGGTTAAGTTTGATAGTGCATTCTAAAATACCATTATCTTCCAGATGGCCAGAATAATATCAAAGATATAGGGTGTGAAGCTGTTTAGAGAGTTCTTTATTGCACCTGAGAAGATGAGAGAGCAGGCAGCTGACATTTCCAATGCCTTGATAACATCTGTTTTTTCCACAGTATCACTTCACAAGACTTTCATTATTTATCTTTTTTTACTGCACTGCTACCAATTTCTCAATTCTTTAAAAAGAATCTGTAATATGCATTTTCTGCCCAGACTGTCTGTTGTTATACTGTTCCTGCAGTTATTTTCCACTAGTCCCTGACATTTATTAACTTCCTGTTACTGATGCATTTGTTTAGTTTCTAGAAAATAGTTTTCACTACTTTCAGTCTTCTACAGGGATGACAGTATCGCTTTTGTTCCTTAAACTACCTTGTTTCAAGTTTTCTTATTGTAAATCATCAGTTTATGGAATAAAGGGCAATATGGTATGAACCCCTTGGTTTGACAGAGAGCAAGGCAGTGAAACAAAGTATTACATTTCAAATTCATGTTCATTTTAACTTTTTTTTCTATACAGCCTTTCACCATCTTCATACTTCGTAAATCAGCTAATCAAACTCCCCTAGGTTTTCTGCTGCAGCTCAAGCACTTTGACAATTACAGACACTTATGAGATGATTTTTCTCACCTGACTTTAGGCACCTAAAACCTAGATAGCTTAAGAGAAATATGTTGAACTGTTCAAGTCGCTTTAGGATCTCTGTTTAATCTACTAAGAAGAAAAAGGATTTGGTGCAGAAGGGCCATCCTGGACACTTATTTTGGGATGAAAAAAATTAACTATTTCTAGAGGTATGCCTTTATTCTACTTCCTGAAAAGGAAAAGGGAATGTAGTATTTGTAGCTCAGAAGCAAATGGTTGACTTGGGATATCTAAAACAGCTGAATTCTTTCTCAAGTAATTTCACTTGATGCTTGATGTTTTGGCCTATTATTATTATTTTTTTTTAATTTCTGATAAATCGTTTGTAGCTGTAGCTGATACATATTATGTGAAGCTGGTGTTTCCATATGTAACTTTAAGAGGAAAACTTGTTAAAAAAACATGAGAACACCTTCATTGCTAGTTTGATTTTTAAAAGCCTGTTCAGGAGGAAAAAAATTGAATTATTGTTATATTTCTATTTTTTCTTCAGTGAATTATTTTATCTGTTATTAGCAAAGTCTAATTAATATCCAGGTGGGTTTTTATTTGTTTGTTTGTTCTAACTTTTATTCATTTAAGTTTTACTTACTGTGTTTTACTACACACATGTAATAAGTGAGATAACATATGTAGTTTGATAACAGCATAACCTGAGTGAATGACTAATGAAATTCAAGTTGTTAATCTGATACAAGTCTGAAAGAAGTTTTCATACACTCATGTATTTAGAACACTTGAAATCCTACCACCAAGCAATATGAATGTTAAGCACAAGAATTTAGGTAGAATTTATATGAGCTGAATTTCAAGAGTTTATCCTAGCTAAATTTATATTGCTTATTCTTGTATCTACTCTGGGACCTTGTCACCTCTCCACTACCTGTTTGCAATAGGGTAGCATGGTACAATTCTGTAAACTGCTTATTTTCTTTGCTGCCTTTTTCCTAAAATGTCTTAAGCAGAAAGCTAGTCCCAGTCAGAATTGTGTTTTCTTTTAAAAAAATAGGAGATTTCTCTAAACCAGCTCCTTTCTTTCTGGCTTTGTGTTTCAGAACTGTGTAAAAAAAAAAAAAAAAAAGCAAGGTCAAGTGGACTGGTAATTAACAGAAGTCAAGAATTGCTGAGTTACTGGAGACAGAGAGGTGGAGGAAAAAATAAGGGACCAAGAAAAGAAGTTTAGGATTATTCATGATTTTACCACATAAACAGTTGACTACAGATCAGAAATGAATAAAATTACTAGACAATGAATTTATTTACTTTTGTATGGCTTGATCTAGATGTTTCATTACTAGATATAATTAATTGACATCAGCTTGTGTGAGATTCTTTTTCTATGCCATAAGGGAAGTAATTCAGACATACATGTTGGATGTCATTTTTTCCTAGTGTATGGTTTGGAGAGGTGAGTCGTCTCCTCTTTTTTTTAAGAGGAGCTGATTTATTTTTATTTTTCACAGAGGGAAGAAACAGATAGTGAGGCTTTAGAGAAATACTGAATGTGTGGGTGGAAGAACAGGAATGAAGGACCCAAAATCAGCTCATTAATCAATAACTTAGGCCTAATATTTTGAGTTAAAGTGATGTCTGTTGAATCACTGTCTCACCGGTAATATTAAAACTCATTCAATCCAGAAAGAAAACAGAATATAAATCATAGAATCATATCATAGAATGGTTTGTGTTGGAAGTGTCCTTAAACAGCAGCCAGTTCCAACTCCCCTGCCATGGGCAGGGACACCTTCCACTATTTGAGATGTTGCCCAAAGCTCCATCCAACCTGACCTTGAACACTTCCGGGGATGGGGCACCCAGAGCTTCTCTGGGCAACCTGCTCCAGTGCCTCACCACTCTCATAGTGAAGAATTTCTTCCTTATATCTAATCTAAATCCACCCTCTTTGAAAGCCATTACCTAAGGTGTTTTCATTTATATGTCATCAATAATTTGAGTAAGTCTCTTATTTGTTTGTTCCATTTTTTTCAGAGCCAAGATGGAGAAATTTTTCATCTATGTCCCTTTAAACCATAAGAAAACAGCAAGAACTCACTGTGCTTGCTTCAGTAGCTGCACTGGCTTGATGATGTGATATAAGGAAGTAAAAAGACCCAGCAAATTTTAAGAGCTAAACTCTCTAACCAATTCACCAGAGACAACCAATCTGTATCATGTCAAGAAGAAACAGAGTGGAAATGCAAGCTAATGAATAGCTACTGCAAAAATTTTAGATGTTATGATGTGACATAACGGGTAAGCACCTACCTGTAAATCAAAAGAGATTTAAAATGCAGATTCAATTTTTCTCTTTTGTTATGAAAAATGCCTCTGTCTCTTTACATCTGAGTATAAATAAATTGTTAAAATGAGAACAATTCTACATTACTTTACAACTGAAATATGTGTATGTATACACACACAGAAAAAAACTGATTGCTGTGGTGAGAATCCTTAGTATACAGGTAAGTCAGATTGCCCTTAAACTTTAAAATAAATTTCTGCTAAATTCACTCCTTAACAGCACTTTTCATGCTAATGCTGAGTTCTTAAACATTAAAAATCATCAATATTGATACAAAATGTGTCAAAGCGCCTTCAACAAAGTGTCAGTACAAACAAAGCGTATCAAAGTGTATTCAACAGTTTATATTCCAAATTAGCTGGGTGTATACAACACCACATCACTGGTGACTATGGTTCATGGCAGTCTTTGGTGAGATCAAGGTGATCAGGCTTCAGAGATCTTTGAAGTCAGAAGTGCAGTGTCATGTCTTGTTCTACAATTTTCTTCCCTTGTGCCTGATCTTTTTTCTGCTATTTGCCACTCACCTCCTACCCTCAAGGGGGATATCATTTCCTCCTGATAATGATTATTTGCGGGTGAGGGGTGTCTTTCAAGTTATCCTGGTGTACGTGGTAGGAAGCCCTGTGAATTTGAAGCCCTATGTGATTGTATTGTCCTCTGCAACTTTTTATAGCTTGGTTGCCTCCTGCATGCAACCTGCCTTTTCCCTCTTGGTGGTCACATTATTCTTATATTATGTAAAATGCTTAAGGATTGTGTCTGGCTATGCCTTCCCACTGTTAGAAAATGCTTGCATACTCTTGTTGTTGTTTACATTATTTCAGAATGGTTATATTCGGGTTTGTATTAACTATACCCTAGTCAATACATTTCTAATTTCTAGATGTCACAGGGCTCTGGTTTGGCTACAATTAGTTGTGATATGCTGTCCCTATGCCTCCTGTGGAACATACAGGCTTCCCAAAATGAAACAAAAGCCTCTTCATTTTAGCTACCCAAACTGCATAAAGCCTTCCTGGCAAAGGAGTTTCGGACAGTATCTCTCTGAACAGGGACTGTAGAAACCTTCAGCTTGTGGCCATCTATCTTTTCATAATTCATACAGTTTAGAAAGTGCTATTTATATGTATTTCCTCTTTGCAAAGATTTTTTCTAGAACTTTGTCCATACCAGAGGGTAAATTGTGAGGAACAAACAAGCATGTGAATTGGAGGCATACAGTTAAGATACACTGAGTTCTTTGTGCCTTGAGGGGTTTTCTTCTTGCCAGAAAACCTTCAGTCTTGCTAGCTTGCTAAAATAAATCATCTCTGCCTATGCTACTGTGACTTGCCTCCCATTCCTCCTAAATAAAAAGCAGATTATAACATCAGTGGCATTTCAACGTCAAAAGCCAAGGAGATTAATGTCTGCAGTGAAGAGCCTTGGCTGAGCAAAGGTGAGTGCTGAATAAAAGGGAGGCGGCTATTTGCAAATGGAAGGACACTGAAATAGAACGTGGAAGTACGAGTGGAAGTACAAACTAAACATGATATTTGGAATTCTATTGACATTAATTTCCTTTCAGATCTTGATACTGAACCTGCACATAAAAATCCTAAATCCAATTCAGTACCTGTAGAGATGCCACATTCTGTTGGTTGTCCAACCACAGTAATTAGGTGCAAAATGGTGACATCAGCTATGCTCCTTCTCTTGTAATTTAAGGGAAAAAACCATGAAATTCCATCCCACAGGTCATGAGTAGAGTTGTTTATATAAACAACTGAGCTTTGTTCCAATCATCCATTACAAGTAAATCAAGCATTCTCTTTTTTTTTTTCTCATTTAATAAAGGGCTGCAAAATTATTCTGGTTCCTCCACACGTGTTGGAGAATTATTTTTCAAAATTATTCACTAAATAGTATGGGTAAAGCACATTAATCTCTGGAATTCTTCACAAATTATGCACGTTAAGTATTTGCAGTCACTGTTACACGTTTTTCGTATCTGATGACCAATTACATTTAATTGTTTCTGCTTCTGGCTACTTTGTCTTATTTAGGTGAGAAGTAAATAATAAACAGTGCATGAAAAATACTATGTCCGCATTAGAAAGCTATTTTGTACCATAGGAGATGCTCTCTAGATCAGAATACCAACGGTAAAGTGACTATGTTGACAATGTTTTATATGCAATATGGCTTTTTCTTCCTCCAGACTAAATTTAGTCTGTTCCCCAGGATGAATGATCCCAGCATTCTTATGATTTGAAGACATCCAATAGGGCAAATCTTTGGTTCAAACACTTAGATCTGCATCAGCAGTTTGAGTGCACCTGATGCATATCTGAGAGCAGAGCTTCTGCTGTGGTTATCTCCAAAAACAATCAAGTTCTTGTGAATGAATATCACTTTCAAACTGAATCAATGCTCAGGGATGGCCAGAAGATTCACTTTGAAACCTCACTGCTGTTCTTACCAAGCATGCTAATGTGGACACAAATAACAGATTTTTCCTTCTTTTATGTTAATAATTTTTGCCTATAAGTATAAGCTATTACATTTAGAAATGTAGTACAAACCATATTGACAAATGTAATAAAATATAACCATTCCTCCAAAAGCATGTTATTTTTAGGAATCTTATTCTTAGGGATTAAAAGGGGTGTGATACAGATTGGAGAGAAAAACCATACGCAATTCACACAAATAATCACAAATAATCTATTTTTGCAGCTTTCTTTTTTTAAAAAAATTTGTTTGGTTTCATGGTGTGTATTGCTGTTGGGTTCTTTTTAATAAATATAATGTTATTACTTGTGGCTTACCACTATCTAATGTAACTTCTGCTTTTCCAAGGCAAAATCACATCTTGACAGACTTTTTGTATTTTTTAATTCATAATTCCACTTAAGTTTCTTTTAACTTTGAAATAACTGGAGCTGTCTTAAATCTTGTTTAACTTTGTCTATATAATACTTTAACCTGTCATGACTTGTATGTGTAGCAGTCATTTAGTCAAAAATTGTAACTATGTCCTGAAAGATTAAATGAAATACCATCGTAGAATAATTTCTTTTCAACTAGGCCCATGATTTATTGAGCTAGACAGAAATGCATGCTTCTTCATGCAGCTTCTCAACCCTACCAATGAAATGACATTAGTAAAGCATCACTTAACTGTAGCTCAGAAGATACAGAGTACATCTATAACAGAATTAATTTTTCTTTTTCTATCTAAATCAGCTTATTATGTAAGTAGCACTCTAGTAGCATTGTTCCAGTAATAATCTATAAATCAATATATCACATTGCAGCACTGAAGAAACCTGTAAATTCAAAATCTTCATCAATAAAATGATAAAAGTTTGTTTGTGTGTTTTTCCAAAAAATCAGTATAAAATATAATGTGTATTATAGTGATAGGGCTAATGTAACTGTTAAAGATATAGATACACTTGAGAATCTAGTCAATATGGAAGCTTCCTGAAAGTGTGTATATTGTTTTCCTGTATGAAGTTGTTCTTTTCTTCTTTTCACTTATGTTTATGGGTTTGATCCTTTTACGATTTTTCATTTTCTATCCACAAAATTTATATTAATGGAATGCTCTGATAAATAATACTACATTTATGAGGTGTTTAAACTTAAAGCTAGAAACAATTGAGTTGGTAGTGATTTTAATGCCTGTGAAAATAATGCTGTTTTAATTTAAAAACAAGTATTTTAGAAGCACGAAATACCTTTAGAAATATTTGTATCTATGCTTCCTCCTATGGCGAACTGTGTTATGGTTCAAGCTTTCCCAGTGACCTTTCCATGTGCTACCACCACTAACTTGCTGCCTCTAGAAGCAAGGGGAAAAGTGTTAATTCACCTGTATATACTAAACTGTTTCACTCAAGATTTGGGTGTAAAATACATGATATAAAAAGGAAGAAGATGTTTAATGGGAAAATCTATTTATTTTCTCTGAAACAAAATGAGATCAAATAAATGTACTCATGTCTTCCTCTGTGCAGTGCAAGGCTGTTTACAGATTACGAAATGAACATGTAGCTATTACAATTCTGTAATAAATCCACTGAAGGCTTTTTTTTTTTTTTTTTTTTTTTTTTTAAATTTAACTCTCCCACAAGTGATGCAGAGGAATTATTCTTCCATTGTTTTTTGCCAGTTTCATGCTAGGTTTAAGCTTGTTTAGCCTTAGTTCTATGTCATACTTTGTTGCATCGCTCTAGGTGCTCCTGTCTGCCAGGCCATGCTGCTGTAGGTATAAAACCATCTTGATATAGTTATGGAAACGTTTCCCTCCTAACTGAAGGCATGTAAAAGTTTGACAGTCAGTTTAAACTCTCATCATAGTCATTGCAGAAAGAGAGAGAGAGGACAAAGCATCTCTGAGAGAAGACATAAACCAGCCTTTGGAAGAGCTCACTCCACAGACTATCAAGGAAACCTAGATTACATTAGATTAAATTCCTACCTTTTACAAGGTTAAAGTAAATGAGCTAGAATTCATTCTTTATACCAAAGCTATTATAACTTTCTCTATTCCTTATCCTAACTCCTTCCACGCCTCTGATATTTATTGGTTTCATTCTTAAAACTCTGCCCTTTAGCTGTCTCACTCTCTCTCCTTCGTCAACTTTCTCCATTCTCCCCTTCACCAAACAGGTGAGTAACAAATTCTGATTTTTGTTCTTAACAAAATGCCTTCTTCCTCTGCTCCTTGAAAAGTTTTCCAACTACTGTAACAGCTAGTCTATTTCTTCCCTGCAATTTCACAATCGGAAATCATTTTTATATTCTATTTATTGCAATTCTATAAGTCTTCCTTCTTTAATTCACTTAATTCTTCAATACACTGCTACTGAAACTGGAAAACTTTGTGTCTTTCTGGTCTCAGGAGCTCCTCAGTTTTCCTCACTGACCTGAATATCATTTTAATACACTGACGATAAGCATGCAAAAACTATATATTTATTGAGTAGCATTTTCCATGCAACATTTTCAGAATAAATGATGGCATAAATGCATTGACAGCAACTACTCTCAGAGGATGAGGTATGCATCCCTAATAAGCTCTTTATTCACCTTAAAGGAGAGTAAATGACAGGGAGCACAAGATCTTATCTAAAAGGCAAAATACATTACAGCACATAATGCACATAACAGGTCTGCTCAGATATGAGCTATGGAAAAATGCAAGAAATCACTACAATAATATGCCTGAAGACAGAACCCTTATTCTAGTTATGGGTGAGTGTGCTGTTCAGATCAATTAGATCACGTAACTCCTACAGACAGTAAGAACAGCAGTAATAAAACCTAAAGCAAAGAACATATTGCACAGTGTGTTGACAAGGTCAAATTGATAGTAACGATGTGTGATGGCAGCACTGCAATAAGGTCTAATACTGTATGCATCTGATATTGGCTTTCATTACCTATACCCTGGAGTACCGTCAGAAGCTCACTAAAATGATAGTGATTACCCAAAGGGCAAAGGCAAGTAAGACAGGCAGTTTGGTACTTGTGCATCCTGCAAACTGCATGAAGGCAGACAAAATTGTACCTGAAGCTAGATCTGCAAGGCTTACTACCACTGGGATCAAGTTGAGTTTATACTGCCTTTTATTCATTTTTAAATTGATGCGGTGCTTTAAAGTGTATGCTTAGTGACTTTATTAAGACAGTCCATCAGAGACTGTGATAGCTCTCTTCAGAAGTCTACAATCTACATTATAACTATGTACTCTAAATCAGACTGTAATGCATACCAGACACAGGGTGTACTGCTGCTCTGGAAGCTCATGTTTCAAGTCAATACTGGGTGACACTTAAAAGCTTGGGGCTGTCCCTAGTATGAATAAAGCTCAAATGTTTGAATGAGTGTCCAGTAGTTTTGTAATACAGCTTCTCTTTCATTCTTTAAAAACCAAAACAAAGTCAGTCCTATGCCTTACTTTCAATAAAATACCTCCTGCTACTTCCTGATATTCTTCAGTATCTTTTCTTTAGTTCTTTCTTACAAAAGAGGTGATTTAAATATAAGTAGCTTTAGTCTCTACTGAATAAGACATGCTCACACAGAGAAAGGTTAATGAAAAGTAAGGAGTGTCCTTTGGAAGGGTATATAAACATTGCAAAGAAATGCATCTGGGAAGTTACTTCTGGCCTTCTTTAATGTCCTCACAGCTCATGCAGAATGTGAATAGTTGAATAGAATTAAGCGGAGAATTTTTCTGTGGGGTACTTCTCTGGATCATTTAGGCATTTATACAAATAGTGGATTTTGTAATGTCATCATGTACAATGCTCCCCTTGCCACCCCCGTCCAGAAAAAAAAAAAAAAAAAATAATCTGAAGCCTGAAAATTTGGGGGTGACAATCAAAGCAGAGGTGAACGTTCAGAAAATGGGAACTTAGGAAGATGGCTGCTCTTGGCTTTCCTCTTCTTTCCAATATTGACATGAACACCTGCTCTTTCCCCAACTACATGACATTTCCTGGGTGTTGTGACCCCTTTGTTTTGCAATGTTAAATATTCAAGGAATCAAGGCTGGCATAACAAGATTTCAACAAACTTTGTTAATCAGCTATGTGCACATACTCTGAAACTTCCTGCCTTTGCACATCACACTGCTCTGAATTTTTGTCTAGCTTATCTGACACAGTTTGGAGGATATTTGTGGCTGTAACTTCTTGTACAGTCCTGAAAAGATGGGGGGAAGGGGTGTCACGTTGGGGAAAAGGAGCCCTGTGAGGAAGGGGCTGGGTGCTGACACCAATTCAAACACAGTAGAGATGGGTGGTGACAACAGAGATGTGGTGTCCATGGCATTGGATCACCCAGATGAGCTACCTCAGGTATTCAGTTGTTGCAGAAGGAAAATATAGCAGTCTGGCACCTGCATGTTTCAAACCCTAATGTAATGTTTTAAATAAAGGCCTCTTTGTATCAGATGCATGAAGCATACAGACTGGAGGCTTCTGGAGAGTTGGTCTTTAAACCAAGGCAAGCCTGTTTTCTTCTCTCTGCTCAATGGCCCCATTTCTGCCCCTCAACAATTTCTTACTATGCAGCAGTACCATGGCTGCAGCTGTGATGCTATGTCCTACCATTACATTCATAACTCCTTCAGAAACTTAAGTGTGTGGACTCTCTCTCTCTTTATTCATTACCTAATTGGGAAGTTATATTCTGTTTGGAGAATCACTACTGGATATACATATTCAGGAAATCCAGTCTCATTGGCATTATGTTGCATATTCTTGGCAATGCTCTCTGAATATTGTTTAAGTTTGTATTTGTCTGGTTATACCCTTTTTCCTCCCAAAGGCCTGGGTTTCTCACAGAACTTGTTGGGGAATAACAAAAAAATCTTAGAAAAACCCAGACTAACTTGTCCCTGTAAGTAAGAGCCTAAGAATTCACTTTCACATCTGCAAATATTCAGAAGTTAATAACCCTTCTTAAAGTGTCCAAACTCCTAAGTGTAAAAAAAGTCTTTAAAAAATCTTAGCACAAACTTGTCAACATTATGCTTTAACCTACGCATGATTCCTGTAGAAAACTGTACATACTGCACTTTTATTACTAAGCATAACTTTTTTTTTCCTTAGGTTTTCTTTCTCAGAGGAGAAAAGCCGCTTGCTTTATACATGCCTTCTATTATTTTACTCCTTTCCAGCTTAACTATAAAAAGCCAAAGTAATTATCTACGCAGATACATTATTTTGAGGTTTGCTAATATCAGTTTATTTTTGACAGAATACTATCCTAACACCTTCTCTTACATACATTATGCACTTTCAATCAAACAAAAAGCTTAAAGATTTGTCAGTGCTTCAATTATTCTATACACTCTTCTTGTAACAGCAGGTATGACTAACGTAGCCTGCATCAAGATGACTTCCCTAAAATACTTATATTAAAAAGGAGAAACAAAACCACATTAATTATGTTGCAGCTCAGAGTTTTGTGCTGAATAAGAAAACATATACATGTAAGCAGTATTACAATGGTTGTAATTAGTTCTGCAGTAAGAAACGTATTAAAATCTACTGTTCTTTATCAGCTGGGAAGCCCTTTTTTTCTGAAGCATTGTACATGCTTCTGTGAAGAACAGAACAAGAGAGACTCCTGCTGGCTCAAACTCAAAAATTTAACACTCTTACCAACTTTATTTTTTCCATTCTTTGTGCACTTACAATTACTTGTTTGTTATATAATAATACCCAAAGGCTTGGAAAATGAGTGAATGCAGTAGACACACTCCCGCAGCTCAAAAGAGCTGACTATTGGATTTTTTTAAAAATTTCTGAGACAAGTAGAAGGAAGAAGGGCAGAAATTGAGGATACATATATACAATCACATAATTTATCACCTAGTAGCTTATGTGATCTGATGCTGTAGTGAACTTACGTCTGTAGTGAACTATGAGGCTACTTATTCACTGCATGCTGTTGTTAGTGTATAAAGTGATCATTTGGCATAAATATTTATATACATCCTATGCCAGAGTAAGCTAAACCAAATCATCAAGTGCACACTTCACAAAATTTTTGTTCAGCTTAATTCTAGTCTCAGGCTAAACTGCAACTTATTTGGACCAACTATTAATTAAGAGTAACAATGACATTATCATATACTGTTTTCCTCACAGGACATTGGCTTTATTCTGTGCACAGGATGATGGCCACTGCTCAGAGAATGAAGCAACAATGCCTCAATATTCTTTTATACTCCGCCTGCAGTATGTCCCTACATACTATGCAAACCTGCACTGAATAAGAAATTATTCATCTCCCCTTGGGCTTTTTTTTATAGTGCTCACCTCTGTATCTGAGAGGTAGATCCTTAGAAGAATTTAAGGGGTGGACAGAAAAAGTTATTTAATATCCAAGTCCCAGTTAATGTGGGAACTACACACTTTGAGAAGCACAGAACCACCAAGGCAGCTCAAAGACACCTATCAAGCCCCAAATCCAGGGTCATAATTTCTAAATAAAGGAGCAAACTGCTATGCAGACAGTAGCGGCACTCTATAAAATACTGAAAAAGGCAGTCCACCTGAGCCACCAATTCCTGGCTCTTGGAAGGACAAGTGATCTCAGTACCTCTTGCTTCTGGTGAAGTGTTTCTGCCCCTTGCTGGTTTTTGTACACTACAAGGAGATAACCCAATTCCAACATTAAGATTCTCAAACCATTTACTTGGCTGCCTTCCAACCCTTGAGGTGCCTAACCTCCACAGGTTAAGTTTCTCAGGGTGTGTATCTGCATCAAATTAATGTGTTTTGTCAACAAACAGGCCTTGCCCACTACTCAGCCACCACTAGAACTTAGTATCAAGGATTTTACACACTATGTCACCTAGGCTGAGAAATGGGTTTTCTCAGAGATGGTAAACCTCACAGAACACAAAGCTGGCAGAAGAGTAACATTTTCTTTTATTGAATAAATTAGTAGTTATGAATTCTTCCGGGAAATGGAAGATTCAAATTAAAAAAACTTCTCTTTAAGGGGACTTGAATGCACATTTTCAGAGCCCTCCTGGCTCTTACTGGTTTAAGATTACACCTACCAGGATGAAACATTTCTGAAAATAAATGTTACGTACTTCAACTTGAAAAACACACCTTCACCACATTACAGCAAAAGGAGAAACATCTGATTTGCTCAGTATCACATCAGATACTTATAAAAGGTCTTACCACAGAATCCATTTTGCAGAATATTTCAAAAACTGAAGTTGTGAGTCTCCCTCTCTCAATCCTTCATCTTTAATGTCTTTCCCATCTTCTGGGAATAGGCCAGCGACTTCACGATCACGTACATGTTAAGGGCAAGAAGGCAGCGGCAAAAAAAGAAAGCTGATACAGTGCCACGAAATTGAAGTTGGCATTAAAGTGCACAAGACCCCACGACCGCAAACGGCAGTCTCTGCGATCACAAGCGTCGCCTCACCGTGGCCCACCCCAGCCGGGGTCACAGAGCGTCTCCGGGCGCCGCCGCCCGCGCTGGCTGCACACGGCCCGCTGCCAGGGTGCGCCCGGCCCTGCTGGGCCCTTCCCGCGCAGGCAGCTGCGCGCTGCGGGCCCGCAGGGAGCATGGCGGCGGGGGCCTAGCGCCCCGTCGGTGGCAGCCGGCCCCAGCACAGCCACCACGCAGAGCCCTGCAGCCAACGTGATCGGCTCTGCCATCAGGGGGGCTTACCAAATGGCGGAGGATAAACGGGAAGAGAGCCCAGAGCAAGGGTAGCATGGCAAGGTGTTCAGCTCTGGGGGAAGTTCTGCCTCCCCTGTAGCTCATTGGGCTGAGCTGACGGTGGAGGCAGCGGCCAGTTTTGTTTCAGGTTGCTGCTACTGATGGGAGGTTTTTTCCCCTTGTGGGAACCAGGTTAGTAATTTTGCTTTGTGGGTACAACGCTATGCCAATTTGCTACAATATATGCTTTCTGAATAATTATTGGCTGTTCTATTATTTAATGGCACCAGCTTTTTTAGCAATCAGTTAAAGCTTTAACTCACTGCATCCATGGGCTCGGCTAATTTTCAGCAACTCAATAACAGTAAATTATTTAAAGCAATACAGAGGACCTGTGTTTTCTCACCACTTGACAACTTGTGAAGCAGGAGCCAAGGACTTAGTAAGGCTGGGAACTTCCATAGCAGAAGTGGGAGATCACAAACATTTTCCTCTGAAGCCTGAAACCACCATGAATAAGGGCACTTGTGATTGACAGCTGTCACCTATTGAAATTCATTTATGTTGCCTTCCCTGATGACACTGGAGGTGCAAATGAGCTCAGAGAACTCAAGTCTGGTTATATGGTTTAATTTTGTGCTATTTAGAGATTCAGCTTAGCCTTCAAAGCATAGGCTGAAGCTAAATGTATGTTGCCACCTAAAAAGTTAAGCAGGACCTTGATGTGTTAAGTTGAAAACACATATTCAGGTGGGAAATGGAATTTGCCCTGCTCTAGGGAGTCAGGGACAGGGCACTGGCAAGGGAGAAGCTCTCTCTTGGTCCTTTACCATCATCAGAAGAGGAGGTGGAAAGAGGTTCCCAGGTATCCCCTCAGTTGTTCCACTCCTGGTTTCCCAGAAAGATCTGGGATTCATCTGGCAGATGAATCTATTCAACACTTTGAAGGAAAGGTTTTAGTGATATCAATATTGCCGTAAATACTTCAGAACTTGCAGCAGGCAATCGATGCTCCATGAACAAGGAGCATGCTTGACTTTGCTAAGCCAGGTGTTAATAAAGAGCTAAGCAGAAATTACCTGTAAGTTAGAAATCATTAACCTCAAATTTCAAAAGCACTGCCTACCTTTTCTGAGTCTATGACGTTTTCTGCTGTTGGGCGATGTAGACAGGTTCATTAAATAAAGAAGTGATGGACTCTTTTATAAATGTAAATTGATGTACAAAGCTTATTAATGATGTATTATTTACAAGTACATCACCAGAGTTACAGCAGTGGTTTTTTACTTTGACATTAGTGCAGGTAGCAGCAAAAACTATTGTAGGTTGCTAAAGCTGTCAAAATGTAAAAATAAACCAGAGCTAAGTCTTATATAAATGGGAGCTATCTTCTACTATCTGAAAACTTCTAAAAGAATACAAAAAAGTAAACATTTTTCTATTGCAACTGCTGGGCCTGATCCTGGTGCTGTTGATCAGAACAAAAAGATTTTGAGACACTTTCTCAACTCAGCCTGGATGTAGCCAGGAGCTTTGCTGTAATATGCTGCTGCATGTGTTTATTAATCTTTACATCACCCTGCATCAGAACTTTAGACTTGTTAAAAGTAACAGTCTGGCTCTTAAATGGAGTGTGAAAGTTAGATAATAAATGTTATTGCTCAAGAAAATACAACAATGTGTTTATTTGTTTGACCCAGAGGGATTGGCACAAGCTTTCAAATTAATTTTTTAAATTATAGAATCCCTTAGGTCACCATAAATTCAGCACTCCCTTGTTTCTGCTGAGAATATGCTAATTTCAGATTTCCTGCTGATGAGCATCCTATTGTATAATAAATATGTGAAAAACTCAATGAAGCATCCTTTATTTTCAGCATCTTTGGATGCAGGGGACATTCCCCAAATATACAGATTCAATACTAAGAAAGAAAAAATGCGTGTTGGTTATAACTACAAAGATATAATAATTTTGATTTACAATTTCTGACCAGAGATGCATGCCAAATATTCTTTTTAATGTGGCTCAAAACTATGTAATTAGTAAAAGAATTAGATGCTCCTGCCTCAGCTAGTTTGTCCACCAGTGTATGACTGATATTGTTAGGACAACGGGCAGGGTACTGAAGATGACTGAGTGACAAGATCTAGTCCAAATGTATTGTATTTCAATGACCATCCTCAAGTATTTTAGGCTGAAGAAAACTTTCCAAGTTTTCCAACATTTTTAATCATTTTCTCTCATCCGAGTTGCCAAGATGCTGCAAGTTCCATTCAAGCATGGAAATCTTGGTAAGATTGAAGTTTCTTACACTTAGACTGTACTTCCTTCTGCATCTGCACATTCACAGCTCATCTTCACAAACAAATAGGAAAACAAAAGATTGGTAGTGATCATTTCCATTACATTTGAAACACAGCATCTGGTATTCTGATCTGGAAGCAGTAAGAGGAGGTGAAATATGTGATAGAAAGATGTTGATAAAACCTAGACTTCACAAAAGTGTAAATATGCTTGGTGTCATTTTTTGAAAAGTCAGCACAGACTTTTTAAATACAAGTTTTCAGTATGTGAGCATAAGAGCACACAAATCAAGAATTAACAGTTCTGGTTTCATACCAATTGTTTCCCATTATGAACCTTTAGATTTTTGTTGCAGTATGGGGAGAAAAAAACAAAACTCCAAAATGAAACCAAAGCCACAGAACTGAAAAACAGATGATTCCATTATTATTTGCACCATTTGTATAGTGCAAGTTTTAGACCCAGGATATTAAAAAACAAACAAACAACCAACCACCAAACCCAAAACAATAGACAGAGTAAAGAAGTATACTTTCTTGCTACTTATTACACTTTATTGGTGTGTGTACAATTTTAAAAAGACTGCTTGCATCCTGTTTCAGGTAAAGTGTTGTTTGATAAATGAGTTTAATATACAGATGTCTGCCTCAGAGAAAACTCTCCCTAAATTTCAGAGAGGCATTTGTGCATAAAATCCGTTTATCACATTGTCTAAGCCAGGATGTGATCAGCTCTTGTACCATGGAAAAAGCAGACAGACTTCCCATTAGTCTTTACAACAAATTATTTGTGAGTTACAGAAACTGAAGTAAATATAACTAAAGACTTCATGCATTGAGAAACACCATGATACTTTTATTTATAGGTTGTTTCAGGAAACAGACATACATACCTACACAGAAGACAGTGCCTTCTTGGCAACCAACATACTAATCCAGCTCTCATTTCACAGGAGACCAGAGTAAGTGGGGTTTTGTTTCTTTTGGGGATTTTGTAGCTTGGTTTATTGTGGGGTTTTTTATTAGTACAAGGCCCACATCCTTCAAAGAAAGAACTTCTTACTAGATAGAAGCTGTTTTTCTCTTGTGTGCACTTATCATTTCAAGGGTCACTGTGATGTCACTGTCATCTGAGATTGATTGAATAAATGAGAATACTTGGAATTTGCCCAGATCTCATTTTTTCCAGTATTACCTATCACCTCCAATAATAGTGCCATCCATTACTTTCTACTTGCATCTTCATAACAATTCAGAATACAGACGAGTTCCACAGAACTTGCATTTTGTGATTTTTCCCTTGTTAAAGACATGATGGTTTCATATAGTTCCTGCTCATATATTCTCAGTGTAACTACCTACATCCAAAAATCAATCAAGACTTACTGCATTTTTTCAGTTTTTCTGCAGCAATTCAGACATGGCTACGAAAATAAGGAAAATATTTTAGCAGTAGTTCTTATACAAAAAAAATGCATATTGCTACAAAATCACAATATCATGTCTCTATTATTGCAAGATTATAGGTGACAGGCATTGTTTTTAAGATAAACAGTAAGAGGGCTACACAATCAGAGATTATAAAAAGAACCGGACATTACATCTCCTGATATACTTCAAATAAAACTCTACAACAAATTAACAAATCTGTTTGTAAATCATACATGAACTAGTGGACTTCTAGAACTCTGTAATTTAATATTTGAACAGCTATTGATTTCCATGCATGTCATAAAAGTCCATGCTCAATACTTTCTCAATAATGACAATTTGTCTTTAATTGCCAGTATTTTCAAAAATTGGTTGATGTAAGGCTGACCAGTCTAAGCAGTAATGGAGTCTGACAGCATTATAAAGTAAAAGCTTTATTGTGGCAGCAAGAAAGGTGGGCAACAACATGCCCATAAAGTGTCTCACTCGGTCACCAACAGCAAACAGGATCACGAGCGATGCCATGGCTCCAGCGGATGGCCAGGGATGCTATGTGTCTGGATCACCTGGCAGCAACAGCCAATCACACAAATGGCTTCTGAAGGTGAGCAGGAGTCATACCACACCTTGGCTTCACCGATGGCAGTGCGATTTGATAGCATAGCTTACATGGATAATGTGGGCAGCATCCTGCCTACACTGCTGATGTCGGTCAAAGGGCAGGGTATCGGGGGTAGGGTGTTGGCAGTCTGCCTATGCTGACTGCCAGCTAAGCAGCAGGGTGATAGGAGGCAGAGTGTCACTTCCACCTCTTGATTCTCTCAAATCATCACTTGACATGAAGTTACAGGCTACAGGTAGAAATATATATAATAACCTGGGTGAGTTTGGTGTTCTGAAACCTGCAGGGTACAAGTTACGTGTCAGAAGTTGAAAGCTAGCACATCACAAGATGGATATCGGGGGTGTCACATTCCAAGTAGCTCAAAAGTCTGTGTCTGGCATAACTGTAAATCCCAATGGAGTATCTCTGAAAATGTATTTCCTGTGATTTTTTTATGTCTTAATGCCATCTCTGGAAACTGAAACTTTTGAAAAACTTTGTAGCATGTCTTACACATCTCAATACACAGCTATGTAATGTGATCTGATTAAACTGAAGTTAATTAACAAAATCCTGCTCACTTCAGTGAATTTTATATTGGTTCATATGATTGCATATCCTTTTGATGAACGGGAGAAAAATGCATCCAGTACAAATTATAGATATTTTACGATATTTAACTCTGAACTTCATGAAGAACAAGCAGTTCATAATTTAGCTCTAAAATTTCAAATCTGGTAAACCCCTTCGATTTCTGTTTTTCATGATAATAATAAAATTTCAGTGCTCAAAAAGAAATAAAGGATGAGAATCTAACTGATTTAATGTTAATCAGTTGGGGTTTTACTGGAAATTAGTAATCACTGTTTCAAAATATTTTTCTCAATGGTCTTACATCAAATTCTCAGAAGATACAAGCACTTTTTAGCTTCTACTTTAACTTAGCACTGCCTAACTGTTTAGAGATGCAAACAAAATCGACTTTGAATATGAATAGTTTGTGAGTTACTACTGAAAATACCAATTAGAAATGAAAACTGTATTTCTGTCCACTGTTTTCATCTTACTTACGCACATGCTACTTATAGCTACTTTTCTTCAGAACTCTTAGGGATTCAGGGAAAAAAAATAAAGTCTGTTTTGGCTTTTTGCTACATTCTTTAAAGAATTCTTCAATGGAGTTCACCTTGCCTTACAGTCTTATCAACTGCTAGATGTCATAATTACTTCAGCTCTCCTGATGTGATTACCTTTAGTATTTCTCCTTCCTCTCCAGGGAAATTTATGTCTATTTCTTAGAGCTATCCTCTATCATCCTTTTTGAACACTGAAGCAAATCCATTTTCTTTTAAGTGATATCCGCCTCTTTTGACAATAAATTTGCCATCTTTCATAGGGTGTGGTGTTTCCCCTGCTGACCTTTTTTCCTTGTGTACTTGAAAATTGCCTTCTTAGTCATAGCCTGTGTGTGACCTTCCTTCTACCTCCACACTTTTGATTTTCTCATCTTCTTTTACAATCAACTTAATTCTCTGGTCCTTTCTCTTCATCTTTTACATTTGGGGTTTTATACCACTTACATAGGTCTGTTTTACCCTTAGATACATTTGTCTGTATGAATACTCCTTCATTACTAGCATGGTTTCAAGTTTGTTTTTGTTAGTTTACTTGGTTTTGGTTTTAGCTCTAAATAAATTGCACCTATATTGTTTATATTCATTTTTTCCAAACTTTCTTTTTCCTCATGATAGTAAACTGTTCTCTTTCCGTGTTTATTCTGAAGCCTAGAAATCCACCCTAGGTTTTAGAGATGGTATTTTTACCTTTTATTTCAAATCAGAATCATTATTTTAGCAAAGGAGTAGCTTCATAGCTTAAGGTGCAATTGAGTTTCTGTCTTTTTAAGATCATATCTCTGAAAAAAAGAAAAAGTTTAACAAATCGATTAGTTTTCTTAAGACAGAACAGTGTAGCACTGATAGATAATTCTGAAGTTTTCCACTAAAGACAAAACCAATACAGGCACCATTTCAAAGTCCTTAAAATAAAAACAGCTGTAGAAATACTAATACGACTGCTTTTAAAAAATGAACCTTTCTAACTTAAGGTATGTTATTAAGCTGAAATTCTTCACTGAGGTAAGAATAGAGCTCAGTATGGGAATTTCTGCCACTTTGTCAAAATGTGTGCATTTGTGGGAGCCCCAGCTTTCCAGTGTCCTATGTTTTGGTTTCATATGACTACATAGCAGGATGCTTTCTGTATCAGTCTTGACGAGAAAAGTGCCAATAAAAGAGGCATGCAGCATTCAGTGGAATTAAAACACCAACACTCAAAATATGGTTACATAAGGATAAATGTATCTTTTAAAATTAACCAAGGCAGGTACAAGATACTACATTTTCTCTGTACTTATTAGACATTAAATAATGACTGAGGCTGGAGAAAGTCTATCCCTAAAACAATTAAAAAGCATTAACTCTATCATTCCTGGATAGATAAAAGTTTTCATTTTGTCTAAAGCAAACCCATGTAACAAAAAGTTATTGTAACGCCAGAAATAGAAAACTGGTATTTCTTCTTACCACTACTGTCTAGGGACTTTTCCCCCCTTATAGACAGCAATGTGAATGGGAATTAAATGCATTCATTAATTTAGAGAATATATAATATTCTAATATATTTTAGATAATATTTTAATCTAAACTATAATAAATCTGTTAATTAGAATCAAAATATTCAGTTTATTTTGTTCTTTTGAAATGAAATAAACTGAATACCATGGTTCTGAACAAGATTGTGATTTAATGCAATCTAAATAGCCTGTTTTATGAATTGTTATAGTGAATTTCTTTAAGTTTCCCACTTTCTTGGTAGTGATTTGATAATAAGAACAATGGGATTAAGTAAAAGACTTATGATTTGAGAGAGTGACTTTAGGGAATTACTCTTTTTTAGTATACCTTACATGACTTGTGACTACAGAGAAAAAAATAGAGATGAGAGTAAAGTATCTAGATTTTCTAATCCATAGTGATAACCAGAAAACTTAAAGAGTTATGTTTATATTTGGAGAATGGACTGTTGACCAGGCTTTGTGCAGTTGTACTCTTGCTGTTGGTCTCTTGAGATTTGAAATCCTGTTAGAAGGAAAAGCATGCAAAACCAAGGATGTTTCCATAGATCCCACAGGCTCAGTCTGAGATTTCGCAAAAAATATGCAGCCTTATTTATATTATTTAACTTTATGCATAATACATAAAAGACCTCATCAGAGTGGAAATTCAGTTATGACATCACAAGAAAAGAATCAGAAAATCTCCCCTCTCACCTAAGCACACCAACATCAAGGCTAAGAACTGGTGCTGGCTTTGGCTGGGGTAGAGTCAATTTCCTTCACAGTAGCTAGTATGGGCCTGTGCTTTGGATTTGTGCTAGACACAGTGTTGATAACACAGGGATGTTCTCCTTCCTGCTGAGCAGTGCTGACACAGGCAAGGCCTCTTCTGCTTCTCACCCCACCATACCAGCAAGGAGGAGCTGGGAGGGGGCATAGCCGGGATAGTTGACCCCAGCTGGCCAGAGGGATCTCCTATCCCATATGGCATCATGCTCAGCATAGAAATCTGTGGGAAGAAGGAGACACATTCACCGTTATGGGACTTGTCTACCCCAGTAACTGTTACACATGATGGAGCCCTGATTTTCTGGGGATGGCTGAACACCTGCCTGCTGGTGCAAAGTAGTGGATGAATTCTTTGTTTTGCTTTGCTTGTGTACACAGCTTTTGCTTTACCTGTTAAACTGCCTTTGTCTCAACCCATGAGTTTTCTCACTTTCAACCTTTGATTTCCCATCCCACTGTGAGGGGAGTGAGTGAGTGGCTCTGTGGGGTTTAGTTGGCAGCTAGGTTAAGACCAAAGCACAACTATTACACTTTTCCTTGATTATGCTGTCCTTTAAATTCTTGCATTTCTGGCTCTGAAGCAGTTTGGAACCAAGAAAAAATCATGCTTTACAATTTTGGGGGACGTGGAAGAGGCAAGTTTAAATCAGGGAGCCCTACTGAAGCCAATCTAAATCAAAAGACAGTCTCAGCCTGATGTGTCATGCTAGAGACAGTAACAGTACGTTACCTCCCCAGCTGCAAGCAGACGCAGCTGTTAACAGACTGTGCCATCAGACGGGCTTAGGGAATGTGATTTACAAAAACTACTTGCATATTTAGTGAAAATATTGAAACTGAAATCATACCAGAGTTTTTCCTGAAGACAAGCCAGAATGAAATTAGAAAAATATATATGATTACAATTTCAGAATAATGTAAAAGACCTCTTATGGTACCTTCACTACATACATTAATATCTACTTTTTCCAGTCACATTGGCTCCTGATACCATTTGATATGACATTCCCTGCTTACAGCTAAGGAGCTAGCATTGTCCAAGCAAGGTGGCAATATATGGCTAGGACAGAAACACCAACCTGTAATGAAACCATAGCCTTAGATGTTCAGACTTGCTTCTCTTCCTGGAGCTTGCTGTTGGCTGGCTGAAGTTACCCGTTCACACATCCAGGTAGCTGGTCTGAGTCCCATTCCCCACATGTTCTTCCGTATTCCTATTCATTGCAGAGGGTTTCAGGGCTGTGCTTGGCACAGAGCCTTACAGAGTCTTACAGCTCAGGTGTGATGGCGCTGAATGTCTACCTTCTTGGTTTTGATAGGGAACACACTCTTATATGCCTTCAGAGAAAAAAAGAAGAAAAAGTTGTTATTATTTAATCAGTATTCTCTTACTATTTTTAATAGTGGACTGGCTAAAGGGACAGAAAGCAACTACTGACCTAAAGTTTATGTTCTGGTAGGTTACAAAGACTAAAGTAAGAAAATACATTTTTCGCCTCAGTTTGAAATATAATAAAAAACAGACACAAGAAGAATAAAGCTAGCAGTGTTATCTTTGCATTACTGGTCTTACCTTGAATCCCAGAACTGTCAGCGTTACTTTTGAATATAAACACAGGAAGAACATGTTACCACAAAGGTGACTTTAGTTTCTTTGCCACTGAGTTCCCAATTGCATTATGACAGAAAATGCAACATGACTAAACCTGAAATGTATTATTTCTGATCCTTTTTCCAAAATAGAGTGACAAATGAGTAACACAAGACTTTCATCGTACATACAAATACTTTCACCATGTGAGTGTTGCTCAGAGTATCATGGCCAAAGATACTTTATGTCTACCATAACCTGGGTGCATGGTTGTGTGATAACATTGCAAGAGAATCATGTCCTTTAAAACATTGAGATTGAACAAGGTAAGAGATGAAAACTTTTATTTCATATATCCTCCCACTTAGCTCCAGACTGTAATAGATTCCACAGTTACATCCTACCTCTACATAAGAAAATGAAAATAGTTTTACTGGTGACATTGGGAGGGGGTCTGTATCCAAATATATGTTTCTTATTACAAACACATGGTCAGATAAAATCGGATTAAATGGAATATTGATATTCTGCAAATATTTCATTTTACGTCTATGGTCTATTTCAATTATTTCAGGAAGATTTATTCTAGTGTTTTTTTCTCCATATATGTAATTGTAATAGCATTTGTTTTCAAACCCACTGCAACACCCTGGCTGTGATTTAAAGTCCATGGAAACTATGGGGAGTCTTTCCAAGGAAATGTCCAGTTGCACTTCTCTTAAGCTAACTCTTCACAGTATGGCAAAAATTCCCAAGAGGTGAGGATGTGAAGTATAATACTTATTCTATTTATGTCTTATGCACATTTCTAACTGTCACAATTTCTACTCCCACAAAACATCATAGTGTCTTCCTTTGTGTACAGATTAAAATGAACAAATCATCAATTCAATAACCTTGTTGCATATGTGAAAGTCCTTGGTTTTTATTTTGTAGAAATGTTTAACAGCAAATAATTGCCAGTTGCTTATGTAAGAAACACTTCAAGGAGAAAAAAAATAGCCAGTTTGCAACACTGGAAACTTTAACTAATTTTCTGATAACTGAAAAATCAAGCTGTGCCCAATTCAGAAACTACAAATCTGCAATACTGTAGTAAATTATTGATAAAATTGTATTTTAAAATTCTTCTGTTTAGAATTAGGATTGCAAGCTGTTTATTTTCCTGTACTACATTTAATAGCTTGCTCCTGAAGATGCAGAATTCAGTACTTCCACTGAATGTAATAAGAATGCAAATGTAAATTAAGTTACTTGCCTGAATATGTTTGCTGAATTGGGTCCTAACATCTCAATTTTCAGGGTAGAGTGTGTACATTTAGATATGTGATATATTCTGATGGGAGTCATGCTACTAAATCTCTGTGAATCCCCTTGAAAATTAAGTCATGGAAGAAAAGGCATTTGAAGCTTTTATGCATAATAGTACCATAGTTATTATGATGGATAAATGGCTTATGCTGTTTGACCTTTTTTATGAAGAGGCCTAAATCTACTTTGTCCCTTAGCTATACAGGAAAAATGACCTTTTTTTTTTTTTTTTTTCCAAAGAATGGGCTGTTAAGTTTACCAGGAATATGCCTGTGTAGTGCAAATTATGTTCATATTATATAATTCTATATAATATGTGTTTGGGATTCATACAGGTATTTAATAAAGTCTCTAATGTATGCGGGGCTCAGAATCTAGCAGCTTGTTTAAATAAGTCCAGTGTTTTTCATTATAACTCTAACAACCTTCAAGACAAACATTGAGGTAATGGCAAACCAGTAGGCTTGCAAAGATACAAGAAAGCATTACTTTGTCTAGACTTCTCTCTAGATTTCTCCTCTTCAAATAATATTAGTCTTTGACTCCTGTTAAATAAATAGTTAGTACAGAGGAAAGGTAGGGGGTCTGTCTTTTTTATGTTCGGAGCAGACTCTTACAATTCTTTGGCCTTCCAGGTTTGTCTGCCAAGTAGCTCAGCTCAATTCAGCAAAGAATTTGCTGGATATTATTTTATCATATTTTATCAAATTACTTTTCCTGGTATCAAATTCATTTACTATGAATAGTGTCAATAATATTTAATACATAGCAGCTGATGTATTTCTTTGGCATCAGTACTACCTGTTATTGAGCACTCGTGCTGCCCTGGATGTTCTGGATATTGAGGCACAAGCCTCAATTGCAATGAGGCTACGGCCTTTTCTTCATGTATATCTGGTAACCTACAGATTACTTCAGCAGTATTGTCCATCTACGCCATTTCCTTAACTACCGCTCAGCTGATATTATCAGTCCCTTTATACCTACAACTCTGGCACTTCTTTAAACCACCATACGTTCAAAAGTAAATTACAACTATCCTTAAAGGTATAGAAAATGTAAGTGCAGTAGTCGCATTTTGAGATATATTGACCGTATTTCAACAACTTCTCCTTTTTCTATTTTTATTCTTTACCTTTGTCTAACACAGTCCTATTGCTGTTGCTGCAGATATCTCCTCCATAGTTTTCACTGTCTGAAGCAGATTACTTTTACTTCCCATTCATTTATGTGTCTTTATTCGTTTCTCATTTGAAATCTCCCATATATCTTTATCTTTTGCTAGAGTAACATGGGTCAAATTAAACTTACTCTAGACATATTTATTTTCCTCCAATAGCAATAAATTGGGCCTTGGGTGAGTTGCTGAGACACAGGTTCCCAGACTGTAGTTCTATTAATTATGTAAAATTAACCTTACCATTAGGTGTCTTTCCAAATCCAAAACACAAATTCCAAGGCAGTAAGTCTTGATCAAGATGCACAGTAAAACAATGCTTCCTCATAACCTTCTCCTTTGCATCTCAAAATTTCAGCTTTATAAGGAAATTGCTTTAGCTGAGTTCATCTCTTAACACTAGTGTTTCAGTAAATGATTAGAGTACAAGAATGTTTTGGGGAATATTTGAAAATACTGCTAAATCATGGATTTTGAACTCAGTAACATGAATATTCAATACAGAAATACAGTCCCAAGAGTTTACTTCTTTAGTTAAGGAATTTGAAGTGTTGCATAACTGAAAACTTTCACTTAACATCAACTTATTTATTCTCCCTGGAAAAAAAAAAACAGAAAAAACAAAGGAAGCAAGTGCAATCCATTTGCTATGTGATACTCATTGAGCCAGACAGAATCTGCCTTCATCACAAAGTGTGTGTGTGTGTGTGTATGTATATATATATATATATATATACACACACATGCACTTACATATGCGAACACAGAAGGAAACACTTGATTTATGATTTTCCAGTATATTTTGATCCTGAACTAAATTGCAAATAAATTGAAAACAGGACAAACAGAGTCTACATCTCTAACCATTGCAAAAGACTGATCACAGGCAGCTGGTCCATTCAGTTACAGAAAGCTTTTTTACATGCGCAAAGCCAAAGAAACCAAAGAATTTTTTTAAAGGCCTCATAGATCAGGGCTACAATGTGCTGCACATTTTTTGTATTTCCAGAAGACTGCAGGAAATTAGATATTTAAATTGGTATGTCATCATTCCTTGAAAGCATCATAAATTGGTTCTGTTTGATTTATTTGAATGTGTTTATGCAGTTCCATTTTCAGTCATCATTGATTGAAAATGTGCACTTATCTTTAAGATAGCTATTTCTGTTACTGCTGTTTAGTATTAATAATTTAATTATTACTTTATCACATGTCTACATTACATTCAGATACCGAAATTATGTAGCCACACAAAGACATGAATCACTTGTAAAAAAAATGTTCCTAGCAAAGCTAAAACACTAAAGAGCAGCTTTCAGAAACACAGATGTGAGGAGATATAAATGACAAATATATCTATTTCTTGTGTAACCTATTCTATTAAGCTTTGAAACACTATGGAAGGTTGTCTACACACTTGGCAAGTTATTCACATTCCAAAACTGACTGTGTTTTTAAAGCGCAAATATTCAACCTTCAAATATTGACTTTGCTAAACAAATTTGTCAGTAAGTCTTTTTTCTTTAACAATTAAAATTCTATTATGTTACAAAAAGACTATAACATTCTAGTAACCTTTTCCGCAAAATCTTTTGTGACAGGAAACTGACTATAGCACAAAACTTATATTGCAAGACCTAAGAGTAATTTTCATATGAAGTGAAGAATTAGAAACTATATGTATATATATATATATGCTGTTTCACCACCACACATCCCACGAACATATGGTGGGTTGAGGTGATATATACTATTTTTAAGAACAAAGAAGGATTTACATGTGAAGAAGAAGCATAAACAGTGAAGAGAAGAAATGAGCACATGAAATGTATGAATTGGCAGCAAACTTAAATGCCTTGATTATTACTGTTAGTACTAGTGTGAGAAATATTACAACCAACACAATTCAAAAGCAGCAATATTATAAAAATTATAATATATTATAAGAATTTTTAGAGCATGGATTGGTTTTAACTGCCTCTTTGGCAGCACAAAGTGCTTTCAGTATATCCCTGGACACTTTCCACAGGCTCACTTCTGTTGGATTTGCTCTCCAGTATTACCTTATAGATTGTCCCACTTAGAGGCTCTGTATTGAAACCAGGATTGTACCCATTCCTCCCTTGTACTCTGACTACCCTCATCCATCATAAGTGTCCATGTACCATTTTCAACTGTATCTTCCATCCACACTTCAATCCCAAGGCTGCAGCTGCCCCCACCCAGAAAAAAAAAATCCTTTAGAGGACGAAGAACTAAAAGGACAACATCCTATAATTTATGCTATTACAATCCAACTTCTGTTCTCTGTGCCATACCTACACCACTGAGAGGAAAGTGGAACAATGTTGATAGTCCAACTGAAGTAACACTACATTCTCTGAAAAGAGCAAATCTGAATTCCTGTACTGAAATACAAATCTTTAAATATTTTAAAATAACCAAATAATTACTTAATACTTGGTACACTTTCACATAACCTGCATATTAATTCAGCCAAAAAAATTACCTAAAATATAGTCTGTATAAGTGTAACTCTTAAAAAAAATTATTTAATATTCATTATCTTTATTTGTTTTGCTTCTAAAATCCTGAGCCACTTGGTTCAGCATGCAATAAATCCTTGAAGCACAGTGAGGAAACAAAGTAGGAAGGCATTTTATTTAACAGTGGATAATTAAAAAAAAAAAATTATCTTGCTTGTTAAAGTAAGATGAGAAGTTTTCTATTAACTAGGCTGGGAAGCCTTAGGGGCCACTGAAAGCTTTTTAATTGCATATTTAATTAGAAATGTGCTAGAGAGCTGGTGTTCAGCTTTTCTGAAGCTCATGGCTCCTGACAAAATGTCTGCTTTTAAGCCATTTTGTCTCTTGAAATGTTTTCTAAAAAGTGGGTTAAACAGAAGAAGCTTTAATTTGGCTATTTTCACTTCAAAGGGATTTTACTGTTTTATCAATCCTACCATAAAACCAAGGTGAAAAGACATGTTCAAAAGTAAGCATTTTCAGGTAAAATAAGACCTCTAAAAAGAACAAACTTTAAAGATTCTTATAGTTTGTTGTTCTTGCTTAGCTCACCAGCAACAAGTGGAAGATGAAAGAAGGAAAGAAGAGAGGGAATACATCTGGCTACTACAGGTACAGAGTTTGCAAAAACACAAACTGTCAGCCAGTTTGTCCAGCAGCCAGTGGCTGAAGCTGAAGAGAAATAAATTAATGAATAATTTCTTTATATTCCAGGTAGAAGAATGTTGACAGCACTGCCTGCAGTTATCAGGGTTCCCAGCATTTGCTCTAAACCTGGACAAAACATGACAAGCCCAGTATGTCTTCTGCCAGTGCTCAGTCACACCACTTTTACCCCAAAGTTATCTGACAGAAGTTTGCTTGAAATTTAGGTTGCCTCAGAAGTGCTAGCTTCGCCTGAGGTAATTTAACGGGTAAAGGAGGGCAGCCCCAACAAAAGCTGACAGCACTGCAACTCCTAGCATTGCAGGTATGAATACACATTAGTTATGGAGGGATAAAAATGCTTCTGAAACATAGGCTAAACTAGTAACATAAGCTGCTGATTTTTTAAATCCGTATTTGAATAAACACAGTATATGAATAAGTAGTCTTTTAGAGGAAGAATGGAAAGCTTTTTTGTTGTTTTACATGACAAGCCCTATTTTCAATGTAGTTTGCATTAAAAAAAATGTTAGAAATACATGGAAAATAGTTAATTAAAAGTGTGATTTTGTACACTGAAAAATAAATACATTCTGAAAGACAACTAAATAATTAAATCACATATGAAAGAGCACAGCTAAATGGAGAGAATGTGCAAATGTCCTTTGATAACACACAAGAAATCCACCAAAATTGACATGATATATTAGCGGTCACAAATCTTTGTAAGAACATGTAAGTGCTAATGCACTGCTGTCCTTATTTCACCTTCACTCAGTAACACAGCCAGAGACTTGAAATTCCCTGGAGTATATCTACTTAGATAACTTCATCTATGCGTTTCATGACTAGTAAAATCCAGCAAGAGTGCCCAGACCTTGTATTAACACTGTAGGTTTTTTATTTTCTGAGTGAACCACATCCATTACTTTATGATACTCCATGTGTTTGATGATAGAACATGGCAAATATATTTGAAAGGGCAGGAAATAAAGTTTGTTAGAAATAACTTGATTTGAGGAAATAGGCTTGAGTATCACCCAAACCCAGCTCTTATGTGGCACACTCACTTAATTTCTGTCATCCACTATTAATTATCAACTTACCCAAAATGCAATCCTATTAAAAATACTTGAACTTTACATTTGAATGCTCAAAGACAGGTCTTTGAGAGTAATAATATTTCTAATTATCCTCTGCTCTGCAACTTTACTTTCGTTATTTATTTATAAATGGAGATTATCTTTAGTATGTGTGTTTACAAACTTAACTCCAACAGTAGAGGCTGAGAAAAAGCCTGAGAATTGGCTTTGGAAAAGTGGTAACTAACTGTGGTTGGTAGATACATTCACACAATAGCCAGAAATGACATCTCTATTAATATTAGGTGCAAGAACAGCATTCATGTTTTTAATCATGACTTACACAAGCTGAAGTTACAGATCTGACAGTTTTATGCAGAGGAGGTTGACTTAATTCATACCTCTCCTTATAGAATTAGAGTTGTATACATTCATTCATTGTTCTCCCATTCTTAAGATGAATAGAAGTAGCATTGTGCAGGGTCCAGTCTTGTCACTTGTTACACAAACCTGTAAAACACAGGTGTCAGGTGAGACAAGCTCCACCATCATCAGTACAGCAGTGATGTTCAGTTCTGTGCTTCCACATCAAAAGCGAACAGAGCTGATTCTCTAGTAATTCTGTGTTTGGCATAGGCGGAATCCTGAGGGAAAGCTGGCTGGTTTAGGCCAAATCCTTTTAAAAAGACATGATGTGGCCTGGCAAGAAAAATTCTTTAAAGTAGTAGCTGGTAGCTATGACCGAACCTTCTGCTGAAAGCACTAGCCAGTGGAGTTCCAAGGTTATGGACAGTCCTAAACTCTTACAAAAAAACTGTTGATCTTTGGTGCACAAATAGCCACAATGGCTGAAAAAAACCTGAACTCCAAGTGGCCAAGAGTGACTCAGTTTTTGCTGTAATATCTCTCCTTCCTCTCTCATGTTCCCAGGCAAAGTAAAGCTTCTCTAACACTGTCTGCGTAGGATGACCTGCATAGGCCGTAGGATTACATGTTTGCATATATGGGGATCATTATATACTAGATATTACAGAAAGAAATTGAAGGAAAGCAAAAATGATTATGTTTGTCTTAGACTAAAATGAACTTAGTAGCCCTCCAATTAAAGAGACATCCAGCAGATCTACTAAAAACCCATTTGCAAAAATCCCCAAAGACTAGTGCAGTATCCACTGAAAAGGCACATACAATAAAGCTGAAGCTATCATCTGTCCCTATCCTTTTCATTAAAAGCTATAGTGAAAGAGTTACCCTGCAAAAATAAGATTCACTGGGTATTTTGTTGCACCACAGCAGCTAATTTAAGAATCAGACTCACTGTATTTATCTCAAATATTTTTAATCTAGATTGACATTTTAGAGATGAACAATGGAGAATGAGATACAGTTGAAAGCACTATGAATAAATGATAATGTTTTACTCATTTCATATTAATTCCACATTCTTAAGCTTTTTAGCAACCAAATTAGTTAACACATCTCTGCAGATACACTTGCTTCATAAAACTTAAAATAAGAAATGGCTTAAATTGAGCAGGAATGAAAAGTGGGCTGGCCGCTTGCCATACTGTCTTAAGACTACTGACATATTTTACCCAGCACTACGACATTCAGTTTTACCAGTTACAGATGGACAAAACACTGTCCTTAATAAAAACCACGCTGCTTTCAAATAAGACCTTATTTATTTCCAAGATAAAACCCCACAACTGGGAAAAACTACAGCTTACAGTATTTAATACAGCTCTTTTAAGGCTTCACAGATTAAGTCCTTCTCTTTAATTTAGAAATAAATATTGTCCTAACATTGGATGAGATCCTCAGGCAAAATCTCTGTAATATCTTCCATGCCTTGTTCATCAAATTTAAGAGTACCCTATTTACATGTGTTGCTTTTACAGTAGGAAAGGCATAACTCTTTCAACCTATTAAACAGGCTGAGCACCACCAATGCTTCCTGTTTTCAGTTCTTCCAAAGCGTTCTGGATAAAAGCAGGTGATGCTATTTGCAATACCTTTTTCCTTCTGTTTTGAAGAGAGATGAAGGCTTGCATTTTTTCTGTTTCTTTCTATGGGCTGTGAGGTTGCTCCGGAGGCTTGTGGAGCACACTTCTAGTTTTAAGAGGCTTCAGGGGAGAGGTGGGTGCCTTTGAATGCCTGCTTATTGCTATGCCTGCTCATTGTTCAAGGAATCATGTCCTAATATCAGCAAATAAAAGACATTAAGGGCATAGCTTGTTTGTAGCTGGATGGAATCTACAGAGGGTTAGAGGACATAAAAAATAATGTTAAGACAAAACTGAAGAAGCATACTTCTATACAATATTTAGACATATGGAAAGAGATCTGAATTTAGATACAGAAGCCAAGGAAAATCAGTAATGATTCAGCATAGGAGGTGAAGCAGGGTGGTATGTCACTCTGCTGCGTTTTCAGACATTTGGATTCTCAGTGGCAATTTCTATATTTTTATTTTATTTTCTGACAGCACCTAGCTTTTGCCTCACAAAAAGAAAGGCAATCTGCTTCACAAAATCTGCAAGAAGTCAGCAAGAGTGAGAAGCTTTTACTTTTACAAGAATAGATGATCGTGTACACCTAACAAGGCACCTGCTCCTATCTAATGGTTACTATAAAGTTCTCATTTTGCAAACTGACAGCTTGTGGTAAGAAAGGCAGCAGTATTCTCACAGTCAAGAGCTCAGTAGGAGTTCTGGAAGGTAAGATACTATCAATTAGTTGATCACAACACCAGGGATGCTGATTTACACAGACCCCAGCATTATCTTTTTGCAAAACAGCAGATCTTGAGTCAACAGGAGCTCAGTGGCATACTCCCACTTCCCCCATTACCTAATCCATCAGAACTGCTAGAGAAATGATAGCCAGCTAAACACATATGTTTATATAAGCATGTGCATATCTTTGTATGTATGTGTGTAGGTGTCTCTATACATACACCTATGCTTCAGGATACGTTGTAACTGTTTTCTTTTTCAGATTCACTTCCTTGATACCAAAGAGGCTGCTTGCAATCTAAAGTGATCTTGTTGTCTAATCATGCCCCTTATGTTAAAAAATCATATATGATTTCAGCAGGTTATCTCCAAGGAGAAACTCAGAGGAGCCAGCAATTTGCTTTTCTTCATCAGTGTTGAATTTTGTCAGTGCTGGATTCCTAGCATCTCTGAGACAGTGAGGTGCAATACTTGAGTTTTAACTCACCTTGCATCTTCCCTATTTAATTAAAAGAGAAACTACCTGTTGCAGCACAACAGACAGTTTCTAAAGTGTTTATTAATGTTGGTTGCAACATTTGCAGTTGGAATAAAGGATTTCTGTTTTACAGTTCCCCATTCATTTATTCCTTCCTGCCCTCTGGAGGTCTCAGATTTTATCATGACATGTCTACATTTCAAATTTAGCTATCTTTTTCAGCTGTACAATCCCATTTTGGTGATCCAATCTCATGGAAAAGTAGTTACATTTTACTTTACACTCAGCAATTTTATTCTTTGCTTAGCAGATACTAGGTATCAATAGATTCCTTTAAATTATTGCATATATTTGTTGGTAGGAGATAAGACTTTCTAATAGATCTTTTTCCTAGTGTGTTATTATTTAAAAACAGGAAAATTAATTTTAAACCTTAGGAAAATGTTAGCTTAGTAGACAGAAACTGATACTTGTGGTAACATTCTTATGACTGTAATTTGTCCACTGTAGAGCCAAAATGCATTAGAGCTGCACTTATATATAATATGAAAGATAACTGTCATGTGCATTGATTGCTTTAATTAAAATCTGAATCATTTAAGATGTGAAACATTTAAGATTATTGTATTAGTCTTTCACTTGCTAATTCTCTCTCCTTGTTTCTCATGTCACACCATTCCAAAGAATCAAATCAAAACTATGTATGCATACTAATTTCCCCAAACAGTATATACTAATTATTTATCTGAGGGCAAAGTGTTTCTGGAGGGTTTCTTGATGAAGAACCAGATGCCTACCATGAAAAATAAATACTGTCTAATTTTGTATGAAATTCCAAAACAGCATCTAAAGCCTTGGAACACCATTTTTTTTCCTGAACAGCCAAGAACTGCCACAGACAATTTATGACTCCTTGACTGGCCTCAGTGAGCAAAAAGAGACCACACAAAGGAACTGTGACCCTCAAATGTATTAGCTGTGTGTTTGACCTCTGAAATACAGTTGAAAAGGAAACACCTTGCCCCTTTCCTGCTGTGACTGAAATTTATGGAGCAAATGATGCCCAAGCAGCTTAGCAAGACTAATTAAGAACTACATAAAAAAAACATGGCAAATTAATAATCTGAATTCTAGTAGCACTACACAGCGTACTGAACCACACTATGAAATGTTACACTTCCGGGCTTTGATCCTGTCTGAGACTTCATACAGAGAGTGAAAAAAAAAAAAATAAAAAAAATTGTATTTTGAGAAGGAGTAAGAGTGATTGCTTATGCAAAACAAGCCTATAAAATTTGCCACTGTGACAAGTCAAGAAGCTGTGGTATATTTAGTAGCAAATTAGTAATGATATGGTCTTCAGACTCCTCTGAATGCACAGTAGGAAGCAACATCAATCACTTTTCCTGCTTCTTTCCACTCTTTCAGTTGACTTCCAAACATGTGTCTAATCCATTTATATCATAATTAATCCTGGTGTTCCCTTAACTTCCTCTTTTCTGCTTGACATCCTCTGACTCCCACAAACTTATATTAAGTTGCATCAGAGAACAATATTTTGATTGAAAATAGATCACATAAGTCTTCATATAATCTACATACAAACAAGTCTTTTGGAAATATTATTTGTGATAAGTTGTTTATCTTAGGTAAATCACAGAATCATGGAATGATAGAATAGTTTGGGTTGGAAGGGACCTTAAAGATCATCTAGTTCCAACCCCCCTGCCATGGGCAGGGACACCTTCCACTAGACTACATTGCTTAAAGCCTCATCTAGCCTGGCCTTGAACACTTCCAGGGATGGGACATCCACAACTTCTCTGGGCAACTTGTTACAGTGCCTCACCACCCTCATAATAAAAAATGTCTGTCTTCCTTATATCCAGTCTTAGTCTACCTTCTTTCAGTTTAAAACCATTGCCTCTTGTCCTGTAAAAACTCTCTTTGTTTTATAAGCCTCCCATAGATATTGAAAGCTGCAATAAGGTCTCCCTGGAGCTTTCTCTTCTCCAGGTTGAACAACCCCAACTCCTTCAGCCTGTCTTCATAGGAGAGGTGCTGCAGCCCTCTGATCATCTTTGTGGCCCTCCTCTGGAATTGCTCCAACAGGTTATGTCTTTCTTGTACTGGAGACCCCAGAGCTGAACACAGTACTCCATATGGGGTCTCATGAAAGTGGAGTAGAGGGACAGAATCACCTCCCTTGACCTGCTGGTCATGCTTCTTTTTGTGCAGCCCAGAATACAGCTGGCTTCCTGGGCTGCCTGTGCACATTGCCTGCTTCTGTCAAATTTTTCATCCACCAGTATCCCTGAGTCTTTCTCTACAGAGCTGCTCTCAATCCTTTCATCCCCCAGCCTGTATTGATACTGGGGGTTGCCCTGACCCAGGTGCAAGACCTTGCACTTGGCCTTATTGAACATCATGAGGTTCACATGGGCCCACTCCTCAAGCATTTCAAGGTCCCATTGAATGGCATCCATTCCTTCAAGCAAATCAAATGCCCCACTCAGCTTGGTGTCATCTGCAAACTCCCTGAGGGCACACTCAATCCCATTATGTATGTCATTGATGAAGATATTAAACAGTAGTGGTCCCAGTACAGACTCTTGAAGAATACCATTCACAACCGGTTTACACTTGGACGTTGAGCCTCTGACTGTAACTCTTGGGACACAGCCATCCAGCCAATTCCTTATCATTCTAAGGATCCATCCATCAGAACCGTATGTCTCCAATTTAGAGGTAAGAAATTTGTGGGGGGACCATATCAAGGGCCTTTGAGAAGTCCACACATTGGTAGTTCTTCCTTTGTCTGATTCTGTGGACAAGGGAAAATTAAAAGGAACATAATTTCATTCCTAAAACTATTTCTATGTCATGTGGCAGATCTATAAATTAGAATTGGGTCATACCTGACAGCCAAGCAAAGAACTTAAACCCAATTAAAAGAGATAGTGAGTTTTTCAGGGATTTTTTCTTTTTCTTTTTCTTTTTTTTTTTAAGCACATCAGCAAATGAATCGGAGAAGAAGCACAGCATGGAAATCTAAGCTTGCCCATCAAGGTCCATTAGATGCTGTCTACACTGTCATGATTTTCCTCAATTATTGTTTTGCACAAACAGCTCTCTTACATTCCTGTCATAATAGCGGCCCCTTTCTAACCAAAAGACTGCAGTCTGATCAGATATTCCCTGTGAATGAAAAGACTACTCGGGGAATGAAAATGAAAATGTGTAGATTTTAATCCTATCAAGACTATTAGGCAAAACATAAATACTATCAACTGCTGTGTTTCTAAATGGTATTTCTGAGCACAACCATATTTCAAAAACTTAGCACAAGAACCTTTACTTTGTGGATCCCAAACACCCTCACACACAAGATATTCGTCAGATACCCATCTATCTTTCTCAAAGCTTTCAACAGAAGCCTTCTCAGATATTAGAAAAGGCTATGGGGGGTATGGGTAGGGGTGTGGGTGGGGTGTTGGCTCATCTAAAATCTTTCAGAATTTACATCTAGGTGTTCAATAACTATTTCGATCTTATAATAAGTGCAAAGGTGTTCTTAAGTCACTGAATTTTACTTACAAAAATAAAAGAAATTAAGTAATTGTGAATGTTTAGACTGGCCACCAGGTCCACCGATAAATCTGAGAAAGTAGCCTTAACTGGGAAACCATTACAGTCTTGTGGGATGTCTTCTTTAATAAATGTATGTATGAAAATCACCTGGTTTAAAATCCTGTTTAAAGAGCATTTAAATTCAGTATTTATTTATTTCTCTATCTATATATATTCAATCTGTATTTGAAATCTTATATTTTCTGTGCTCTTTTTTTAAGATACGGAAAACGAAAGAATTTCTATTTACTGTATCATGCACAGGTTACAGGCTCCTGTGATGTTAATTCTGTGAGTAAAAAGTTATTGGGTTTATTGCCTCATTTTCTTTTTATTTAAAACTTAACACATACACTGATAATGATTTCACAATGTCATGAGCAATGTCAAAGCATTTTCTAAGCTGAAATGTGAATGTTATGTAAAGCCCACATTAGCCCCTATTAAAATTCAGCTATACTAACAGCACTTTTTGGCCGCTATCTAAGAATTTTATTTCTAATCAAGCCTTAATTTATCCAGAAGGACTAGTCTGCAATGCATGCATTCAGGACATTACATTATGAATTCAATTATCTGTTGTATGTCCAAAAGGGAAGAACCAAAATGTAATATAACAGGATACTGCTTCACTGATCTAGAACTCATTGCCATATATATATATATATATATAAAGCTGATTAAAATGCATACTTAAATTGCACAAATCCCACGAATATTTTAAACGTAAATAAAGGAATATTTTTTCCTACAAATTTGATTCTACTGGAAAGCACTCAGTTTTGAAAGATGCTAGCTATTTGCAGCAAGAGTCTGAGAAACCTCACTCCCTTTCCTGAAGTTCAGCATGAACTGAAAGGTTCTCAGAACCTCCAAGAAGCAAGCCAAAAGCAATTACTTAATACGAAATTTGTGCAGGTGCCTACCAGGGATGATGGTGAGTGGGAAGATTTATTTTTATACTGTGGAAAGTGTGCTTTATGCTTTGCAGACAGAATCAAGAAAAACTGTTTGCCCTGAAGATCTCACAGGCTACTTACAAAAAGCTTTCAGTGTTGCACCTTCTGTGTAAGCCCTGAGGAGCAAAGATATTTGAACATCAGGGAAGACTCAGAAAATGTATAAACTATGTCATCAAAAAGGGCAAGAACAGGAGTTTATAGTGTAAATGCTAGAAACCCCTCCTGTTCCAGGCAGGGAAAGGAAATTGAACATGGGAGGCAAGAAATACAGAACCTGATATAAATCATGAAAAGATAAATAAAAACCTCTCATTGCTTTCCCTGAACTTTGCACACAGGTTACAGTTACGTGTTTAATCAGTGTGTTATTCCTTCTGTTAGACCTCTGGAGAACCGGGAGCAGCTTCACATCTATCAACAGATAACTTCAAGTTCCCTTGATTGATCACTATTTTTCTCAGTGAGCTGGAAATAAAAATAAATCCTTCTGTCATCTTTCTTTACAAAATAACATTTGGTACTTTTCTGATCCCTCCAGAAGAAAAAACGAAGGACTTAGAGAGATAAGAATATATGAGCTTTCACACAAATTATATTAATCTACATTACTAATGACTGGAAAGACAATTTCAACATTCCTGAACTCATGAAAACAGATTCACGTTTTGGCTATAATAGGAAAGGTTAGTGCCTGTGAAGCCAGCTGAGGATTTTACTTTGTTCTAGAAATCTCTATTTAAAAACTCTAACCTCCTTCTGAATTTGAAGTCTTAAATGCTCTTATTTTCCACAGCTATACCATAATAAAACAAAGAAACAAAAATACATCCATACTATACCATATTTTGAAAATACTATGGTACCTATCAGCATCTTCAATTTTTGGGTTGAGTAAAAGGTATCCAACATTTTACAAGATACGTCTGTCTGTGGTTTACTGTCATCACCATTGTGAAGAAAAAGTTGAGATAACACACACTATTTCAATCTGGATACACTTTTAATCAAAATAGTCTGAATAGTTAGACTTTTTTTTTCCTTTCTGAATCTGAAATTAAGGAATGTTTAAAAATGTCTAGTTTTCCCCTAAAAGAAAACTTGACAGGTGAGTTCTGTACAAAGATAATATCCTTGTAACTACCTCATATGATCAGTATTATTTTTTTTTTTGTTCAGTGAGGGATTGAAAAATAGTGCAGAACTTTAAAATTGATGAAATATTTTACATCTAGGTTTATATTGTCCTTCTAATAAACAGTGTTCTGAACAAAGAGGAAGACTAGTGTTTAATTTCTGTCTCAATGTATTTTATAATGTCAGCCCACTAGGCTTGTGGCATTGTCTTGTATCTCTTTTTTTGTTTGTTTAAACCTGTCAGAGTTGAAGAATTTAGATTCATCAACTTCATGTTTTAGAACAGAAGGAAAGTAACTGAAAACTGTTGACTCCAAAAACCTTGAATATTTTATCCCGCTACCAGGCAATGCTTGTGTTCATGATGATGGTAAGGAATTACCAATCAGTCAGGTAGAAGGAAAAAGATTTTCAAACCATAAGACCTTTCCTACAGGAGAGATTTAACATCATTATATTTGAAATATGACCTTCCCAGTAGCATTTGTAATTATACTTCCAAATTAGAACTAATACACTCTCAAAACCAGTCTCTCAGTTACTGAGCCTATCAATTCCAGTCCACAGAAAAAGTGAGCTTTCAAAATAATGTTGGAAACTTTATACTACAGAGAAATGCAGATATTCTTGAATCCTAAATAATAATAAGTATCATCAACTTTGTGAGGGACTAGCAATGAATATTAAATGCAGATTTTTCTTGCTGTCAGACTTGAAAGTAAGATGTAAAATGAAATAAAATAAGTTTACTAATATTAGGAACACTTTTTACTCTTCTGCCTACTTCTATATATTAATTTAACAATAGTGAAATACAAATATCTATACTGTTCATAACCTGGCACATACAGTTATTTGTTGCCAGATTTGTTTTTGCAGATAATTTAATTTATATTATTTATGGTGTATGAATGAATCCTAAACCATAAGTTAATTAAGACCTTATGATAAAAAAAGGTGGAAAACACAGTGGGAATACAGTGGGATATTCTAGATGTTGCTACTGAACATCTTATCTCCTGTGGTAGTGGATCTTCACAGGAGAAGGACAGTTCAGGTTAACAAAAAAAAAAAAATCTGCTTTCTGACACTGAAGTGATGGATTAACCCAGAGTGAGAAGGTAAACATTTCTAAGAGGTGTGCGAACCACTTTCCAGCTTTTTTATTTTTATTTCATATCATAAGATTTGGTTTCATTCCAAACTTCTAGGAAGCTAACTTCTCTAAATTTTCTCAAACATTAACACAATTCAGATAGAGGTCAGAAGTAAGAGATTTCATCTTCTACCTCTGAGGACAACCTGATGCTCAGCTTGCAAAAAGGTACTCATCTGAGTACCAGGTACAGGTGTTACACACCTAGTGGCACACATGCAGCTTTCAGAACATTTATCTCACACATAAAGCCATACGCACTGTATACAATTACATTTTGAACAAATTCATGTACACCTTTCACATGGGGCCCCCAGAGGCATAGTCTGTGACAGAGAGAGATACACCTGGAAGGAGGACTCAAAACCTCCCACTAGCTGTGCCTTAACTGCCAGCACTACAAATCAAGTATATCTGATCTGCTCTCATTTTCATCCTATTATTATTGTATTTGCACCCCTACAATTATTCACCACAGAAAAAAGGCAGGAGACTATTTTATAGTACACAAGGGTAGTCTTTTAACTGCCAAGGGGCTTTGTTGGAGGATGGCAACAAATCATGTTGGGGTAGAATCAAGCTGTTACTCTTCCCAGGAAAACATTTTTACCCAGTCACACAGCAGTATTTCATCTGTCTTTTGTTTTGCACTAACAGCGAATGCAGCTACTGTGCACTGAACTCACTGCTGCCTGCTGTGCATACATCTACATCTGAGGTTTAGTTCCCATCAGGATTATTTTGAAGCAAATCTCCCTGTGTACACCACTTACTATACTTTTTTTCATATCACAGAAATTAGCTCTTTTTGGAAATCAAAGAAGAAAACACACTCCAGAAGGATACTGTTGTGGTTTAACCCCAGCCAGCAAACAAGTACCATGCAGCTGCTTACTCACTCCCCCTCATCCAGAGGGCTGGGAAGGAGGATCGGAAAGGAATGTAAAACTGATGGGTTGAGATAAGAACAATTTAATAGGTAAAGCAAAGGCTGCGCATGCAAGCAAAGCAAAGCAAAGCAAGGAATTCATTCACCACTTCCCATGGGCAGGCAGGTGTTCAGCCATCCCCAGGAAAGCCGGGCTCCGTCACACATAATGGTTACTGGGGAAGACAAACGCCATAAATGCCAAATGTCCCCCCCTCCTCCTTCTTCCCCCAGTTTATATTCTCAACATGACATCGCATGGTATGGAATATCCCTTTGGCTAGTTCAGGTCACCTGTCCTGGCTGTGTCCCCTCCCAATTCCCCATGCCCCTCCAGCCTTCTTGCTGGCAGGACCCAAGGAACTAAAAAGTCTTTGATTTAATACAAACATCACCCAGCACCAACTAAAACCATCAGTGTGCTATCAGCATTGTTCTCACATCAGAGCCAAAACACAGCACTGCACCAGCTACTAAGAAGAAAGTTAACTACATCCCAGCTGAAACCAGGACAGATACCTAATGTGGTCTAGCTGCTAACAGACATGGTGTTCATGGGACCAAACAAGAGCTACTTAAAAATGAAATACCTGAACTGTGCAGTGGGGACACCAGGACCTCAGCACCAACTGGTTTACTTTGTGGATCTACACTGATTCCACCACAGACACAGCCTATATGCATTGACCAGTCAGAGCAAGACCAATTCATACTGCAATTTCAGAGACCGAGAAAAAATTGAGGTATTTTTTTAGAGACTTGTCATGACAGCATTGAAGTAGGAGCCTAGGAGCTTGGCTAGGTGAACTGGTTAACTTTTGCACATGCTCAGATTCTTGGGTGATTAAAAATTTTTGAGTGGCTAGCATTTAGTGTTTAACCTGGTTACATCTCTACAAGCAAATAAAACAGGGTAAGGGCATTGGTGCAAACACAGGTACAGTCATCTGTATGATGTCACCATCAGCATACTCAAAAGGTTTTGGTCTGGGCAGGTGTCATGGTTTAACCCTGGTTGGTAATTAAGTGCCATGCAGTTGCTCACTCACACGTAGTAGTTCTACTTACTCACTTAACATTCCACCAAGCCCAGGAGGTGTAAACCAGATTCAGTATTCCTAGCACCAGGGTCAGGACCTGCACTATGGTGCTGGCAGCAGACCAAAGATACTCAAGATCTCCCGAACCCCTAAATGTTTCACTAATTAGCCCTGTGGGGAAGGGGGAGGTGTGGCCCCCACCCACAGGCTGACTCTGGGAAAACAAAGCCCAAGGTGCAATTGTTGGGTTGTTGGCGTTACCCCACAGGGGCCACCAGGCACACAGAGGTGACACCACCACCGAGTGCACAGACCAGATTCTTTTCATTCATATCACCAACCAGTGCTATATAGTACAACACTATAATAACTTTTACCCAGGTCCCAAAGTAAACAAAAAACACAATAGGGAACACATGCTGTAAGCAAACTAAACAATGCAACCCTGGGACCACGAGCAGCAACTTCAACAGCAGAGAAAACAGCACTGTAACCAATAAATATTGGCCTAATGCAATAAGCACTGACAACAGTTTTGTTCTAACACAGTCTGATCAGGCCTGTCATTATCTCAACCCTTTGGGCACCAAAAAGGGCTGTTGTGGTGTAACCCAGCTGGTAACAAAGTGCCACGGAACCACCCGCTCGCTGCCCCCTCACCCAGAGGGGTGGGGAGGAGAATAGGGGAGGAATGTAAAACTCGAGGGCTGAGATAAGAACAATTTAATAGTTGAAACAAAATATAAATGAAAAAACAATAATAACAATGACGACAATAACAGTTACAACAACTAGGGGAAGGGAAAGAACAACATCCAGAGGGAAAGGAACACCAGGTGCACAATGCAGCTGCTCACCGCCGACCGATGCCCAGCCCTTCCCAGAGCAGTGACCTGCCCACCCCAGCCAGCCTGGCAGGTGTGTATGTATATATATATATATATATATATATATATATACCGGGCATGATGCCCCATGGTATGGAATACCTCACTCCTAAGATAATTATCCCAGCTGAAAACAGGGCAGCAGGTTAAAACATTTCTTAGATGATGGGCACACACAGTACAAGGGAAAGTGAAGCCCAAAGACTCTTCCCAAAATTCCTGATACTGTATTCTGATGGAAAAGTTCACCTCTTCATAAAAGCTGTTAAAGAGACATAGTATCTTTCTCATGTGATGCTGTTGTGACACATGCTAATTCCTGCCCACATTAGCTGGGCTACTCCAGGGTAACAGGTGGTGAAAGAAGTGGGATAACTCTGTAAGCAGGAACCTCTAAAACAACAGTTCATACAAACTGTATTCTTTACTAAATTCCAGTATTTTATTCCTTCTACCTGGAATTATCTGATCTCTACAGAGAAACTTCTATGATACTAAATACTTAGCAAGGAGAAGACTGAAAATGCAGTCATCCTCCCAATACTGGTCAACTTAGCAGTGACACAGTTATATCTGTCAAAAGTTGCTTTAAATGATAAATCCAAGAAAATACCAAAAAGTGTTCTGGTGTCAATGGTTTCACAAGGAAAATTATACTTGTATAAATTAAAACAAACAAAAGACACAAAAGGCAAGTTTCCAGTTAGGCAAGGACAAAAAGACAGTATGAAACCTAAAAAAACCATGAATGATTGGGAAAAAGGACATTCTTGAAAAACATAAGAAGCAGTACAATAAATGCAGTTTCCAGAGCATGGCATTTATTTGGGATTCATGAGACACTAATAAGATCATCATTACCTAGTGCATACAATTTTCAAGTGCTTATCTTACTTAGGAAAAAAAAAAATAATGTCTACTTTGGAAAAGGGTTCTATATTTTTTTTTGAAAAAACAGGTTCACAATATCTGCAGTTAATAACTGTAGAATTAGTACATATAAGAATATGATACTTGAAGGGAGACTTTTAAGCATTGTTTGCTTTTGCTTGTAGCTTTCAAAACAGACCACAAACCCTTTGAGCTAAATTTTTCCATGCTTATTTTCAACTTAAAAGTGATTTTTTTGAAAGTGTAAGAAAATGTGAGTTAGCTATTATACCTGAGCATGAAAATATGTTTTTCACACCTAAATATGACTTCTTTTTGCCCTTTGATGATTCAAAAGTAGTTTAATTTTCAAACTTGGCATATAGCATGTACTGTCACCTACAGCAACCATATGCTTTGAAACAGAGTAGAAATAAAAGATAAACACATCGAGAGAAAAAATAATTTTTATATGAACCATAGTCCGTTCCTGATTTTGTTACTGTTATTCTCCTTCTGCATGGTGGGAATCCTGCTAAAATGTTTGTAACTGTAAAATCCTATATTGGTGCAATTTTGCTGTTGACCGTGCACATATTTGGAAGTAAAGGAGGCAAAACAACTGCATCTGTTATTTCCTCTGTGCCAAAAGGCAATAATGTTAGCATATAAACAAAGACAAAACAATACATATATGCCAACAAACTAAGCTGTAACTTTCAGTACCTTGCCTTCTTTATACTATATTACATTGAAGTATATTATTTTGTTGTGGGTGTGCTAGACTTTATAATTCATTTTAATTATGAGACATCTCACAACAAGCAAACCCTTATTTTGAAAAATGGATTCATTATATAAATTGTACAACTGATTTAATGCTTGGACTTGTTTATAATCAATAAGTCAAACTTTCATAAGAGGGTCAGTCAGAAACTGCAGCATCTAAATGTCATTGTGAAATTATTATGAGCAATCTAAGGATAAATCCGTACTATACAATAAAGTACCCTGAGGGATGCTGAACCAGGCTGGGGTGAGTCTCTGACATCAGGTGGCACAATCAAATCTTGGCAGAGGTTTTGGGAGGTGAATTACCTGCATCACCTATGCTTGAGTCTCACCCAAGAACAGGATGGCGCTTGGCAGCCACATTATGCTCCCACATGTCGTGATGATTGCAGTCATAGAGCTAGTGCCATTGCTACCAGCTGAGAATGAAGGCTGTGGTCAAATGGGGCATGTACCATCACTCCATTATATAGATAAAACCATTGGTTGAAAGACAAGAAAACAGAGAATATGAGTAAAAGGCTAGTTTTCACAGTGTAGCAAAGTCACCTACAGAGCTTCAAGGTTATTTTGATATATGCATATAGATGCATGTATATATTAAGATAGCTGTGTGTATATGTATTAAATAATAGCTGTATTTTATACATACATATAACATCTGGAAAGGTGAGTAAAGAGTGGAAATTTGGCTGATTATATGAAGTTATTCAAGGGAGTAAGGACACAGCAGATTATGAAGGATATTATGAGACATTATAAAGCAATAAAATGGAAGACAAAGTTGACTGTAGATTAATATAAAATGCAGCATACATGGAGAAACTATTCCAGCTTCATATATTAAAAGCTGAGCTGGACGATGACTGTTACTATTCAGAAGCATGACTGGGAGTTTCATAACATCGGGTCAGTGCTTGGCAGAAGTCAAAAGAAAACAAGTGAATTGTAAAGAATTATGTCTTGGTTTCAGCTGGGATAGAGTTAATTTTCCTCCTAGTACCTGCTAGTGTTGTGTTTTGGATTTAATATGAGAATAATGCTGATAAAACACTGATGGGTTTTGTTGTTGCTAAGTGGTGTTTATACTACTTTTCAGCTTCTCAGGCCCTGCCAGTGAGAGGGCTGGAGGAGCACAAAAAATTGGGAGGGGACAAAGCCAGGACAGCTGCCCCAAACTAACCAAAGGGATGTCCCATACCAAATTATATCATGCTCAGCATATAAAGCTGGGGGAAGAAAGAGGAAGGGGAAGGAGTTCAGAGTGGTGGTGTTTGTCTTCCCAAGTAACCATTATGTGTGATGGAGCCCTGCTGTCCTGGGGGTGGCTGAACACCTGCCTGCCCATGGGAAGTGGGGAATGAATTCCTTGTTTTGCTTTGCTTGTGTGCATGGCTTCTGCTTTACCTATTAAACTGTCTTTATCTCAACCTCTGAGTTTTCTCACTTTTATGCTTCCAATTCTCTCCCACATCCCACGAGGGGCAGGGTGGGGGGAAGTGAGCAGCTGTGTGGTGCTTAGTTGCTGGCTGGGGTTAAACCATGACAAATTACTAGGAAAGAAATAAAGAATATAACCAGAACAACATGCCAGTGTGCAAACTCAGGGCCTGCCCACAGTTGTGCAGTCTTGTCCCCTCAACTCTGAAAAGGATACAGGGGAACTTCAAGAGTTTCAAAGGGCTACAAGACCTAATGTAACCTAAAGGTAGATTATTAAAAAAAATGCAAAACAAGTGGGTTTAAGAGCATGGACAAGAACCAAATGTTCTCTGTCTTTTCCCATGTAAAATTTAGAACCATGAAATAAAGGGTGTAAGCGCTATATAACACATAAAATTGGCTAGGTGTATCCTTCATAATTTAGTCTTTATTATATTTTGGTGCTCTTACTGAACAGACACTTTAACCTTTCCTAGACTGACTTTCATCAACCTAGATAAAGCAGGTAGTTTACACATTGAAAATGTAAGTTAGGATTCTTTTTATCAAATGGATGTTTTAGAATAAAAGTGGAAAAAAAATGAGAGAGCTGTTTATATTGCAAGTTTCTTTGGCAACCATCAAAGTTTAGTATGGTGATGGGTAGAGTTCCTGAGTATTGAAGGCAACATTATTTAAGTCCACAAACTGCAGGGCTCTGAAGGAGCTGCATTGCCATCATGTCCTTCAAATGAACAAGGATATCAGTGCACATAGTCCTGAAATGTTGCAGAAAGTTTGGTAGACATTACTAGGTACTATTTCTGCTTGCCAGTTTTATCCCTATTTAATATTAATCATTTTGTTTGTATATCACACTATGGAAGAATACTGTTCTGTATCTGGTATCCAAAATAGTCTTCACATTCACGTAGCAAGGGTAAATAAATAAAAAAAAAAAATTAAGAAAAGAAGTAGCAGTATAATTTTCAGTGATGAAAAGGCCTCAGATTCATCTACATAGATATCCAAAAATGTTTAGCCATGGCTTAATAAAGGCCCAAACAATTTGAAAAACAATGTTCAGAGACAAATTTAGGTAGAATATGGATGACTAAATCTGTATTGTGTTCCCCAAGCCCTCTTAAAAATATGAATCCTTGGGATGCTCAGATTCCTCAGTTGCTCAAAATTCTGCTTATCTTTTTGTCTAAAGGCACTTTGAACTTGACAGTAATGATTTACTGCCTTCTAGATCAAGCCTGTCTTCCACAAGAATTCACAAGAACTTCTTTTTATTTTTTTTTTATTTTTTTTTTACTTTTTCACTTTCAAGGTCAGAGGTTTGAGAAAAGCACAGGCAAGAGGGTGTTCACAGAATACATTTATTGAATGAACACCATAAAGCAGATTTAACTATCATTTTCCTGAAGAAGGAGGCCAGAAGAGTTGTCAATGTCCTTTAGATAAGGATTTAGTGCTTAGAACATTCATCGAGGATATGAGATATTGTTTTAATTTCTCCTTTGCGTGAGGAGACTTGAAACCAGAGTTTCTATTTATGCGCTTTACACTTCAAATACTTAATCAACCCTTGGAGCTGAATCCAAACTCCAGATGTCCCAGAGGAAAGTCGTAAGCACTAAATTACAGCACTTGTTCGCTTACTTTTCCTTTATCCCTCCAACACAGTTAGTCCGGAATTGCTTTAGATCAAGTGGAAAAACTTAAGACGATGCAGATGGGACTCCTCACACATTCAACCCTCATTCCTCAGCCTAACGCACTGTTACCTGATTCGAGAGGTCCAGCCCACTGCTCTAGATGTAAAAAATCTGCAACCTCACTGGGCAGTGCAGTGGTTCAGTACTTGCCTGACTTGATTTAGGCTGAGAGATCTTTAGTCTGCCTATTGCCTAAACTGTTTTAGCTTAACCTGTTTTAGATATGGTAAAACCCCAGTAGTCTGCGTAACAACCAAGAGCCCTGTTGTGCCAGGGGAGAACAGGGAAGCCTGTTCTGTAGCATTCACAATTTAGCCAGCAGTTAATGAGTAGGAAGCAGTCTGCTAATGAGAAGGAACAGGCTGTTTTAAGAAAATATACAAAAAGTCATTCAGGCAGACCCAAGACTGCAGTGGAACGGGCCCTCAGGACTAGTACTGGACTCCTCTAGGCAAATACCTTTGGACACTGATGACTTGCTGTGTCAGCCCACCTCTCTTCCAGATGAAGACAGTCACCACTGAGCTTAAGATCAAGGGGGAGCCTAGTCCCAGAGAGAAAAGAAGATACAGTAGGCTGTTCTGTGTAACAGTTTTAACTGTTTGTAGCTCTTATTTTAATTCATAGAATCATAAAATGGTTTGGGTTGGAAGGGACCTTAAAGACCACCTAGTTCCAACCCCCCTGCCATGGGCAGGGACACCTTCCACTAGACCATGTTGCTCAAAGCCCCATCCAACCTGGCCTTGAACACTTCAAGGGACGGGGCATCCACAACTTCTCTGGGCAACTTGTTCTGCTGTCTTGTCACCCTAACAGTGACAAATTTCTTACTAATATGTAACCTAAATCTACCTTCTTTCAGTTTAGACTATGACTGTTAGTGTTACTGTGCTTGGACTACTAGTAACTGTTGAAATTTTTATTAGACTACTAAAACATTAATGAGACTTACAATAAATTCTTGTCTACCTATACATGGGGTGTTCTCTTTTGTCCATGATAAGATTTTGTTTATAACAAAAAAAATTATTACTGTCCAATTTTTTAGGCTTTTGCTTTGGAAGAAGGTTACAAGCTATAATGCCAAATGTAAGGAGATGGTAAATATCCAGTGTGCAAAATGCTTAATCCAAAAAGGACAGGGTTTAAAACACACTCTTTCCTTATTACTTTGTCTTCCCACATGAAGTTCATGTTCAATTTCTGACCTTTTGCCAGTCTACCTTTTCTTGTTCTTACCATGTTCTTGTGAGAAACCTGTTCCAGTGGTTAGGCAACTAATACTTAACATTGTGATGCTCAATATTACACTATTTACATTGCTCTTGGCTTTGGACCTTTCTTCCAAAAGTCACCTAAAGCTTACAAACCCATTCAAGTTAAACAGAATTTTAAATTAGGTTTTTCAAAAGAATTTTGATACATAAATGTTCACATATGGCACAAGATGGCCTTTATATTATAAGCTTATATACTAAGCAGTGGAAACATCTAAACTGCAATGAAAATAGTAAATAATCTAAATCTTGTAAACAAATTTGAATATTCCATTTGGTATGGATTATCATATATCATACACTTAAATGCATAAATACTCCACAAATTTGAAACAATCGTTGGAAAACATAAATGCACAGATTGGTCTACTATGTCAAGTATCATTTCATTTGTGAATCAATAGATTTTACCCAGCTTGGAAAAATCAAGAAAGTATTTTGTGAATCAGAGCTCTGAGTTTCAAAGTCTAGACCCAATAGAGTTGTGTTTGTTGACAAGTCACTGTTAATAATTACTTTTTTCTTTCAAATATTCTAGGTACTTAATCAGGAATCAGGCTGTACAAAAAAATACATAAGTGATCAAACAACATGCAAAACCAAAGAGGTAGCAAATCTAAATTATTAGTTTGCGTACCATCTGTATGTTAGAAATTTTTTATCTAGTCTACACAGTCAATATTGAACAGTGGATTCAGAAAAATATTTGAAAAAAATTGCAAGAGATGTATTGAGAAAATGGACAAAGTTTACTGTAAATGTTAAAAACTGTCCAAACAGCCTTTGTTATGATCTCCTTTTTTATGGAATGCAAGAACTACTGAAAAGTAGCTCTGGTTCAGGTTTGTTTTTTTTTTTTAATTGATCTTTCAATACCCCAAAATCACACTGGAAAGTATGTGTGGTCTGAAAAATAAACATGGCTCCCGAATTCTTATCAGGTCCTCTGCTACACAAACAAATGCAATTTAATTACCTTATTTTGTAGTTTAAGATTAAAAGTTGGTGATAATAAATGTCAATAAAAAAAGAATGTTCAGATACTTAAGAAACATGTAAGTTAATTAACTATTAGTTCCCTTCTTAAGAAAATGCTTCTCAAAATCTGTTACTAGCAGTTAACAGCTGGTGTATTAGCTAATGGGCAGAAACAGTTCCAAGGACAAAGATAATGCTATTAAAAAGCAACTAACTTTAGTAAAGGTGGATTTTTCAGAAGACTGCTGATATTGTACAGGGTAGCAAGTATTCTGTAAAATAAGAGCATTTTACAACAAGGGATACTGCAATATATCTACATAGCATCATTAAAGAATTCTGTTACAAAAAATAAAATTATTTTATTAAAGTTAAGAAGACTTCTTGATACAAATGTTACTATTTAAATTTATTGCATAATCTTAGGTATTAGTTTGATTCCAATAAGAATATTCAGCTCTTTTAAACACAAAAAGGTTGTTTTCTTGAGTAGCAAATGGTAAAAGTATTAACACAGACATTGTCAAAAAGATGAACTTACTACCAGTGTAGTAATTTCAGCAGTGAGCTCACGGCATGTTTTATCAAATGAAAAGTGAAGTAAAATGAATTAAAACTTGGTATATTGAATTCACAGTTTGGCACACCTTTGCAATTACAAGAAAATGCATTTTGTTTATAATTAGTACACAGGAATGTATTTTTGAAGTTCACATGAAAAGAAGTGTAAGTCAAAGCAAACTTTAATGCTGTTTTTAAAATGTTTGGGATTTTGCTTTTTTATTTTGACTTTTTTATTTAAGAAAACCTGTAAACTGAGATATTTAAAAAGTTCTAAATCTATGACATTAAAGAAATACGATATAGGTTTTTTGTTTAAGAAAGTATACATTCATATAAAAAAAAATTAGTTTCAACTAGAAATTATCTTCATCTTCAGAAAAGGGGCAAGGGAGAAGATTTTTGCAGATGCAAGAATTGTAAAAAGTAATTTCAAACTAATCCTTTTTTCCGCAAAGTTAACAACTACAGCTTTTCAGCCAGAGTGTCCCATTTTGTTTTGTGTATTTCTTTCTAAAGACTGAAACAAATAGCAGGTGATCACTGGAAACAATACGTCAGATTTATAATGCAGTTGTATAATTTTGTTATCTTCAATAAACTGAATAGAGTTTCTACAACCAGGGAATTAGAAGTTTGCTTTCATGAAAATTTGGATTTTTCTGGCAAAAAAAAAAAAAAAAAGACAGCAAAATCTGTTACGTTGTCTAATAAACCACTTGAACTGTAGAATTTTGGCTCATACATCTATATAATTTAAGTAGAATCCCAAACAGTTATTTGTGTGAACATGGAGTTTGCCTTACATAGTACTTTCTTTTATTTATTCTTTGGAAGTCTGGCTATGGAATCACAATTACATTTAACTTCCAGCAGAACTCTAAGTGGTTTACAGTTACTCTCTTTTTAAGTAATTGCAGTTAGCAGTTAGATTTCCCATTTACATCTCCAGGATTAAAACCCTAATCCCTCAGACTCTCCTCCAACCTCCTGTACCCCAGGCAAAGGCCATCTTGGTGGCTCCAGTTTGTCTGTGCCTCTTTTGTTCTGGGTAGCTCTCTGGTTCCTCTCGTCCTATTGCTTGTCACTTAGGAGAAGAGGCCAACACCTACCCCACTACCACCTCCTTTCAGGTAGCTGTAGAAGGTCTCCCCTCAGCCTCATTTTCTCCAGGCTAAGCAAACCCAGTTCCCTCAGCTGCCTCTCATACGACTTGCTCCAGACCCTTCACCAGCTTCCTAGACCTTCTCTGGACACACTCCAGCACCCCAATGTCCTTCTTGGAGTGATGGGCCCAAAACCAGAGTAATCAAGGTGTCCCTCTTAATGTAAACTATTACCACATTATGTATCTATGCATAGCTTTACTCTTGTCTTTGGTAGAAGTGTGAAAGAGATCCTGATCAACAATTCTCATTAAAGACCTCACATTTTCACTCTCTGAAGCAGAAAGTTAATTAGTTTTCCTATGTGACCATAAATTCCAGCTGAATCACTTCTATTCACAACCCATCCTCCAACTTCAGAGCTGTTATTACATCTATAATATGTAATACCAACATTATCCTTGAATAAGTAATATTCATCTTAACCTATGTGTGGGAAAATTACTTCGGAGTGTGGGGAGGAGAGAATTAGAGAAAACTGGGACCTAATAGAAACGTAGTATAACAGAAAGCTTTTTAGGGTAAAATACAGCTGTGGCTTTCGGGATGGTTGGCATGCTTGGAATCTACTTTACCAGGGCTCCCTAAGCAACACACCCTGCCAGCTCAGCTCATGCTGGTAGGAGTAAGGGGGTGGAGTGCAGTGGAGACCACTGAGCCGACCACTGTGGGCAAATTACTTTCCTCAGATGAAATAATCTCACTGTAATACCAACACACAGCCCCACCCCAAAGTTACCTGCCTCCAAGGTACCACCACACCTCACTGGGCACGTGATAGCAATCCGTAACAACAGTATGTATGACTGGAGTCACTCAAGCTCCACCTAAATGTGAAGAAAATGGACTGATCCTGGACTGAAATAAGTCCAAGAGGGGGGAACTGTTGTCTGAACTGCCAAATTGCCACACACTGATTCAGTGTTTAACACAAATTTAGGTCAAGCTGACCCAGTCTCTACAAATGAAGGGACTTCTAATCAAGAGAGTCAGCCTTGGGAAGGATGAGTGACCAAGAACAGATGGTGAAAAGAACACGGTTCACTAAGAAAGGAGCATTCAAGTGAGGAGGAGACAAGCTGGTAAGGTGTTACAACCCCCATATATCAACAGAAAATTGGTCAAAAGTAGGACAAAGGAAATTGTGGTAGTGGGAGATCATGACCTCCAACTCAAACAGCCCCCCTGCAAGGGACCAAAACCCCGCTTGGGGAGCATGTGTAACTAAGTGAAAAACTTCAGCAGTGCTATCTGAGGATGTGCACTAATTTACACTAGAAGTGAGAAACTTGGAACCTGTCCTGTGTATGATAAATTAATATGAAAGTGCCATGAAGTATAAAAAGTGGGAAGAAGTTAAGGAAGTCTCCATCGTAACTTGTGGGACCGGTGGACGGGCTGAACCCATCTTCTCCCCCATAGGGACACCTGTTGGGTAAGCACTTCATTCTATGACTAACTCATGATGGCTGTTATGAAGTGTTTGTTTGGGGCTTGTTTTGCAGTCAGTGTATTATCACTGGCAGTCTTCAAACCTTATTCTGTCACAAATTTGCATTTTGTATAATGAAAGTCTTCAGCTGAAGTTCATTTTGTGTAAGTCTCTGGAGATTTGAGCAGTTGTTGTAAGGGATGTGACTCAGTGACACTGCCAGCGGGGGTCCCTGAATCACCCCCCAATACAGTGGGCTGTCAAAATGCAGGTAGCGGGCAGGCTGGTCGGACAGAAGGGTCTCATCTTTCTTGGGAAACTGACAGGCTGATCAAATGTAAAGGGTTCAAGGAAACGCCCTTCTTAACATGACACTATGTTAATGCATATGATGACACAGCTGACCATGCTGAGTAAAATAACTCCACTGTATCACTCACCTCTCAGGATGGGTATGCTTAATTCCTATTTAGAAAGGGTTTTGTAATTTTCAAAAGAGCTACAGATTTGTAGCTACTGCTTTAAAAATAGTCAACATTCTTGAAATGTAATACAGAAGAGGCTCAAAAAATGTATCATTTGAAAAAAGGAAAAAGCATGTGTATGATGACATGAATAAATCATAGGATTGACTGGGGAAAAAGTTCAGTAAGATTCGGCAAATTCACTCTCTGATTTGCTCATATTTGATATTGATGAATTAATTACCCAAGATTTGAGCTTCCAGATGAATTTTTTACCAGTCATTTAGGTACCAGCAAATACATTGGTGTTTTTGTATATCAAGGTCTGTTTTTCTTTTTTTTTTTCAAATGAAAATGATATTAAAGATATGATATTTAGAGATTATATTAGAGAAAGTTTATTTATTATAAATAATTCAAAAATCTTCCCTGAAGTGGTTTGTATATTTCCAATTTAATTAAGACAGGTGTTCAGCAATGTAAGCAAATGAGTTGTGTATCTCTTTTATCAGTTTCTGTAATTTTTTCTACCAACACGTTAGCCATGACTCATATAAAAAAAAGGTGGGTTTAGTCCTGTCTTGTCAGTAACATACATAGAAACAATTTATTTAATGTGAGCAAATAAGGCATTAAAGCAGGTCACCAAGTTTCTTGTGGGATTGAGTCAAAGTTGAAAGTTCTTTCTAAGGTTGCTGTGCCAATTTTAAACATAGTGTAAATATGTCTTCTCCTGAATGCAAGTTACAGTTGCTACTATAGAATGACATTATCACCTTGTGCTAGCAGAACTTTGGCCCAACTCCAGCTACTATATATGTTCATATCTGTGTTCAGAGAGTCAGAGAAGAAACAGACAGAGGTTATCATATCTTGATCATTCCCTTGAGTTTCCTTGAGATCAGCTAGGTGTCTCTCTCCAGATACTACTGGGCAAAATATGGTGAACAATCGGATTTGAAGATTTTTTTTTTCTCTGACCAGATGAAACCATATAAATAGAAAGTCTTCAAGACAAAGATATGAATGTTTTCAGTTCTAATAACGTTCTAGCTACATAAAAATAACTATTGAATTATTCAAACGCTGAAGTTACCATTTGGTTTAGTACTGGTCTTGGGTATCATTTGTTTTGCCTTCAAGAACACAGGCAAAAATATGGCAACCCTGAAAACTGAAGAAAAATAGAAGGGTAACCACATATGAAATCAAAATATTGAGAAGTGCAAACAATTCCAAATATAGCATGCCCAAATAAACCTCATCTCCAGATACTCCAAATACATTTTTTTCTCCTTATACAAGAGATTCAGTTATTAAACGGTAAAATCAACACACTTAATTCTAATAATAACATATTCATAATGAAAAAAAAGGAAATGTTCATAGTTCTTAAACTTATGACTATTACTTTTGAGTCTTTGTTTTGAATATTTTTTTTTTACATATGTCTTCTCTATTTTTTCACTGTAAGATTTATTTGAGAAGCATATGTTTCCAGATGGAAAGACAGTTTCCAATTTTTAGTTGTAATTAGCCTTATGTGGTTCAGTGCTACATGGTCCAACATCTTAAAACTGAGGCCAGATCTTGGAAACACACTTTAGCATCATAATAACCAGGTCTGCAAGGCCCAAAAGTTGCACTAATAGGTGCAAGATTATAAAGCAAGACCTAATAATTGATTATGCAAGACCTAAAAATTAGACAATTATGTACAAGGTACTGATATTTTACAAGTTTGAGTTGGACTGTAATTTCTCTAAACATAAAAGAGGCGATAGTCTACTAATTTGGGATTTGCAACATCCACTGGGTGAGAACTGCAACAAAATCACAAGACCACAGAATGGGTGAGGTTGGAAGGGACTTCTGGCAGTCATCTGATCCAACCCCCACTGCTCAAGCAGGGCCATCTACAGCAAGTTTATCAGGACCATGTCCAGATGACTTTTGAGTATCTCCAAGGGTGGAGGGTCCACAACCCCTCTGGGTAGCCTGTGCCAGTGCTTGGTCACCCTTCAAGCGCAAGAGTGTTCCCTGATGTTCGGGCAGAACCTCCTGTGTTGCAGATTGTGCCCATTGCCTCTGGTCTTGTCATTGGACAGCACTGAAAAGAGTCTTCTTTATACCCTTCCTTCAGATATTTGTACACATTGATGAGATTGCCCTTTAAGCCTTCTCCAGGCTAAGAAGTCCCAGCTCTCTATACTTTCATACACCCTCTATAATAATATATGACTTTCCCCCTTCCTTAAGCATAAATATTTATTATCAGTGTCAATGGTAGCATGTATACCTTGCTTTCTAAACACCAGGCTGCAAACACAAGTCCATTTCACATCTCCCAGGGGGAGCAGCTGGCTCACGAGGCACCCTCACTGTCAGATAAAACAGCTGCAACCTGTCCCTCTCTCAGGACTATGTTAGAAGGTGGCTTGTGTTCTTTTGAATTCAGGTAATGAGGGCTTGGCTGGTTGATTCATTTTCTTCTGCCAAAAAACTATGTAGCTAAAAATAATTCCAAATTATGGGGAATTTCCATTTCTTTTCCTTTTGACAGTTACTAACCCAGATTTGGGTATTTCTTGCCTTGTATTCTTTAACTTCTAAAACCGGGGGTGGGTGGGGGTGGGGTGGGGGGGAGGGCAGGGCAATCTTTCTCATTATGTAAGCCAAAAACCAAAACCTGCATAAGACTGACAAGTGCAAGACCTGTACTTTGGCTCTCTCTTAGTTGAAAAGTATGGAGGCTCAGAGGGGCTGGGCTATGTGTCCTGCTTGATCCCATGATAACTCCTTAGGTTGGGTTTTTGGTTATACCGCAATAATTTGGAAAAAGTTTCATTATTTTAGTGAAAACCTTATGCTTTCAAGTTTTATATATTCTCTTCAGATATAATTTTTGTTGTTCTAACTATAAAAATGAAAACATTGTGGTATGGCTTGTTTTCTTAATCTTCCTAATGCAAAACATGGTCCTTACATCAGTAAATAGCCTGAAGCATTGCCAAATGTCTTTGTTATCATTTCTTTTAGCACATATAAATGAAGTATATCTGTTGGGGGTAAAAAGTCAAATAATGGAGGGTGAAAGCTGTTGCAGGTGTATGTTTTACTGTGTTGTCAACTGAGAAGCAAGTAGAGAAAAACAGGTGTCACAAGTGGCATGCAGAAGGCTGTTACAGGTAAAAGAACAGTGTAAATATGGTGCATGGGCCCATTAAAAATTAAGGTGAGTTACATTTTTCTTCTCTTCTAAAAAAATTATAATCAAGAAGGCAGCTGCTATTCTTGAAGTCATTTAGGTTTTGTTTGTGTATATATATCAGCTTCAAATTTTTGCTTAATTTGGCTCAAACTAAGGAGGGGAGCCTTTTTTTGGTCCTCTTTTTGCATTGTAAATTAGTACTTATTGACAAATGGTGAGAAAACGTCACTTCATATATTGGGTGGATTGAATACAAACATGCTGTTTCTAAGAGGTATTTAATAACTGATGTTGTACAAGAGACAAGAAACAATTCCTCTGATGATAGAAAGGTAACAGAAAAGAATTAATGCAAACCAAAGGATATCTATGGGTGTAGAATTGGTGCTTAAAATCTTTCTTTCAGCATCTCCTGATGCTATGTGCAATATGATGAGGTCAGATTGTCATGTTTCTTCCCTTGGTTTCCTAGTCAAGATGAGGGTCTGCAAATCCCCATTCTAGGCAACAATTTGCCACTGTGCTGAGCTGTGATCTTTGCCAGCTTGCTGCATTTCTGATTCCTTTCTCATTCTTTTGAGCACTATACTTTTTTAAAAATGAATGTAAGATCTTCAAGGAAACTAATTGTCTCATGTATTTCCATAGTTCTTTGCACTAACAAAATTGTATAGCATTAAGTGAAATGTAGTGGGGACTCGGATAAGAGGAAGAGAATTAAAATTTCAGATGTCTATCTGCTTTTTACGTTAGTTTATTAGAGGGTTTAAAATAACAACCAAAAGAGCAGTTCAGGGATTTTAGTCTTAGTTCCCTAGATAGCTGGATCCAGGATCATTTATGTCTTCTTTCTCCCTTAACTGTTTTTTTGGCTCCACAAGCTTCAACAGGAACAATGGGAAAAGTTCCCCTGGAAATAATGTATAGCCTTATCACTACAGCACTTGAGTGGGTAAAGATTTCCCTTTTCCTCTGTGAGTGATGTAACTGCTAGCCAATTTACACTTCTATTTTTTATGTTTTCAGTGGAACTTGGCTGACCTTCAGGTGGCCTGTCTACTTAAATTTGTTTCATAACAGAGCTAGAGGCAGGAAGATAAAAGCACCTATCCAACTATCTCCTTAGAATAAATACTTCCAAACACATCTGGAGGACATGTAAATCATGTAGTCAGGAGCCAAAAGAAATATTTTTAACTTTTTTTGTATTACATTCAGTAACAACATCACTTGGGCTAAAAAAGTACTAAAACTTGCACTTCTTACAGATATCTTGTGGGGTTTTTTAATTATTTGCTCATAAATCTGAGTTGATAGAGTTGGCAAGAGTCCAGTTCACAAAAAAAAATAAGAAGAAATTAGTCATGAAGCACTGTAGTTGTAAAAGCTACGAAACTCACACATTCTCTTGTGTGGAGATTCACACAAGTAGCCTAATTGTTGCACCATAAACTTACACACCTTGAAATGTTAAACACAACCTAATCTGAGAAGTCCTAGTTTTATAGAACTAGGAAGCATGTGGAAAAGGTAGTGGTAAGAGCTTAGAGTAATTACAAAGGTCTTATTTTGTAGTTATTTTTTTCTATTCTATTTATTTGTTTGTTTTGTAACAGAAGGCACATGTAAGCCACTGTGTTGTATTACACTGTTCATTATAATTTTGCTGCCTTTCTGCATCTTGTAAGCCTTCTCCCAAACTTCTTTCTTGACACTAAAGAGAGCTCTGAAACCTGGATGCATGTCATCTTTGTGAACTCTTACATAAGAACCAACTGATATAACAGTTTTAGGATGAGTTCCTTAGTGTCTGCCAAATGATGTATTCTAGAAATAACATGCAAGGTAAAAGCACTTGACATACATACTTAATCAAGAATTAGAGCCTTGACAAAGTATTACTATGTTTCTATAAAATTATTCTAGTTCACGATGCAGAAGGATCATCCTACAGTGGCTAAAAAATTTGTATTCGGTTAAGAGTGACTTCCAGCAATTCCCTGGTTTTCTCTCCCTCCATCCCTTATCAAAAACTATTAACTTTACATATTACATATTACAAAATATTTCATAAGATACATGTTAGAACACTGTTGTAAATGCTCAAAGTGTTAGATTCTAGCCTTTTCCTTGTATATTTTATAGTTTCCCAAAAGATCAGCTAACGCCACTCTGCTGCAAGTCTAGCCCGTTCTCCACAGGGAACTGGCTGGCCACATAGGTCTCAGACTTTCCCTTCTCATTGAACTAGGTTTGAGCCATAGAAAAACACATATATATTTCCTAATATATATATATATATATAATATTTTATATATTTTTATATAATTTTTATATATTTTATATATATAATATATAATATATATAATATTTATATATATTTATATATAAAATATATATATAATAAAATAAAATATATAAAAAATAAATATATATATATATTATATAATATATATTATATATTTTATATATATATAATATATATAAAATATATAAACTATTTAACTCTTCAATTTTAACTATGTCTTAATTATGAACCTATTTTCCTCATATACTTTTCCATATAATGCATATACCAATTGGTGCAATGGAAGTTTCCTGTAAATGCAAGTCTCCAAGTCCATATTTTTAACAAAATGCACTTGATGGTATGAAAAACAGCACTGTAATGGGCAGTACTGCCTAAAAGCATCATCCTTAGAATGGCATGAAAAAGAGTGCACAGCTACGATTTTAATACATTTTAATACATATACTTGATCTTCTTTCTGTTTTTCATTAAGCTTAAAGAAAAGTTTAAGTTCCTTGTGCAGCCCTGTTGGCCTAATGAACTATAAAGCAGAGACAGTAGATTCAAATCTTCTTTGTAATATACAGTTAGGTTTCTTTTTAATAAAATGGAGTATTTTCCTTGTTTGATCATGCAAGAGGCAGCATGCTTAAATGAGTAAATCTAGTCTTTATTGTGGCCCCAGTGGCCACTCTTCTGTTAAACTGGTGTCTGCTGTTAAACTTGTTATCTGTATCTGTGTCTTTGGACAAGTGTTCAGACATCCTACAGGTTCCTACCATAGGACTGGCTGCTTTTTTCACAGATGTTTTCACTGACAATATGACCTTGGGTAGAAGATGGTCTCAAGTATTCATTCTGCATTTTGACAGCAGTGCTCCGGTTATGAACCTTCATCTTTATTTTTAAGACTGACTGAAACCAGAACATATCCTAAACTTTGACATTTCTCCTTCTGTTTATACTTTCAGTTGTTTTATTTTGGGTAAAGGATTGTCTTTCATCATGTGTGTATAAAACTGAGGCATAGTGGGACAGAAAATCTCAGTATAAGTATTTTTAATTATGGCAAGATTTCAAATTAGCTGACATTAGGGGATCACATCAGATGAATAACTGTTGGTATCCAGTCCCACTGAAGAGCTTTAAGATACACAGTTTGGTATCCAGGAATCTGTTTGGAAAGATTCGTGGTTCCCCTGGGTCCTTTGTTAAAACTGCCAGACTGTGTGGATACTGTCACAGTTGGCAAAACTGGTAAATACAAGACTAGCCATCTAGAGCACTAGACAACTACTCTTAACGCAACTGAATAAAAGCCCTTAGGTTCTCCCCTAAGCCAGATAGACATAGGCACTTCCATCTCAAGATTATTGTCTATATAGATCAATTTATCGACCTTTTAAAGATGGTGGTCTCTCTTCAGACACTATAGAAGACTAAAACATTTATATATTTTATGTGTGTTTGGGGTTTTTTCTGAACAGCTAAAGACAGTGAGATAAACGAACCATAACAGATTTTCTACTGATGAAAATTAAAAACCAAACTTAGAAAGAAGGTTAGGAAAAATAATTTAGAACTAATAAGCCTACCCCCCAGCTCCCTAACTAAATGTGAACACTAAAGAAACATGTGACTAAGATACCACTTTAAACTGTAGTTTTCCCACAGTGACATTTTCTCACGATCTACATAAATATTCAGATTTCACCTCTCAGCGCATGCTGGCATATAAGGCCTATTTGGTCACTGAGCTAGTAAAGCAGTTAATGGTTTCCAGAGAAGTGAAAATCACAACAGCCACTCATGTTCACAACAAGCACTCAAATAATATGCTGAATTTGATCTATTTTAAGGCTGAATATAATGCAAAGAAGGAAAGCCTGTACTATAGCAACAGCCACATGAATCCTGACACGTACATGCATGTTTCTAAAAATCATATACTGTGCAAACTCCACTATATAAGAGCTATTAGATGGCCTTCCAGTGCTGGAGTCTACCTTTTTCATCTCTTAGTGCATTTCCCAAGGAAATTATTGTACATAAGATATACTTTTATAAGGCTCTAAATTAATTTATCAAAATTTGAATGTGAATAAAATGCAGTCAATTTCACATAATTCAGAATTACTTTTTAAAACAAACTTTATATGACTGCGTTATAACAATGACTAACTTTTTAATTGCTAATAAGGGTGTCTTAAAGAGTTGTAAAATACAAGAACATAAATTGGCTGGTTCAGTAAAATCAGCTGCAGACTATTTTCCTACATTTGCTAACTAACAAATCAGGAAATATATTTAAGTCATGGTTCTGATAAAACTAGCAAATCCTCCTTCTCAATTGAAGAAACTTACTACTGTCAGCAGGGACACAGATCATCCAATCTGACATTGTTTTAGAAAGCATATTTTATTGATACTGTTTATTGGTATATGTAGGCAAACAACACACATCAGATTAGGTCCTCATAGTAATACACCTCTGTTACTCTTTGCAAATGGCAAAGACTGACTAAAGGAAAAGGTATTCAGTAATCTAGACACAGAAACCAATACTAAGCAGTAATTGAAAATTACGTGTTTGCTTGGAAACTGCTGAGAGTACTGCTTTGTTTCAATGGAATAAAAAAAATAAAGTAGGCATTAAAATAGTAAAACCCTTTCCTTCCTAGGTACAATTGATTTTAGTTTTTAGAAACACCAACAGAGAATACTGAGTGTGGTTCTTCAGCCTCAAAAATCTCTCAAGACCACCCACATGTTAGAAGACTTAGCCTAAGATTAGCTAGATCACATTGGACAATTCAGATGGAGTTATTAGGATATGGATGCATAGACTTCGACTCAGATTAACAATAATGAAATATGCCTACTAAGAATAATGACCCTTTCAGAAAAGAGTACATCTAATCAAGTCTGTTATGCACCATTGAGTTTTTGTTCAAGGGGCTTGCTGTTTAATAGCTGTTTGGTAGCATTTGGAACTGGATGCAGTTATTAAACAATGTAAAAAACCTAATTTGTTTCTTGGCAGGAGGAGTTAGCCCTTTTACTCTCACTCAGATTCAAAAAAAATGACCCCTAAGTTAAATAACTACAGAGAAGGTAAAGCATATGCATGTGATAATGGAAAACCTGACAGCCGATTACTCGCAATCTTGCAATCTTCTGTTGGACAATTTCATTGGAAAACAAATTTAGATATATTTCGAAGTACTCTGAATCTGAAAGTACTCTGAATAAAATAAGGAGAATGGGCACAGTATCAAGAATATTGTCTGTAAAGATAATTGCGGTTTGATTATTTCTCATTGTCTAATTGTCTAATGAGAATATGCTGCATTATAGCTCATAATATAACATAAGGTATCACAACAGCATAAAAACTGTAAGATGCAAGATGTCCCTGGCCTGGCACCTTTATTCAAGAAAATAGAGGAACAGTATTCATAAAAAGTATTTAACTGTTTCACTAATAAATCCCTTCAGCAATTGTGAGACTTAAAAAAATCTATATGTAATTAAGTCAATTAAACAATTAACTTTTGCCAGAGATTCAGAAATAATGGATAATTCCCAGTAGCTACTTTATGAAATAATATTAATTTTAAAAAATTACCACAGGTGTCTATGAAAATCTGGTCACTTTTACTCAAAGACAGTCTACAACAACAATTTAGAAAGTTAGGGTGGGCATTCCCTAACTGCCACACAGCAGTCATTTATTGCATCAATTTTTGTCATACCTGGGATTCATCTGACCAAACAGGTACAGCTAAACAGGTAATTGCAAACACATATCATGCTAATACAGATTTGTATCCAATGGCTAATTTAACATTCTGTTCTAAATAGATCACATTAATTTTGTGCAGGAAGGTCACATCCAGTTGCCTAACCTTAGGTTAGGCCAGTTGAGATAGTAAGATGTTCCCTGTCATCACCATCTGCTAATTCAAAAGGTTGCAGCTTGTAAAGGACTTCTTTAGACATATGCCAGCCCTATGCAGATAGATATCCTAAAGCTCTAAAAAAGCTCAAGATGTCTATGTTTAGATAGTCGAAGTGAGCCCGCAGTGCCTAATCATCTCTATCGTTTCATAAAGTTTAAAATGCCTAGCTCAGATTGTGCTATCCACATTTGGTTAGATGACTTCAAGCAACAGTGACTGAGTACATCTGATCCTCCTAGAAGCCAAATCAAAAATGGAAAATTTAAATTGCCTCTGAAAACTCACATATTTAATTTTGCCCTAAAACAGACTAAGAAAATTCACAGAAGCCTATATACCTTCTACCTAACTGTGTATACTTAACTAAGGTAGGTCCACCTGATCTCCCTGTGTACGCCAGCTTGTCTAAAGCCCAGACTGACAGGGGTAAGTCTGACCTCACTGTAGATGACCTCAAAGTACATGACTGAAATGGTGAGGGTTTAGTGCTCACTGTTGTGTAAATGTGAACCCTCATATAAGCTGCAGCTCAACTCAGAACAAGTCAATCATCCAACCATTAAAGTTGGACAGAACCAGCTCCTGGTTTCTATGGATATATTTGTAAACTAGACAGAGACAGACCATTGCTTTTAGCAGTGGTATGCAGTTTCCATACTGTTGCATTCTTAGCATTGCTTTTCATCCAGTTTTAGCTTGTCCTAACTTGCATTCTTGCACCAGTGCCCTGGCAAGACAAAATCCACAAGTAACACATTATTCTCAATAGGTAGCTTGGTTATGACCACTATGTTCCATCAATATAGACGCAAGCTGTGCACTGCAACTTATGTTTTAAGGTCAGAGGACTGCCTCTGGTCTGTATCAATTTATACTCCCTCCATCCTCTGCAGTTCTCCAACACTATTCCAGCAGGCGCTGGGCTAAGGCACAGCTTCCCCTTACTGCAGACATTCCCAAATAACATGCACACACACCTGCGCTTATGCCTTAGGGTCATCAGGTACACCCTGGAAGAAACCCATAGGTGAGTACCATGAAGACATTCAGACTTGGCCTCATAGAACAGTGACTGGCTCTATTTTACATAGCTGTCCATCCAATTTTAATTATTCATCTACACTAAATTATGTTGTTTCAAAGGTTTGAACAGTCAGTGATTTTTTTTTCCATATTTCAGGATTAATATTTTGACATTACTTTTCCTCCAGAATTTAAATGAGAAGTCAAAATGTCAAGATTACACAAAATTAAAGGTCTCAGAAAAGTTCTATTGAACAATGTCATTCATTTACATTTCATTTTTTTAATCTAGGAAAAAAAATTGAAATTAGATAGGGAATTCTTCAGTCTTGAAGGAATTGCATGGAGGTATTTCATACACCCATTCTTTTTCTTGTGTCAAATACTTCAGTCACACTGTGTCTAAGATTACTGTAGCATTATGTGTCTATTATCATTTGCATAAATCCTTATGCACCCATGTGGAAAAAATATAGTATGGTAAACTGCTACTGCTGTTAGCCTGGTATTTTCTTCCAAAGTGTTTTAATGGATCTCTCCAAATAAAATTCTGTCTGAGATAGATGTGGCACAAAGGAAGTGATTCCACAAGATAGTTTCTAGTAATCACTACTTACGTCCTGGCAACAAAAAATGTCAGGAGTGCAGACTCAGAAGGCTCTAGATTAATTGCTGTCAAAGCCTCGGAGTTTCTTTTAAAGAAAAACCTGACATGGAAGAAATCGGTTGAATAATACGTGCTTATGGGATCTACAAGCATTCTTTTAGGGGCAGAAGACTGAAAGGACAGGCTAGTTTGAAAGGATACTTAGAACAATCCGTGTGTGTTAGAAGGAACCAAGGACACCATAGCATCCCCTCTATGGCACAGTAACATTTCACATATATGCTATTCATTTTCTTAGTCCTTTCCAATTTTGTATAATCCTTTAGCAAAACATTTAGAATATTGTAATAGTAAAGGGACAGAATCCTAAACAGTTTAGATGTTTTATTTGTACTAATCTTATGGGAAATACTATTTCTGTCCTTGCGAACTATTTACATCGTGAGGCACCGCCACGGCGCCACCCGGCGGTAGCGCAGCGCCTCGCAGCGCGGCTGCCCCGCACCCGGGGCAGGGGAGAGCGGGGGGTGTGGGTGTGTGGGGGGGTGAGGGTGGGAACGCGGGGGTGGCGACCAGAGCAGTTTAAGCGATGAGATAAAATAAAAGCAAAGGCACAGCACTAATAACGACAGTAACAGTCACAACGAGAAGGAGGGAAGGGGGAGAGGCGCTCCGTCCCAAGGGCAGGGAGCCGCGAGACCCGGTGACACGCGCCACGACCGCCCCCCCGCAGCGACCGGCAGCCCCGGGCAGCCCCCTGTTACACCCCGAGCACTTCGCCCCGTGGCCGGCTGGGGCCCGCTGGCCCGGTCCCCCCCCCGAAACCGGAGCGTCCCCGGCCGCGCGCGCCCGCACCGGGGAGGGAATTAACCCTGTCCCGGGCCGAGCCAGGGCAGGTGTACGTACAGTTTTTCCCGTGCAAAAAGCAAGGCATATCGAGGCTTAGCGCCTCCCTTTTAATACATAAAAGAATAAAATTCAGTTAACTCAGAAAATACATTTCTCACGTTTTCAGCACACCTTTACTGAAATATATTTTATGATTAACTCAAGAATTCCCATGCAAGTTCCTTCTCTTTCTGAAGTGCCAGAAGTGAATAAGCAAATTTAGCCACTTCAAATTCTTTGGAATATGGAATTAGGTATCACTTTACATAGAAAATCTGTTCTTTTTAAAAACATAAACCGATTTGGAAAATAGTTTCCAGTTCTTGAGGGAAGCAATCTCAATATGAAATCATCTGGATGGGTCTGAATACTTAGAGTATTGAATTCCTTTTATAATTATTTCAAAATAACAAAAGAAACTTTGACAGTGAAATATGTTGTTTGTGAAACTGCTATTTATCACAACAAAGGAAGTCATATTTGGAAAAAATCAAACATAATCCTATTAGACTCATCAACTTGTCATTTTCTGTGGTACCTACCTCATTTGTATATAAGCTCTGTTCTGTGAATCCACATAATGTCTAAATTAAAATGTTAAGTGAGTTAGTGAATTTCAAGACTGTTGTGTTTAGTAGGAATTCAATGTCAGCAAAATATGGAAGAATTTCTAATAATTTTTAACTGTCGATTCTAATATTTTTATGTTTCCATTTAATGATATTACTGCCAAAGTACAATCTCAAATGCAAGAGAATATATTGTCTGATAAAAGTCACATTCATTTAACAGATTACTTTAGGAAGCAATCTGGCACCAAATATTAATGCTGACTGCTGGGTGAGCTCAGCAATCGCACTCTTAGGGATTTGATCCAATGTTGATCCCCATAAATGAAATAAATAAATGAGCTTTTGAAGAAATAATTAGAATCCACCTGAGAAGAAAGGGGTTTTTTTCCTATAAAACATAATATTCCAGGCTCTATATGAGGTGGCAGCTAATAACATGTCTTGTTAGAAATACTGGTCTTGACTCTGCTTCAGTCTGAATTATATTTTTGTACCTAGCACAGTCCAGTAGCAATCCTGTTATAACTCTATTTTTCTTTTCTAGGTCATGCCCAAAATTAACCACAGACGGGGCTTTTTAGGATGCCTACACTGAATCACTTACGCGTAGTATTTAACTGTCTGCTCACTGTCAGAATCATTTTGAACTATCCTAAACAGTTCTCTTCAAAACAAATATGCCACAGAAAAGCCCACTCCTCAGCAATGTGGGTGCAAATCAGCTGCTTGTCCTTTGGCTTTGGACCAAGGACCAGACTGCAGCCCTCCTTCATTTAACAATATCATCATAACTATGGGATTCTGCTGTCTCTGAGACACGCACAGTGTCACTTTTTCAGCATGTGTCCCCCACACCCTAAAGGGACACTTAAGAATATTTCTTTCACTTGGTTTTCTTTCATCAATTATTTTCATTTTATATAGAGAATTGAAAATGTTTTTTTTTCTGGTGGTGAGTTATAACCAGAACATAGTGCAATGTCTAGGTGGCTATGTCAAAAAGCTTAGATACTTGTTTTCATCTGGTCTTCAATCATTTCCTGCCTCTTTGCGAATACAGTGTGCTTTTTCAAAACTGATAATTATTGATGTTTTCTGTTTGCTTTTCAAGGTAAGTCTGCTTATCTTCTTAATGGCTATATTCCACAAGTATTCTCTTCTTCAACTTCAACTGAAATGAGTTGAAACTGTTAGCAAGGTAAAAAGACTGTCAGTTTTTTTAAAAAGTGATTGAATCTTCAATTTGACAGCTTGGCAGTCCTGGCATTTTTTGTTATCAGGACTTAAGTGGTGATTGCTAGAAGCCAAACTACTTGATTTAGAATAATAGAGAATAAGTAGTAATAGAAGTCAGGGATGAAGAGAATGCTGTTTCAAATGAGCCAGCAGATTTCAAGGGCACCTAAGAAGTTGTTACTGCTAGATCCTTTTTTTTTTCCTACTGAAAACTACTTATACCTATCCACCACTCTTGTGATGACATGTCATATTTTGCTACTGTTCTTTTCCAAATGAATCTTGCCCTCATGTCTGTTGCCCTTTTATTCCAATGAAATCATCTTGGATATCGATTAATACAAGCCACCATGGAATTTAAAGTCTAAACAAAGGAGAGGTTTGTGGGAGTTTTTTGCCAAGACATAATGTTAAACCATTTTGAATTTTTCATACTCAAGGGATAACACCAAACACTATGCTCCATTTTAAGTGACTCTGGTCATATGATAAATGCCCTTTCACTGTAAGGAAACATTTTTAAGTTGTAGATCAAAACAATCTAATTGGGGATTTCACTTCTACTCTGTGTTCATGATGCTGTGAATGACTACAATGGCATAAACTAATAAGTATGCAGGAATAAGGATAATTTTTTGCTCAGGAATGTTATAGAACAGACAAAATTGCATGAACAATTCATTAGAACAGACATATAGGATTAAGGGGGTTTATTTCTATTGCATAAATATACTTTCTGTTGCATCTGGTCTACATTTAAAAAGATACCTGGGAAACTCACTACTCATGGAAGAGCCTCTTAACAGAAAAAATATTAATGACTAGTACAGTCAGCATTCACTGTTGTGCATTCCTATCCATCAGCCTCCTTTGCAACGGTGAAAATAAGTAAACTGGAGATTTTGCAGTATTTTTTTTTTTCTCTTTAAGGCATTTTGCAACTTCTAGAAAGCTGTTTCAGGGAGCTGTCAATCTGACAGTGTTCGACTTTTCTCATACTAAGCAGAAAAGCCTTACCCACACACAGACAAGATGCTAATAATATATGTTAAAGAGTCTGAAAAAGACTGTGGAAAAATTCTTGCAGATTATCAAGACAATTGTGACTTTGCAACTAAAAAGTGTATTAAATATTTCCAGTTGGTTGTTTATCCTTGCTGTTCAGTATTTCACATATACATGCACAGCTGAGCGAGTGCACTGATACAGACACATTATGTAAGTTTTGCTTTAAAGTATTTTTTTCTTTAGTAAAACTCCTATGTCCCAGCAGTGTAGTATCATACTATATTAATTTTATATCAATGGACATTTTTAATAAAAAATTGTTTCAGATTTCCTTAACATATTAGCTCATTTTGTCATTTTATTGAAGAGAATATTTCCTGCTTTTCTTTTTAAAAATAAAATATTATTAGGAGGAACTGGAAATACAGAAGTTTTTTATACCTACTGAAAAAAACATAAAAAGAAAAACCAGAATGTTTTAATCTATGATATTTCTTTCTAGACCCCTTCTTCCTACATGCAATTGCACATGCTAAGCAAAACAACCTCCATGCAGCATCAGTGTCCCATAGGAACACAGATGGGGATGAGAGGATTTTTGCCCTATTCATACACTGCAGTTAAAATTAATTAATTAAGAATTAAATTGAGGTTGTCCTATGACCTGATCACGGTGCTCCCTTCTGGTTTGTTGGTTTAGGAGTACACAAATGCAGTGTAACAGATGTCCTACCTTTGCATAAAAGAAACTACCAACCACATATTTCTAATAGTGTCAAGAAAATCTGTAGGGAAATGTCTGGACCATATGCTTGATGTTACTTATCAGGCAAGAACTGACCTTCTAGACAGAAATGTTCAAGCCAAAAGCCTTAGCAGTGTCTTTTTCATTTGCTTTACTTACTTCATATTCAGCGTACAATAAGCACACTCGAGGATTGAGAGCTGATGGCTGTCACATCTGAGAGGTGGTAATAGCTCTCATTACATCTGCCACTGCAACTAAAAATGCAGATTCAGCTGATAAACCATCTAAATTTGGATAGAAAGCAACTTGGCAGAACAGAAATTAAAAATACTATGATCCTTCATTTTGTTACTCCAACTTTACACGAGCACTGGACTGAATTCAGCAAATGTACACTTGCTCATAAATAAAATCATAAAACAGCAAGTCAAGCCCATATATTTTATTATGGGAAAGGAAGTTCATTTCATAAAATATACCCATGATCAAAGACAAGTGGATCTTTTGCAGAAATGTCAAACTTTTTTTTGAACACTACCTTCTCCACTGTAATGTTACGTGACCTGTAAAAGCAGTCTGTGGAAGTGAGGTTAAAAAGGCCTATACATTGCAAGTGGTCATAATCTTAAGGATCCTATTGCTGAGAATCAGCCTATTGGCCAATAGTTGTAAAGACCCTTGTTTGAGCTTGTGAAGAGGTAATTGCATGCTTTCAAATGCTTCCAAAGAAACAAAATGGGCTCAGGTGAACTAAAATCACCTTCTTCTTTTAGAACAATATTACATCCATTTAAATGGAGACTGCTGATTTTTCTCAGAGAGATGTGCAGTCTATAGGCTTTCAACTATGCATCTACAATTTGGCCATCTCATATTCAGTAATTTGTTGTCATGAATGAGGGCTGCTTGAGGGGTTAGGGAATGACAGAGGTACTTCTCTGTCTCTGGGCAGAATATCTCTTAATGCATATGTGAAACATTAAATAGCCTTTTACTTCTGTCGGCCACTCTTTACATCTAGCAAATGGAACACATTAATCACAGAGCATTTCAATTTACAGATTTTATTATCTCAAACCACTGGAAACACTAACTACATGTAAACCTGATGGCTGATGTTTAAACTATGCAAAATCCTCTTATCCTCCAAACTGATTTCAGAGAACTCCAGAGAAGAGGACAACCCTAAAAAGGGAGTAGCTTGAGTGACACGTGTGGTTGTGGAAACCAAACAACTGTAAAGGCCAGTGGGTAGACCTTAGGCATGGTTGCTTTGATTGTATTGCATCTGTATGTTTGAAGGGAATTCCTGTTAAAAAGCCACCTATAGTGTAAGAGTGTTTCCAATGTTAACAGTGCATGGAAATCTAAGCCACCTAACTGCCTAAGCATAGTAAGGTGGGTTGTCATTCAGCCTAAAGAAATAGCTTATGACATTGGTATGGAGAAATCCAAGAGGCAAAGAAATCAGCAGCTTTTCTGTAAGTCTCCTTTGAACTAGGAGGAAATGGAAAAAGTTGTGCATATACTTCCTGTGTGATGGGAGATGACATTTATTTTCCAATTCTGTGCATATTCTTTTAAATATTATATAATATCACTTATGTGATAATAAAACTAACTAACAAAATGTTAGTTATTTCAGAGTTTTCTAGAGGTGCCAGAAGAGTGTAGAGTTGATAGAGCCATGGCTAGAAGACATAGGAACAGCACAAGGGATGGACAGTGGTAGCTACTAGTAGAACAAGGAAATTCTAGTAGAAGAGGCTTTGTGCATCAGTACAGCAAATAAAAGCAATACCCACTGGAAGGTTCTCAAAACCTTAAAAAGTAAAGGTTACTGCAGGAAGGGCACGTTAACTAGATGGTCTGTTGCTTGCCTTCACAGAAGAAAGACTATAAAGCTATTATGGTTATATACTAAGAATCAGTTATTATTACCCTACTTATTTATTTATACCTTTGTTACTGTTTCGTATATCCCTTGAATAAAAATATTATTTATTAAACTTTAATTCATGTCTGCACATGGGAGACTTAGTTACTTGAGTACCAAAAGCTTAATGCAATTATCCCAGGTTTGTTGATAGATCCTTGAGCTGGTGTTTTAGAAGTAAGCCCTTAAATTTTATTCTAGCTTTTCTTGCTCTCTGTCAGGTTTTGGTAGGAGGGTTACACAATCCCTTTTTTAGAAAAAAGGATTATATCAAATTACAAAGTGAATCCAATTATCAGATTGATGATTTCCTTTCTAAATTAATCCCATAAGCTCCATAGGACAAAATTGGATTCAGTAGTTCTGCTTAGCTGTCAGTCCTCAGAATGACAAGGTATTATCAGTTCAGTGACATTTGATACAGGAAAGTTGCAGACATGTAGCTGATGCAGGATAAATAAAGTCACTCCCAGGTTAAAGTGAATGTTGCAATCATGGCTTAAAGATAGTCTGCCTGAATTATATTTAGATTACAGTCAGAGGATAACCTGATTTCCAACTTTCCTACATAGGACTTAGTATAGGTAATATTTGAAGTACAAATATAAATTAAATAATCATATGGTACAGATCAAAAATATGTGCTACTGAACATATAGAGACATTCTTGTATGTACATGTTGAACGTTTTTCAACAATTTCTGTTGAACCATCTCAGATGTTTGAAAATGCTCTGCTCAGCAAAAAGTCCATGCCAAACACAGTTAGAATTCATGTAGTCTGTCAAAAAAAGAAAAAAAAAAAAAAGCAATACATAATAATTAACTAGACAAATTTGTGTACTTACACTGAGAGGCAAGGGAATGTGCTGAAGAATCTCCTGATGGGCTAGCGGTTACTTGCTTGTCAGTGTCATAACCACAGATGCTGCTGAAGCCATCAAAGGCCTTTGACAATGCAGAAAAATCAGAAGTCTCTGTGTCAGGTATTTTGGTATTAAGAAGCTAGAGAGTAGAAACCATTACACAGAAGAACAGAAAGCAAAACTGTTTTTGAAAAAAAATTGTAATTCTTGCATTTTTTAAAGACAATGATTTGATTCATTTCTTTCCTTGATAATTCTTCAAGAACTGTTTAAGGAACTAGTAGGCACTCTTCTCACCGTAATAATTTCCCAGAAGAATACCTCATTATTAAAAAAGGTCTTTCCATTTCATTAATTTGGGGTGAGAAACTATAGATATATACAAATACATATATGCACACACAAATACAGACTCAATGGGTCAATCAGCTGCCAGAGAGATGCCGGAAATGGGAAAGGTTAAGGCATTATTTTTGTTTCCTTGAAAGCTTTACTTCAAAATTCAAGACTCAAAGTCCAAAACAATATTAAAAATACCAGTTAGCAAAAAAAAGATGGCAACCAGAGGAATACACAATTTATGCATAATTCTGCTACAAGTAAAGACAGATAGTCTTTACATATATATAAATATATATATATATATATATAGTGCTTTCAGTTCTTTGTTTTTGGAACTCAGTTTTTCAACTTTTAACAGTATGCTTGACATACAAAACTCAACAGAAATATTATATACTAAGTCAGTGTGAAAAGCTTTTTTCCCCTAAAATTATATTTTGTAAGCTTAAGATTTCTGCACTTAGAAGCCTTGGAGGGACAAGATTCATGTCTGCTATATCTCTTGTAAAAATTTATCTGCAGTCCTCACATGATGGTTCTGGTGAAGTTCTTTTTCATGTCTCAAAACCTTACTTAAAAATAAATCTTCAGATTTCTCATTCAGTATTTTTTATCAAACACCATTATGACTGTGATCCATGAAGCATAATAAATTTTTAATATTCCCAAAAGGGGAAATGCAAAATATGAATCTAAATTGCTAGTGTGATGAATATCTGTGAATACATAAACATTTAAAACCACAATGATGTTATACAGAAAAAGATATTTCCCCAGTGTGTATGTTCAAATAAGGAAGACTGGACAAAAGAGTTATCTCACAGAAAAGATGGGAATTGTGAGCGGCTTATGAATTAAATAGTTTCCCTAATCTGCAGCAGCCTAGTAAAGCCCCTTGATGAAGTCCATTGCGAAGACAATGTCTTTTGTGCAAAGTCTGTAGGAAGTGAGTTTAGGCTGGAAATAAGTGAAAGGATCTTCCTTCTTTTAGGAAGAAGCTCTGCCCTTTTCATTCTGCTATCTTCTGTGCACATTTTAGTGGGCAGCTTTTGTCTTATCATTTTCTCCAGACCTCCACTTTAGAGGTCAAGCTGAAATACTTGTTAAATTAATTAGTACCACATAATGAAGTTGCAACCAGACTGAGAAATAGCATAACACTCAATATTTAACCTAGTATCTGGGAAGAAAAGGAAGGAGCAGCCTTCTCTCTATACCCCATCTCTGCTTCTAGTGCTTTGTTCTCATCCTTCTGTGCAGCAGCAATGTAGCTCTAGCTATAAGGATTTTATGCATATTTACCCCTCTTTTATAGATTCCTTTCACCCTACTTTTACCACCACATTTCTGTCTGAAGCTACCTGAGGTATTTGTTTTGTAACACATTTCAGTACAGAACAGTTCGGTCTCTATCACTACACCAAGTCCAAGATGTATTCTTATATAACTGGGAAATGGGCTTTGAGAATTTTTATCGTGTTCCTCAAAAGCATGCTTGGTCCCACTTTATTGAAATGAAAAAAAACCACCCAAAAAACCCCACCCAACTTTATTTGGAACTGCTACAATTTTGACCCTACATAGATTTATTTACGATACATATTGTCAGAAATTATTTGCTTTACTGAAATTTATAAATAATTACTATGGTACTTGACTTTAAAGTTCTTTAACCAACTTGAAAAATTTTGCTGGTTCAACTAATATTTGCTATTGCTAGCTAATGTAGTCTTTGAGAAGTTTTTAGTTGTTTCTTTGGTACTACCTGCCACTGTATTATGCAGATACCTCATGGTGATTAAATAGCTTCAAAGTAAAATCAGAAATCATTAAATGTAAAAATAAAAAAGGTGGCTGATATGTCAAAACTGCTACAAGCTCTACTCATTAAAAATGCAAGTCAGCAAACATTTAGAGGCAATCTAATAATTTTATATTATTAAATTGTTTCTCATAATTATACATACATATAATTTGTATGCAAGATGAATGTGAAGTAAATACATATAGCAGAGATGTAGTTACTGGCACAGAGTGGGAATCAGTGAAGAGTGCTGTAGAGCTCCCTTTCTACTGCTAATTCTTTCCTGAAGGATGCCACACACTTCATTCCACGTGACGGGAATTGCTGTGACACTGCATGATCCCCACGAATGCCAGGCCTGTCTTCCTCTGGCTTTCACCAATTTGTCACCAAAGTTCTTTGTGAGGCTACCAGGAAATACTCTTCTAGATTTGATAACTATGAAGATTTTTTATTTTTCTTTTTGTCAAAGATTAAAAACTTAATATAAACTTCCCTAATTCCTGTAATAGAATTATGACTAATTTCAAGGGTTTATAAAAAGAATAATGGAAGACAATTCGAAAAAAACGTGAAGTTATAAAGATCCTTATACAGGATATATTGGGCACTTCAATAATAATAGATAATAAGTACTGACAATTGTCATAAAAATTATGAAAAACTGATTTTTGCTTATCATTTTGCTTCTCAGATGCCTGTAAATGTAGCTGTATAATTGGTTAGTCAATTTGAGCTGGAGATTTTCTTTCATATGAATGTAACTCCATACAGTCTGCAGTGAAAGAAACCAGAACTTCTTTTTGCCTCTTAGACCAAACAGAAATAATACATTATTCAATCAAGTGATGTATTAAAATAGTTGTGAAAAACTAAGATTATTGAACTGAATTGTGTGAAGTTAATAAGCCTTGAGATGGTTTCAAATATAAAAAGCATATATTGGGTAGTTATCCAAATTAACTTGTTTCAGCCATCAGAGAAGAGAACTACATACATAGTCATGCATACAATGTCAGACCTATCTGGGACTGATTACAGTAGGAGCTCCTAGCACTAAAGACCTCTTGTCATCTTTTTTATCTCTGTAGGTTACATCCATGATATTCTTGTCATTGATTTGTATATAGGTGAGAAGACTAGTAATTATTAGTTGTTAAGCATAGCGAGGCACAATCGGGCCTCAGCTTTGCTACATCTCTAGCCACTCAGTCAGGGCAGAGCATGGTCTGTATGTCTGGAGTTAAGTCTACAGTGATACTTCACACTTTGGATAACCATATTAATAAAAACATACAAAAAGGTAGATTAATAGGGTGGTTTATGAGTTTCCATATTGTGTAGTGGAGCAAGACTGATTTTACTAGGCTCAATAATTGCTTTGTTTAGGACTCTTTTCACTGTAAAACCCACTGTCTTTAATAAGCTGTGAGGTTCACAGTCATTTTTAACTAAAAAGGTGTGTCTCATCATTTTTATCAATCTTGTCATTACCATATCAGTCAAGCATAAACAGTCCTGCATAAATTACATTTAAAATTATTAGTTTTCTTTAGAGCAGTTCTTTACATACTTCCATGTAATTTAAGGGCAACTAATTCTATTAAACTACAAATTCTTCACTAAAAGATGAGGATTTTGTTTAATATCCTTTCCAGGCAGTTTCTAAAGAAATTTTGTAGGACTTTTGCTGGGTTTTTTTAATTGTTTGTTTTTCTTTTTTTTAACAAACAGGGTGCTTTCATTGTAGGAGACACCAAATAAGCCCTTGCTTATTACATTTGGTGTTGCTTCTACATGGCAACAACAATTGCATTTGCTCAGGAGAGATGGAGAAAATTGCCTGACTATTTACTGTTAGGAAGAGTCATGTAACAGTTATCATAGTCAGGACAAAGTAACTTGTTACTGTCCTTAATTCAATTTTGGTTTTTAATACCAGCTATTCAATAGGACCAACAGACTGGGCCTTCAGGATATTGTTTTCACTTGTGATATTTTTATTTCAGGTGATTTGTAGCAATCATTTAAACTCACATCTCTGACATCTGAAGGCATGTAAACACCAAGCACTTTATTATTTTCAGATTGGAATAGTTGCATTTCCTATTGATACAAGATCACCAATACAGTCAGTGTAGTCTAGCCTCATGATAAAGTAGACACCTCTCTAGACTCCATTAAGTTAGATTCCTAGCCTCCAAAGCAGATACATCTCAGATATTGTAGGCAGGACTAAATTATCTAAAAATTTATTTCTAATACCATTTCTGTACCTTATTACATCCTGTATGGTCTCCAGCTGCCACCAAGAAAGCCACAGGTCTTCCCTAAGTTTTGGTTTTATCTTTCAAACACCTGCAGGTGCCTCAGAAACTATTAGGGCTTCAATAAAGATACCAGACAGACATACTTGGGCAGGTGAATCCCTTATGAGGCCATCCAGATATGAAGTCCATTATTCTGGATTTAAATCTCATCCCCACGCTCATACTGTTTTAAATCAGATATTAGAGCATGAGTATTTCAGCCATAATTTTCAGAGCAGAGGCTGGCAAGACCTATGTTCTGATGACAGGTAGCAGTGAAAGCTTATAGAAAACTACAGGAAAAATCTATATGATGGAAAGGGTACTGCAGTACTGGTAGAGCTGATCTCAGTCTTCTTTACAAGACTTTTTTAAGGGGCAGATGAGTCAAATGTCCCTGACAGTGACTGTAGGGATGCAGAATTAATGCCTGGGCTTGGATAAGATTATTTCTTGAAGTGCATTCCTGTCTTTCAGCTGTATGTTACTCAAATGGTAGTTGAGTGGACAGCAGAAATTAAGTTTATGGATTTGGCTTTGTTTAGGTTTAGGTTTTTTCTTTTTCTTTAGGCCAAAATAGAAAAGGCTTCATCAGACAGAATATTTAACACCCCTGAATAACAAAACAAATATTCTAATGCTCTGAATATTTGTAAAAATGTGAATGAAATTTATCAAATTTAAAAACATAAATACATAAATATGCATACAAAATTTTACTATGGTTCATTTATAAAATTATTATTTAAAATCCTTACAATTCTTGAGAATCAGTGGAGGCTGGTCTTAAAAAAAGAAAAAATCAGCAACAATAGATGTGGTGATAAGTTATTTATACTCACCACTCCTGAAAAAGGACAAGATATTCACTGAATACTGATAGGTGATGGGTTTTTTTCCCCCTTGTTTCAGATATTTAGGCCATTATTTATTTGCCCATGCAAAAGAATGTAAAAAGACTGTAGATAAGCCCTTATTTTCTTAAATTTATTTTTAATACAGGCTGGTATCAAGAGTGCACAAATTATGTAAGACTTACTTGGCCTCTTAGAGACTATATCAGCTAAATAAATTGATTTCTTGTCCTTGCCTCAGGGTGCCCGGCCCAGTTTTGAGCAAAATTACAGTAAACACCAGCTACAAAACACAATGTTCTGGTTTTAAATAGGCCTAAAATCAGCTCCATTTTTTTGTTTATTTGTTTGTTTCTGGTCTGGCAAGTAGAACAAAATTACTCTTTTCATCTCAAAAACCATTTATGGCTAAACATGGAAAATGCTTCTAAAGGACTACTTATGTTCTAATTTGAACATGGTTTCAGCATAAAAAAGAAAAGGATGAATTTTCATGGTAAGTGCTTACATAAATAGGAAATAATTAAGTAATTTTTAGCATCATTTTAGTCACAGACCAGTCTGAACTCCTGATCCAATAATTGTGTCTGGGTTTCAAAATCTCAGTTGCAAGCTTTTCAATGACCATAGTATAGTGATCAAACCACCCTCACCCCAGCTGCTTAAAGAATTAGAAAGTAAACTCTTAGGAGTGTGCAAGTCAAGATTCCTGCAAGATTCTTTCTACCACTACTGATTTTCTATAGCTGGAAAGAAGCCAGCATAATTTCCTTCTCTCGTGGAGTTCCTCTCCTTTTTATGAAGTCAAAATGAAGTACTTCAATCTATTCTTGAAAAAAATGTTTCTGTATAGTCCTCTGATTTTCATTCAGAAACTGAAGGAATACTATCCTGCCTTCACCACTGTATGTTGGGGAGAGGGGTGTCATGTTCTTTAATCACTTCTAGCTCAAGGTGCTTGATAGAGATCCACTTTATCTTTACAGTCAGGCAGTATTAACTACTCTAACAGAACATATGCTTCTGCAGTATCCTTTCTTCAGTGCCTTCTCTCTGATAGGTAAAGTGTATTTCCCAGTAACATAGATAGCACCAAATACCAAATAACTGTATATGCTGTTAAATTAATAAGTTCAAACAGATCCTTTGCTTTCATTTTGGTATTGGTTTTATAAGGGATACCTATCTAACCTGAAAGTGAATGAAGCAAATTTTTTTAATAATTACAGAAATGTCATTGATTTTGTCTCTTGCAAATCTAATATGCCAGTTTCAAACCTGTCAATAAATAGAAAGAAACCAATTTACAGAATTAGAAAAAAACCAGTGTTACCTTCAAAAATGATTATTTTTCATAAAATCTAGGTGAGGCAGTAGCCCTGTCTGATACTACATATATGGAAATTTGCATGGTTTCACATTTATATCTGTCTGGTGGATCTGGTATTTCTATTTGTGAATCAAAGAGATGAAGGTTGTCTTTACAGTTGTTTAGGATAGTAAATTTTTTACTTTAAAAAACAGACTTGGGAACACATGAAATTTCTTTTCTGTTCTGTCTTCCAGTAGTGCATCCAAGAATCTCTGTGGACAAAAAGCACCGTCTATTTTTCAGTGAGAAACAGCAAAACTCACTGCCAGGATGTAGGAAGACAAGACATTCAGCTTCTGATTAACACTATAACCTTCTCTTCTCACCCTTTCTGTAAATTCTCCCAGCTTCCATTTCCCCTAGAAGTTTGGTTGCCTGTGTCCCAGACATCCAAGGCCCAGCACTAAACCAGTACAATTTTACCTTGACATAGATTTCTGAGGAAATTTCTGTACTGTGTACAGGAAGGTGTGTTAGAAAGTTTGTAGAGAGATAAGAAAGGTAAAATCGTAGACAGTAGGATGGTTGATATAAGAATAAATTCTATTTCAAGGGCTCAAGAGGGAAAACATCAACATGGAAGGATACAGAAAAGATACCTAAAGAAAAAAGACCAAACAAAACAAAACAGCAAAACAACAGAGCACTGTTCAGTCATCGATCAGTGTCATCAGTTTTATCAGTGCCAAAAGATTTAATGGAAGATGGCAAATCAGCAAAGCTAAGCATCCATCCAGGGAGCAGTGGAAATTCTCTGGACCGATACCTGCCTTGCCAGCAGTTTCCTGGCTGCCTTATCAGAGGTGATGAGCACAGAAATGCATTAAGACCTATCTTTTTCTATGTGTTAATGAATAAATAATTGATTAACATTTTTAAGCTGTCTGCACCCTTTTGCAGTGTACAGACAAAGGTGCCCTCAGGGATAAAGGAGAAGAAGAAGCTGGCAGCTCTTTAATGACATTTTTCTTAGAGAGCTGAGCTCTAGAATCTGATGTGTCAGAAAGCAGGCAAGGAAGGCAGGAGACCAGACAGGCTCGGTAATCACAGTTCAATCTAAAGTGTAAGGAGGCAACACACAGGGAATGGAACTAAGATGTGTATCCTGGGAAGAATGTAGGAATGCTGCCAAGATGCATAGGGATGGGATCAGGAAAGGTAAGGCACAGTTGGAGCTGAATTTGGCAAGGGATATAAGAATAAGAAGGGATTCTGCAAGTACATTGGCCATAAAAGGAAGACTAAAGAAAATGTACTCCTCCTAAATGAGACAGGGGAACAAGTGACAATGAACATGGAGAAGACTGAGGTGCTCAACAGTTTTTTGGCCTCGCTTTTCACTGGTAATCAGTCTTCCCATATCTCTCAAGTCCTCAAACCTCAAGGCAGGGACTGGGGAAACAAATACCCCACTATATTAAGGGAAGGTCGGGTTCGAGACCACCTGAATAAACTGAACATACACAAGTCCATAGGACCCAACAAGATGTATCCAAGCGGCCTGAGGGATTTAGTTGATGTAGTTGCCGAGACACTCTCCATCATATTTGAAAAGTCACGGCAGTCAGGCAAAGTCCCCAGTGACTGGAAAAAGGGAAACAAGCCCACTTCTAAAAAGGATAAAATGAGGAACATGGGAACTACCAAACATCAAGCCTCATCTCTGTGCTCAGTAATATCACGGAGCAGGTCCTCCTGGAAGACATGTCAAAACACATTGAAGGCAGGGAGGTGATTAGAGACAGCCAACATACATTCACCAAGGGCAAATCATACTTGACTAATCTAGTGGCCTTCTACAATGGAGTAACTGCTTCAGTTGACAAGGGAAAAGCTACAGGAACGGTCTGCCTGGACTTCTGAAAGGCATTTGATATGGCCCCCCACAACATTCTTGCTGCTAAATTGGAGACATATGGCTTTGATGGATGGACTGGCAGAATGATAAAGAATAGGCTGGATGGCCATCTCCAAAAAGTTACAGTCAATGTCCAAGTGGACAGGCTTAATGTCCAAGTAGAAACCAGTAATTAGAGGTGTTCTTCAAGGGTCCATATTGGGACCAATACTATCTAATATCTTAATAAATAGCATACATAGTAGTATTGAGTGCACCCTCAGCAAGTTTGCAGATGACAACAAGCTGAGTGGTGCAGTTGATACACTCAAGGGAAGGGATGCCATCCAGAGGGACCTTGAGAGGCTTGAGGAGTAGGCCCATGAGAATCTCATGAAGTACAACACCAAGTGCAAGGCCCTTTACCTGGGTCAGAGCAAGTCCCAGTATCAATACAGACTGGGCAATGAAAGAATTGAGAGCAGCCCTGTGGAGAAGGACTCAGGGATACTGGTGGATGAAAAATCGGACATGAGCCAGCAATGTGGACTTGCAGCCCAGGAAACCAGTTGTGTCCTGAATGCATAAAAAGAAGTTTGGCCATCAGTCCACTCTCCCTCCCTCCTCCTTTACTCTGCTGTCATGAGAGCCCACCTGGAGTATGGCATCCAGCTCTGGGGCCCTCAGTACAAGACAGACGTGGACCTGTTAGAGTAGGTCCAGAGAAGATCCATGAAAATGATCAAAGGGCTGAGATAGCTGGGGTTATTCAGCCTGGAGAAGGGTCTGGGGTCATTCTATTGTGACCTTTTAAAATGTAAAGGGGGTTTATAAAAAAAGGCAGAGAGAGACTTTTTACCAAGGCCTGCAGTGACAGGACAAGGAGCAACAGTTTCAAACTGTAAGGCGGTAGATTTAGATTGGATACAAGGAAGAAATCTTTTATAAGAGGCTGCTGAGACTCTGGAACAGGTTGCCCAGAGAAGTTGTGGATGCCCCATTACTGGAAGTTCAAGCTCAGCTTTGATGGTTCTTTGAGCAATCTGAACTAGTGAAAGGTGTCCCCACTCATGGCAGGGGAGTTCTGCAAAGGTCATTGCCAAACCAAAGCATTCTATGATTCTATTCCCAAAAATGTATGACCTAAAAAAGGGTTGTGACAACACTAAGCCTTTTTATCTTATTCTCTAAGCAAAATTCCCAAAGGCACTATGTTATCATATTAAGGAAACACAAGAGAAACATTATCAGAAGGAGAAACAACTTTTCTTAAACACTTGTTGCACAGGCTTTGCTTTCTTACAGAGCTTCTGCCTGGACTCTTGTTCACTGCCATTCTCCTTTCCAGCTATGCATTTAAACAAGAGTGCCTCAAACTTCTGAAATCTCATCCCAGCCTATTTCTGAGAAGCAGTTTACAATAAAACTACTTTTTCTCAGCTTCCTTTTCTTGTTCTTTTGGAAAGGAGACAATGTGTCAAAATTCTTCTGAAGAAAAAGAAATCCTTTTTCTTCTTCTCTAGTTAAGTGACCTAAAGTCTCTGCAATTCCTTGACAAAAAAGGAAGCTGTAGGATACTTTCTGGCTAGAGGAAGGAACTGTAGGTCTTAGAACAGAAAAGGAAACCATCAATCAGAGAAAAAACTTTTTTTGAAAGAATTTTTTGATTTGTTATAGGATCAAAACTGACTGTTAACTAAATCTGAAAAATGGTCATCTCTAAGTAGAAACTGAAAGTAGGAAACAAAATTAACTGTAACAACTTTGAGTGAAATGTCTATGAACAAGCATTTACAAGAATGTAAGAACATCCTTTATGGTTTGTGGGTTTTTCAGGGAAGCTGGCATCCTCCCTGCAGCAAAAAAGTTTCATGAAAAAGAGAGAAAAATGAAGCCCTGTTTGCTGGATTGCTTACTGAAATGCTGATTGCTGTATGCTGTAGTCATATCACATCTTAGGTAACTAGTCTGTTGATAGGTAGTATCACCCTTCGATCAGGCAATAATGTAAATGTTACTTTCATATTCAGTACTATCCAGACACTCATGCAAAATGCGTCTGCTAAAATAATACCCTTTTCATTTTATTCATTAAACTTCTTAACCCTTAGTGGAACAAGAATAATTATGCTTCAGCTTAATGAAGGGAAGAGAAAACAGCGCAGAAATATGAGAACAGAAAGAAACAAATTTCTTGGCAATAATAAGAAAGAAAGTAAGACAGACCTTGGCGTATTCATTATGTGACATTACCTGCAGTGTGGCACACACACAAAGGTAGCAAAAAGATTCTAGTGAGCCTAACAGTTATCTCCAGTCGTAGTGAAAATAACTTATCTTCCTGTGGGTGATACAAGAAGTAACTCACCAAAAGCACATCCTTAAAGGAAGAGTATGTGCCAGAACGAACAGTGAGGAACCATGGATCTTAAGCAGCATACCTTTCAATGTGACAATCTCAGATGCCTTTCATGGAGCGAGGGAAGAGAGTCTCTGGGGACTGCAAATATTTCTTTCCTTCTCATGGCTACCTCATTATAAACTTAGAAGCAAAACCACCAATATCTTTTGAGCAAGGTCTTTTATCCTTGCCTTTATTCCATTTTATCCTCCTTGTATTTCTCCAGGGAATCTGTAGAAGAACTATTAGACTGTATATGAAAAATTTATGCTTCTTCTGGTAAGGCATTAGTGAGAAGAGTAGTACCGGAGAAGGCCATAAGAACCTCAAGGAAGTTAGACGGAGGGATATGAATCAATTCCTTTAGACTTATATCTTCTGGGAAGTTCCAATATAATGAGGAAACAAATGTTACGTTTTGTCATAGGGAAATTTATATATTGTTCACATATAAAAACACACGGAGTAAAGACTTTGAAAAGACTATGTTGCAAAAGACAACATAGTTTTTATATGGCAGACATTTTTTGACAGAAATTATTCTTGTAGAGTTGGATATTCAGTTTGAAACAAGAAAAAAACTGCCTTTTTACAGTTTTTGTATCTAAAAATCTTCCAGCAGTTGTTTATGTAAACAATTCTTCAGCAGCAGCAGTTTGCTAGGATAATGAAGCATCACCACATACTTTCTGTTAAAAGGCACTCAGTATAATAAAACTAAAATAATTATTTCACAGCCTTGGAAGTTTACCTTTTCATTCATGGAATTAAGTACTCTTTTAAGCAAACAGAGGACATGTTTCATCTATCTTTAGGCAATGCAAGGCAACAAGATTCAAACAAAATATTTCAATCTAATGGAACATCTGGTACTACATTACACTGGAATTCCTACAAAAATGTATTCTTGCAGTATCTACTTTTGCATCAAATGTGTTTTTCATGATCCATGTCTCTAGCAAATACCAATAGAAAGATTTACAGTAGCAGTGAAAGTCTCATGTCCAAAGTCATTACTCATTAGCACATTGAAAGGAACGTAAAGTTTAATCATTAGCTGTTGCATTTGATACTATGCAAGTGACCTAGTAAAATATCTTTGTTCCAACTGCCCAAGTAACATTGGCAAAGCTGCAAAACATCCACACTCTCTACAGCTTTTTGTCCATTCAAGAGAACAGATCTCTAGTCAAGATGTGTGACATACTGGGAGGTGAAACAGTGGACATGGAAGGGGGGTTGTTGTTAGTATGTGGGGGAAGGATTAGAAGACAAGCTAGGAACCCAAGGAATGTGATCATGGATCAACTGGACCAGATGTCATAAAGATAGACTGAAAGAGTAGGCAGGAAGGAGTGAATAATTACAGACATTGAAGAAGGACTGTTGCAAATGAAGGAGCCTGAAGATACTAATATGTTTATTTCTAGAGAACAAAGAACAGGAATCTGTAGGAAACTAGGTACAGCGGATTATACTAATGATGAAATAATTTGCTTTCTGTTCAACACTGTACTGCCTTACCAGTTCTGAGGTGTTGCAGCAATTATTTCCTGATCTTTCTATGACAACACACTGTCCACTCATGGTAACTGGTACTTTTATCAAAGTAAATTCTTTGTATTGTTTTTTAATATTTAAATTATAACTGACTGTATACATCTGGATATTTATTGCATCAATTGCTTCTATCCTGTACCCTTGATGAGTCATAGCTAATACTGAAGAGTATTTTATTTTGGAAAACACGATACTGTAAACAGAGAGTAAGGTATGAAAATCACAATCATTAGAGAGAAACATAAAAAATACACTAAATGACCCAGTTCATTGCACTGCTAATGTACCACTGATCCCTGCAAGATCTGATAGCATTTTGTTCAGAGCAGCAATAATAGCCCTGAGCAAATCAGTTTCTGCAACTGCCTTAGAAAGTTTCTCTTGTCAGGAAATTTTATGCCTCTCACTCTAATTTTTGCTGCCCTTTGTTTCAGTTCGTTATTACTAATTAACCTTCGTTTATCATCCTAGATCATTCCACCCTCTTTGTGAAGTTTAGTCTCCTGAATATTTGTAGTAGCTATGAAATCTTACTCTTTTCTTAAAGTTAACTCTCAGAAGTCATTGTTTGTACTCTTCTGATAGTGATTGCTTTTTTGTACTCTGAACTCTGTCTAAATTGTCAGTATCATTCTGGAAAGTGGTCCTAATGACCAAAAAGAATATTTCAGCTGGAGGAGATAATTTTAGTTCTATGTTAGAAATAACCCAGAAAAAAGCCACCAGGATGACTAAGGGGCTGGAGCATCTCTCATGTGAAGAAAGGCTGAAAGAGCTGAGATAGCTTAAGAAGGGGTTGAACTAGATGACGTCAAAAGATCCCTTCCAACCTCAACCATTTTGTGATTCTGTGATTCTATACCCTTACAGAAGACCAAAAGCACACAGTCCTTTTCCTAATACAAATATGCACATTACTTGTACAGACATTGAAGATTTTTCATGTTTCCTTATTCCAAATTTTTCATTCTTATTTTCATACTGAGTACCAGTGATTTAGAACAGATAACTATGTCCTGGTGTCTTGTTTTCTAGACAAATCTTATGTTTCTTTCACTTCTAATCATCTGTATTTCTTTAAATTGTATTGCTGTTTCACTGACATTTGCAATGTTCCTTAAGTTACCATCAACAAATTTTTATGAGCATGTTCTTTTTCACATTTAAATACCGAACTCCATTTCTAAGCAGTGAATCAGGGGAGCTCTTACAATATCCTCCAAGAACTACCAGCTGAGACTAGAGAAAGGGCAGAAGACAATTAATTCCATGTCATCTTTTGCACATTCATGATCTTTAGTTGTTCCAGGACCTGAATACCAATGTGCACACAAAACAGCATTTACGCATTTTCTTTGGCAGCTACAAGAAAGATCATCTTAACAGGAGGTCCACAGCATGAGAGAAGAACATGCTTCTTAGCAGAGAGATTTGCTGCTTTCTTATTCTGTAAAATGTATATAGCTAGTCAACAGATCTGCCAGTTCTTTGTCTTCTCTCTCTCTAACCATTTTCTTGACATTTAGAATAGGGAAAATATCACATACACTGTTTACTGTGTATATATTTGAAAAACCCATAACTGCATGACATACAATGTTTTGCAAAGAGGCATTCATTCTTCTTTGAGATTTGGACCTAGATTCTATTTATATTTCTGTATTAATCTTCTCTACTAGCATATTATTTAATTTTTTTAAGAGTATGCAGCTTGATATTACTTTTTATGTTCCTGCTGATCTAAGCTGGCTTCTGTTCTCCTTTAATCTCTTCAGACTTCTCTGGGATACATTTCAGTTAAGGCCTTTCCAGCTATTTCTAGAATCAAAGCTGAAGCCTCTTGGAAAATTTTGTAATACATTCTATTTAAAATCAGTGACAATGAAAATATTAATGTTTGGAGACTCTTACTTTATTAAAAGCATTTGGATAAAAAATATTTCCTTTCATTCTAGTATCCTGTTTTTCTTTCCCATATTCATTTGTCTGCTCTTTTCTTAGCTTGTAGAAATAAACATCTGTACCACCAGAAATAGGGGTGCTTTATAGTCATTCGTGTTTGTCCCATACAGATACTGACTCCACAATAGGAAAAGACACAGGTCTTTACAGGCTCCTTCTAGACCCTAGTTTCAACACAGGAAAACTTGGACACATTTTTCAGAGGGTAACAGTAATATGTTCCAAAAGACTTTTCATCTTCTTTTCAGGCTGGTCTGTAAGTTACCTGATATACACCATGACACATCATCATATATTTAATTGACACTGTGCCCGTGTCTTCTCCCTGGACAATATTTTACCCTTTCCTTTCTAGCTGACCGTAAAAGATATCAGCTTAGCTTTCACCCATAGTTTGTTTCAGACCCAGCCTATCTTTACTGCCAGTTATTATTCTGTCTCACTGTCTCCTTTCCAATGATTTCTCTCTCATCTCTAATTATTTGTAGTATATATTTCTGGAGGGCTTCCCTTGACATTGCCTTCTTCAGAAGCATCCAAGGCAGCTTACTTAAACATAGATAAACTTGGCTTTTTAAAGGCATTGATAAAGCTTATTAGAATAGATTTACACTTATTTAAAACCTCAGAATAAGAATGCAGTATTTACCATGTCAAGCTGATTTGAGAACTGACTGCCATGTCCCAGTCATCAGTGAGAAATCATGATCAATGGGTGGTTTCCCTGCGTTCCGGAGCAGTAAATACATTTTCAATGTTGTCCAGGAAGAAAATGCAGTAGCAAAGAATTTCCTGGTGCTAAAAGACTGATAGAAACAGAGAGAGCAAAGAGAACAGAAAAGTCACACTGAATGAATTTGAACAAATCTAGATATTAAGACAAAATTAATTCTAGAAGATCGGGTACAAAGCAACATCTTAAGGACAACTAGTGCAACCTAATGGAGTATGTGTTCTGGAAATGTCTAATTTGCCATGCAATTGAATATGAATTGCTAGGGAAATGCCATAGTCATGTGACTAAATGCCATACTTATTTTAAAGCAGTGAGAAAGAGTACCAATTTTATCATTATATATATCGCTGATGAGACAGTACAGAAAAAAAATGTTCTGGAGTTGCCATTTTCAAAAAGATGTTAAGAAACAGGAGAAGGTGGAGGAAGAATGGAAAGAAAGGTTTTCGCTGATAAATGTATATCATTCTGTCTAGCATATTAAAAGTAAATTGATAAAGAATTGCATTTTCCAAATGCATCCATAACCAGAAAACTCTAATAGTAAAGAGTTTTGCTCAAAATGCAGAAAGTAATAGTGAATACAGCAAATAAAAGGGAAGGACAAGAAATCACTTTGGTAATAATAACGAACATGAGAAACCCTTGGGTTTCTTGTATCTGCAAAATCCTCAAGCTTTTTGTGTATATATATAAATTGTAAAGGAGAGTTTAATGACTCCGTGCTTCTAGGAAAGAGAGAGGTGTCTGGCTGTTCAGAGTCAACTGCTCTCATACTGAATGTGATGAGAAAGCATAGACGTTTATCCTGAAGAATTAACAAAAGGGCAAAGCAGACAACACCCAAAGTAATTTCCTGACAGCTCTTCACATCTGAGAGTGTGGAATTAGACCATGTAGCTCCAAGTCACACCTTGATAGTAGTGTTTACTGTGAGTGATGATTTGATTGTGCTTTGCCTATGTTTAGTCTGAACTGCCAGGTGGAGGGAATGATAAGTATGCAGGTATTTCAGTTCTGCTTGATTCTACTCATTCCATGACAAGTTTTCCATCTTCCCTCTATATTCACTTCCTCTGTCTGCAACACTATGTGTTCTACATACTTCTAATTTGAAGGTTCATATTGCTTTGATATTATTTTGATTTTTATCTTTCTTTCTCATTTACAGATTTCACTACCATTTTTACTCTTTGTTTTCCATATCTTTTCGAAAATCTAGTCTATCAGCCTGGATGACTTACATACTGGCTCCCATTCTTGTCACCTCCCATCTTTCAGCTGTCACTCTACCTTTCTCCATCTGGCTTACATTGATAGCTCTTGTTCCACACAAAACAAAACAGAGATTGTGTTATGTGGCTAGAAAGCATGTTAAGATATTTTTTCTCTAAGTAATTTTGCACAGAACTTCATTTTTTCTTCCAAACAGAAGAAACTACCATATTCCTAAAACAGGCAGCATATGATCATGTGAAAAGTTGTGTTTTTTTTAAAAAGAGCACTATCTCTAAAGATAGGTTTATCTTTAAATAAAAGTCTGCAGCCATGGTTATTGTTAGAGAATGGAACATGGAGAATGCACTTATTTCTCCAAGTCACATAACATTACTGGACCTAGCTGCCTGGTGTATGTGAAAAAAATGGGCATTAGCAGCCAGAAGTAGTAGCTAGCAGTTTAGTGCAAAAATGGCATTGTAAGAATAACAGTGATGAACAAAAATCACATTCATAATACTCACCTACCATTCACCTACATACAAGGTTGACTTATCATCCTTGTTAATATCCCAGTGCAGAAGCTGAGGCATTTGTTTCACCTTTTGTGTTGTGCATGTACTTAATCCCATGTGAAATCACCAGCACTTAGAATTGGTTGTTGCATTTTGCTTAGTAAAGATTAATTTAATATGCTTAAAAGATATGATTGAACTGAGGTCTAAGACATGATTCACAAGATTCTGCTAGTGTCTGGAAAGTCTCGCTGGCTATTAAAAATGGTAGGCATTACCCTGATAATGGTAGACTCTCTGCATGTCTGAATTGTCTCTATGTATAACTCAAACAGAAAAAATTGTCTGAATGCTCTGAAGTGAAGAATTGTCAAAGCAGAAGATATTGCATAAAGGGAAGATAAGAAATTTTTATTGAAATAGAAGGAAAAGGGAGACTGTAAAAGCAAGGCTGCTACTACATAAATCAGTGGAGGCTGGCTGAGATCTAGGTCACAACCATGTCTAAGAAAAATATGGAATGGAACACTATCTTTCCATAAGACTATTTTTTAAAAAATTTTTTACTACACAGTTTTATATTAATCTCTTAGAGTGGGAAGTTTGGCTTACTCTCTGCCAAGACTATGAAAAAAAAAGGAAAGCTGTTATAACTTTCCATCTGAAACCATGTGAGATCTTCAGTAAGTTTGAACAGCACGCAAAACAGTCATTCCCAAGTTAAGCACATTTGGAAAGACATTGAAGTATTGTTCATGATTCCTAATGTGACTTTCCACACATCCCAGTATTTGTGAGTTTAAATTTGATACCCTGATTAAGTAGAATACCCATTTTGCATGTCTCAAATGAGTATGCTATACTATATTATTACCTTTACTTTCAAAAAGCACTAATAATTCTGTTAGATTCTTCAGACTATCTTCTTGCTGTAAATTAGAACTGGACAAATAAAAGGGGAAGGAAAACTTCCTTTAAAAAGAAAAAAAAAAATAAAACAAAAACAAACCCACATTGATTTTTCTCTTTCCCTCCTATAGGATTGACTTCTGAAAATAACCTAATGACAAAATTTCACTAGTAAAAACGTTTAGAGAGAAGGAATTCTTATGGGAAGCTTTTTACAAGAATTCCATTTTAAATTAACATGATCAGTGTACATGTCAGAAATGGTTTATGCTTAACCAGCCATTGCACAAAACTATTTATCTGCTCAATCATAGGTATGAAATAGAAATTAAGCTTTGCAATATTGCAATCAATGCAAAAAATGTAAAACAGAAAGTGGAGAGTAAGTCTCCAAAGTTATGTTCTGGCCTTAGATATGTTACATAAGGAGAAAGAACCTGAAAACTAATCGCATCTATTACTTCTTGTGAATTCTTAGTGCAGCTCTAGCATCTCTAAGCCTTTCCTCACATGCAGCCCCAGCTTTTTATCTGTTTTTTATTGTTTGGCTTTTTTCTAGTTAATTAACAAAGAGATCAGCTACTGAGTTCCATGTTGAGTGCATCAGCTAATTAGAAATGCCTGAGAATACAACCCAACTTAAGACAATGTGCACTGTGGGGCAAAGATGCCTGGTTTTACTGCCCTTCCAACTGTATGTTTAATATATTTGCAAAACTAGCTTACAACTGCAGCAGTATAGAACTCATGGTAATAAAAACTTTAGAGCTTACAAAATTTCATAAAAAGCTCATGGACTATTTCTAGAAAAATCATGAATTATTTATGAAGCAACTTCCAGAATTAGGTTTTCTGTCCTGGTTCCAGTTATATGTCTCAGGGTCATCAATTTCAGTTTATTTTAACTTATGAATGATAATCTTTCGCTTTTACACTAGAAAGTAATAAACTTTGGGCACAATGTCAAATAAAAGGAAGTCAACCATTTAAGATATGCTTATTAATTAAACATAGACATTTAAAAGGAGGAAAATTTTAAGTGTCCACAGCTTCAAGGCAGCCTAAAATTTATGAGAGCTTTAGTAAATGATTTATTCCAGTTTCATCTGATAATTAAAGCTGCATAAACAATTTACAGCTAATCATTATTTTTCTTGTAAAATCATCCTCTTCTTCTGTTTGAAAATTGAGTGACAGTATGTGGGTTCTTGTGGTGAGTTGGCCTTGGCTGGATACCAGGTGCCCACCAAGCTGCTCTGTCGCTCCCCCTACTCAGTAGGACAGAAGGGATAAAATAAGATGAAAAAAGCCTTGTTGATTGAGATAAAGGCAGTTTAATAAAGAAAAACAAAGGCCATGTGCAGAAGCAAAGGAAAACAAAAATATTTGTTCCCTACTTCCCATCAGCACGTGATGTCCAGCCACTTACTGGGAAGCAGGGCCTCAGTATGCGTAGTGGTTGCTCCAGAAAACAAGCACCTTAATAACAAATGCCCCCTCCCCTCCTCCCTTCTCTTAGCTTTTATTAGTGAGCATGATGTCATATGGTATGAAGTATCCATTTGGTCAGCTTGAGTCTGCTGTTCTGGCCATGTCCCCTCCCAGTCTCTTGCTCTTCCCTAGCCTACTGGCCTTTGGAGGGCAGGTTTGTAGAGACAGCCTTGATGCTGTGTGAGCACTGCTCAACAGTAGCCAAAAGACTGATGTGTTACCAGCAACGCTGTAGCTACAAATACAAAGCACAGCACTATGAGGGCTGATATGAGAAAAATTAACTCCATCCCTGCAAGACCAAATACAGTTCCCTAATAAGAAAAATCAAAGCTTGTGTGCAAGCAACTTCCGTCACATCAGCACATAAATAGAAACAGAGTTTCTGTGGACTAAAATGCTAGTATCTCATATACTGTTGGACAGATCAACCATGGTCCATCCTTACAGCCTAGACATACACTTCAAAAGCTGTTGTACTCTAGCAGAGTTGTATCACCAACAAGTGCAGGAATATCCCCATCAGACACAGGGGGATAAAAACTCATCCAGAAGGCGTGTTCATCACCGAAATGTTAGCATCTCCATGTATGAGTGAGCTTTCAAGATACGGTTTTGAACCATCTGAGGGAAGTCAGTGAAGGACCGGGGGATGAGGGAAGCCTCAAAGGGGGGGAGATAGTGAGTCTCTGTGAGCTGAAAGAACAAAGTCACCAGCTTTGCAGTGGGAGGGGAAGGCTGGTTTCTGTTTGCATTTTGGTTGTAGACGTGTATCTCAGATTGTCTGTCTAGACTCTCCTTACAGAAAATGGGGAACAGTTACAAATTCTGCAGTAGAACTCATCTCATTCTAAGCAGGATGACTACATTTGGTGAAATGAACTATGTAACAGGTGCACATACTTCTCTCAGTTGAACAGAAATGGAGCTTAAGGCAGTCATCCCAACTGTAGATGTTTAAAGCCAAGTGAGATGAATCCTGCCTGTTTGCCTTCAGAATATACATGAGCTCATAAGCTGTCTTTCAGGATCAGCTCAAAATTATTTTCTAATGATCTCCAGCAATTGTACAAACTGTAGCATATGGTAATGAATCATCAATTGCTGACTTCTGTTGAGTCACTGCACATATAAACAACATATTATTTTGCACTTTTAGAAAGATCAGTGCTTAAGTTCTATTCAAATAATAAAACGTTTTGGTAACAAAAACCTGAAAATAAATCACTGAATAACATAAATTTTGCAGGATGTATATAAAACACTCCTGGTATGAGATGGCTAAGAACAAACCCAGATCTTCAGAATTCCATATAGTTTACCTAATATCACTGGTCAAAAAATTCTTTTGGACTCAAAACGTTCTGACTTATCCATCTCAGTGAGAAAATATGTTATACAGAATTGAATATCAAGCAGAAGGAAGATGAATTGTCTAGTTTAAACATCAAATTCTCTGACTTCTAGTTAATGTTGCAGTAATTTACTTAAATCAAGCTGGGTATTGTAAAGGCACTAACAGGAATGAAAGGCAGGGGGAAGCAGCCAGCAGTTAAAAACCTGTTATTAAGCTTAATGTAGTCACCTTTCCTGCTGAACACGGCACTGAGTTTCTCAAAGTAATACTACACAAGAAAAGCAAGCTGGACCTGGGAGGAATCATAGAATATCTCAAGTTGGAAGGGATTCATAAGGATCATCAAGTCCAACTCCCCGCTCCTCGGAGGACTAACTAAAATTAACCATATGACTAAGAGTGTCACCCAGACACTCCTTGAACTCTGACAGGCTTGATGCCATGACCACTTCCCTGGGGAGCCTGTTCCAGTGACCAACCACCCTCTCAGTGCAGAACCTTTTCCTAATGTCCAGTCTGAACTTCCTCTGTCACAGATTCATTCCATTTCCTCATGCCCCATCCACTGGTGACCAGAGATCAGCACTTCCCCCTCCGCTGCCCCCCTTCAGGAAGATACAGATTGTGATGAGGGCACCCCTCAGCCTTGTCTTCTCCAAGCTGAACAGACCAAGTGACCTCAGCCACTTCTGGTAAGTCTTGCCCTCGACCTTTCACCATCTTGTTTGTCCTCCTCTGGACACACTCTAATGTTTGATGTCCTTATATTGAGGCACTCCAAACTGCACACAGTACTGCAGGTGGGCCCACACCAGTGCAGTATAGAGTGGGACAACCACCTCCCTTCACCAGCTAGCTGTGCTGGGCTTGATACACCCCGGGACATGGGTGGTTTTTTTGGCTGCCAGGGTGCACTGTTGACTCATATCCAACTTGCCATCAACCCAAACCCCCAGTTCTCTTTCCATGGGGATGCTCTCCAGCCTCTCATCCCCCAATTTGCATGTATAACCAAGATTACCCTGTCCCAGGTGCAGAATCTGGCACTTGCTCTTGTTAAATTTCATACGGTAGGGGATTGCCCAGCTCTCTAACCTGTCCTGATCTGTCTGTAATGCCTCTCTACCCTCCAGGGAGTCCACCACTCCTCCTAATTTAGTATTATTGGCAAAATTACTCACTTAATGTACATTTTATTCCTGTGTCCAAATCATTTATAAAGGAAAGGGAAATAAAAGGGGGATAAAAGGAATGGAAATAAAACTTTTTGCTTGATAAATATTATTTTAAATTGCCGTGAAAAGTGAAAGTTTTGGTCCTTTGGTTAGAGAAAACAAAAGAATGCAGTTAATTTATAAATGTAATTACTGGTGAAGTTAACTGCATTTAAAATAACATTGAATTTAATTCATTTCTTCAGTTATTTCAGTATATTTGCATGCAAACACTATTTCAAATCAAAAGTAAGTCTTTACTATGACCTTTTTTTACTACTATGAAGGATGAGACAATCAATGCCAAAAGTTCTGTTTCAAACTAAGGTTACCTTTGTATATTTACATGTTTACTCCTGAAATGGGGCAACCAAATACCACATTGAGCAGGCAAGCCACTTCTCCACAGAACTCAGGCCAACATGAGTATTCAGTTACCATGAAAAATATTGCAAAAATTGACTTGAACCAGACAGAAAAACTTCTTTCTTCTATTCTTTTCCATTAGTTTTTCATTTGGAAGCTTTTAAGTAACGAAAAATCTTTCCAGGAATAACATTATTCCAACTTTAATAACTTATTCATACACCCACTAAAAGAGTTAACTGTAATAGTGCTAAATGATGATGCCTGTTAGAACCATATATTCTGACTACAGCTTACCAAGAACATTTGAAATAGTATTAAACTGCAGTGTCCTTTCAGTCTGATGCGTAAATATGGTTGTCTAGTCATAAAATGGAGGAGTACATGTATGGTATTCCATGGATCTGCATTAAAGTATTGATCCAGCTCCATTATAAAAACAGATAGAACTATTCCCTAAATTTCATATGGAGATACAAACACTATAATCATGAACAAAGTTATATTTTCTTCTTATATCTCTCCTCAGAATTACAAATTATCTTTTTATCCTTCTGCATACTATATCAAGTACAACCTGAAAATTCTTACAATTTGATCTGTCTTGCTTTTCAAAAAAGTTTGGATTCCCTTCCAGCCCTGAATATTTCAGAGTATAGAGCCCAGAAAATCAGATGAGAAGTCTACACTATTTTGAAGTTCATATTAATGTAGGGTCTGTCAACTTTACTTTGCTCCAACACTCCATTTGATAACCACTGCAACTATGGAATCTGAAATCCGCAAACTGCACAAATTTACTCTGCAATTTTGCAGCACCCTGTAACTATTTTTGACTATGTAATCAATAACTGCAGATCAGCTTCCAAAATATTCCTGTTTTTAAATACCGGCAGGCACATGGAAGTTTGTTTGCAGCATAGCAGCTTAGGCTTTAGGCAAGGTTCTCCAAAATCTACATATTCAATCACTGTTTCTTCACTCTCTGATATACTGCCAAAACTTCTCTAAGACATCACTAAAGAATTCTAATGACACTGTCAACCTGTTGCATATAACACAGTTTTGACTTTTACGTTTTGAGAAACATTCCATAGTTCTTCCCATACCACTTCCCAATAATATCTATTTTTGTGTTTCTGGATGATGTGTTTCAGCCAGTTTCATGCATGTCAGGCTATTCAAAGCTGCAATATAACCCACAGTTAAATGGAGAATTATATGACATAGATTTCACTATCTGGTATAGGATCTTGATCTTTTTCAGATGTTCTAAAATTATTTGTCAACCAAGAATATTTTATTAGATAGCTGTTATGCAGTCATGAATGTATGAAAGTATATAAAAATAGCAAAGAGGACTACAGTTCAGGCTGTACACTTTAGACACATCTGTACAATTGGATACAAAGACATTTGCAACGATTCCAAAATACCTAACATATGTGGCAACTTTTTCCTGTAAACACTGTTGCTACATTTGAATAGCAATGTGCTAAAGTCTGTAAGTAAAACCTAGAGGGAAATATTACAAGAGTACAGCACAACTTCATATTCACAATAAAGGTAAGTATATTGATTTCAGGTAAGAGTTGATCCAGACATTATTGTACAATGCCATTAACACATAGAAGCTCTTCGCTAACTCAGAAATTTTTCTACCATACTTCACTGTGTAGACATATCTTTGAACATCATTCCAAATTGAAAAAAAGAATTTAAAAGATGATATGGTCTGAAATGATTGTTAAGGTAAGGTCCTTGGGTCACATAAATTAAATAACCCCTTGGATTTCAACAAAGCTGTATTAATTGAGTTTTGTCATTCATTGACTGAAAGAGCATATCTATTTGAGGGTTTATTTTACTTTGCATTACTGTAAACAAGGGACGTTTTGCTTAGGAATCCAAAATTAGAAACGGGTCATGAGTGCTTTTTACTAGCAATATGTGCTTTACTGCAGTGTATGTTGTGGAATCACAGACTTTTTGAATACAATAAATTGCTGAAAAGCTTTTTTGTGTGATTTTAGTGATTTAAAATAGATTAATATAAAAGAAAAACAATGGCCTCTGGTAGCAAAGAATCCAGGGCCAGTTTTCAAAGAAATACAAATGCCTAAAGTCACAGAAAGATATCTGTTAGAATTGTTCAAGATAAACCTTGTAATTCCCAAGGACTCTACCAAAAACCTCAGTGGGCAGTCATCTGCTCTTATAGGTATCTTCATTTCTTTAAATCTGGCTGACATTTCTTAAAAACTCCTCTGATCATGCTTAAGCACATCATTCACAGACAAACTGTGACAATTTTTTTAAAAAGCAGATTTTTTAAAAAGCATACTTAGATGTATTCTCTTAATTCATGAAAATTTATTTCAGCTCTGCAGTAAAGAAAGTCAACAGATCAGTCAAGTACTCTGCTGCTCCAGTGTCCTGGTGCTGCCAGACTGGTGGTTCTTCTCAGTAACTATACCACAGTGACTCCTAGTTCTGAGTAATCAGAGAGGAGTCTGAAACAAAATAATAATTAAAAAAACCACCTGTATAATGGGGGAAGGATGGTAAGCTTCAGGCAAAACGATCTGACTGGGAAGTTGCTTTTGTTCCAGGAACCTGGCATTCTGATGAGCCATTGGTGCTTGAACAGCTCATGACTGATTGTGCACAGAAGACGCCAACTTATTTGAACTATGAGTTGGTCGTCTAGGAAGAAAAGCTGAACACAGATACACCCAGCTGCTTGACTGCAGTGCAAGGGCTCCTGCAGCTCACCAAGTATGTACACTGTAAGCAAATGGTACTGAATGCAAACAAACCAATTCTTATTACCACCTCTAATCTAGCAAATTTATTCAGCTGGCAGATGGATTAATCCAATAAGTATATTTCACCTGAGCCTAAGATTGTGGAGACAAGAGCACAGTAAATGAATACATAAAATCAATCCTTACTGCAATTGTTAAATTATCAGGACAGTTACCTACACTGTCATCTCTGTGTCAGATTACATTGTAAGTAAGTAGCCAGGAAAAGTGAAGGCAGAAATGCTTCAATTTCATTCTTCTTTTACCAACATGCATATCTTATTTCTACTAAATCATTTACAGAATACTTTCTAGTTGCCTACAGAAAGCTCAAGATATTTTTATGTATCATTGAAGAATCCACCTATATCCACATGTGATGGGAAAGTCCCACGGGCACAGTTAAAACTCATATTATTACCTACTTAATTCTACAAGGTACTTGAACTGACTCTGCTATGCTATTGCTTTTTTACCATCAGGCATTTGACCTGCTCAAGTTTATGAATGCAATCAGCTAAATGCCACTTATTTTTTGACAGTCATTCTCTGACAGGATATGAATAGTGTTTGCTGAACCGAAGAAAATACAGTTACAAGTCATAGACTGTGCTTTAAAAATAGCATAAGTATAGTTTCAGCTACACCATTTTAGCATAGACTAATTGTCTTTCTATGATCTGGAAACTTTAAAAGAAAGTTCCCAGTGTCCATGCTGAGGTAATTAACATGAAGTAAGGGTTTCAGCATTTGGTCCTCATTCGAGATTATATTTCAAATTCTGAATTTTTCCTAATGGACTTTTTAAAATCCATTTGATGCAGAAAAAAAAGAAAACATTGTGCAGGAGACTGAACTCCTCCTTTTGGCAAAAAGCCTTATGAATCTAATGAAAATGTCTGAGTAAAAAATGCAGTGATGGATCTTTTCAGCTACATACAGCAGAAAAAAGTAATTCCTTTGAAGAATCTTATTGATAACATAAAAAAAAAAAAGTCACAAAGATAGTATTCATAGCATGTCTACTTTCTATTGACAGAATTAATTTCATTTGGGCGGGGGGGGGGGGGGGGGGGGGCAGGGCAAGCATGGATAACGCAATAGCCTACCTTTCCTTTTGTAAACAAGCCACACTGTTTAGAGCTTGTTTTCCTTCACTGAAACACGGCTTTGCCTAATAACTAATGTTACTAGACTATATTTTTTTTTCACTTTCAAGTATTTCATCCAGCTCACCACAAGCTTTAAGACCCCAGAGGGACCTAAAACTTCTAAGAGCTCTTGCAAAAATAGATGCCTCAAATGAAACAGCACCTCAACAACTAAAGTTATTTGAAGTTGGTTTCTCTCAAAAAGCAGTTCATCTTTCAAGGTGAGCTAACATTTTAGAGACATGTTATGGGTTCCTCATCAAACTCAATTTCATAAATTCTCTAACATCTCTCTAAAACTGGGATAAATTCACACTTGGTTTTGATCTGAGAAACTTGCAAATATTTTTTTGATATTTATTTCATCTTTTTGCATCTTGCAAAATTATTTTCTTTTTTCTGCTTACATAATTCAATTATTTTCATTGCATAGGTTTCAGAAGCACTTCGCTATAACTGTACTTAGTTGCTTTCCTTCAACATCATTGAAAATGTCAGAATTTATCTGGGATAATATTAGTCAACTAATGCTTAAAGAGCCTAAAAGGGAAAACAAGTTACTTTTGTTGATGAGTTTTCTTCTTCCTGAGGAAGAGATGAGTTGAATCATTTAGGGGGGAAATCTATTGTTTTTTCATGGTGATACAAGTACAAAGTAGTAAGACAAAAAAAAAAGTGATCTATTCTGCCCTAAAAACAAGCACCGGAGAATCACGAGCTAGAAAGCAGCACTGAAGAACAATTCTTTTCTGCACAAGAGGTCAAAGAGACAAAGGGACTGCATGCTTAAAACAGATCTATGCAAGACACACACCCCCCCAGCTGATCCTCCTGTGAAGTCATTATCTTCAGTGTATATACAAGCGATCAGATGAAACACTGTAAGAATCTGGCTTTTTTTGTCTGGCAAAATGTCTGTCATACAAGAGCAATGGGTTTATTACTCTAAAATAAAAGACGAGTCAGTCTTGCCCAAGTAATCATGAAATGCTTTACTTAACCCACTCTATTTATTTTGGTGAAAGCTGTTAGCATTTTCCAAATGTGGAATTCTTAAAAATAGGTCAAAGAAGGTACATACATCTAAGATAACGTTTGCAAAGGTTGGACTAACCTCACCCATCTGGTTAAAATGTATTTGTGAATTAAATGTCTTCATACATATCAGATTTAATATGTATTAGTTAACAGAATTTCATTTTTGTAATCATTTTGTGGCAAGCTTAATTTAGGAAAAATTATTTATTTTGAACAAAAAAAATAAATGATAACATGGCATTTTTCTCCTTCAGAGTAGAATAACCAACCCTTCAATCAACATTATAGGTTTTTTAAAAATGTCCTGAATAATTCCAAGGAAAACCATGTTTTGTAAGATATCAATAATGTACAAGAAAATACTGAAAAGTAAAGCAAGAGAGTCCCCTTGTGGCTTGATTCTCATCTAAGAAAACCGCCAGAGGTTCTGTTATTGCTTATAAAATACCGTGGAAATAATTATAGTTTCTATAAGCAAGTATGATAAATAGTACTCAAACAATCCTAAATGCTTCATAAAATCAATATATAGATTTTTGGCATAAATAAGCCTATCTTATTTTTATTCATGGAGTATATAGAAATATGTACTTCTCTTCAGTCTTTAAAAATGAGTGCTCACTCTCATGTCTAATTCATGGTCTACAAATTCATGTTGATGTTGTTAACTGAAAATGAAACGTAATTCCACTACCAGATTATTCTGGTGACAAAAATAGTCATTTTTAGGTGGATTTTAAAATCAAACTGTCTTCTTGAGGCTGTAAGTTAAAACAGTGCTTGTTTAAAATAGCCAAATAAAACTTTCTGCCTGTGTATGAAATTTTGCTCAGATACCATAAGCGTGGTTGTTGACAAAACTACTTTTCACAATACTAAAAGGGGGGGCGGCGGAGCGGGGAAAGAAATAAGGAAAATAATTTGCCTGACAACTTGTCTGGTAAAGCAGACTGTCTACCAAAAAAATATTTTTTTTTTTTTAGGTGTAACTGAAGAGAGTTTGCTGTACAGAAGCAGATAACGCAGAAGCATTTAGAGAACCTCAGGCAGAAAGCAAGACCTCTAGAAGAGAATGAAGGGAAAGAGAACGCAAAAAAGATTAGAAAAAGACTGTCAGGCCCTCAAGATGAATTCGTAAGAAATGGGGAAAAGGGAATCCATGACTTCACAAGATGAGGAAATATCTTATAGCTAAAGGAGTAACTATTATCTCAGTTAGAAGAAAAATTATAAAAGCATGGTGACAGAGATAAAAGCCTTAACAGTGCTAGTTAAAGCTACATCTGCTCTAAATTTCTGAGCAGTATGATCTTCTCATGGGGAAAGGGGGGCACCAGAGGAATAAGCCACTCTGCTCTTAGCTAAAATGGTCAGTCTCCACATGTTTGTCTTCTGTGGTTTTGTTGTAGTTAATTCAATACAGACACAAGAACAGTAAGTCATAGGTGAGAGAGACCTTTTGCAAAGCACAGATCTGTTCTGACAAAGGCGCCACTCAGTGCATTAACATTCCCCTCAAACTTGAAGAATTCAGGGTATTTCCAAAAATGAAACACATTCATGGGGCACTAGTAAAACAAACAAACAAACAAACAAACATACACCCCATTACTTTGTTCCTAAAGCATTTGTGCTAACTCTTTGACTCTTTTTCTAAGTGTTCTGATGAGAAGCTTGTCTTTTGTTGCCACAAAGGCCTGCAAAAGAAATACATATAACTTAAACAGGCAAATTAGCTGCTGTTATTATGTCATCACCGAAGTACTTACATTGTACCCATAATTATGTCATGACTCAGTCACAACAGGAATAGACTGCTTGGAAGTGTAAGGCTACATGGACATGGAGATATTGGCTGCTAGATTAGTAGATAAGTTACTACACTGCAAAAACCAGGGCTCTTCTTCAAGACTGTCTTTATGAGACATTTCTTCCATCATTATTAATGCCAGGGACCTACTCTGGTGTGGTGCTGCAGCCCCAGTAAGCACCCTGGCAGAGCCCAGCCATGGGTCCTGTGGCACCAGGCCTGGGGCCGATTTGCAGCTCTAGCCACACTCAGAGCATTACCGGCAGGCAGGAACACATTGCACATATGAGCCAGGAATTTATCACTAGTCCAATTAATATTTTAACATTCTTAGAGTCCATATTACCTAATTATTACAGAAAGGCCCATTAATCATCCCCTTAAATCTGTTAAAGAGAAAATCCTTTTTAGATTCTACACCTTTTTTTTCTTTCCCCCTAGTGTTACGCTCCCCCATCCAGTGTTTCTGTGGGGCATTTTCTGTTGACCATTTCAGCCTTCCTCAGGAAGGCCGGGCCCTGGTCATGTCCCTGTTTATCTACTGGCAAGACATAATTAGCCTGTCCTCCTCAAACTCCAGACTTTTTAATGGATGAGTATGCATATCTTTCTCCGTAAGACTCATGCCTTCCTTGTTTTCATGTAACTCACCTGGTTAGGACTATAACTGCATTCATATACGCATGTCTGTACCAGATCAGCCCAATAATCTACCTCCAGAAGTAACCCCTCATGGACTTCTATGAAAAGTAGCAACTAGATAAACATGTGATGCAGTTCCCATCTTAGTCTGCCATCTTAGATTTTTTTCAGGTCTCAAACACCATCCATGGACTGAGGGTTGTCTTAGGCTTGTTAAGGCTTCTTTACAGTAATCTACATTTGATCAGTCCTTGAATACTTGTCCAGTCTTCTTGAATCTTGTAAACATGAAAATTTCCACAGGCACTATGCTTCAATCATTTTCTAGTTATTATCCTGGAAAAAACATCTTATCTTTTATCCACCATCTTCATGCTACTAATTTTGTACTTCTTTGCCACATTCTTGCAAAAGTGGATGAGATTTTAAAATATTTAAGTAGATAGAAACTTTCTAGGTATTTAGAAAATGTTGTGCATGTAAGTCATGCCACAGAAATCCCACTAAATGACTTGCTGTATCTTGATACGTCTAAACACTTCTAAAAAACTGCTCAAAATGGGTAGAATGATGAAAAGCAAATACATATCTCACTGCTATTAGTAGTTCAGATTACTTTAAGCTATTATACTGGAAAGGGTTTACATCTGCCTGGATGAATTTACAGTGTGGCCAAATGGTTGCTAGGATCAGAAAGACATTTATTCTCAGCCACATACTGATAGATACTACTTCTGATCTACCTTTCACTGTGGAGGCATGTTGGCTCTATATATAATTTATAAATTACATTGATTTGAAAATGAAACAGAGTCATGACCACTAGGTTCTGCCATGTCTTAGTTCTCATTGTTGCCTGGCCTGTCAATTTACGTGTTGTCTTTCAGACTTTATGAAGTGGACAAAAAGCACTAACAATATGAACATAAATAATCATATAGGACAGAACTAATGCAAGACACTCCTGAGACATAGACATGTCTATGTATATATATAAACTAAATCTTTAAAAGGAAAATAAAAAATGCATATGTATCCCTGTGTTTTCTAGTCAATATTTCTTTGTCCTACTTATGCTTTTCTTTAATATGGGATCACCTCAATAGGTTATGGAAAATGAACTTTTTACTTTCTGCATTTTCAGATCATCTGTGAAAAGGAGGTATCATCTTATCATCTTGAAATTTTAGGAAATGGCAAGGCAGAAACTCTAGGTTTGTGAACAAAACATGATTCCAAAAAGAGGAAGATGCAATTTTATTTCATAATGTAATATACTGAGAAAGCTGAAAAATTGTTCTGAGGAGAACAATGTTACAGACCAACAGAACTAGTTATGATATGCTGCCTAGGAATACTGATGACTGTGGTGCCATTATAAGTTATAATTGATAGTGTAATTTGGAGAGTTGTTTCCTTTTTTGAATTTAGTTTAGACAGATATTTAGATCTACACATTGCCAATGCTGAGCCAAGGCACTAAATTTAATACACCTTTCTTTTCAAGAGTTTTAATGGCTCTGCAGCCATCATGTAACTCTCCCTGGGGCATTGCATATCTAGAATCTGTCTTTTGTGCTTGTATGGCCCTTTGTATATCCTTTTTAGGGTGCTAAATTAAGAATGATCTCATATGACCATTCCTTATCTTGAGAGTATAAATGTCCCAAGTGCCACATTTTAAAGCTCCATGCACATTACCTGTATCTCACTTACCTTTTTTCACTATAAGATTGTTGTTTCTTAGGTGGTTTTTTTTTTTTGTTCACTGCTTTTAAGCCTTTAATACACACCAAAATACTAACATCATTCACAGTAACAGACTTTAGTAATTGCCACAAAAATCCAAATTACTTAGCTAATTACACACTGTGGTAGCCCATCTAAACCCCATCATTTTCTCTATTATATATTTAGCTAAAACAATTTTTTAAAATCTCTTTCAAGGAAACAATATGTAATTAATGCCACTGGTTTTTTTCCTTAATTACACTACAGTTTGGAAAAAAAATTGCATACAAACTGTTAACACACATCAGTCAATTACAATGTTTAAAACCAAGCATATAGAACAACTCCAATGGTATTTTCTTTTATCAGAAAGTACATAAGACTTTTTTTTTTTAAGTCAGTAATTATGCATTAATAATATTTTCACTTTCCTCTTTTTTGTTAGCCTCATAAAGCAAGCAATATTTATGGCTCAAGGTATTTGATCATTATACATTATGACTTATCTGATGTACAGAAAACAACAAATTAAAACAGAAGCTGAAGAAATCTGCAATGGCTGAATGAACTGATGGATGGTTACATATGCAGAAAACCTTTTGGGCCCCTATGTGTAAAGAATGTGATCAATAGTGTAATGTCCAGATGACAGCCAGTGACAAGCAGAGTATCCAGGGATCAATACTGTGGCCTGGTTTTTTTCAACATCTTCATCACTGGACTGGACAATGATATGGAGTGCAACATCAGAAAGCTTTTAATGACATTAAACTTGGTGGAGTGGCTGACACAACAAATGGCAAAGTGACAATTCAGAGGGACCTGAGAAAGTAGAGGACTGGGCCAACAGAAACCTCATGAGGTTCAAGAATCATGGAATTGTTTAGGTTGGAAAGGACCCCTTGAAAATATCTAGTCCAACTCCCCCATTCAGGCAGTCAGCTAAAGTACATCTGCTGAGAAAAATCTGGCACCCTCATCTTCATTCCCTTTTGTCAGGTATTTATACACATTGATAAGATCTCCCATTGAGCCTTCCCTTCACCAGGACAAACAGTTCCAGCAGTCCCTTACCCATCTTTGTGGTTTTGTGCTGGACTTGTTTCAGTAAGTTTTTAATCTTTCTCATACTAAGGAGTCCAGAACTGGACACAGATGCAGTCTCACCAGTGCCGAGTAGAAAAGGATTACCTCCTGTGAACTGCTGGTACACTCTTCTTATTGCAGTCCAGGACACTTTTGGCCTGCTTTTCTATGAGAAAGGACTGCTGGCTTGTTCTCAGCTGCTGTCCACCTGAACCCCAAAGTTCTCAGCAGAGCTGCTTTCCAGAGACGGCACTCAGTGCATCCTGGTGTTTGGGGTTATTCACTCCAGGTACAGAACTTCACATTTCCCTTTGTTGAACTTCATGAGATTCATCTCAGCCTATTTCTCCAGCTTGTCTAAGTCCCTCTGAACAGCAGCACAACTATCTATCAGCGGCTCCTCCCAGTTTTGTATCATCTGTGAGAATTCACTCAATCAGTAGGTGATTGATAAACCTTTAAACAAGACATTCTTTTATCAGTGAAAGTGTATCACAATTTGAAAGTTAATATTATAATAATAGTAAAGTGTAAGCAGCACATTTAAAGAAAAAAATAGAACATTACTGTTCTGTATATACATGAATTTTTCATTAATTCAGGGTGCTTACAATCCCACCTATATTCAGTAAGAATACAAGTATATTTCTTTCTCTTCCTGTACATTGTTTATCCAGATATAGGTAATTTGTGAGAAGCCCAGCTCACTAAATTTTAGTGAAGACCACCAAATTCTGTCTCCAATACAGTAAGATACATGGGATAAGATTTCTGTGCAGACAAAAGGAGCTAAATGCTGATTCCCACTGAAGCTGTATATAGTGTGTAATTCATGTAGAACTCACAGTTGCAGGATGTTGTGAACTCTAAAAGTTGTGAACTCTAAAATTGTAAGTTCAGGTAAGGAATAAGTAGACAAATTCATGAAAGAAAAACGTAAGTGGCTATTAGAAACAGTGGGCAAAATGCAACTTCTTGCTCAGGAAAACAAGAAACCTCTGACTTCCATAAGCTGGAAAGATATATGATAGGCAGGATCAGTCTGCACATCTTCTGTTGGTTACAATATTTTTCTAATCATCTGCTACCATCTCCAGTAACATCACAAATAAAAGGTTGAGGTTTAATCTTACCAGCATTCTGATTTTATGTTCTCATGCTTAATAGAAATAAAAACAGCTTTGAGCAACAGAAGCATGAATAATCCTGCTGAATTCAGTAAGACTACTCAAATATTACAAGTTAAGAATGTGCTTAAATACTGTGCTGGGTTTGAGCTTTTTCTCGTGTTTGAAGTATTTCTTTTTTTCAAAAGCTAGTATAAGGTAAAAATTTTATATCATCAAAACTCTATCGTAGCTAGACAGTGCTTCTGATTTTTTTCACAGGGAAGTACTTCATTTGACTTGAAATGAATACAGTTTTAACTGCAGCTCAAATCACAAATTGATTAAATCATGTCTCTTGACAGTAAAAGTTTTTCAAGGTCTAGTACCACAGATGGCTCAACTCAAAGTAGTTTGTACTACTGTGTTGTAGGAATTCTGGAAACAGTCATTATTTCCTGTTAACATTCTGTGACAACATTTTAAGCTGCCTTCAAGGTAAAGACTTCAGTTCTCAAGAGGTGATATGAGTTCATTTACCAATTCATCTCAACATAATATTCCAATAGAAGAATCTGTTCTGAAAAAAGTCTCAATTTTATTACTGTAATGTGCAAGGCTGTATGTGTTATGGTCATATATTCTGTTGCTTAAAGAGAAAATTAAGAATGGTCAATGCCTTCTGTACTATCAGCCATTAATAGATAGCTGAAACCGTAGTGCTATATGGATTGATAAAAGAAGCGAAATCTTTAAGTTACAAGCACTGCAAGTTTGCTTATAATCAGATTGAGAAATCGATGAATAATAAAACTTCAGTGTGAAAACATAAGGAAAAATACTATAATTCTTTCCTGTCTTACCAGTGGAAGTGTTAGTAAATGTAATTAATATGTATGTTATTTACATTTAAGCCTACATATGTCACTTCAACTTGTTAATATACTGGCATTTATAATATTCCTTACTGATGGTGGTACTTAGGCAGAAGGAATAATAGGTGTCTATTCAAACTTCAAGTCACAGAATAGCTGGTGTGAATTATTAGTGACAAATGTTAAGGCATAAGGCCTTTCTTGTCTTAATGATTTCCTTGTGCTTTGATGTAACAGTTACTTTCATCATCATTAATATTATTGCAAACTGTCATTATTCATAAATGATGAAATAATAAGGCGGCTTCATTACATGGGCAATTCCAAATTATTCACTTCAGTTACTAATACATGAATGAATCATTCTTGCAGATTTTTAACTTCATGATGGATTTTTATAAACAGAAGCTCAAAATCAAAGGACCATAAGCAGTGTCTTCTTTCTATTTCTATTTTGTTGAAAAACAGAAAACTGCAGGAATATTTTTGTAAATCAAAATGGAATTATATGTAATTCAGTGTGCTTTGTCATGTTTAATTTCAACAAGAAATGTAGTTCAGTATATAAAATTAATAAAGACAACTTAAGGAACACCTTTTCCACCAATCAATATGGTCACCTTAAGCTGATGGTTCATTACGAAGGAAAAGAAAAAAGGTAATTCTTACAAATACTACAGAAATTGTTAAGCTTTCTAACCCAATATGAGGGCCTCCATATCTAAACATACACATTAATGAACAAATTAGAATTACCTTGCAGATGAAAGGTAACTGGTCCAAGCTAGTATCTGGGCCATACTAGGCCATTTTCTTCCTGAAATCAGGTGCAGCTTGATTTTTTTTGATTTTTTTTTTTGGGTGATATATCTAAACAGGCTTTATTCTGTCATTTTCTACAGTTCCAGAATAGCTGGAACAGTACATAAAGGAATATTTTAAGATTTAGAAGAAACAGAATAACTTATAAATCCTAAAAAAAAAATATTTAGTTTTGCAACTGTTTATAGACTAAGAAACAAAGGCTAGTTACTTTTTGTCCTAATATGGGGAAAAATCAAATCATAGATGAGAAAATCTACCCTTCACAAGTATCTCATAGGTATATTTCTTTATTAACTCTGAAAAAGAGGTTTGCTCTTATTTTTTTCTATCTCCAATGCTCAGATGTATTCCAGTTGTATTATTTTTCAAAATTACAATTATGTCTTCTAAGCAGATCTGAGTTACAGGAACCTTCTGCAAGATTTGACACACAGATTGCTAGCCTGGGCAGGACTGAGTGTTGTTTCTCAGTACAACCTTACAAAATAAAATTCTGTGACAGATATGCAAGAAATATGTGTTTATTTACACCTTTAAATGACTTTGCACTTTAATTGCCTTCTGCATACCTGCTTGTACCACTAATACATAGCTGTAAGTATTTGCTTACTGGTTTTGAACAGAATTAATTATTAACAGAAAATCCCATTGCTACTTTGCACTCTTCATGACAGGGACTGCTGGTACACAGTCCACTTACTTGGTCCTACACTTTTTACAATTCTTGCTTTCTTTAACCTTTTCAGGTCTAAATAAAGTTTTTGATTGAAAGTAAATGTATTTGAGCTCCTCTCCCCCAGATCTTTTTTTTTATTGTATCATCTCAAAAAAAAAATGTAAATCCCAAAACAAAGCCTGCCAGAACTTTTAAGTCACTTCTCTAGCCAATAACTGTATGCTAGGATGTTGTTTACTATAAAACAAGTATGACTTTTACAGTTTTCCTTGGCCTAGTAGGTTACCTTTATTTTTCCAGAAGTCAAAACATGAGAAAAAAATGTCAATGGTGTTATGAAATGTACTGTTACATGGGATTTTCATCTCAAGTATTTTTGTTTGACCTCAGTGAGACACAGAAACTGCATTTCTTATTGTACAGATACTAAATTTAAAATTAAAAGAAAACTTATTGGAGCAAATATAAACACACCTGTTTCTCAGGTGAATTCCTTACCTACTACGTTATGCACAGGATTCTTTCATGTGTTCTCTCTTCATGGACCCATCAATTTTGTATGCTCCTCTACAAAAGGAGAAGTATAGACAGTCCTCAGTCTGTTCTTAGTGATCTTCTCAGCCTAAACAGGGAGGCTATAAGCATAACCTTGGATTTTGCTTTTCCCAATACACAGTAGAAAGAAGCAATTCAACCAGACCTTGCACTTCATGCTCACATTGATACTAAGGAACAAAAAGAATAGAGGTATGCATTGCCTATTTTGAAAACGGAAAGAAAACTGTTCCTTTCTCTGCAAGTGTTCATCTTAGTAAAAAGATTAAAGATAGATTATCCCAAATAATTTAAATGCCTAACCTCTTAGAAGAGGTAGCATTTCAAACTGACTGCATCCTTAGCATTTCTTCTTGGCTACCTCTAATCCGTCTAATGTCCAGCATGTCGTTTGGACAAGTCTGAGACAAACCCCTCCTCATGCACTGAATAAGGCATGTAGGCAGAAGCATTTAGATTCTGCATTGTATTTTTGAGGTGTAGAAAGTGAAGCCCTGATTCACTGACTTGGTGGCATTAACTTTCTGTTTTGCATGGAACCCATGGTCTATTATAACATTTTTTGCCAAATTTATTTAAATATGTTAAAGAAAACAAAGACTACAATAGCAGTGCACATTTTGATCAAATCATTGGATGTGATTGGGAAGACAAAACCAAAAAGGTACTTCACGTTCATTTTCATGATTTTTCCCTTCCAACTACATAACTGTTTAGTGGCAGTGGATTATGTAAATAACTTCCTCTGAAACAGAAATGCTGGTTTTCAATTTAAATTACATAGGGCAAATCAGGATTAGATTATTCCAAATCCTGATTTCACTTTTTCTTATTTATTTGGCATGTCATATTAGCTACAAATTACAGTGGTCTCTGTCTCACAATTTTTTATTTTGCTTTTGAGCATGTATCATTCCTTGCAGTTAATTAAGAAAAGCCAAAATTATTTATGGTTATGAGTCTCGTGTAGTCTATAATACAGTCTATAATACTCAGCAAACTGTTTTACAAACATGGAAATGTCTGCACTATTAATAATATAGGTCAAGGAGCAAGTTTGATCACTAGACCCCTTGCCATGCACATAGCTGTCAGTCCTTGGCTGTCTTAGGTCAGCTGTTTTGCCCTGTACAATAACTGAACATGCCTTGTGGAGCTGTTCACCACAGGAACTGTTCCCAACAAGCAGTAAGGGTAAGACTCCACCAGGGCTGCTCTGAAACTGTCCACTCACACCGGCTTAGCGGGCTGCTCTTACATGCTTCTATGTAACACTCTAGCCCCAGGATACACAGCGCACATTCTTTTTTTCACACTGCAGTGGGCCACAGTGGAGTCCTCACATTTTTTTCAATACTTGTAACTGAAAAAATACTAATAGGAAATAATTAATAATTAAAAATATTGGGCCATTTGGCTCCCAGAAAATACCTAAGGCTAGCTGTTACGAAGTGTGAGTAAAACTCATCTGCTACATAGGGACCTAGTATCCAGTTCAGACCTTTTTGGCTTTGATCTAAGTAATTGCTCCCTCTTTTATTTACCAGCATAGACATAGCCTTCTGTGTAATATGGTACACTGAGGTTAGAATTAAGTTTTCAAGCTGAATACCAGCATATTTTTGTGTGTTTGGGAGCAAACATGAAAACACCATCTTCCTGACAGTTCTTTTGAGTAATTTTGTGGATTACCTGCTCATTTTAATCAAAAACAAAAGCATAGATGAGAGCTTAATGGAATTGATGGTTACACATGCACAGAAGCAACAGAACATCCGACAGCTCTCCAATGGACCAAAAGCAAGCAGTTTCAAATCTTCTGAATTTGTCATTAGTCACTTGGTAATCAATAACATTTTCAGTTAAAATGAAACCAACATGATCCAGTGAAATTCAGTATGAAAGCTGAAGCCTAAATCTTACAAGTTATATAAGCCATTTCAAACAGAATTTTAAGATGTTCCATTCTTCCTCTGGAAGTTCCTCAGGTCTAGCGAACTATGCCTGATGGATTTGCTGTTATATTTTGCTTTTCCCTTTTTGACAACTTCTGGCAGCCACTAGCCAAGGTATTCCCACCAGGGCCCAGTGATTTATTTTTTTTCCACCACAACCTTCTAGATAAATTTACTATGTTTCTGAAAAGTACTCAGATATACAACAAGAGCTCCATCAGTTTTTCTAGTGTACTGTTAGAGTAGTTGAACAATTCAAATTATATATTTGTATTTCTAAAATAATAAAAAAATACATACTTTCACTTCAAATTGACCTGGTCCTTGAGGGGAAGAAGTTGAGAGGAAGAAAAAACAAACCAAATGAAAACAAATGAAAAGACGTTTCTGCTGCATTATTTCTATAGAATAATTCAAAGAGATTTATCTTTTTCTTTAGTTGGCTTATATTATATTTGTTCTGTATGTATCCTTTTCAAAAGAGAAAATATTTTCTTCCCCATCTTCTTATTCTATTGGGTGAATAGCCAAAGTTTTTTTTCAAGTTTAACAGTGTAACTTAGACAGTCTTGGAAAAAGGCTTTGATTCTTTGTTTAATTGTCAGTTGTTTTCTGCACTGGTTAATGCCACTAGGAAAAGAGAGGAAACTTTAATCACAACCTGAGATAGGTTTCTATCCAGCTGGATCTCGGATTGACCGGAGACACTGCCTATCAAAGACAAGACACAAAATTTGTCCTGGAACTGTCAAAAATCTTCACATTTACAATCAGTCCTTAAGGGAGAAACCTTTTTTCTCTCTCTTTTTGAAATGTTTTCCTCTGGCCTTTCTTGTTAATATATGTTCTCTGATCATAGCTGACTGGAAACCAATTTGTAAAAAAAGGAAAACATTCCTTTTTGAGTAGGCTAGGAACAACTGTTCCCAGTTAACACTTCTACCATTGAAGAAATGACTATGAGAAAAATCCACCCAAAAGCTGGATAATTTGCTCCTGTGATAAGATTATATAGAAAGGAAGTTCATGGGGAGGGGTAGTACTAATACGAGTGGATACTGAACAAATAAAAAATTCTTGTTGGGTGGATACTATATGATGCGATGGAGACAAAAATAAAACAGACTACAGCACTGTCTTGACTCAGTGCTGGTGAGGCTGAATTACTGTGTCCTGTTCTGGGCTCCGCAGTACGAGAAGTATGGAGCTACCAGAGACAGTCCAGTGAAGGGCCACAAAGATTATTAAGGGACTGGAGAAGCTCTCCAATGAGTAAAGGGTAAAAAAGCTGGGACTACTCAGCCTGGAGAAGAGAAGGATCAGGAAGAATCTCATCAATGTTTACAAATATCTGAAGACAGAGCTAAGCTCTTTCAAGTGGTGCTCAGAAGCAAGACCAGAGGGCGTGGGCACAGACTGAAACACAGAAGGTTCTGTCTGAACATCAGAAAACACTTTTTAACTGTGAGGGTGACCGAGCACTGGCACAGGATGCCCAGGGAGGTTGTTGAGTCTCCGTCCTTGGACATATTCAAAAGTTCTCTGGACATGGACCTGGGCAACCAGCTCTAGGTGACCCTGCTCGAGCAGGAGGAGGGACCAGATGACCTCCGAAAATCTCTTCCAACCTCAGCCATTCTATGATTCTGTGATTCTGTTTATTTTTTATTTTTGCTATATTATTAGGTGGGGTTTTTTGGGTTTTTTTTTACATTTCCAGCAATTCAGACACACAAACTGAGCTGAAATGCTGTTTAAACCAGAGCAAACCAACTGTAATAGTTCAGAGGTCAGATACAGCCACTGAAGAAAATGTATACAGTCTCAACAAATGTGTATTTCTCAATTAGTACATGTACTGTGCGCAATTCTAACTCCCAAAAATGGGAATATAGGATTCCAGTGTATTATTGTCTAAACAATACCTTTTATTTAAAATTATTATGCACAGAGATGCCAAAGAACTTACAGTCTCCAGAGCTAGGAGATATGTAAAAAAAATATATATTTTCATTTACAATAAATATATAGAAAATTAGATATAGTTGTAAAATAATTATTCTGTTGTTGAACGTAAGTTGGAACAGGGTGCTGCAGCTGAATATATGTGTATATACACACACCAGTTAAGGGATTGGAGATCATTCTCATGGGAGTGTTTAGAAGACAAAGAATCAGGCAGGTTTTAAACTCTAAAACAAAACTTTACTAAATTCACTCATTAACAACACACTTTATGCTATTGGTTCGTTCTTACACATTATTATCATCTCTACATATACAAAACTGTTAGCCTCTAACAGTCATAGTCCAAATTACCTGTGGGTATATAATATCACGGACCTGATATCATACTGTTAGCATTGGTAGCTATGGTCCATGGTGGGTTTTAGTAGTAGGAGTCAAGGTGATCAGACCTGAGAACTTTTCAGTGGGGTAATTTCAAAGTGAAACACACTTGGTTTTTTTCATTTCCATCTTCCCTGGCTCATCCTTAGTGTTTTACACTTCTCACCCTCCCTTCTTGAAAGGAGCAACTCAACTGCTTGTTGTACAGCTTGTCTTACTTTCAGTTTTGCTGCTAACCCTTCCTGTGTTTTCAGCCCAATGTCCTGAGTATTTACAGTCACCAGTGTTTATGACATCTTCTGTGTTGCAGCTTTTGTTACTTTGATATCTCCCACATCTAACTACCACACTTCATTGCCTCTTTTGTGGTCACATTGCTTACATACTTACATAAAATGCTTATAGATTTTGTCTCAGTATTGCAACATAGTGTTACAAAATGCATAGCATTGGTGGCTGCGCTATTTTAGTTTGCATATATTTGTATTCAACAGAAGATAAATTATATATTGATTAATGCATCTTTAATTTATAGTCGTCAGATGTATCTGGTTTGGCTACAAAGGGACTCATTAAAATTGAGACAACTCATCTTCTACATGACACAAAACAATGGGTTGAACAACAAACGATTCCTCCTTCCCACTGTGTCTTCTTGGGATGGGTTCTTCTCATCAATACTCTCCTCAGTCCAACAGTATTCATGGTTTCTCTAAGGCTGCCTAAACTCCACATATTCATTTCCAGGTCACTATGTCTCTTTTTTTGTTTTGTTCAAGATGCATTTCTTAGCTCTAGGTTTACTTCCTAACACAAGCAGGCAAGTGGGCTTTTTCGTTCAAGGAATGGCTGACTGCTGCTTCTGTTGCAGTTTTCTTCCCTGATATCTTATTCATTACCTTTCAGCCTGTCCTGAACCCCCAGAGGTTCCTCAAGCCTCACATAGACAATTGCTTTCAGTTTAACCAGAAAGGGGTTCAGTTAGCCAAAAATGCAGTTTCATATCGAGCCAAATAAAATCTGTGCTTCTGTACTTTGCTAGCTACTTCCCTTACGCTGTCACCAGCACTTAAGAGTCATGAAATTTGGGAACGGACCCAGCTGAAACACAGCCCTTTGGGGGGTGGGGAAGTTAAAAAAATCTATTTCTTTTCAGCCATATCTGATTCATCTACCTTGCAGCCACAGAAGCATTAAAGCCCAAAGAAAGAGACCAAGGGCTAAAGGAGGAGAACCACTTCTTAGCAACATAGGTGTTAATCAACCATGAAACACCAACACAGCTAGTGTGATTGTAGCCACAGTGGGACAAAGCAGGCAGCCCTATTCTCTGCCACCTGGCTGTTCCTGTTGTAAGAAAATGTGCTGTACTGCAAGCATATAATAAGCCACAAGCAGACAATAAAACCATTTTTCACCATATGAAATACAATTTTACTACATTCCCAGACCCAAAAGAACTCTAGAGTCAGGTATAGAGACATCCCAATACATACAGTCAGCTTCATTTTAGCAAGGCTTCTTAGCTCTGCCTCAGTCCCAGCTTTGCAGGGCTCAGATAACTTCTTGCAGAGAAACTCAACTGTCTCTCCTCAGTTTCACAGAGTCAGAAGGGCTCATTACCTGGGACACTGGAAAAATACACAGATCCAGTTTTGCCTAGTACTGTGACTGACCTAATAGGCTTGCTCAGAACTTGGTGCTCTGGAGACCATGGACAAGCACAGCTAACACGGAACCAGAGCTAATCAGCTATGCAACTTTGAAACTGACAGTGCATTTGGATCTGTTTCTGCTATTCCTCTTCATGCTTCTCATTCTAGGCACATGGTGGAGTGGTATCAGTGGATTTTAGACCTGAGCTATCTCTGGAAGTAATAAACTAAGGCAGCACAATAAATGCATAATGTGTTGCAGCTCCCTTATTTAACAGGATAAGCACTCATTCCTGCCATTCCCAAATGCATACACATATAGTGAAAAATACTACAAGCTTTTTTAGTTTATACTCTTACTTGTTCTGTACCCCCGTACTGTACCCAGCAGCACTTGCAGTTGCAACAGCACAGTTCAGGGATACTCGAGCTGATTCTTCATTGTGAAGTTCAGGTAAGGGAGGAATTATGGGCTCTCTGCCATGGTATATACAATTCCAAATAACTACTGCTTCCACTGCTTTCCTTTCCCTTTTCCTTACCTACCAGAGAGTGTCTCATCCCATGTTAGCATCAGCTTACTCACGAAGAAGGACAGAGAGGCAGATGGATTAACTGTCAAAAGAAGAAACATAAGTTTCAAGAGATGGAAGGGGCGAGGGGGAGTGTAACAGAAGAGGAAACTGACTGAGCTGCCAAATAATTGCATGCCGAGTGAGAAACCCTGAAATCAGCATTTAACACAAGCACAAATATGCTAAGACAACAGTATTGGATGAATGTGAGAGAGAAATTAATCCCATACAACACCAATATTTCAACTAATGTGAAAAGACCTAATTAAGGCAATAATGCAATTAACAGCTATTATTAATTGCATGGCTCATTTTTATTTTGTCTAAAATTTTTTAGAAGTTGCACTTACTTGTTGAACATAATCCTCTTTTCTTGGTTCTCAAAGATATTTTTTTTTACTTTAGTTTTCCCTAATCTTTCTTACTTCCTTTTAACCATCCTTGTTTTTATTTTAGAAATGATAATTTTAGAAATTTAGAAATGTGTCGATTTTAACTTTGGCTTTTTTTATTATTATTATTATTCCACATTTTCCTATACCAGTTTTTTTTCTCTTCTTTCTCTCCAGTCTCTCCTGTTCATCTGTCACATCCTTTATCCTAGTCTTCCTTCAATCTGTTGCTTAGAACTTATTTTCCCCTACTTCTTTCCATATTGAAAAAGATTCAAGAATGAACTGGAATGCCTGGAGACAAAGGCTTAGCATTACGGATTAAAGAGCAAGGTGTTGATACTGACAGAGACATCTAAAGTTGCAGACAGTTTGCCCTAAAACCAGGAGCCCAAAGTATGATATCTTAGTGTTCAGTATGCTCCATGAAAAAATATTCTACATGTGAATCCTCAGGACCTGAGAGGAGCAACCTATTTCAACTAGCCAGTAAGGGAGTGTAAATGAAAAGAAGTTACGTGAAAGTGGCTGTGGTGTTGTTTTTGCTACCAGTCCTGAACCAGAGGAACATCCAGATTCCTTAGAGTATGTAAATATTCTGAGAATGTATCATCTCTTCTGCACTCATGGTTTGTCAGCACAGAAACCAGCTGATGTACACTAGCTTGTAGGCAGTGCAACTAACCAGCTAACTAAATTTCAAGGCTGACATTCAGAGACCTGTAACTTAATATAAACGTACATACCTAAATTAGCTGGAAAGTCTGGGCATATGAACTAAGGTAGATAGGAGTGAACTTTACTTTCAAACATGTCAGCAGCATTTTTTAGGACCTAGAAGCTCGTCAAAAACTATAGATTTTAAGTCAAGCCTTATAAGAGTCACTTTACCAAATGTACAGAAAAAGGCTAGAAGGAAAAAGTTTATTCTCTAAAAATGTATGTGTAGGAAAAAGAAATATGGCATTTGAGAGTTCTTTGATCTAGAAGACAAAAGCAGAGCCAAATCCTGTGGTCAGCTGTCATGATCAAACTTGTTTGTCCTTGACATGATTTATTTCCATCTTAATCAAACTTTGGAGATGGTTTTATCAGCAGGGTGGAAGCTGTTGGCAGGGGATGGGTTCACAGAACCATTTACTGAGAAAGGATGTGAAGAGCTAATGTAACATGAAGACTAAGTACGTGACCATGCACTAGAATACGCTATGTGAGCTCTGATTTCTGGAGTGACAGAAAATATCACTGAATAGGAACAGACCTGGGTCCAGAACTTGATGGACCCCTTGGAGAACCATTAAAGTCCAGGAAGATGCTTTTCTTTCAGAAATAACTCATAGATAGCATCAAATAGTACCCTGAAGTTTTGCCAGTAGGATACGTTGTCTTCCTTTAGGTTATTGTATGCTTCTTATTACACATATCAAATAAAGAAGCCAGCCTAACTGAAAATTGCTAAATAGAAAATTCCATGTGATCTATAAACACCTGATAATGCTGCTGTTACATAATTTTCCATTTTCAAAAACACTACAGTAAAACAATTAAGTTTAAGAAGAATCAACACTAAGTTCAGAAAATAGGTGTTTCTCATTTAGCATAGTATTAACCATAACAAAAATATGAGGAAGTAGGAATATATAGGTAACTGCAATTATAGTACACAGTCTAGATCCCAGTTCAAAAACAAGCTCGGGGCCCGGGGGGGGGGGGGGGGGGGGGGGCACGCAGGGAATGAGAAAAATAGAAAGAAAAAGAAAAAGAGGAAAAAAAAGAAAAAAAAAAAAAGGAAAAGAAAAAGAAAAAGATGCCTGTAGTAATTAATTCACACTGTTATGGTCAAGTTAGATAAAAATACTAGCCAGGCTAAAACAGTGCCAGTGAGACTTACAAGGTGCTTAAGATGATGTAAAACGATGCCAGGGACAACTGTATCTGGAGAAGATGTTAAATTGAGTAAAATGAACCATGAAAGGACAGTGTTAACAGCCTGAAGATGAAGAACACTGCAAATGTTTTCAAGGGCAACGCTGGCAGAGCATTCCCATTTTAAATTAGCACTATTATCAGGAGATAGTAAGTGTGGAAGTGAATCCCTAACTGTGTTGTAAAAACTTTTTTCCAGCACCCCTGTAGGAAAATTAATCAGTTCTGCTTACTGATAAGTCCTGAAATTATTAAATAGATTATAACAAATTTCAAAGTTTAACACAACTGTAATTATAAATCTATGAGGTATTACCCCGCTATAAGGAAAATAAATTTAACACATCACAAAGTAAAGATAGACAAAACAGAGAGCAAAGGATAGCATTACATAGTAAAAATACAGGAAAAAATTTCTTCATCCATAAAGTGGCCTAAAATAAATACAGAGTGCTGTTGCAAGGGGAAAAAATAGATTTACGTTAGAAATTTTAAAAATGTGATAGTAAATGAATGGTTTAGTATTGCTAACAGCTTTTTGTGGATGATAAAAAAATTATACAGGATATAATATATTTCATAATAGTGAATGAAATAATAAAAACTGATTTGTATGTTTCAGTTATTACTATTTACAGCAACATGAATGAGATTCCACAAAAGCCACAATAACTACTGATGTTCTTGCACAGTAATATAAAAGAAGATTAAGTAGCTCCATGCTAAGGACATAACCTCAGACATATCTTGATTTTAGGTGAGTTAAATTCTCCCTGTGTTGTCTCTGTGAGCACTTACAATTAGGAGCTTCCACTGGCTTAGAGCCCTCCCAGTGGAAAGATGAGGCACCAGGGATTTTATCATAATTTAAGCCATCTGAGCCGACTACAGGGGACATAGTACTTGTATACAGTCTAGGCGCTTCAGTCAGGTGCTGACATCTGGTGTCACAAGCCTTATTTCAACTGCTCAATCTGAAAACAGTAATTCTACCAGGGACATGGTAGATTCCCCATAGCTGGAGGTTTCCAAGATATGTTTGGAGAGTGTGCTAGGTAATCTCATCTAGGTTCTTTTTCCCACAAAAGGCTGGACCAGATGATCATTTGAGGTCCCTTTCAATCAGGTACTCAATCTGAATTTTTAAAAAAACTTTAATGAAAGGTTGATAGCTGGCTTTCAGAAATCAGTTCCCCCAGTGTTAATTGATTCAGACACTAAAATTCAGTAGCGAGTTTGAAAATCTCAATATTATGCTTATTTGGAAAGCAGTTGGACATAAATGTCTAGCAAAAAGTCATCCAGAACTTAACCTACACCCATAAGTCCGAGAATTGCACTCTTTTCTTAGTTACATATTCTTACCTGCAGTGTTTTGAAAAAAACATGGGGTTTGATTTTTGTTTTTCCTGAAACAAAGCAAATTACAGTTTCTAGAAAAAAATATTATCAGTGTCATAGTGTCCAAATCATAGCCAAAACTCTAGAATTAGAAAATCAGATAGAAGACAATTAATACTAGTAGAGCAAAAGTTAATTTTTAAGCATTCAAAAACACTAATCTGAAAAGGGTATTAAATACAGTATGTTGTTGTGGATTGACCTTGGCTGGCTGCCAGATCCCCACCCAGCTGCTCTCTCACTCTCCTTCCTCAACAGAAAAGGGAGATAAAATAGTATGGAAAAGCTAGAGCATGGAGATTAAAACAGGGGGATCACTTACCAATTACTGTCATGGGCAAAACAGGGGGAAAAAAGTTTATTGCTAATTAAAATATATTTGGACCATGAGAAACAAAGACAGATTAAAACACCACCTTGTCCCTATCCACCTTCTGCATCCCAGGCTCAACTTCACTCTCTCGCTCCTGACTTCTCTACCTGCTCCCCACAAATGGCACAGGAGGGTGGGGAATGGGGGAGTTATGGTCAGGTCATAACAGTTTTTCTTTACCCCTCCTTCCTCCTCATGCTTTTCCCCTGCTCCAGCTTGGACTCTCCGCAAGCCACGGTTCCCTCAGGTTATGTCTGCTTGCTCCAGCCTGGGGTCCTCCACAGGCTGCAGTGTGAATATCTGATCCACTGTGTTCCTCTCCGTGGGCTGCAGAGGCATACCTTATCCACAGGAGCCTCACCACAGGCTACAGCGAAATACCTGCTTCTCCACAGTCTTCTCCAGTAGCTGCAGGAGAATCTCTGCTCTGGCACTCTCTCTGACTCTGGTGTTCACAGGGTTGTTTCTTTCACATTTTTTCCTCAATACTCATTGCCTGTGCAGCATTTTGCCCTTTTATAAGTGCATTTTCCCAGCAGTGCCACCATCTCGGCTGATGGGCTCAGCTGTGTCCCGCAGTGGGTCTGCTTTGGAGCCGGCTGGAACCATCTGTGTCCTGTACGGGGCAACCCCTGGCCTCTTCACACAGAGGTCACCCCTACAGCCCCCTGTGACCAGCCCCTTGGCACCTACACCCAATGGAATTGTACAAACCGAACTAAATATAGGATGCTTTGTTTCTTGCCTTTTTTTGTGTGGTACTTTTGCATATGGATATGGATACAATCATAGTATTTGTATCCTTCTTTTATGTTCTTATTTCACATCCATATGCAACTATTGAGGCTCTTTTTTTTTATAGTTCATGATTGGGTATAAAGATCCCATGCATATAAACCCAAAGCAAGAAGCATTGGCATTCAAATGAAAATAATAACATTTTCTCTTTATAACTGTGTGAATAGATATGAGGGCAAGACCCTGAAGAATTGATGACCTTCAGTTCCTGCTCCAGCAGTCTCTACAGACAATGCAAATAAAACCAGTAATCTTGGAAGCTTTGTCCAAAGAAATATTTACCATAATAACACATTTATATAATGTACTTTCACACGGAAGTGCTTTATATAACTCATAAATTGAGACAATAAATCTGCTTTTACCAGATAAACATCAGCAGGGTTGGCTTTTCTTAATGATGAATGAGTTTACAAGACATTCATACTTTGTTTAGACAGTAACAGCATTTAATATAGCTCTCTATCACTGAATTCTCAGTCTTGTAAACTTTTATTCAGGTACCTAATATTACTAGTGAAAACAACATTATTAGATAATAAAGATAAGCACACATTAAAGCGACTGCAAGACCAGGCCTGCCATACAGATTTTAACTTAGAGTAGGTAGAAGTCAATACAGAATACATATGGCAAGTTTCTGGCCCTTCTCTGAATCCATAATGGCTTACTTATGCTAGTTATAGTAACAAGTAACTGTGCGATTAGATCAAGTGTATGTTTCATCTCCACCAACGTTGTTCTTTGTGAGAGAACTCAATGGTATTTTTGGTGAGTAAAGATTTAGTAATAATCATTTTGTAATTTTGTTATCTCTGACTCTTTAATGTCAGAATCAATTTACCAGTTGTCATGCTTTTTGTTCTGTCTCTAATAAACTACATCTCAGCTGATATTCTCAGTTCTTTGTATCAAGCCAACAGAATAAGAAAACCATCAAATACAGGGTTTATAACAGAAATGCTGACAAGCCATTACAGTGATGCTGTTGGGCGTCTGTTTTCCTTTTTGAGTTTCTCAGTAATAATTTGTCCTGTGACAAACAGTATTACGACAGAACATAAATCTATTCAATCTGAAATGTGTCCATTTTGATTTCAAAAGAGAATTTGATATCAAGACTGCAAATGAAGCAAAATAAACCAAAAGAATAAATCACATCAAGGCAACTGGTTTGCTATCCTTTCTATTTTTCTGCTATCTGATGTTATAGATAAGCCCAAAGCAATTATTATAAATAGGAACGAAGAGCTTTGCAAGTATTTAGGCTCTGGAGTAAGTATGTCTCAACTGTCTCCAGTCATTTTATTTCATATTTTGAGATCCAAAAGACCTTTGGAGGCAGAAATTCATTATCCAAACCTTCCTTGAATCAGGCAGAGCCAGTAAAGATCTGTACTGGAAGAGAATGAAAAGAAGCCAGGAAGGTCTGAACAATTTTGTTTATTTCCCCCTTGTCATAGTCTCTTCAGCTGTCACTTCCTAACTGATAGATTTTGTGTGTAATTCTGAACTTCTCTTCATAAAGTAACGATGTGCTACACCTTGTGTTGTGGTTCCACTTTTGCTATGCCAGCCACATTAATCTGTCATCTCTCCAGGTTTTCCTTGCCCTTTCCTGTTCACTACTATTATTTCCAGATACTGCTAAAGCTGGAGTTCCTCCAGTCTGTGCATGCTAAGCGCACAAAGCACAAAATTTTCCTGAGTCCCTGTACAGAAACACCAGGAGACAAAAAGACAAAGGAACAAACACTAAACTCCACCCACCCCCCCACCCCCCGTCATGGAGCCATGAGTTAGTGTCAGGTTTTCCAATCTCTTAAACGTGAAACACTAGTGACAGAAACACCCAAACCAGTATGCAAGCATTGTACTGAGACTCTAATTAATTCTACTGCATGTGTAAAGGGAAACCTTGAAAACCGCGTTGGCATGCCATTTAAAGGCATTGTTCCTATTACCAGAAAGCAGTTTATGACGATCTTTTTGACTCAGCCAGTAGAATTTCACTGACCTGAGGCACATTAATTCCATTCATCTGAAGAATGGTTTGAAAGAACATTTTTTTTAACAAGTGAATTTTTCTTCCTTCATAATGATGACAAAAAAGTGGCAATTTTACACATATGGGAACAGTATTACAGCTTATAGCTCGCTTGTGAACATGCATGCCCTTATCATGAATCACCCTACATAATATTTTTTAAAGTTCAAATTCATGGAATTTAAAGGAGATTAAAGCTTTTCTGCATAATGGAATAGGTGCAGAGGAAATGCTGTGGGGGGTGGGGGGTGCAGTGCAGTGGGAGGGGAGATCTCTCATGCATCTCAAATATTAGCAATTACAAAAAATTAAAATCTCAGAAATTAGTCACTTAATATTCTTACTATTTGATATTTTCAATCATATAGTAAAATGCTTCTTAACTACAAAATCAAAATTTGGGAATATGTCTGGAAAGCGAAAAATATGGGTGTGAGTTAGCAAAATATTTTAAAATTATTTTTTTTATTTAACATAGTTTGACATATGCAATATAAAAATTCATCTAAGTAATTTTCATATGTATTACTGGCCATTGTTAGGCTTATTCTCAAAATAATCTGTGTTTCTTCCTTAAAATATGTTAGAAATTAAAGATTTCTTGTGACTCTTTAATGAAGGTTTGATTTTAGTTATATTCACTTACTATGTAAATTGGTTCTAAATTGCTCAGTTTATTAATAACATATCTGGAGTTGTAAAGTAAATGCCATTTGAATTTCATTAAACATGCTTACAGTTTTGAGCTTTTACAGAATATGCATATTTAATGATGTCACAAATTAAGAGATTGTCCACTGGTTAAAATAATGTTTCTTGTTAGCTGCTTTAAAGATTTGCAAACATGGTACAAGACAGAGACACTTTTTTCCTCTCAGAGCTAATAAGAAAAAAATCAATAAAGTTCAATTTTGTTTCAAAATGCAAATTAGGCTACACTAATTTCCCCCTTGATTTTCAATCTGTAATCACATGAAATTAAAACTATGTTCCTTCATGCTTTTTTGAGCTACATTTTCTGATGCAAACTTGCTTCTATTGTGTGAATCAACAGTTTCTAACAATGTTGTGTATTATTTTGACTTTTAAGAATAATATATTTAGGATTTAATTTTTGCAGACCTTCAGAATGTTTGAGTTGCATTTCATGACTTAAAAATGAGGACAAATTATATGTCAATGATGTAATACATACAATTCAAAATGAAAAGTTATGTGATCTTCAGCTTACTGTAATAGTAGAAAGAGGTAATAACAGTAATTCTACCTGTTTCTATTGTAGTTTCTTTTTAAAAATCTTAAAGTAATTCACAAATAGTAAGTAAAACTTTTGATTATATTCCCATTTTCAAAAGCCAGAAAAGATACTAAGAGAGGTTAAGAAATTTGTTTAATGCTTCACAGCCAACTAGTAGCAGAACTGGCAATAAAATTTCCAAGCACTTTAATTATTAGGTCATATAAATGTTCCCCCCAAAACAGAATAATTTCCCTCTGGTATATGCAGCCAAGGCTTCACTTTACATATTTGAATCTGTTCCAGTAATAAATCTAAATGTTTTGTATATTTTCTCTTAACCCTTATTCTGTCTGTAATGTGGAAGGTCTTAATCTTGTAAAGATTTTCTCAAGGCTCTTCACATTATGAACTACTGTAGGGATGTTACTGGAGCAGCTCACAAAGAATAAAGCTCATCTTATGCAAATCTTTCATAAACAAAGACATAGTTTTAGTACCGCTACCTTCTACATGCTGCAAATGACTGCTGCTTTTTATAAACATGTTTTCAGGAAGGAGCTATATTATATTGAAATGGTAATTAACACTTAATCTCATTTAATTAGGAATTAAAGTGAAAAGGCTATTATACATATCTGCATTAAATCAAATGAGTTCATAATGATAAGTATTATTACAACACATGACTAATGAAGGCAAAATTAGAAGAAAGAACAAAATTCTGATGAAATTTTATTTCTACTTTCAAAGCAAATGGAAGAGGCCTTATGAAGTTTTGTATCTCCATTACTAATATTAGTGCAGAACTGATAAGAAGTATTCAGCTATTATTCTGGAGCAGAAAGGTGACGGAGTAAAGCAGCTTTTCTTCTCTCTCACAAAATATGTCCCAGTCTCCAAATCCTCCAGTTTCTAAAAACTCTCCAGTCCCCTGATGTATATGTGATTTTGTAGAGATAAAGTTCAGTCAGGGCATGTCTGCCTAAAGCTCACTTAGTGTTAAAGAGCTATTCAGTCTGTCTGCTTTTCCAGGTGAGCTAACACTGTTAATTCCCCCTTTTTAGCGAAAAGCTAATTGTGTCACCCAGGCGTGATCAGACCTGCTTGTTCTGAGGCAATGGATGCTTGCCTCTTGAAGAGAAAAGCACTGAAATGCAGGTTTAGGAAAGCAGACACCTACTATGTGGTAGTGTTTTGGAAAAAATAGCGTCATGGTAAAAATGCTGTTCCACAAGGTGTTAAAACCTGAGTTTTCCCCCTAAGTTTGAGGATGTTTGAAGATACATAGCAGCATAGTGACCTGGAGCTCCCAACAGCACTCCTTTGAATGCAATTTACATTCGATGAATATTTAATAAAGAGCAAAAACATTCTCAGCTGTGAAACAGATTCTTCGACTGTTTTGACCACCCAAACATCTGACCAATGTGCTGCACAATACCTGCCATGTTCTTCTGTATTCGTTTTGCCTTTTCTTTGAGTTTATGATACTTGGTTACAGCAAAGGCTTTGATTCAGTGCCAGGTTAAAAACAGCACAGAACTGATTTTTTTCACTTTCAGGAGGAATGCCTTAAGGAACTAGACCATTATATGAAAGGTGGGCAGTGCTGCCACTGTGCTGCTTTATTATATTGCTCTATTTGACATCCCTCTTCAGAAGAGGACTTATCCTGTACATGCCTAAGGACCATTCTGACATATCTATGTTCTCAGTAGTCAATGGAGAGTGGATGCCCAAGTTACAATTACTCTCTGCTTTTAGAGATACCTTCTTCCTTTCTTGGACATTGCAGGGAATTTAGGTGGTTATTTTAGGTACAATGGATCACCCCTATTTGGGAACACATCTGACATTTTAGTTAGGCAATGAGCATAATGACTTCAACTAGTCAACCAAAACTGGGTTCCAAGACTTCTTGAAGTTAAAGTAATATAGATGTTATACTGTGTTTATGCCAAGAGGTATACATGTTTAAATAAAATTGCAATTTTAATAGAATCTCACTGTAATCACAGCTACAAAGTTACTGCTGCAAGATTTCAATGAAATAGAGAGAAAGTACTTAAACAAGCTAAAGAGCAATTGGGAGATCTATATACAGACAGGATAGAATCAGTAGAATTATTGAGCTGTATTTGGAAAACCTTGAGTTTTCCAGGTTATCAACCTGTATTTCTGTCTGTGTGCCTGTTTGGTGTGGGTGATACTGTTACGCGTATTTTAGCTGCCAGGTGACAACATGCTCCGAAATGGCTGTTGTCCTTTTCGAAATGGAGGTTTACATTAATCTGTCTTTTCTAAGCATTTTGCTCTTTCAACCGTTGTTCCTGTCAGTTCTGTTTTCATTAGGGCAAGTTCAGATTAAATAAAGCCAATGTATCCATCTTAACAGTTGCAAAATTCTTTCATAAAAAGATCCTGGAAAAGATTCTGAAAGGAGATTAGGATTTTCTATTTAGATTTAACACATTTAGTTATTTTATATTTAACAATCAAATTGGTCAAACCATTTAAGAATTAAAAGAGCTGTGCTTGTTAATGTTAGTACAGCTTTAGGTTCTACTTCTAAAAGTATTTTTCAAGCCAGCAGCAGAAAACAGTGTTGTGGCACAGCACATTATTAATCACTCTTTCAGTTCCTAATACTGTTAGTTTGCTACGGATGCTACTTTTGAAATAAGTAATATTAGAGCTGATTTTTTTTTAATATAATTACTGTTTTTTAAATGTGCAGTTGCTATTCCTGTGAATTTTACAGCATCAGCAATTTTCTCTTTGTGCTTTGGGCAGGTTATGCTGTTTTACTTACTCCTTAAAGGTAAAAATAAAACAGAAGTATTTTAACTCATTCTGGATTAATTAATATAATTATGCACATGTGTAGAGGAATGAAGCTGGGTTAATTATCATTGATAATATAGAGCTGTGGGCTGGTTTCAGGGGTGGCGGGTTGGCTGATGTAGATAAGGTGCAGCTGTGGCTGGCTCCTGTTAAGAGGCTGGGCAGCCGAGGGAAGAGAGAGGAGGAAGCAGCAGGGAGGAGAGAGCGAGCGAGCGAGCGAGCGAGCGAGCGAGCGTGCCCTGGGTGAGGAGAGACCAGGAGAAGGCAGCGGAGGGGCTGGCACTAAGAGTGTGGTGGTATGTGGTGGTAAAAGACCTTGTTGCAGCTTGCTAGTTTTGCTGGTGCTGCGACACACATGCAAATACCAACTAAAAGCATTTGCAACCAAACGCTTCCTTGGCAAACTACTATGCTGTAGCCATCATAAATGGGCTTTCAAACTCACACGTATACCATTAGAGTACTATATTCAACAAGTGCCGGGCTACAGAGCTGTACGTACACCTGCCCTGGCTCGGCCCGGGACAGGGTTAATTCCCTCCCCGGTGCGGGCGCGCGCGGCCGGGGGCGCTCCGGTTTCGGAGGGGGTGGGGGGGGGACGACACGGGCACGGGGCGGGGGCAAGGCCGGGCCAGCGGGCCCCAGCCGGCCACGGGGCGAAGTGCTCGGGGTGTAACGGGGGCTGCCCGGGGCTGCCGGTCGCTGCGGGGGGGCGGTCGTGGCGCGTGTCACCGGGTCTCGCGGCTCCCTGCCCTTGGGACGGAGCGCCTCTCCCCCTTCCCTCCTTCTCGTTGTGACTGTTACTGTCGTTATTAGTGCTGTGCCTTTGCTTTTATTTTATCTCATCGCTTAAACTGCTCTGGTCGCCACCCCCGCGTTCCCACCCTCACCCCCCCACACACCCACACCCCCCGCTCTCCCCCGCCCCGGGTGCGGGGCAGCCGCGCTGCGAGGCGCTGCGCTACCGCCGGGTGGCGCCGTGGCGGTGCCTCAGAGTGCATTTCTTTGACGGGCTATCAAAATAATTGTATTCCATTGGAAATCAATGATCAGAATCAACACAAGTAAAATGCCCTCTACAGAGTCAAAGACAGTTACTGTTTTCACTTCTGAAATTCATCTTGCTCAGCGTTAGACTGCTTATGGCACGTGCCCTCAATCACTGACATGGAACCTCTGCACAGACTTACCGCTTGGAAGTGTTAGATGAGAAGCTGGATAAGAATAGCTTTCCTTGAACGGATGGCATAGCAGTGCCTTCTGAATATAAGCATATCAATTTTGAAAGGACAATGCTGTGATCTAAAAATGGCATTGGTAAGAATCAGGGGAGAAAACTCACTTGCCATGTATTTCTCAAAATGGGCAACCACAAAGGGAAGGCTACAGAATGTGGATCTTCTTTGGCTTCTGTCACTTCATTCATTCAAAATAACTGTAACAATCACACATTAAGACACGGGAGAATTCCCTGTGCCTGTGAATTTCTAGATGATGTAGTTGCTCTTACACTAGTCCTGAAAATTATGGCATAAGGGACAAGCCAGATCCTGGACCAGGAGTTGAATGTCATTGATGCCAATTGGTCTACAGTGAGTGGGGTCAGTTTATAAAATGACCCTTAACAGATCCCTGAAAAGTATAAACATAATATAAAATGTATATTTAGGTGCTGGGGGGGGGGGGGGGGGAGTGGTGCACTTGTTCTTATTTAAATCCAGTTATGTCCTAGCTACTGTATGGACTTTAGCTCATTTAATACCTTTGTTGTAACTAGTTTGGTACAAAGATTAAGATGTTATTTAACATTTACACACATAGCTTCATAACTTATTGGAAGTAATCACTCATTACTTCACCAGCACACATGCAGGTTTTAAAATCACAGCTGGGATACCATTCTCCAATATTACAGGTTATCCAAGCTATGTCCTTCATATCCTTTTAAACATTTCTTTCCACTCCTTGGTTTTCTCTCTTCATTCTAACACAAAAGCTCAGTTATCTCAAGGGACTGGTCCTGGAATATAGAATCATTTGTTTTCAAATGGCCTTCTTGCAGTTCAGTGATCTGTGTTAAACAAGCCAGTGGCTGAAATTCAATTCCTGCAGCACAATTGCTCCACAAAAAGTAAAACTATCATCAATTTCATTGGAGGGATTAGGCATATATTTACAGCCAGTGTTAGCACTGAGATATCTTTCTGTTAAGCAACTTGCAATACTAGTTCCTCTTTGTATTACTCTTTCAATACGTGGAGTACTACAGCCATGAATATTGCCAACCTGTCAACCTACAAAAGCATCACATTAGCTTTTTAGTTATTACATGTCAGATATTAATTATCAGACAGCCCCTGATCAACATTGGTATGCACAAAACCGAGAGAGAACATAAAGAATGCCATCAGGCTCATTGCTGTGTTTTTATTAACAAAACTACTTTTAGCATTATCCCTCTATTCCAAAGACAACCCAGGTCCCTCCTTCAGAGCCAGCTATAAGTCTTCAGGGGCGTTGTAACTGCTGCACCCCTTGCTGGAGTTTCCACAGGCTGTTCCTCTGGCATAGTCAAGGTTTACAGTCTTTTTTATGACCCTGGGCCCTAAGGACACTACTGGAGTGGTTCAGTCATCTCACCAGTTTTTTGATATCGCTGCCTTCATGCATTTGGCTGTCTAGCTAGCTGCCACTCCAGAAGAGTGTGGGGTCTCCTGCAAGGCCATGCCTTATCTGTCAGCTCCCTGTGGATTTCTTGGATACCTTAGACATTTAGAAAAGCATTCAAAATAACCACTTTAAGTAGTAGAATCTCATCTTATCTGACTCTTCGTTATCATTTGAAGTGTTTGAAAAAATGATTTTTAGTTGGTGCTTTCTTTGTTATCTCTCTGCTTTTATGTTAATCTTGAAGTGAGTTTTTTGCGGTGGGGTTCAGCTTGGTTTTGGTTTCTAAACAGCAAACAAAACCTCCTGAAAGCTGTGATAAAAAGGGATGGATACTGTGCTGGCATTATAATGTCAGAATTCCAGACATAATCACTGTCTTTACATTTTTCTTTCTGCTTAGTTTTAAGTTAGCTGGTCTGTACACTTCCTGAATGCTTGTGTTACGTAATCTAGGAATGTATCAACAGTTCAAAGTTTATTTGGCTTCAGTGATGAATTATATATCTTGAAGGCAATTTATCATATATGGGCTTAAAGATGTCTAGGGTTTTTTGTTGACAGGATACAAAGCATAAAACATGCAATGAAAAATTGCTTCAATTTGACTTTTGAACTATTCTGTCAAAATACTTTATCACTCAGGTATTGGGACTAGCTTTGCTGCTGTGAATTAGCCCCTCCTTTCTCTCTTCTCCATCTTGAAGTCTTATAATGTGAAAGGGTAAATGTTTACATTCGCATTAGTCATCATCGAAGAAGGGATCAAAAGCTTAATATAATATACAGTGTGAGATCCATCAAGGTGCCAAGTGCTGTTTTAGGAATGTTAAAAGGAAATAATTTTCAATTGCTTAAGTGCAGGATAGAAGCAATTCAATAACTAAATAACACTAGGTAGCTGAAAGCACATTTGACTTGTGTTCTTGCCAGTTACTCAACTTAGTGGTTGTGTTTGACAGACACAAAATCATGTATATATCACTCATTAATATACATATCTATGTAACATGAGTTGGTTTTGTTGGTTGGTTTTTTTTTTTTCTGATGATTCACAGTGCAATTAACATAAGAAACACAGGCATTTTATTTTTCATACTTCTGTGAATATAATTGAAAGTCAGATATTGCAAACTATATTGCCCAAGGCCCAATTGTTTTAAATTTCTTTCTCAGTTATGTTACTGCAAACTAAATACTGATAAACTGCTGAATATAAAATCTTCTTGGTTTTATAGCAGAATTACAAAAAAAGTACTTGAGTTACTAGGGTTGGAGGAATACAACAGGAGTGTAACAAGGCCTTCTGAGAACATCTGCATTCTGTGATTCCAATTTTTAGGAACTTTGAAGAACCCAGGAAAAGTGTAATAAGTTCACTGTGTGTAAAAGTCTAGGAGATCCAAATCTATAATAATTGTCATTGCAGAATTCTCATTGAAGTCAGTCTAGTTTTGAACTCTTATCAAAAGCAAAATTAAGCCTCAGTTCCTCTCTGTTTTCTACTCTATAGTTCCTTTTTCCTTATTCAACACAAGTACAAGTATTAAATTTAGACATTTTAAGGGAAAGGCAAGTTAAAAGGTTTAGCTCCTGCAGAGGTTTGTTACATGCAAATATCATTATATTTGAATATCAGGATCCTTATTTAGCAGTCTAGAAACAGAGGAGCTGTTCAGAATGCTTACTACAAACTGAAGCATTATGAGTGCTGCAGGATGACAGCGTAAGGGAGCACACATTCACACCACTTGTTAACAAGGACTGCCTGTCCCTAGGACTTAAGCTGGTCAGTGAAGAGAATCAGTCCCAATGTCAGCAAAGCAGATTTTTCTAACATAATTACTTTTATGTAAAGCAAAATATTTTAATGTGATTAAAATTACGGGGATGCTACACAACTCCAGCGTAACTTTCCTCAAATTGAAGGCAGTGTCTTAGAAACCCACTGCCCCCAGTGCTGTAGCATACCATTACATTACATCAAGAGGACATGTATTGATGATAACTTGTGCAGTAACCTGGAAAAGACAGGATACTGAGACTTTTTGTGGAAGGTCTGTAAATAAAATGCTCCATGAATTGAATAGTATTACTTTTTATCACCCTGTTAACTTGTTTGGCTATAGTGTTTGTTCCTTGCTTACTGTGGGATGCCGCACAACATTCTTGTATTTAGGATTTGTCATCTTTTCCTCTTCTGGGAGGAGGAATTTTTTTACTGATTTTTTTAAAGCTTCTCAGGAAGGCTGAGTTTACACCAGTAAAATAAAAAGGACTCAGACATGGCCTTAGCAATGACACACAATTGTCCCCACTTTTGAGGATTAGCACAGGCCGTGGCATATTTTTAGCCCATGCAGACTATGATTTTCCAGATTAACACATGGGTGGGTTTGGGGCTATCTGTTAGAACTGATCCTAATAGGCAATTTGAATGCTCTCCCCTGTCTGGGGAGGGAAAGAAAATGTAAGCATGATGTATGTATATGAGCTGAATGGGTATGGGCACACCATGTCAGTTGGCCCCAGAAACACTTCCTAGACCATATTAATAACTAGAATAAATTTAAATTTTCAGCACCATGTTACACAGAATAAAGTATTATTTGTATTATATTGAAAATTAAAAGCAGTTGTTGCATAATCTATGATAAATTTCCATGTCAGCACTTTATTAATGTTTGCATAGTTAATTCTTTAAACTATTTAAAATCAGTTATAATAAAAGATAACGAATAAAAAGAACTACAGCTGCACCAGTGGTATTATTCCTGCAAGTAAGCCATGCAATTATTTAGTCTCCTTGTTCTCTTAGGAGTTTGTTTGCAGACAGATGCTGATTTCTATGAATATATACACAATACATTTACTGCACACAATACATTTACTGACTAGGTGAAGCCAAGTACGATTTATGTCTTCACTAGTGTGGTGTGCATTAGCACATAAAAATATGAGTAGTGGTTTGTATTAGAAATTATCAAGGATATATTACAACAAAAAGAATTTCTGCATTGAAGAGCAGTGTCATTGTAGCAATGGTTTACTGCCCTTATGTTGTTCAACAGTATGCTGATACAAATGCACTGATGTGTGTTATGAAAGCCGTGTCCTTCTACCCTTCAGTTAAACCTGTGATCCTGTTTCCAGTTTATAAAGATAAATTTGTGGTATCACTAATTTCAGAGTCTAGGGGTGGAATTTAAAATCTTACTTTAGAAGGAATAAACTGAAAGAGATGTTCTGTATGTATCCTTTTGCGATACTCTCTTTATTCTTTAGTAGTCATGAAATGTTAAATTGAATTTAAAATGTGCGGGGTTGAACTCAAAAGCAGGAATTGAGCATGAAAGGATGGAAGTTTCTAATTTTTACTTGATAGAAGTGATATTTGGTGCCTCATTTGCTAAGGAGCTAATGTGCTACTCTGCATTTCCATCTTCAGTTAAAGTATTGATGACCATTAAAAAAAATGTTTTCTGATTCAGCTCTCCTAATTTCAATCCACTAATTGGGATAAATCAAAAGAGGGAGACTTTTTTTCGTAGGACAGCTCAACCAAAGGGCATTCTTAATAAACCTAATTTATGTTGGATCTCCCCATTCTGAAAATATCGGAGAACATGGAATAGAAACCAACAAAATTATGTATGATTTGGTAGTAGGAATATCCTTCTAATTCTATGGATACATTTAAAAAGTGATGTAAAAGTGAAATGTCTATTCTGTAATGGAGGAATCCTTATTCCAGCAAGTTCTAAGTAGCATGCTATTGCATGATTTTATTTGCCATGTAAACAATAGTTATCCTTGTATTAATTTCTCAATATTGCAAATCATTTTCTGGGAGGGTTTTATAAAGTTGGAAAGTTTACAGGAAGGATTTCCTCCAGCCAATGTATCTAGCAAGAGAATCACTGTTTTCGGTGCCTGGATTTCATCATTTACACTTAAACTGATAAGCAACTTCAGTAGGGGTTTAGGACCTAGGGGATTAACTGTGACTAGAAACGCGCCTCTTCTTGCTTAAATTTTTGTTTACTTTTCTATAAGGCTTGTTAAGGAGCTTGAATGCACACTAATCCTTCAGTATCTACTTTTGACAATTCCTGTCACGTAATTAGAAGGATGAATATAATAAGTGGTGTCACTGGCACCTCCCATGAATTACAATCTGTTCCTCCTCTGCTACTCTGAAAGAAAAATCCTGAAAAACTTAAATGAATTCATACTAAAGAAGTTAAATGCTTTATGACCTGAATCAATTTTCCTGTTTCAGGCACGAAGTGGTTCCCATTATTTTTCTGGTTTGATAAGATTCATAAATGTATGTACTTTTAATGAGACTGCAAACAAATTTGAGAAGAATTAGAGACTGTGACTTTAAAAAATATCATTTAGCCAGTCTTTGCTAACCAGAAGTTGTCATATAATCTTGTCCTTCCTTGTGCTATGTAGTACACTACAGCAAACATTTAACAATATATACTTGACTTGAAGAAATTCATGTTTTGTACAGACAGTTTTAGGGCCCTAGTAATCAAGAAACTGCACAAATTGCATGATGGAACTATAGAGCAATTGCCTTTACAGCTAGTTTTGTTTTGTTGAAACTATGGCTGCTGCAGTTTCATAGATGTAACGGCATATATGACAGCAACTTGCCACACTTCAGTAAATATTCTCTGTATAAAACTGAGTAACAGATAAGTTACTTGACCTATCAAGTAAATACAGAAAAAACACATACAGTATAAAGGAGTTGCAAAGTATTTATAAAAATATGCACAGGCCATCGCCTGTGCCTCACAAGTTACACAGCAAATCATAAAGGCTGTTGACAAATGTACTTAATCTACCAGAGTATCAAAAAATGCAAAATTCATTCATTAGCAGATCCTAAGAGCAATTGACAGTTGTCCTTCTCTAAGTGATACTTCTGCCATTTCTTTCTGAGAGAACTGAAAGAATGTTCATAGCTAATCACAGGTTTTATCCATAGATCTCTTTTCCAGAATAAATGTGTTGGTTATTTAGGGGATTTACCTTGTGTCCATGGTGCTGCTCATACCCATCTTTTTTTTCTAGTCTGAGTAAAGTATGAAAGCAAATGATTAATACTTACAATGACTTGAGGCCTTAGTAAGATACTATTAGGAGAATTAAGATTTTGGTAATGGGAGGTGAGAGCTGGTCCAAGGACCTGTAAGAATTATGTACCTATCTTGTATCAAGGGTTCATTTCCCTTTTTTCTGTGGATTTTTATATTTTATTCTTTACTTTCTGGCATGTGTACCTCCAATTTTATTGCTTTGGATAATTAACAGTGGAGTACAACTTTGGAAAGATAGTCATGAGCTTACCAGTTCTTACATCACACTTACTTAGTTGCCTTCTATAAACATCTCACCTTGTAGTGGAAGTTTGTCTTCCCCAGCAAAGAAAATGTCAACATTCTCCATACATTCTTTACTACCATTCCCAGATTCTGCAATAAGCATGGAAAATGCATCATCAGTATCTTTTCTGTGTTCTCAGCAGCTCACTAAATCTTTTTGTGCAAGCCTCACCATTCTGTGTGCACTAAAATTGTGAAAAATAAACAGATAAACAGGTGTCTGTACTTTCAGGGAAAAAAAAAAAAAACAGCAGAAATGGTATTCTTTAATAAGGAATTAAGTTCTCATTTTTAATAGGACAAATGATGCATACTAACCTGAAATATGTGACGACCAGGTAACAACTAACCCTGTCAATCTGAGAGGAATATGTGGTGCATTTTAAAGCACAGCAAAAACTCTTATGCATCATCCATCAAAAGTTACTTCTAATTTATTCAGTAGGATGCCATGGTTAATAAAAACCAAATTATTTTTTAATATCGTACAGCTTTGAGAAGTGCCTAAAGCCTCAGCAGAGATACTCGCCTGATAATACAAAGTTCATGGTTTATTCAACCACAGCAGCTGTTGTAAACCCTATCTTGTCATTTATTTTCCAGCTCTTGAAAAAGATTTATAATCTGATTTTAAATGCAACACATATTTAGCCCTCAGATCTGTAGCAAAAACAGTCACAGTGACACCTTACTAGACCCAGAAAAAGAAGGGGGAAAATGTCTTCATGGTAATAAAGAAACAAAGTGAAAATAACTGGATTTTATTTTTTCTTTTTAATTTTTAAATATGTCTTCTAAAATCTTCAGTAAAAAAATAAGAGGGAAAAAAATCCTCATGTCTTCCTTTTTCTCTAGTTAGAATTACTTTTTTTGGCAGTCTGGGGCAGGCAAATAACATCAGAAAAGTCTAGACCATGCAATGATGGCTTCTCATCGTTCAATCGGATTGAATAAGGATACCCTTTTCTCTAAATGGCATGGTTCTAAATTTTTAAGTTTTAGAAGCTGCCACCAGATTGTGCCTTTTGTCTAAAAGATCCACACCTCAATTACTACCAATCTATCTCTTGTTTTCTAAGAATTATATGCCATTTCCTGATGTTTTCCCAGGTGCAACCATTCCACAAATATATAAGAGGCAAATCCATGTCCATAACTCCATACTTAAGCTGCTTTTTGAACTATTTCTAGAGGTTTTCTGCCACTGTAACAGTTTCCTTGCTGTTAACAAGCCAGGTTTGTGTTATTGTTGAATATCTGACTCCAACCTAAATCCGTCTGGTTCCTGCATATATATGAGAGTTCCACTTCTGCTATAGAATCAGTTTCATAGTGGCTTCTCCAGGATTTAAAGCATATTGAGATATTACCAAAATGGTTTATTTTACTTGTTGCTGTAAAGTGCTGAACAATATGTTTAACAAGGATTTTCTCTGTCCCTTTAAGCGACCGAGAGATGTGTTCAAAATCGCAATGATTTGGAATGCATACTGGCATTCATTAGAAAAAACAGAGGAGGATTTCCGTATTTTAAATAGATGTTTTTCATCTTCTCTGATGCTTTTGGAAAATTTTAAAGGTGCTTTAAGGAGTAAAGAAACATCCTCTAAGACCGTTTTAAGAGGGCAGCCTTTCTTAAATCTAGAAGGAAAGATTTAGTTGGAGAACAAAGATGCCTTATCTGAAATAATAAATGTTTGTGCATGACTAATGTTATAGGTCAAAATTTGGAACCAGCAAAACAAGTAGTATACTATGAGCTGTCATTACAGTACTTATGCGTATCCATCACTGTGTACTGCATGATGCATAATTTATCATTCTTTGAAGTCTTGGCACTATGGTTTTAAAAGACCAGACACACCAATTTAAAAATAATAAACTTTTATATATTTATCGACTGATTTATTGCACTAAAACATTATGTTGAGTCTAAGTACATGAAAAAGCTAACAGGCAGAAAGAAGCTCCTTTTTACAGGAAGCAGTATGTCCAACGTGTGGGAACAGCAGTGCTCTTTACAGATTGCTCTTCATGTAGAAGCCTCTGTCCCAGTGACACCTCAGCAGGCTGGTCCTCAGCTCCTCAGAGCCCTGCTCTGCCCATCCACCCACAGCCCATGTCCCAGCCTGGCCTTAGCCTCGCCCTGTCCCCACGAAGGTGACCAAAGCCCAGGGCTGGGACTGCCCCCATGCCCCTTGGCTGCACTGCTCCTGGCTGAGGTGGTGGGACAGGTCCTGGCTGCCAGCCTCTGCCCTAATACCCCATTGGGACCCCTCACTGCTTCCACCACTCAGCAAGCAGCCAGCACAAAAGGTGCCTGACAGAATAAGAATTACCCTGACAGAGGGTAATCTCTGTTTTAGACTACAGATTGTAATTAGAGGATTCATAAACCTGCAAAACAGAGCTAAATAAGTACGGAATTTTTATGTTTGTATTTAAAAATATAAATGTCTAGAAAATCATTATATCAAAACTTCCCCAAAACATGCTTTTTGCTAATGTAACTAGATACACTACTATAGAAAAGCTGCATGAATACTGACAAATTTAGCTTGGATTCAGTAACAAGAGACATGCATAAAATAAAAGTATTTTTGAAAAGAATAAGAACATTCTTAAATATCCTTTCCATGTCTACCCCAAGCTAAAAATGTATCATTTTCATGTCTGTCCCTAATCACTCACTCTAAGGCAAACCTCAGATCCATCCATGCAAGTGGCTCACCTCCTTCCTCAGGCTAACAAAAAGTTGATACACACCAAAACTTACTCTTTGAATATGCACAGTCACACTTCTGCATCTTCCTGTGCATCTCTAAAAGTGCTGTGGTTTAATTAATACTCATTATTTGAGCATTTGGCTTCTGCGGAGCAGCCGCTCAATAAACAAATAAGTTACTGGGTTTTGTATTAATTTTCAAGAGTCAGAGGTTCAGTAGGTTGAAAGAGTAACACACAGCATACATAATAATTGCTCACTATGATTCTGAATTGGATACTTGCATTGAAGCTTTAAAAAAGTTATTTAAGGCATCTAGGTAAATTGCCGACTTTCCCAAGTCACTAGAGATTCTAGTTATGTTGCAATACTATGAAAATCAGATCACAACTTAGGAGCTCAGGTATGAATATACAAGCGAAAATCATAGATTGCACTCACAAAAAACTACTGTCGCCTTCCTTCACTGGTTTAAAATTAGAAATATTTTCAGAAAGTTACTGAACTATTTTATCAACCATGACCAAATTAGACAATTAGGTGCTGGCTCCTCAGGTTATTCAATGGAGGAAGTTATGACCATTTTAGTTACAGTATTTTCTTCAGCCTATTAACAAATGTAAATCAAAGTTGCTGATTAAAATAAATATGTAACACCATAGATTGTCTTTCATTCATTGGCTTCAGCTACTTCACAAATTGTTGTCAAATTACTTTTTTATCCTGATTTGGACAAATTAAGCAGATTTACTGTCTGTCTATATGAAGCAGTTTTTCTTCTGTCTAGAAATTCTTACAATTCTTTTCTGAACCTACATATATTTTCAGTATTTTTCACTTGTGCAGCCAGAATACATTCACCAGGAGCAGAGAAAGCGACAATGGCACCTTCTTAGTGGTTTTTTCCTCCAATATTATGTTTGCACATTTATACGTTGCTTAAAGCACCTGAATAAGAACTTTCTGAAGTGTTTATTGACAATGTTCACAACCCAACAGAGTTTTCTATTTTGCAAACGTGATCGTCATGCTTATTAGATCTTGCAGATCAATTTCTATGTTAAATCTTACCTTTAGAAGGTTAGATTAAGTAAGCATAATGCTTCTAGCTTTCCTCTGAACCTCTGAATGAAAACAACAGAGGAGTCACAGGGAATTAGGATGTGCTATCTATGTAGACAGCAAGAAGTAGTACACTTCTTTCTGTATGAAATAATTTAAATATGATACTTGGCTTCTACAGGAGATATTAATAAAACCTGTTCCAAAAATCACTTTGGCAAAGATTAGTCAGTATTAGGGTTCTAACACTAGGATTATAATGTGTGCAACACAGGATTAAAATTCTAATAATCTCAGTCCTTCAATTGACGATGTGTGGAAGCCTACTACCTCCGGTAGATTTCATTATATGCACAGTATCAGGACCTGAAATGTTAAAGTTAGCTGGAGCCATAATCAGTTGATGCTTCAGAGATGCAGTTACTCCCCAGATCCCTAAAGTGTCAAAGAAGTCTGTGTTTCACAGGTTTCTTATTCTCTTTCCTTCTGTACAGAATAATGAGGGAAGTAACAATGAAATCAGCCACACTCTTCAGTGAAAAAGAAAGATGCACTTTCTGATGGATTCTGCTCTTATCATCTTCCCAAAACAATTGTGGCCTTAGATGTTCTCCAATTTTGAAATCATTATCGAAGCTTAGGGCATGTAAGTATTAGTTCTTACCCCTTGCTTGTCCAGTTTTGATTATATGACAGTATCATACAAGACATCTTTTCCAGTGTCTTAATCAGCACACACATATAGCTGATTTCAGTGCTATCTTTCAGGTTTTTTCTCAGGAGAGCTATTCTGCATTTTTCACACTTTTTCCTAAGGCATTCTGGATTGTTCTTCTATTGTATACGTTATCTCCCTCATTATCTGATAAGTATTTTTTATATACATTTTATGTCACTTTTCTTCCTGTAAACTTTTTTTTTTTATTTTTTATTGCCAAGTAACATGTTTGTGTGCTAGATCCTAACTCTTTTTTCCCTTCCTCTGAGGCCATTGATTCACTATGGTTGTTTTTTGGCTGAGTTTTTGTTGTTTGTTGGTTGAGGATTTTTGGGTGGGCAGGGGAAGAGAGATTTTTTTTCAAAATTATCAGTTCCTGGCTGGAAGTGATTAGTAAATGCAAAAGAGAAAATCAAAACTTAAGTCAGTTTTTACATATCTACTATATTTTCCCCGGATGTATAGATGTATTTTTGCTGTATTGCTTTAAAAAGAATGAACCTCCATGTCATGTTCCATGTTAATCAGTATATAATTCCATTTCTGTCCTCACTAAATTCTCACTATTTTTTTTCAGGATTGCTCTGCTTCATGAATATCGCAGGATAATTTTCCCTATTTTAAAATTCTTTACTGTTATCAGCAGGCTTTCTTACTATTCAGCTTTTGATGTCCATGAATCCCACAAACTCTGAGGACCTAGGGGGGGGCCCAGAATAAGGCCGTAAATTTACTGAGTTTAGGCCCACTTTTATAGCCAGTGGAGCGGGAAACAGGGAGAGAGAACTAAGACCAGTCCTGTTCATTTAAAACTGAAGAGCCTATGTGTGTCTGTGCCTTTTTCTGCTGGCTGTGTGTGGAGAGCTGGCCTTGGCTGGATTCCAGGCACCCACCAAGCCTCTCTGTCACTCCCCCTACTCAACTGGACAGGGAGACAAAAGTACAATTAAAGGCTCGTGGGTTGAGATAGTGACAGAGAAATCATTCACCAACTACTGTCATGGGCAAAGCATTCTCAAGTCAGGGAAATTAATGTAATTTATTTCCCATCAAATCAGAGTATGGTAATGAGAAATAAAACCCAAATCTTAAAAACATCTTCCCCCCACTCCTCTCTTCTTCCCAGGCTCAACCTCACTCCCAGTTTTCCTTACCTTCTCCCTCCGAGCAGCACAGGGGGACAAGGAATGGGGGCTGTGGTCAGTCCATCACACATTGTCTCTGCTGCTCCTTCCTCCTCACACTCCTCCCCTGCCCCTGTGTGGGGTGCCTCCCACAGGAGAGAGTCCTCCATGAACTTCTCCAACATGAGGCCATCCCAGAGGCTGCAGTTCTTCAGGAACTGCTCCAGCGTCAGTCCTTTCCATAGCGTGCGGTCCATCAGGAACAGACTGCTCTAGTATGGGTCCCTCCCAGAGTCACAGGTCCTACCAGCAAACCTGCTCAAGCCTGGGCTCTCCATGGGGTCACAGCTTCCACCTGCTCCAGTGTGGGGTCCTCCATGGACTGCAGATGGATGGGTACCTGCTCCACCACTAACCTCCATGGGACAGCCTGCCTCAACGCGGTCTTCACTGCAGCCTGCAAGGAACTCTGTTCTGGCACATCTGGAGCACCTCCTCCTCATCCTTCTTCACTGACTTTGGTGTCTGCAGAGTTTTTCCTCTCACATATTCTCACTCCTCTCTCCCTTCTGGCTGCTGTTGCACAGTAGTTTTTACGCTTTCTTAAATATGTAATCACAGAGGTGTTACCACCATCGCCAATGGGCTCAGCTTTTGCCAGCGGTGGGTCCGTCTTGGAGCCAGCTGGCATTGGCTCTGTCAGACATAGGGGAGGCTTCTGGCATCTTCTTACAGAAGCTGCCCTGTAACCTCTGCCGCTACCAAAACCTTGCCATGCAAACCCAATACACTATGGAGGAAAACCACACAGCTTAACTAGAATGTCAGGTTACATACATAATTTAAATGCCTGAATTTAGATAGGCTAAAGGCTGGTCAACACAATTACTTCTACATGAAAATTACACTAATAATAGAATTGCGAGTGGTAAAGCCAAAGAATATCAATATTTACTTCAAAATTTCATTAAAGAAAAAAAATTATTTCTCTTGCATAGAAATTCACTTTTCAGTCACTTTTATCAAAACATACCATTAGAATCATGATTCTCATAACCTTATCATTAAAACCTTCCTTGATCTTCTGCAATAAAAAATTCTTAAATGCCATTAGAAGTAGTATTTATAGTGAAATGTACACATATTACATTACTATGCCTGGGTACTGTTCCAGAAATTATAGGCCATGTAGGCAGGATCTATCCACAGTTATAATTATAAATGTGAGAGAGAGAACCAGTCAGGTTCTTTACCACAAGCAAGATTACTATTTTTTTCCCCTTTATAATCAGTGTAAAGCAGCTGGCTGACTTCCTTTCCTTTTAGATTGGTTGCTGTCTTACAATACCTGTTATCTTTATGCTGTACACATTTTCATAATGTTACCATGTAATATAGTCCATTTTAGCTTTGCAACCATATTGTTTCTTCACTGTAATTTTATGCCAAGAGGGAAAGAGTCGTTTAAAACTTACAGTCACGGAAGAGACTGTTGTATAGGTAACTAATGAAACAAACTTGGATTCTCCTTGGGCTCTCTGTATAAGTGAAGTAAATTAAGGTTCAGTGATCGGTCATCTGTAAATATAGGGTCAACTGTTGTTTAAGACCCCTTTAGAAGACTCTGAGATACCTGTAAGGATCATGCACGATGCTTAATTAACATAGCCTGTTGAATGAATATGTATGATTTTTCCAACAAATGTAATCCATAAACATATTTGTGGACTATATAATTTTGTTTGATTGAAACATACTGCATGTACGTTAGGTGGAATGATCCCCCATGCATCCAGCACTGCAATAAAGAATGCCTGATTCCTAATGGTACATTGGTGTTGCGTTTTCTATTCCTGATTTTGGTAACAACAACTTTGGTGAGGTTAAGGCTAGATAACACCTGTAGAAATGAGAACAAAAGTAAGACATAAAGATGTAAAAGCCTTTCCTAGGATGTTAGGGGTGGGAGAGAGATTTATTATTATTATTATTATTATTGAGTCCTTAAAGCCAATGGTGATTTCAGTATTTAATTATTCATTTCATTTTAAAAAGAAATAAACACTGATCTCAGCAAGAAAGAAAAGTCCCCCTGCGGCTTTTCCAATTATTTGATACAATAATTTTACCATGACCCCTAATGATTCTCATTTCCAGTCTTTTAAATCATCTACCAAATAAAAAATGACATGTGGTGGCCCAGGAAAAACAAGGAGAAACAAGTTCCTTTCTGTTGCCAAAGAGAACTGTACCATGAAAGTTTCAATTTTCATTCTAATCTTTTTTAACTAGAACAGCTGAAAAAAAACCCTTTATTCCAGTTTCATATTATACAAACACAATTCTGATAAGCCAAAAGATAATTTTACATTATTTCAAGCACTTTTAACAGAAAAAACATAAACGTGCAAGTTAATAATTATGACCTAAGGCCAGAATGGCACAACACAGGGCCCAAACAAAACCCAGTATCAAATGCTGCATGATGCAGATACGATGAATCTCTTCTAGACTGCATTAGCCCTGTAAAGCAAGTGGGTGAGCCACACCGAATCTGTCAGTTTCTGGTCGTTAAAGTCAGAGTTGCCTCAAGTCATATCCAAGTTCCTTCTTCCATTAGGAAATCCAATTAATTTAATACTAAATGGCTAACAAGCTGACCAAGTGTTCCTGTCTGTTTTTATTATATTGAATGGAGCATCAATGACTTTCACAAAAGTTAAAAAATACTTACTGTGAGTAGTAAGTGAGAGAGAGGGTATGCACTCTTCCAGATGAGATGCAAAAGCAAAATTCTTGATATTAGTAAATTTAATTCCTTCAGACTTTGTGAATACAATTTAGTTCCAGATTATAGGCATCTTAAAATTGGGTTATGACCAATAGTCAGCTAAATACATCTTTAGATTTCATTCACTAGGTTGACTAGGGACTTGATGTACTTCCATTCACATGAGCATTTAGTGCCTGTTCATATACTCTGGGGAGCAAAAGACACATACGTACAGCTGGCAGATGCAACACAGATACAAAAGTCTGGAAAGTATCCTACTTTGCAACTGAATCCTGTTCTGGGCATCTACAGTCTGAAGTTGATCTGAAACCCTTAGTGCTTGTTCCATTTGCATAAACATAGGCATCTAGATTAATTTCATACATCTAAGGTATCCAAGACATCCACACAAGGCTGACAGGTACCCTTGTCCTAAGGGAGTGCAAAGCCTTTCTGGGCAAGCAGAGAAGCAGGGGTGAGTGGCACCAGGCACATGATTACATCCATTGGCAAAATGAGATCTTATGAAAGTGCCATGGGAACATTGCTAATAACAGCTGCCAGGATTCACCTAAATTTTAGGCAGCTTAAATTCAGTCAATGAATATTATACCGGGTAACTGTCATAGATTCTGTAACATTTTCTATAGCAATGGCATTGTGCTAATTGAATTCTAATTCACTAAACTACAATCTATATGCCTCAAAAATCTCTGGGTGTTCTATTCAATACAACTGTTTTTCAGTTCCTTGCCTGAAGTGTTAAATATTTATCTTGCATACCTTACTTAGCTGCAGATATCACATTACTGTAGATTGAATTTCAGTAATTGACTACATTATTTCTATATAGCCTTTATATCTCAGAGGGATGCTGTGAAACATAATTAATGTGTTTGAAATATTTGGAAAAAATCAAATGGAAACCAATAGAGAAAACTAGAAAAAAATTAAAAAGCAGTTGAGAAAAATAGGTGGATAACAGGTATAAGACTGGCATAAGTACAAATAGTCTTACCATAAATAACTGTAACAAATGTCCAAACAGACACCTGTGAAATAAGAAGTTTTATTTTCATTCCTTTTGGATTAAATGCAGAAAAGACATTCTTAATTAAAATGATGGGTGTCCATAGTAAGCATTCCATGCTTTCCATCGGTGGAACTAAACTGGTTTAAAAACCATCTACAAGAAACCAGTATAAATTTCATTTGCAACAAAGATCCCTGGTATAACACTTCTGAATTACAGTGTTACATTCTTTCCCAGCTTCTCCTCAATAATAACAAATAAAAAACCCTCTCAATAATAGCAAAGAATCACAGAATCATTTTTAAAATTCAAATTTAATTTATTGGATTTGAAGTTCAGTGGTATTTAATACAAATGGAAGAGTGGTTTGGCATTACTTAGGCAAAAATAAGATGTCAAAATCAATAGAAAATAGTGAGTGGTGAGGGATATATGTGCATAATTAGACATCCTCACTTCCTTGTGAGGTTTCAGAATATGTAAGGCTGTAAGAATAAGGACAAAGGGAGACAGAAGCATTACTGTAATAAATTAAAGTATTTCCCTGACTATTCAAATGACAGTAAGGAATCCTTTCCCTTGTAATCCTTTGGATTTCAGAAGCCTATGGAATACTGAGGATAAGTTAATACAGAACACCAAAAAGACTCAAATATAGCATAGTACAGTGAAAAACAACAAGGGGTAAAAAGAGGTGAACTCTTAGCTTGATGGTCTACATCCAACCCTTTTTCACTGTGGCCTTCCTTCTCTGTAAAACTGACTCTCCCTTGTTAGTGTGTTTTCCTCCCTAATGCCTGTACGAGTTTTCTCTCCTCACTTAGATTTTGTTCTGCATTCATTCTACCCAGGCTTTCTGCCTAGTCTATACCACACAGTTTCTTAAGGGTTTTGCTCCAATACCTAGATTTATTTCCATGGATTTCTTCTCTTTCTGTTGATCTCTGCAGAAAGACTGCTGTCATGCAGAACAAGTGGAAATAGCAGGAGGAAACAATAGAAAATTTCACAGGAAAAAATGAAACTGTCTCCTGTAACGTGATCTAATCCTGCTCTCTGTAGCCTCAGTCTATATAGAAAGAAGAAAAAAAATCTTACTGCTGCAAAATATCCAAGGGAAAATCAAGCACAACTTACACTTGATTATGTAACTCCTTTCATTAAGAATCTCGTGTATATTATGTATTCTAATTTAAGTGTATATATTTGCAAATAAATTAATCAACACAGAAGAAAATTTTAAGGAGTAGAAAATAAAACTTGCACTACCATGGAGCCATAAGTAACACCAAGTATTTCCAAGACTCCATATCTCTGTGTTTAAAATATACGTAAAAGGTTTAGGTTCATTTATTATTTTTAAAAATCCCAAACCCTCACTGATTTGAACTACATGATGATCTCAAAAGGAAATTTACTTTTCAGTAATTATCTTGGAAGTATTTCATTATAATTGGCAAAGTTATTGCTAGAGTGTTGTATCTTGCTCCAAGACAACTTCTTTAACAGTCATCTTAAAAGTAGGTTTCCATGGCTCCCATTTCCCCAAAATAAAAGCAGCTAGTCAAATAGCATTCAAAGAGCACTCTGTCTCAAAGCTAATTGCTAACATGGAAAATTGCTTTGAATAGTTCTAAGCTTCATACTGTCAATCAGTTCACAAGTTTTCTCACATTTAAGTTTATATTTATTGCTTTTTTTTTCTGTAGGCTTAACACCAAATGTCAAGAAAAATCAATGGGACAAAATCAACTTGAAAATATAGATAGACAGTTTCCAGTGCAGTAAAAAGTAGTCATGTATGCATACCTGAGAGCAGAATTTGGCTCACTGAAAAAAACACCAACATTATGAATTTGTACAGACAATAGAAAGTAAAGCAGAAGCTTTCATTCCTTTTCCATATTCCACTCATTAAGGTAATATTTTTAATAAGAGCACAGAACTGTGGTGAAATTAACATTTTCAGTAAATATTGTATTGTTCTATGCTTTTCAAAGCATGTTTGTTGCTGGTCTGTGCTATAGATATATACAACCTAAACATTCGATCTGAAACAGTAAAGTAATTCTATTATTCTTATGGCTAAGTACTCAGGTGTCAAGAAGTGCAGTCTGTTTATTGTGCCACCGATTTCATATGAAAATGGTTGAAATGGAAGAGTGCATTGGCAGGTGTAATTATACAGGATTGATGAGGGAATTCGAGAGGAAAGTAAGGACCATTCAACTGCATTTAGAACATAGAACATTGCCTGTGAAGCTGGCCAGAATGGCTTAGATGAAAAAGTTGTCTGCTATGTATTATTTCTTCATAAAATAGATGAATTCTGCTATGACATGGAATTTTATTACTCCCAGACACAGACTATACAAAGAAAATAGGATTATTTTAAAATGTGCTTTAATTTCTGTAGGAGTCTCTGACATTTCATCTACCTGTTCCTTACATTCTGCAATATTTAAGTGCAGATCTGTTTACAAAGCTTTGGTGTACCTTTCCATAACATTATTCTCCTGCTCTATAATTAACCTTTTGTTTAGCAATAGCAATTATAATTAAATTAGCATGCTGAACTATATAATATTTCATGCTAAGCCTGCAACTGTTGACTTAATTTCAGTTTTAATATAGCCAAGGTACTGAAATAGATTTTCCCCCATATCATCTTATTAAAATAAATATAAGCGTCTTTTAAAAAGTACAATCTTAATGAACTTAAATTAAATTTTAATTTGAACAACTGATTTTGTCATTAATATTACAGATGTTGAGGCTCACCATGAAACATCAAACATTTAAGGAATTAAATAAAACACGATTTTAATTAACTCCTACATACTGAGATGATATGCAACTGATTCAGCTTTAAAACATCTGTTAAATAAACTTTATTTTTTGTTTAATCCCTTATAATTTCTTGTTGTTCTTTACTTTTCCCTTGTAGCTTTCTTGACGCTTACCTTTTTCACAGAACTGTTCAAATGTCTGTTATTGTGTCCCATAAGTGTCCAGCAAGTTTATCTGCTAAATATTCTGTTCTGCTGCATTAGATAACAGTTCTTATTTCTTACAGGAGTCTTTAGTTCAAATCTGTTTTATTTTATATCATCTCAGTTGTCATTCACAACTTCTGTTCTCCAGAGTCACCTACTTCTACGTACAAGTTTGTTCCCATTCCGATTTTGTGAATGCAATATCTGGTTTGAATGAGCCCATTAATTCATTTTCTTTTTTTTTTCTTTTTTTTTAAATATAATTGTATATCCCACCCACAAGGTGACACTATAATCCCTTCAAGCATCGGTCTGGCTGTCACATAGCAGGAAACTAAGAAATATGCGGGCTTACTCTTAATTACTAATTATGTATTCCCAAAATGGAACCTTCTTCTGGTGTGTAATAATGTTGTCAGCTTTCCAATTCTCGAAGCCAATCCAAGTCATCCCACAGCTACCTACTTTGTTCTTCCTGTCATGATAAATTTCTTACATTTAAGCTTCTCGTTTAGCTGAACCTTCGCCGAGACCAATTCTTGCTTACTGACATGAAGCATGGAATTCATCTGACTAAATAGCAAGAAACACATTTTGAGAGGGTGATTCATCTCATATTAGTGTAGAAATCTGGAATAGGTTAGATGACTCATATTCTGTTTCTCCCATTCAATACAAAGGGACAACACATGTTACTTGAATTACTTGAAAGTATCCTGCTTTGGCTAATTCCACAGTAATATTTATCTGCTGGAAATTTTTCCACTGTGTGATAGGTTGACCACAGCCAGCAGCTGAGCACCCAGACAGCCACTTGTTCACTTCTCCCACACCTCCAGCAGGATGGGAGAGGGATAAGAACCTACCTGTTCACTGATAGCCAAAACACCAACATATAACACTGTTTTAGTCAGAAATCCAAAACACAGCGCCATACTGGATGCTCCAATGAAAGTTAACTTCACCTCAGCCAGACCCACTACACACAGCTATCACCATAAAAAAACCCATAAAATGCTTTGGCCCTTATTTCCAGTCACAGTAGTTTAAACTGTAGTGAGATTGAAGGCAAATATCCTACAACTAAATTTCTTTTTCTATGGAGAAAGCAAGGAATGGCTTTTGCCCTGTCTATTTCATGTTGTATGCCCTCTCCTTTACAGACCTTGCTTATGCCCTTCCTTCTACTAGCAAAAACTGGTTTTAAGCAAAGTAACTACTATTGTCATCTCCTCTACCCTTCCCTGCATCAAACATCAAAGGCAGTAATGACCAGGCAGCTTTCATACTGAAAACCAAAGCAAACCTTTAGCACTTCAAATATAAACAGTCGTTACAGAGTTCTTTTTAACTGGGTATGTTTTCCATATCAACTCATCTATAAACCAGGTACAAAATTAAAATTAAGTTATAAATCTTAGAAATTAAAAGCATACATAACATCTGCCTATAGATTAAACTTTTCAGACTTGTACTTTCTCTATTCACTGTGCACTGTTCTCTGAAGGCACTTACTAAAGGATCTCTGTGCTAGAAACAAACACAGCGCTCGAAAATTATATTGTGCTTTACAGCAATTTTGCAGGAAAAATGTAGCCTACTTTGGGGATAGTAGTCTAATTGTATAAAACCAAACTGAGCTCTGTAATTCCCTTTTCTAGCTCTTCAAATCTTCAGTGGACTCAATGATCAGCCTAAAATAAACAAACCAAAAATGTCTTTTCAGTAGTTTTTCCATCTCTCTGCGAAAGTTTCCCATCTAACTTCTTGGAATATAAATTATCCCCACACACACACCCCTTTTTTTTCTTTAAGATTTATTGGGCTATATTGCTACATGCCTTATTTTTAGACATCTAGTTGTCTAATGGAGTTTGTTTTGATACATCCAAACTAAACATTCAGGCTTTGTAGCCAGTGCATAAAAAGAGTGAATCAGTTAAGAAAGCAACAAGACCCTGCATGCTGCGAGACTCACCTAGATGGAATTCATCTGTTTATGCCCAAGCTATCCACACATTATAATCACTGGAAAGAAACAGTTATGTCCAGAGACTAATTCACCTGTCCTGTTGCAGCTTTCTGTCTTACAAGGAGATGAATCACCCCCTAAAGGTGACAGTTTCTCTCTTTTTAATATAAAGGTTGATGGGAATGACCAACTAGCTTTTAGACAGCGCATCAATACAAAAGACTCTCGGGCTTAAGAATAAACCTTACAGTATGTTCCATCTATAGTCAGAATTCACAGCTTTAAAAGCAGGAGAACAATTCATATCTCAATCACTTCTTCTAAAAGGTGACTTATTTCTTCTGAAATTTTGCAGGAGCAGCTAGAAGTAAGATTTTAATTCCATTCCTTATCTTTGCCTTTTCATTTATGTACACACACAAGCACACGTACATACTGATCTTTGATTAAATATATAATCTACCATAAAAACAAGGGCTTGAACCTGGAAATCACACTCTAGTTGCTTCATGAAAATGCTTCATGAAAAGTAAAATAACCTTGCCAAGATGCATCACAATAGAATATATTATGATGTCATGGGGTGCTCTGCTGGATAAAGTAGGTTCAACCAATGATGGCTCAAACAGGAAATTGCACTCCAGGCTCTGCAATTTTACCTCCAAGTATTCCTTTAGCTGTGGCACATTTTGTACCAAACAGACGAGTAGCCCAGAACAAAGCACAAATCTGAATGTAAAAAAGACTGTGTTGGATGCTTCTTTATTTGTTCCTGTTACTGGAGTCTCCACTTGGCTCTTTTCACTGTCTCTCTTTCATCAAAAACCTGTTTTATTACCATCTGAGAACACAGGACAGACTTGGCAGACAAGATATGCAAAGGAGCAGGCTGTAGATATTACAGCAGAGGCACACCTATTCTGCAGTGTTAGAAGTAAAATGTTTCTGGCACACTGACATTCTGATATTAAAGGTCTCTCTGTTCTGTAACAATAAACATTTTCAGAATCAGTCAGCAGCTAATGGGATTTGGGATGCAGGATTCAGCAGTTTTGGATTAGGAAAACATGGAAAGATAGTTAGATATATAAATCCCGTGCAAGTGCCCATGTAGATCTACCCAATAGGCATTTTTTTTAATATTTAACACACAGAGGCAATTGGCTTTGGTCTGTATTGAGTAGCAGTTTATCCATTTCCATCAAAAATCCTCCATAAAAGGACTAATTCCTTTTGAAGACAAGCACAGTAACCATTCTGCCAAATGCTGACTGACAGCCAAGCTGCCCAGGGTCAGTTTCTGAGCACTCTTTCTAAAACATTTAAACAACTCAAGCCTCCACCTAGACACCCAGGAAATTACCAACATGAGCACAAAGTCATGCTAACATAGAAAAATTCATTGAGACTTAGAGCATACATATCAAAGACAGACACTGGTTCAGTTCCTGGACTAGTACCATATTCTGCCCCAGACCAAAACTGGTTGTTGGAGAAGAACCACATTCCCCCTGCCTTGATTCTTTCCTTCCTCACCTAAGGTAGTCACTGGACCTGGAGTATGAGGGACTGTTCCTCTTTCCATTCAAAGACATCACTGGCAAGCCTCCCCTTCTCCAGCCAGGCCCACACTTTCCATACACCATAGGATTTACACATATCTCGCTGAAAAATATCAACATATACTTTTGAATACTTCATGCTACCACTTTTGGTTGATCTATTCATCAATACATATTAAATGTCATCCTTAAATCAAACAGTTTGCTCCAGATATACTATTAAATATTATCTAGAATTGTACAGTGGTCCTGTAGCTCCAGTGACTTGATGCAATTCTTCTTGATTTACATCAGGATGACTAAAATTAAAGTCATTGTAGGATACCAGAAGTTTTAAAGGCCAGGAGGACAAAATCCTGTTATGGGCAAGTTCTTCAAAAATTAAATGAGCAACATTGTTTAGAGGAAATTCCCTTACTAGCTACTTTTAAGAATAACTATACAATATAGATAACTAGAACTGCTGCTTGTAGAAAAACTTGAATTTAAAATAAAATTTCACACTAATTTTCTGCAGTTTGAGCTAAGAACCATTACAAAAAAGAAATTCTGCTTTTTAGCTAGTATAAGTCATCATGGTCCATTAATATCAGTACAGATAATTCTGTATAGATAGCCTGATCTATACCAGTTAAGAATTTTAATTTGTTTTTTTCTCTTTTCATTGGAGTGGATTGGTAGTTTGAGTATATTTGAGGTCAGTACCTAGCACTGCCTTGTTTTCTCTCTGAAGATGAGTTGTACTGTACAATGCAATTATGCTGATAAAAATGTGACATCAGATAGCCCTTTGGGGAAATTGCTTTGTCATGTCACCCAGATTTAATTAGGCAAAACTAGAAGAGAGGAGGGGGGGAAGTTTAGCTGACAATGAACATCAGTTATGTATTTCTAAGATTAAGACTCCCTGTGACTTGGTACCAAAAAAATAAGTCATCTTACAATTGATTATGATTCACTTTTAAGAAAACTTCTCATTTTTTCAGTGTAATTAACTGAATAATGAAAAAGATATGAATCAATTCCATGATGAAAGTGGTTTTGCACCTCTCTCAGACTCTTTTTGTTATGCAGTATAGCTACCATTTCTGGGTTTTAGTTGCCTTCCCCTTCCCACCCCCCCACCCTCCCTCCCCGGTTTGTTTCTTTAATAATGATTTAGATATTACACACAGCATCTACAAAGATAAGTGGTTAGTGTCCTTTTTTGCCCTCATGGAAAAAGGATACCACTGAGACCATTGCAGTTCAAAACAATAGTATATTTGCTTAACTTTGCTTTCACATAACAGCCTGATTGAATTAACTTATTAACACTGAGATTCAGTGTAGATAATTTTTTAGTGAGGATAGCTATAGTCAAAAGAAAGAAAAAAAATAAGAATCCTTACACAATGATGTGCTCTGAGCTGACTACTGAATTTTAGGAGTTTTTAGGAAAGATGACAGATAACAAAGAAAAAAAAAAGCCACTACAAAGTCATGCTGCATGTGGATCTTTAATACTTTGTACAGCTCTTGTCCATCCATTTCAAAAAGGATGTAATCAAATAATGTTCAGAGAGGAGCAAAGGGATCATCAAAGAAGAATTTGGAAGAACTTGGAACTAAGAATCTTTAGACTGGAAAAGGAAAAAACAGAGAGAGAAAGAGATGATGTTGATGATGATGAAATCTGTGAAGTCATGAATAGCACAAAGAAGGTGAACATTGAGTGACTGTTCATTGCATTGACTTTTCAAGAAGTAGAGGTACCTTTGACCTGGCTTTGCTATGTTGTGGTCTCATGCAGAATCTTGAGCCTTTCCACATGAGAAAGAAAAACAAAAACATGAACAACAAATCTCAAAGAAGGTGGTCTTAATTTCTAGGCAAAACTAATTTCACAGTAGAGCTACTGGCTCTAATAATTAAATTTTACTTATTTGAGAGCTGTACCTCTTGAGTTCATTCAAACACATGTGAAAATCTTACCTTTTCATATGAGCCTATCAAATCAAGATCAGAGATTTTAGATACTGCAGGAATATGAAGATCTAATCCATTAGAATTAAACTTTGGTAGAAATTATTTGCAAGATCTTTCCTCTCTACAATCTGTCCCTCCATTTCTGAAGGAAATAAAATTGTTCTCTTTCAGTCAAACATTGTGAGCATAACAGATTTTTGTATTACCTGATTTGGCATAAGGTGCCAAAAGTTAGAACATAGTAGAGGAACAGTAAGGGAAGAACACTCTGGAAGAGCAAATTCTGGAAAATAAATAATAGGATAGTAAGTGTTTTGCCTGCAAAAACTGTTTTTTCTCTTACTATTTCTTTATAAGCAGTACTTAGTGTCATGATTATGCTTCCTAGCTCAGTCTTCCATGCCACTAGGCCAGATGCTGACAGAATTCAGGTTTACTTAAATCACAGTAATGTAACAGTTTCATTTTCCAATATAAAATAGCTTTTCAAAACCATGTTTTATGTTTTATGACTGCTATATGAGCTGTGAGACCCTTTAAGAAATACTTCTTTTCACTGAAGCCTTTTCAATGTGGAAAAAATAATTAAATAAGACTTACTAATGTAAGTCATTAAACTGAATGGTTTCTGCCATAAGCTATGGTAGTTGCTAGATCGATAATGCAGCAACAGCCATTCTCTTGGCCTCAAAACTGCAAGATAAACGTTTTGCAGAGGGGCTGTATTACAGAAAGCCTCTCCTCATATTAAAAGTCTTGTGGTTTTTTGTTTGTCAGAGCAATTTGCCTGTGCTGGGTACCCCATGGACTTCACATAAATAAAGTTCATAAAAAGTAAAGTGGATGTTTAACATACTATTTAAGAACATACCCTCATTTTGAAACATATTTTTTTTTTAATTCCTGTGGGAATCTATTCTTGTAGCTAAGCTAGAGATGACCATTTTCATTAGCTATTTCCTTCATTATATTACAACTTTTTCTAGGGAATAGACAATAAATTATTATGAATTGTATGTAAACAATGTGTATATGACCATTTATAAAATGTGGTGCATCAACTGTTTTAAAAATGCTACCTATATACCTACAGGAGTTTGCCCCTTTTCTGTCACCACCAATGTTATCTAGTGAATCATTTCTGTTACTTTTAAAACTTGTGTGAATTTATTAGCTTTGCATTTGGATAATACTGATGAGATTTTCTAAAGTAGTGGCTGTTTTGTAAGCTTTCCTTGCAAATCTCCCCAGCACTAGTCCATTCAGAGTGGCAGCTACAGAGACTTGTTCATGTGCTCAGCTTCCAGGGTGTCCTCTCTATTTAAAAATGAAAGCAAATCAGAGATTTAAACATCCGCATAGCAAAGAATCCTGTTGACTTGTAATTTTTGAAGCTAAATGCATAATTGGGAGGAATGAGCCATGTGACAGTTTAACTGAATTTTATTGATCAGTCTTGTAGGCTAACTTGTGTTATGCAGTTTTGACAAATAAGTTCTGCAAGTGTGTGAAGTTTCTTTGTGACTGAATGGAGGCATGCTGTTTCTCTGCTTTTCCCACGTTCTTCACAGGTTTAAATGGCTTAGGTTGATAACTTCAGGTTTGGGTAATCCAGGGGTCTGTCTTTTCTGCTAAATCAAATATGCTCAAGCCTGGAATGCTGATCAGATCCACACAGCATTTACAAACTAGGTCAGTCTTTGCTCTGTGCTGGGATGCTCCAGTGACTCTCCTGTCTCCAGGTAGGGCACATTCTGGAGAAAGTTCATCCCACACACAATGCTTCAAAAAGGGCAGCTTGGAGAAGACTGTCCAGTTTTGATTACCGTCAATAGCTCACCAATGCTGCTTCAAAAAGCTTTCTGCCTGCAGATTCCCTGTGTCCCTTAATGCCATACCATATGGTGATGTTTAGTAATTGAATCCAGCCCTTCTTAACTTCAGGAGTGGATTTCAGCTTACTTAAATGTAGGTGGCTATGTTTCTATTATACTCAGTATAATAAGTACATTAAGTACAGTAAGTAAAATTCAGGCAAATTTTTCATACCTTAATATAGACTTTCATTATCTGAATATTTTGTTATCTGAATATCCTTCTGGACTTATGATTGTATTGATGAGGGGCTCCATTTCCATTTCTTAAGCATGGGAATCTAACACTTTATGAAATACTTGAAGGTATCCAAAACATCTGCCCAGGGCTGACGGATGTAAGACAGGGCCTATAGGAAACTGATACCTGCAGGTGGGCCAAGCTCAGTAGGGCCCATGGTTGGGCAGGGCAGGGCTGTGGGAAGCTGGGGATCAGCTGTTATGGCATCACTGGGACAGGGGATGATGGCCCCTGGGGGTGACATGGGGTCCTGAGCCATGGGCAGGGTGGGGTATCCCCAGTGGGGGCTGGGCTAACACAGTGAAGCCTGGTGGTACCCTCCGAGTCCTGATAAACTGAATCTTCATCACCAAGTGATGGTGAATTGAATACCATGCTAGATGTTTCCAGTTAGGTAACAGCCAATGACAAGAACTTCTTAAGAATAAATTTTGGATGTGGTAAACACATTTGAATTTAGTTATTTATATTTTGCACAAATTTAAATAAGGAACCAGTTTAAGAGGAGATCTAATGGGAAAAACTACAGAATGAAAAAGAGATAATAGTTCAAGGTTGTAATAGTATGAGATTCCCATCAAAAACATGAGAGAGGAATCAGGACATCTAATTCAAGAAAGACTGAGACTGCTAAAGATGACACAATCAAATAAACCAGGGGAACAAGACTTTAGACAGCTAATTCTGAACAAAATGTCAAAGCACAAAACTTCTGATATTTGACCACACATAAATAACTGAAGCCTATATCTCAGTGTAAATTAGTTGTAAGATGTATGCATTTCAATCGGTAGAATTAAGGATATTTAAAAAAAAAGAATATCTAGAAAACAATTATATAATCTCCTTATTAATATAATACTCTATTAATATAACAGACTCACATAGACTGTTCATTGGAAAGTCAAAGAGATTTGCTGATGTGAGATTGCATATGCCTAGACCCAGATGATAAAATTTTCAGATGCATGTATCCAAGATTTCCTACACATTTATTTTTCAAAAGCATTAAAATTACTAAAAATTTCAGAGGAACCAAAAAAGATAATTTCAGACAAATTACCTGGAAGCTCCCTTTTATGAGTAACTCTCTTACTCAATAACAGACCCACAGTGTTAGTAGTTTTCCATTAACACATTATTCAAAGTCTAAACACATTCTTGAGGTGCTATACGAGTTACTCTGTGACAGCCAAAAAAACTAGATCTTTTTCAGGCATCCACAGACATGACAGAGTTAAGCAAGAAGCAGCGAATTGCATATTTTACACAAATACCCACTGTGCATATCTGAAGATAATTTATGGTTCAGAGAATACATCAGATGAATTGGAAAGGATCTGGAAGCAATTTCTAAAACACACCATGAGGGGATTCACTTAATTCTAGATCCAACACTTAACTGCCAGCATACGGCTTAACAACTTGTGCAACCCATACAGGTGCTGACTGTCTGAGATAAAGCAATTTATTCTTCATTCATTTATGTCTTACTATTTCTTTTACCTTTCAATGTGTACATGGAGAAGTGTTTAGCATGATCCAAAAAAGATACCAGTAAGAATTACTGCCCTTATCATGCCAAGACTTATTTGTGGCAGTAGTGGGTTAGTTGCTGGCTAGACAAAATGAATACTAAGAAACATCACTGTATAAATTGGAAGTTTAAAAACGCTTACTTCAATATGAACTATTATGGCAGCTGTGGTTATTCTAGCTTATTTCTAGGTACAGTACCCTGACTTTTATGAGGACTCTTTATTTCTGAAAATATTAGTGTAAATTTTAAATTTGAGTGTTTTCTATGCTTCTTTCTGGTTGGGTTCATACAGTGTCTATTTAATTTACAATGTATGTTTTCCACTAATTCTAGTACACTTGAAATGGCTATAAAATTGTATGTATTATACATTTCTTTTTCATTCAGTAATATTCTTCCATGTTACCTGAAGTCATCGTGACCCTCGAAAACTCAGACTACAGACCCTGAAGAACTTATTTTCTTATAAGTAATGCTGTTGACATGGGGGGAAAAAAATCATGTCATTTTGGCAGAATCATATTCAGGTGTACTGTGTGCAGGAAAGCACTGTGTATTTCTGTTACTGTGTCACAGCAAGAGCACAGTCTCATCTCAGGGCTGATGGGAAGGGAACTGTAGTTTGCCTTAGTTTTGCTTGCTCTTCTGTTGATCTTTTCTGCATAGATGCTTAAACATGTAAGATTACTTGTGTCTGTGGGGATGAACCTTTGTAAAATACAGCTATAGAGCTTTCTTCAAGCCTTATTCAGTGAGCAGTGAACTTCAGTTAGGTAACTCCAGCTCTTTTCCAGGTGAGGACAAGTAAAATGTGGGAGGTCTCAACTATTGGGTTATTATTCTCTACCGGAACCTGCTCTTTCACATATTAACTCTTTTAATTTCAGTGGAACCCATCAAACATAACATGTATTTTTCTTATAATTAATGTTAAACTATTAAATTGCACATTGATTTTTTTAAAGACAAAATAAAGGAAGTAACAACTTAGTTTTCCAGACCTTGGCTATGCCATGGAGATTTCATATTGTCAATATTTTCACTTACCATTCTCCTGTCTCCTTCATCAACCTGAATATATTCTCTTCTGATTTTATCAGATTACCAAGTGACAGATTTTTATACCCCAGAAAATTTCTTCTCAGAAACAGCATGAAGTTTAGCTGGGAGCAGAAGTTCAAGCTCTGTTATCTCTTTGATAAAGCCTTCCTTGATCTGCTTAAAGTCACTCCTCCAAGTCTCTGCCCTGAGGTTAAGATCTACAAACTAAAAACCCCATTTTACTGAGATGATTTCTTTCACTTCTGACTCCCTATAAATCCTCTTGTGGCACTGGTATTGATTAGCTTGTCAATAAGTATTTTACCTGACTATTGTTTGCAGCCTAATTGGCAATAAATGCACGTGAAAAGATATTACACAACAAAATGGAATTCCTTTTATATTTAGACTTATGAGTATGAAGTTTCTCATCAACTTCAGCCTCAAAGGCCAAAAATATTAAACTAGCCAGTACAGTATGTCATTTTAGCAAAATTTTAATCAGGACAGATAAGTAATTGGGGGTGGGGGATAGATGCAGATACAGGATGCTAGCACAGAAACAAATAAATATGAATATTTTCTAGATGTAAAAACATTTAAAACCTTTTTTTTCCCTATAGAAATATGGATAGATATTACAGTGGTATCCCAAATCTGACATCTAGAATTGATTTTTGAAATCTGAGTGGAGCTTAACATAGATCTTGCTATGACAGCTTTTCTTTAGCAAGCTAATGATAATCAAAACATTAGGTTTTTTCCCAGGTTTTGCAGGATTTAAAGTATATTTCTTTCATCACTTTTACAAATTCCACATTTACTATGCATCATATTTCCAGGTGAGATTTTTCTTAAGTGATGAATTTTTAGGGATTTGAGGGTCTCTCAAAAACCAGACTAGAGTTGTAGACCAGAAACTGGCTGTCACAGAAACTGTGTGGTGATTGTCTCTAGTCTTTATCAACAGCTAATAAAGACATTTAAACTAATGTCTTTTATATCTTGTAACTATGTAATACAACTCATATCTAGATTTCAGTATATAAAGTATACAAACATGATAAACTGACAGCAGTCTTCTCCACCTTGGTAATACATAATGCTCATAATGTATTAGAAATTTGTTGTAGTCCAGTCAATTACCAGGACTATCAACAATTTTTATCTGTAATCAGGATGGGAGATAGATTTACTACTAATCCCTAACTGACATTTGCAGTAGAGTGATAATGTCACTTTTGAAAGATAAGAAGTGGTAGTGAATAATCTTTCAAGAAAGCTGTCAGAGATAATATTCAGGCTTAGTTATGAGAATCTGTAGGAAGGAGGTTTTAATCTGTGTATACCATGATACATGAATTTTCAAATCCAAATCTCATTCAATGAAATACTACATAAGACAAATTTTATTTTAGTTTAGTTTAGTTTATTTTTTAATAGAGACAAGGTACCAGACTCAAGAACTCTGTCACTGTTCTGACTACTTGCTAGTTGGATAAAATAAAATATGAAACTTGGAGCTGATGTAAGGTAGCTATGAGCTTGATTCTAAACTGTTGGTGCATAAATGTAGAATAAACTATTCTCTTTCTACTCAAGTTTGACTGGTGCAAAGAGTAAATTCAGGCTAAAATAGCAAAAAGCGGTACCTTCCATTCCTCAATATAGAAAAAAGAGTATCTTAAAAAAACAAGTTGCAAACCATCTTTTCAGCAACCCCACAGCAATCATTGAGCATCACTGTTTTCTTCTACTCTTAATAATTGCCATGGTCCATTATATGCAGAAGCAATGTAGCATGCTGCTCTTAAAGAGATGTTTCCCAGTGCCTGATCTTAAACATATGTTTTTGAACATGTAGCTGGACACTGGAGTATGTCTAAACATCAAGATATACCAGAAAATTTGTAACCCAAATGAAAAACAACCAGGGGTTTTTATTGTTTTCTTAAAGAAAATTAATATTTCTGGGGATTTCTTTTTTTCCCTTTAATCTGTCAACTCTGGCAATTTATTCTAGTATATGAAGTTAAGATGGGTTAATTGTTTTATACATAACACTGTCATTATTTTTCCTCTTATACCATTAAACACTTTTATCAAATACATTCTAATGTAACTATGTTTGGTTTACTACCGCAGAATTGTGAAAGTATAGTTTTGACAAAATTGCTGAGAATAATAAATGTCTCAAATTTTTCCAGCACCTTCAACATTTCACTTAGATTTTCTTTTAGACTCAGAACCCAATTTCCCAGTCAGCAGCAAAAGCCTACCTTAATAGTTCAGTTTGGTTTAGTTTAGTTCAGTTGTGAAAGCACTTCTGCTAACAGGTTCCTTTTTATGCAACATAATAAATACGGTTGACAATATCTTCAGGTTCAGCAATTTCTCTTTGAAGCTGGTCCATGATCTTCTGCCTCCAATAGGTTTTAGTGTTTTCAGAAACATCATCACCGCTGCAGAGTTATCCATGTTGTAGTCTGCCATTTGAGTCTACAAAAATAATTTTCCCATCCATTTAAATTTAAATGTTGTAGTATTCATTCTTTGGTGCAGTCTTGCAAGCAAAACTTCTTGAATATTTATGCAGTTAAAACTTGCAGCACCACCCTTGCAACTGAGCTTATGCCATTGAGAGTCCCATGGCTGTAAGTTTTTCAACTTAGTAGTATGTATGATGATAAAAATAGTGGCTTTGAAGTCCCCAGTTGGAACATTTGTGGATAGCTGGTACCACAATATCAACATATGCCTTGAAACATGAAAAAGCTCAAGTTCAGGGAAACAAGACAATTTTACAGGAAGATATTTGTGAGAAGGTGTGTGATTTTTTTTTTTTTTACAGTACTTCATGTGCTATTGCACATGTATGTACGTTCATAACAGTCTGTAGGTCCTTTATTTAAATTATTTTGGTGTACCTAATGGATCAGATAGGTGGTGCTTTATGATTTTATAAATTTTAAGTATAAAATGCTCTTTTTAGGCAAAGGGAGCAAAACTTACCCAACTGACTAAAAAGGTGCCGATAAATCATCATGGTCAGTGAAATGGATTATTCAGCCAACTGTGGCAAGTTACCTCAGAGTTTTGCTCTGTGTTGCAGCAAACGTTTTTCCAATACAGTGATATCCCATTAAAGTTCTCAATGTTAGGCAATTTTTTTTCTTTAATGAAGACCATCCAATCAATTGGCACATTTTTAAAAGGTTTGAAGAAAAACAAATCAAGATTTCAAGGCAGATTTAGTACTTCTGCTACTAGGTAAGCAACTTTTAATGTCTATACTACTGTGCTGCTGGCTTCACACGAGTCTTAAAAACCAATCTTTTAGATTTATTAGAAACTTATCTCTGAATTTCTTTCCTATGCATCCTGAAGAAAACATGCTTTTCATGGAAAGCTGCAACATGTTTCATATATGCTAAAGCACAGATGATTTGCAAAACAACACATTCATACATAATAGATTAAGTAAATTACTTGTGTACAGGACACAAAAAATAAAGAGCTTTAAAAAAGCTCTCACAAAAATTTTAGGTTTTTAAACTCTTTGTTAGAAACTGCAGTCTGGGATGTATTTCAGCTCCAGACTGAGAAGCCACAGTCAGGATTTTAAAGGATGTAGCTGAATCCCACGCTTGGAGTCTTCACTCAAGGACAGCATTTGGGGGAGTTTCTTTAGATTATAGGTGTAGAATTTTGATTTGTACCCTTCTATATAGCTTTTCATAGGGTGTAGCTATAGATCTGATTTTAGTACTATCTCTGTAAGTCTCCATCAAAAATTCCTGATGTCTGCAAGGAAGGGCTGATATGTATAAAATTGTGCAATAAGTACATAAATAAGCTTACATGTATGCCTTGGCTTTGCAAATTTATGTAAATTTTTGCAAATCTACTCTAAGCAAAGCTAAAGGTGATACTTGAAGGGAAACAACCTAATTTGGTTCCTTTAACATCTGCAAAAACATTCAAAAGTTTTTTCACCAACATACAGAATTTAGTGCTGCTTTACAACATAGTTTGAATCCAGCAAAGTAATTTAAGGAGATAGTGTTATTAGAGACAGAACCAGAATACTTACAGAAATGCTGTTCATCCACACCTACAACTACTTTGCACTACTGAAACAGATGATTCCATCCAACTTTACTACATCACACCAATATCCTTCCTTACCTTCCGAAAATATTATTAAAAGTGCCTGCCAGCACCTCCATCTCTTTCACAACGGAGCATCCTCAGTTTGAACCAGCCCACTGATTGATCATGGTAATCTACTACAGGCTGAGAGCAGTCAGTAAATCTCAAGTCATTACATCATATTTACCGTGTGGTTTTAATTTTATTTTTGCATTTCTTATTAGCCCTAAATTCATTTTTCAAGTTCACCACAACAAAAAAATAGAGCATGGGTTAAAAAACATCTGTAGCTTTTCTATATGGAATACATGAAAGGAAACATATACATAGTATAATAGTAGTTGCAGTATTCTTGACTAGGCATTCATTAAATTCAAGGAACATCAAGCTTTTAGCTACCCAAATGATTACATCAAAAAGATGGAACATACAAACTGCAAATTAATCTTATAATTTATTAAACATACTGAAGTATAAAAGACGTACGTCAGCAGCCAGATGTGGGTGCCCTCATTTTTGTCACATATATCTTCACTCCACAGAAGTCACTTAGCAGTAGTGGTGTATTGACCTACCAGACAAAATTATTCAGAATTTACCTACTCAGCATTACCCATCCCTTGATAGGTGCAAACGTGCAGCAATGCAAACCCAAGTTTCATAGACGTAGAAAATGTGGGACAGAGACACTACACAATAGTATCAAACTTGTTTTGATCCCCTGTAGCTCTGCTACCTAGGTAACAAAAGATTATCAGCATCACTCTGCAGTCTCTTCACTCCACATTGCACTTGTAACGCACAGCCCGAGTATGTCCCAATATAATTGTTCCAGTGTGAGGTTTGGTGTTTGCAGTTGCAACACTGACAAAGCCTGATCACAATGAGACTTCAGAGTATTTGCAAGTAATAATAGAGAAACGTAGTTCACGAAAGATTTTGCCTTTTTTCTCCCTGTGTTTTAAATTATTTATATTAGATAAAATATGTTTCATTTCAGCAATATTCCCTTAGCCTAGGATAGACTGCCTTCTCCTTAATGTGCCAACTATTTTAGGTTATTGATTCTTCGTGTGTGTAGAACTCGGGTGAAATTTGCTAGAAATTACCTAAATTTAGATACCTAAATAAGAATGTCTACATATAGGTACTCACAGTAATCAGTGGAGATCCATGGTTCAATTCAGTTGTTTCGACATGGACCCTTAGTCCCATCTGGGATGCATTGAGGGGTCCAAGACGTCTGCACAAACCTGGCAGGTCAAGGAGAGTTTATGGGGGTTCCCAGTCTTCTGGGTGGCAGCTGGAGGCCAGCTGAGCTACTTGATGTGTCTCCAATGGCACCAAATGCCATGTGTAAGCAACTGAATCCCACCCTAAAAGCAGTAAAATGGAAACTGGTCGGGGTGACCATCTTGAGAGAAAGGGTCCCAAGGGAGCTGCATGAGCACAGGGCTTTAGTATCATCTGGATAGCTCACTACCAGTCACCCTTCCTGACTCCTGGCTACTTCTGCAAATGAACACAAGCTACCCATAGAAAGTTTGTCACACAAAATCCCTTTCTAGATCTCAAAATTTTCAGCTATTGAGATAGCATGCAGATGCACCTTGCTTTCACAGGGAGGAAACCTGTGCAGGCAGGCCAGAGAGGACCCCAGCACCATCCTCGTGCTGGGATGCCAGGGACAACGAGGGGTCTCGGAGCCTGTACTCACTCCAGCTGGCATGTGCAGCCTGGGTGCAAGTAAGGGAATGCACAGAACCTCCACTGTCATCATACACATCCTCTGCAGCACTTACAACAGTACGTACTGGTAAATACAATATGTTGTACAGATTATGGATACAACTTTTAGGAACTATTGTTACAACAACATTCACAACACAATTATAAAAGAATCACATATTTATTTGGGAGAAAAAAGATGCATATTTATTGGCAATCAGAATGATACCTAAAGGATGATGCTGATCTCTAAACGTTTATATAACATGTATCACCTTTTTTTGTAAATCCGCAGGTGGACATTAAGAAATAACTGCAGTCCTCAACAATGCAGATAGAAGACTAAGCAGTATTGTTAAATTCCAGCTACGAAATGAAAGCGTATGTGTCGTGTTAAGAAAGGGGGTTTCTTGAACCTTGTATATTTGATCAGCCTGTCAGTTTCCCAAGAAAGATGAGACCCTTGTGTCCGACCAGCCTGCTCGCTACCGGCATTTTGACAGCCCACTGTATTGGGGGGTGATTCAGGGACCCCCGCTGGCAGTGTCACTGAGTCACATCCCTTACAACAATTACTCAAATCTCCAGAGACTTATAAAAAATGAACTTCAGCTGAAGATTTTCATTATATAAAAATACAAGTTTGTGACAGAGTGAGGTTTGAAGACTGCCAGTGACAGAGTAATACACTGACTGCAAAACAAGCCCCAAACAAACACTTCATAACAGCCATCATGAGTTAGTCATAGAATGAAGTGCTTACCCAACAGGTGTCCCTATGGGGGAGAAGATGGGTTCAGCCCGTCCACTGGTCCCACAAGTTACGATGGAGTCTTCCTTAACTTCTTCCCACTTTTTATACTTCATGGCACTTTCATATTAATTTATCATACACAGGACAAGTTCTCTCACTTCTAGTGTAAATTAGTGCACATCCTCAGATAGCACTGCTGAAGTTTTTCACTTAGTTACACATGCTCCCCAAGTGGGGTTTTGGTCCCTTGCAGGGGGGCTGTTTGAGTTGGAGGTCATGATCTCCCACTACCACAATTTCCTTTGTCCTACTTTTGACCAATTTTCTGTTGATATATGGGGGTTGTAACACCTTACCAGCTTGTCTCCTCCTCACTTGAATGCTCCTTTCTTAGTGAACCGTGTTCTTTTCACCATCTGTTCTTGGTCACTCATCCTTCCCAAGGCTGACTCTCTTGATTAGAAGTCCCTTCATTTGTAGAGACTGGGTCGGGTCAGCTTGACCTAAATTTGTGTTAAACACTGAATCAGTGTGTGGTAATTTGGCAGTTCAGACAACAGTTCCCCCCTCTTGGACTTATTTCAGTCCAGGATCAGTCCATTGTCTTTACATTTAGGTGGAGCTTGAGTGACTCCAGTCATACATACATATTGTTACGGATTGGTATCACGTGCCCAGTGAGGTGTGGTGGTACCTTGGAGGCAGGTAACTTTGGGATGGAGGTGTGTGTTGGTATTACAGTGAGATTATTTCATCTGAGGAAAGTAATTTGCCCACAGTGGTCGTCTCAGCAGTGTGCATCTTCTCATATATTCTTCATGTGACAACTGCTGTGCAGCTTATCAGACCATCAGGTTCCCATTCCTGCAGGGAGCCCAACAGAGCCTGGCCATGGGGTCTCAACTCCACCCCCTTACTCCTACCAGCATGAGCTGAGCTGGCAGGGTGTGTTGCTTAGGGAGCCCTGGTAAAGTAGATTCCCTGCATGCCAACCATCCTGAAAGTGATAGCTGCGTTTTACACTAAAAAGATTTCTGTAATACTATGCTTCTGTTAGGTCCCAGTTTTCTCTGATTCCCCCCACCCCCCCTCCCAAGTAATTTTCCCACAATATATGTAAGGAATCAAGTAGACTATAAGTAATATAGTCTACTATAATCAAGTAGACAATAAGTGGTGTTCAAAGTTGTTAATATTTTTATATACATGCAGGGGCATGCTGACGGTATGCTCAGGAACAATGAATTTTCTGTCAGACAAAGATATTTTAAAAGGTATATGTAATGGAAATATTGTTTTAAAAAAATCACTTACGAGTCTAAACGTATTAACTGCAAACATAGTATAAACGTAGCAACAGAAGAGAGAAGACACGAAATAACAGACCACAGAATGTATTCAATAGATTTTAATAAACATTTTTTTATTTAAATTTTACTTTGAGCCCTTTATGAATAATACAAGATTAACAAAAAGTAACATAAACAACGGGAACAACTGAAAAAACTGCAATTTTTGTTGACTACCTCTCAGCAAAACAGAATTTTTCTTCAGTATTTCTTTTTTTTTTCCTTAGAGCAGCATACATAAATCACAGCATTCTTTATTGCCATTGAGAATGAATGGGATAAATCCATAATTTGGAAAAAAAAAAAAACCAAACCAAAACAAATGTGCTGTTTAAGTTCTCTATATTTATTCTCTGCAAAATAGTGTCTTATTTTATAAAGACAAAATCTGCTTCACGGTTTCTAAGTTCCCAGTGTATACTTTAAAAACAACAGAAAAAACTACCCTGTTCTTTCCATATATTCTAGAAACTTTTCAGAGACACAATTCAAAATCTGTTGGGATTTTTTTGGTAAATTTTAATTTGGCCTTGTAAATAAGAAAAGTTTTCAGGGATTTTTTGCTTCATAGTATTTTTTTTTCATAGTATTTTTCCAAATAGAGGTGATCCTATGAAACTGCGTGAAGCTTTGCAATACCATTTAAATTTCAAATTATTTTCAAGGACCGTTTAATATTGAAAACTATTTTATTTATTTTATATTAAAGAGGTCTATATTAAACTATCTGCTGAGGAATTGACCTCAAAGAATACAACATAGAATTATGCAGTTGTCTTTCAATTTTTGTCATTGGTTCACACACAATGTTACACTTTACAAACCTCAATCAAATAGATCTGCAAAAGGAAGCTGTAGTGAATGGAAATCACTGTGAATCTAACAGTTTACACACTGACACAAAAGAAAGAGGGGAAAAACATACATGCACAGTTTTGTCTTTTTATTTGGGGACTTAATCCAGCTTTCATTGAAACCTTTAGGAATTTTTCCGTAGTCTTCTGAGACTTTGGAAGAAAGTTTATTATATCTGCCTTTGGTATTTGTAGTATTCATAGCATGCTAGTATCCAGGACTCACATTTTCATAATTGCACAAAATCTAGTTTTTGAAACCGGGGGAAATACCCACAGATTTAGATGCAGTTTCTTATGAATGAGGATGTCAGAATTTTGTCCTTGGTATTTTACAAGCTAAAAGCCCTAGTGTGGAGGGGTTTTATTTCTTTCTATTATTATTCCTTAAATAAAATAGAAGAGCCTGTGACGGTCTCGTCAGTAGACAGACAAGGCTAAATACTCTGTTCAAAGTCTAAGAATGAGAAAATAAAGTGTAAAACTAAAATCTGTCTAAACTACCTATTACCTACAGCCAATGTGAGCTTGACAAGAACAAATCTCTGTTAGATGAGTAGAATCTTAAACACTAATTAATTCACAGTTATGAATTAAAAGATAAAATTTATTAACTTTTTTTGTTCTCTGATGCATATCCTATTGCACTACAGAAATAGCATTCTGCTAAAAATGCTATTTACCATTCAAGATCTGGGTATTTCAAATAATGAATTCTCAGAAGGAAATTGCATAGTCCTCTTATGTGTATTAACGTTCTAACATATGTGTAATCTCTCCTATTAGCACTACTTCTACCAAAGATGCAAAACAATGATTAGTAGTGGAGCATTTCCCAATAACGCAGGCATTAGAAAGGAGCTAAAACCAAGAAGGAAACCACTTTGGTATTTAAATGTCCCGTTGTGATTGAATGCATGGCTCAGAAAAGCTAGGCCACCAATTTGTTCATCCCACACACTTTTATTTCCTTGTTAACTAATTGCCCTGAACAGCTTTGCTGCTGGTAAATGTTAATTACATAGTGATGGCTCCATGACTTACTTCTAGCAGTATACACAAATTTAAAATCCCTGCTCTCTCAAGAATAGCTCCTTAATACTTTTTTTTTTCTTTTTCCATGGAAATGCATTGCCAGTCCAGTTCATTCTTCTTAACTCATAAATAAGTCTGCAGTCCTGGGATTTCTGTGTGCATTATTGAATTTTAGCCTAAATCAAATGCTCCACAAATATTATCTGGTTAATTTTCATAGTCTTTGCATTCTTTAGTATGAAACAACAATAGAGGTTTTCTTTGCTTGTCTTTTTGAATACCCTTTGAGCCTGTCATGTTATTGTCCATGCTTATAAAGGAACTTAGGTACCTACATTTTTTGTTTGCTTTAGCCCTTTAACCAGAATTTAAGCACAGTTATAATGTGATCATAATGTGATTTAAATCCTCAGACCCTTAGCTAAACCTTCAGGTATCTAATTCTATATTAAAGATGCTCAAACCCAGCCTTTTTTCTCTGTAAACCCTCAGTCTTCACATATATTTCTTTTGTAAGATTTGTTGTTCTCCATAAATTGAGTCTACTTCTAAATTTCCCCAAGAAGCTCAATCTGGAAGGTATTATACTCAATCCAGCATGCTGTAGACAGTGTTTAAATTGCTTTACCACTTCAAAGGATTGATGTTTCTGCCTCCCATTTCCTAGGAGCTTGCCTCAGCTGTCAGGCATTCAGGCTTAGTGGGATAGCTGATTGTACTGGTTTGGGCTGGGATAGAGTTAATTTTCTTCATAATAGCTTGTATGGTGCTATGTTTTGGATTTGTGATTGCAATAACGTTGATACCATACCAATGTTTTAGCTATTGCAGAACAGTACTTACACAACATCAAGAACTTTTCTGCTTCTCATGCTACCCCACCAGGGAGCAGGCTGGGGGTGCATAGGACATTGGGAGGGGACACAGCTGGGACAGCTGGCCCCAACTGATCAAAGGGATGTCCAATACCATATGGCGTCATGCTCAGCAATAAAAACTGGGTGGGAAGAAGGAGGAAAGGGAGATCTGTCTTGTCAGGCAATCATTATGTGTGATGGAGCTCTGCTTTCCTAAGGGTGGCTGAACACCTGCCTGCCAATGGGAAGCAGTGAATGAGTTCTGTGTTTTGCCTTGCTTGCATGCACAGCTTTTGCTTTCTCTGTTCAATTGTCTTTATCTCAACCCACATGCATGCACACTTTTGCCCTTCTGTTTCTGTCCCCCATCACACTGGGGAAGAGTGGGTAAGCAGCTGTGTGGTGTTTAGTTGCTGGCTGGGGTTAAAGGACAACATCCATTTTGTGTACAAGTGATGATTTATTGAGCTAAAAGGCAACTGAAATTAAATACAAGACTGCTACTTTCACCAAGAATATGGACTATGGACTTGTGTGGAAAACTGCATCTAGATTTCTGTCCCCTCTCCCAAGACCTTTGAAGTATGTTTGGGAGTAGGGAATTCAGTTTGGTGCTTCTTGCTAAATGGGTAGCAGAGTGATAACAGAAAGCCTTGGAGCCTCCAGAAAAGATGGACCTCTCTGTGAAACCAATTGATTGGATGTATCAGAATGCATACCTGCTCTGTTATAGTTTAAGATAAATGTTGTTAAACTGAAAACACCAATTATTTATGTTTGATAGTAAATTACATCAGGACGGAAGGTAAGGTATTTGGCAGAAAAGATTACCCTACACAGTGCCAGAAACTGCACTGATATCTTATGGGTGCCAGAAAGGCAAATCAGAAAGGGCCAACACGAAATGCCTCTGTTTTGCAGACAGGAGTGAGCTGGGATCTTGCAGAACACTTTTTTCCACTTCAGAGAGCTGCATACAGCAAACATTCTTTTAGGTGCCCAACAGATCAGCAGACATTGGCACATAAATATTAAGTAAACTAAGCAGAACAAGGAACCATTCTCTGGCCCTTAGACCCAGTGGCATGGGATGACCACCTCCACACAGCATAGAACTTGACTACCGATATTTTCTAGGCCTCACATGGTGCATTGCTGGCAATGAGAGCTGGTTGTTACTTTTAATCTATTCTTACCAGTTAAAAATCTCGGGAAAAAATTCCACAGCTGACTCTGAGATTCCATAATACATACACTGAAGATCTGCAGCATAACGTAAAAATGTGGGTGGGAGCTTGCGCATTCAAAGCCTGCTGAGATAGTGCTAGAGAACTGAACAGAGCAGAGGGACCCAGCACAGAGCAGTGTTGTCCATAATGCCTTTTGGGAGTGTTCCTTGATACCTACTCTCTTCAGTTTGGGCTCAGACAAAATCTTGAGAGAATGCTGTCTGGCACAGCCAAAACTGATACTCTGATCAGTGTGATACTGAGAATTAAGTATCAGTGGTGATACTGAGAATTAAGTAGACCACATGTTAGTGCTGAAGACCATCCTCTGGCCCCATTTGATTTTTTTAACATAGACATAGGCAGCAAGGGTTTGGTTAAAATCACAACAAGAAGCTAGTGAGAACTGCCCTATCTCAACTAGGAAAGACAATAAAGTTCTTCTGCCAAAGTTAATACAATTCTTGCCAATTCAGTGAAGTTTTCAGGCTAAACCAGAGGCTTGGTAGTATTCATGGGACGTAGCCAGAAGGACAGATTGGGTACATAGAGGTAGCTAGTGTAGGCATCAGCATGCTGGCCTTTCCTTGCAGTGTGTAAGTGCATAGTTGTTTCAATGCAAAGAGGTCTCACAGGCCTAAGATATTCTCTTCCCCTCATTCTCATGATGGTATCCTCAACCTTGCAATCTTTTATGTATACTCTGTGTGTGAAAAGAGATTTGTCTGGATCAGAGACTCAGATCCACCCTCTGTAAGTGTGGTAAACTTATCCCATATAAATTCCTGCAGCAGTAAAACAAAAGTGAGGTGCAAAAGTTTTTCAGGGAGACTGTAAGCTCCATCTGCATTTAAAGTAACTGTGGGGATTAGCTGGATGTTCCCTTCACTGCAAACCAAATGGACAGAATTGAATATATCTCCTATGCAGGTTCTAACATGCAGTGTTTGAAAAGGCAATAGATCTTTTGAGCTTCCAAAGCTTTTAGGACTGACACAACAAATTCGTAAAGAGCTGATCTACAGCTCTAATATATGTTGATTCATCACATGCTAAACTGGCAGCTGCAGTAGAAATGGCCTTTGATTTTAGTTGCTCTGTTAGGTTTTTTGGGAGATGGGAGATCTGATGACATAGTATTATTACTAGTTTTTTACCCCTCTTAAAAGTTCATCCTTATTTTTCAAAGCATAATGTACAGACTCTGCAGATCCTAAAAGCATTCTTTATCACTAATCAGGTCTTTATCACCAAGTGCTTTTCCCTCTGCAGTAACTGTCCTTGTGATTTGAAAAATTAAGTCTTTGCATTAGCTCAGCTTTAAGTAGTATACAGCACTTTTTTCTCTTTATTTAGTGTTCCCAGAAGACTTCTCATTATTAACTTCTTAACTCAGACTTCTTAGAATGTCTTCCTTTAATATCTCTCTGCATTATCTCAGCTTGCTTTTTAACATTAGCAAATAACACATATTTCAGTAACAGTTTGGCCCTATTGACTAGAATGGCTTCCTTTTCAGATGAGCAACACACCTCTTTTGATTTATTCTTTAAATTTCTCTCATCCTCTTCCACAAGTTGTAACATTTACTTTCCTTTGTCCACATTCATACACAGTTCCCCTAGGCTGAGTGTTGTCTTTGTATTTTTCCCTCCTCTGTCAAGGAACTACCCATTTTGTTTTCATTTTCATTTACTTCGTTAAGCACAACTAGTGTTGGCATTTAAAGCACCATCATACAGCAACAATTAATTATGAACAGTCAATCTGCCTTGCCAAAGGACAGGAGATACTCAGTTAAACCAGAGGAATAGACTATAATGGCAACTAGTACTGCATAAGCAGGTCATCTGTACTATTGCTTGAGATCACTTGTGTTAAATCAAACTGATAGCATTTTGAAACAAGCTATTTGGCCTTCCACCTTTTCTGCTATAGCCTCAAAGAAGATGAAAACTATCTACTACCCAGCACTCCTACTATGCCTACCAATAGCTGAGTGCTTAGAAGCACATCACATGGCCCAAAAGTCAAAAAAGTCAATTCCATTTAATAAATACTGATAGGAGCTCTAGCTTTTCACAGAAGCCATACATACTTTCAAAACATCCCTCCATCTTCACCTTCTTCACTCTTTATCATTCCAGATTTCTCGTGACATTGAACCCTGATCTGGTCCCATTTCTTCTAACCATCTTTCCTGCTCATTGACAGCAGTGCCTTCTTAAGACTGCATGACTAAACTAAATTCCTTCCAAGAAAAGCGGTTTTTGTGAATTTCACAACTGCATTGCCATTTGGCAGTAAGAATGTGAAAACCTTCACTTTATCTAGGAATAATCATTTGCTGTTTCTTGCTTCTCATGAACTGCCACTGCTTTGTTCCATTGGTCTTCAATGTTTAGATCTTGGGATCAATTTAGAACCTCTCCTGGGCCAAATGACAACTAAATCCAAAGTAATGAAGCACTAAATATAGAGAGCTAAACCCAGGACCTGGAAGGCAGCCACTGTATTGGACCCAGGTTCAACAATGTTCCTTATTTCTTTATTTTTCATCCAAACCTTGAAACCCAAGTATATGGATAGGTAGCCCTGCTTCAGCAGGAAGGTTGGACCAAGTTACCTCCAGAGATCCCTTCCAACTTCAACCATTCTGTGATTCTGTGATATACCGGTTTGTTAACTCTGGTTTTTGTGGCTTGACTATAAAAAAAAGCTGTCTTAAAGAAAAATCACTGGAAAAAAAATGGTCTAGATGACATTGGATGACAAGAAATTGAGGGGTCTGGACTTTTAAAACAAACAATACTTCAGAATAAATTTCTGGAACAGAGATGGATTTTCCCCTAGTTTCCCTTCTGTTGACAATAAATAACTGGTGGGACAGAATTTTACTGGAGCTTTTGAGTGGGCTTTCTGGCCAGTACATAAACTGCCTATTACAAGTGTCTTCTGTATTGGAAAGCTTTCTGAAAGTGACTGGATTATTTCAGATTCCTTTTTTAAGTTTTATGGGAATTTAAACTTACATCCATCTAGTACAATCAGTACCAGTGTGATGTCCCACAAAGCTTCCAAAATGTGTTATTCAGCTGTGGTAGATTCTATCAAGAAAACTGCAGCAGCAGGCTTTTAAATCAATGCTACTTTGGAAAAGCAGCAAGAGGTCAAAATGACACTTGACATAATATAAATTATGTGGATTTGTTAAACCATTTTTATGAGAGGTCATTCCTCCAGCTGGTTCCTCTTCTATCTCTACAATCAAATTGTACCTAAACTGGAAATAAACCGTAATTTAGATTCATTGCTAGCCGAGAATAATCTGGAATATGTGTAAATGCTGTTAATTTCTGTGCCATTCCTACAAATTCTGTAAAATAAAACAGTAAAAACTGGAAAACTTTAAATGCCTTAGTAATGGGCCTTCTCATTTTGATCCAAACAAAATGTAGGAGTTTTAGGTTAAAATATTAGAATTGTGATTTTACTTTTTCAGATTCTTTTAACCACCCTGTTTCTCTAATACATAGAGATACGCTGGGTTTTTCTTTCCTTCTTTTTTTAACCAGATTATTTCTTTTCATTGTTTCTTCAAACATAAGGAAGATATAGCTGTTGGAGCAGCTATTGTGTATAGACGAAATACATTCAGCCTTTTCAGACAGGTAGCTTATATATAGAAAAAAAGCAAGATTAGAAAAAACCCAAGGACAAGGAAAGGGAACACATACTAAGTGGCCTTGCATCACACAGAAGAGAGAAATCTCCAAAGCCTGCAGAGTGATACTTCAGAGGAGTAATAAAGCAAACAAGAGTAGAGTGCACAATAATAGAGTGCACAAATGGCTCGAGTAGGTACAAATAAAGATAAATTAATGAAATGTTCTTCTAAAAGAGACTGAATTATAAGTGCTATTCGTATTTCTAGTTATCTCTAAAGAGAGCTTACTGGGAAGGAAAAGTAGCAGTAGGGAACACAGAGGATAATATAAGAACTCAGGCTGTTACAATAATGGTTCAGACAGTTAAGAGAAGTCTGTATGGGGGGGAAGAGTGGAGCTGGCCTATTCTAGTGGTGGCAAAATTCTGAAAACAGCTGAAATTACTCTGAACCTACACAGGGCTACGATGTACTAGCACCAGAAAGTTACAGAGAAGACTTCTTAAATATTACAAAATGTTTTTGAAGTATTTACACTCACTTTTGAGCAAAAATATATGCACTGACAATTACAAAGGAATAAACCAAGATTGCAGTGTATAGGTAGATATGTACAACATACATGCTCCTGCCTTCAGATGCACTGTGTTTCTAGGATTCCACTTTTAAAAGATACAGCTGCAATTTTGTGGATAGCTGGGATGTAACATCTTAAAGAGAGGATGCAGAGAATAGGTCCATACAATACTACATGCATTTTCAGACTCATTTGACCTCAGGAATCAAGCATGCAATAAGGAAGAAGGTGGGTGACTGAATACTTGCCCTCACCCCACACACCTGATATCTTACCACTTGAAGAAGACAGACTTAGGTATGTCCATGCTCCCCAGGGGATTCTTCCACTTACTAATGTCTACTGGTCTGTCCTTGTATCATCTCATCAGTGCTGGGGAAGCAAGTCACCCAAGTTTTCATCTGGAAAAGTCTCCAGCATCATCAGATTTCTAAGAAGGGGTGCTTCATGTATGTGAGGACATATTGACTATCTACAGTGATAAAAGAACAAGACATGATCCCAAGCAAAGTGGAATCAACTGATTCGTATCCACATTGCTTAACTTTAGACCCCTGTAGACAAATTTTGTTTTGGATAGAGCCAGCCCAGAGCCAGGGAGCAAACTAGCATTTAAGCAACAAGGGTAGTCATGAGTGCACTCCCCGACCACTCCTTATCTAGCAACACACATATACTCTGTGGAGGGCGGATCAGAGAGGTAACCACTTGCTTTATTAACAGTTCACGTAACTGAAGAAGACTTGTAAAACACGTCTTTAATGTTTCAGCTGTGCTGTATCACAATGACTTTCCTTTTAAAACCATAATCCCACAACAGCTGTTCTTTCTAGGATTAAACCATGTCTTTTTCCTTCCTTCAGTGTAAACCAGTTTACAACTCCATTTTTTTCAGACCTGTATCACTATGAACTAGTAGAAAAGGAAACCAAAGGTTCTGTATTTGAAGGTACTGAAAAATAAGTTGATTCAAACTAGAGGAACCTGAAGAACTACACTACCCCCAATCTGACCTGGGTAGTAAGTTCTGAAACAGTATAGAATTGCAGTGGCTTTGAAACTTTAAAGTGTCAATGTGTAGCTGAAATATAAAACTCTTCCCCACTCAATCGAAGGAAAGAAAGTGTAAAAACAGGCTTTATTTTTTGAGCTTCATCAGGAATTTAAAATGGACAAAAAAGTTCTAACACAGGACTTGTTAGAAGTCATCTACAAGCAGAGCACTTGAAGGTATAAAGTTAACTATAATGTTATAGAGTGTCAAGGTCAGTAAGTCAATGTGATCAATATTTAAAGAGACAGTTTGCTTTAGTTCCTTATTTATTCCTAGAAAAAGGCTTTTTAAATTTTATCTGCACTTCACTGATATCCTAGACAAAACTACAATTTGACCTCAGGTATTTAACCCAGCAAATTATTATTTCTGAGCTAGTATATATTTGTCTATGCAGTGCAAAGGGCAATTGTCTCCACTTTTTTCAGTTCCAGTTCTCTATAACACATGATTAATGATCTAAAGTACTGACCAAGATTCAGAATCTTGCTTTATAAATTCAACTTGAATGTTTTAACATAATATTTTTATATTCCAAGCACTCAATAAAATAGATTATTATCCATTATTATAAAGATAAGAGCTTACAGAATCATTTTTCATGAGGTAAAACTGAAACTGTAGCCACAGTTTATCACTTCACTGTAGATTGTAAGCAAACCTTCAATTTTATTTGCAGCAATGATCTCATGAACTTCAAAGAGATTATTTATGTAAAAGTGCGCATAAGTATTTTTAGGATTGAGGACTGAGTCTATGTTTTTTTCATAATTATTTTCCTTTTTGTTTTATTCTTTGCTTAGTTGTGGCTACTAATCTGATGCTTTAATAGGTATCTTTGCTAATCTTTTTCATATTTGCTAACTGAAAAAATATATGTATGTATAAAAGCAAGGTTCTAACTTGACAAAAAAGTGGAATTTTGCAGTGTCTTAAAAATATCATGGATTTTATTACCTGTCCATGGAAAATATGAAAGAAAAACAATTAAATTACATCTCTAACCCAGATGAAAGCTGGGGAAGGGGAAAATAATATCATACACATTATTAAACAGATTTCATCACTGCAGATTTAATGAAAGATGCACCACACTGAACCCTGGCATTTCATTACTTATAAAAAAACCCAAACATATGCTTAAAGAAAATTAATGAGACTGAGATAGCCAATAATGTTTCAGCTTTAAAAAGTCTAAAGGAATAAAATTACTTTTATTCACTTCAGTCATATGTATGTAATAATGGGTTTTAGCAATATTATTTTAATCTATGCTTAAAAAGAATTCATTTCCCAAAGTAATAAGGACAGTGATTGTTTTCTATCAAGAATGAAAACATAATAAAATGAGAGACAAATACATAGACCAAAAAAGCAACAGAAACCTCAGCTAGTACTCAGAGAACATATTGCTGGAAAATATATATCAATTTGTTGGCTGCAAAGCAGCTTTCTTGAACAGAAAACTCAGTTAAGAATAGCTGTGAGATAAGGGATGGATTTGTTATACCTGTTGTGATGCATCAATCTGTCCTTTTTTTCTAAGGCAGTATGTAGAACACACAAGTAGAAACTGCTGTTCTATACTCTTAAACAGAGTATTTGGTAAAATTCCTGTTATTTTAAATAAAACAAAGCACTCTCCAACTGAGGACCTGAAATTTCTTTTATGCTCTGTGCTTTAGTTGGCTGCTTCTGTAGTAGATAAGTTCATAGTAATTCCATAGAAGACAAGTTTTTAGGATGTTAGAAAAATACATTGAAAATTATACCAGATAAAAGTCAATGTACAACTGAAGTGTTGACACTTAACAAAAACAAAATGCATTTACCAAAAGCAAGTAAATCACAGATATTCAGAAAGATAACAAGGCTATCACTAATGTATAACAGTAATGGAGAGACAGTTAATTTCTTTGCTTCTGTGCATGAGATATCTGGTCTGAATATTCTCATTATAATACTATATCAAACTATATCAAACTTACTACAGGTACAAGACCAATAAAAAAATAAAACCAACTAAAAGATCTGAAATGGTGACAAGATGAAAACAAGATAGATGAAATGTTTCTATTTGGTGACTTTCCAAACAGCAACATACAAAACCATGGTATATTAGATTACGCTGGATTGAATTTGATTGCAATTAAAAATTAAAACTTAAACATATATAAAGGAATGGTAAATGCATCATAATTTTATGTAATTATGGTATCATATTAATGTTTTTAAAATTCTGAATTTGCAGTTTTCCTGAAAGCACCTGGAAAGTTGTGATGTGGAAATGAAATATGCAGGGTAGTTCCTGTAATGGCCATTATGTAATGTAAAGTAATGTATGTAAATGCATTTCATATCTAGATAAATGTATCCTCACAAAACCTTTGTTCTATAACTTGAGAATTGTACAGTATAAGAAAATGAAATCTAGACAATTGGAAGGTAGACTTTCTTTTGAATAAACTGAAGAGAATGGCAAAGAGTTTCAGTGCTTTTAAATTTTATCTTTCTATCAATCAATCAATACTATCAGGGTTATTCTCACTGAAAGCTTTTTAAGAACCTTAAATGACTGAAAGTCTTAGCCTACAGTGCTGGCTCAAGTACAGGTTGTGTCAGAACAAGTACGTAAGATTGCATGACTTTTTGACAACTTTGTTCAGCCGCTGTGGTTTTGTCACTCTTCTGATTCAAATCCAAGATACATTTAAAAACTAACAATACATTTTTTAGACATAGGATATATTTTTCCAGTGCTTTATTACAATTATTTAATTAATTTTTTTAATAAAACATGCTTATGTCTTGGTTGTTCAGTCACTGGTGTTTCCTGGATTTCTCTGGCTATTCATTCTCACACTTTATCTTGATCCTATAATAACTTCCCTTTATGTTCATGGAAGACTGTAATGATATGATAAATTATCATGACTGCCCACCCATTATGAAAAATAAATAATGGGAATAATTAATTGCTAATTGTATGGAAAATTTGGGTCCTTAATCATTGACACTTCACCTGGAACAGGCAGTTAATACATAGGCAGTCTTTCCACCTACCAGTAAAGTCTTTTTTTTTTAAAGTTTACCTGCTACTTCAAGCATTAGACCAGCAATTTTTCTGCTTCTCTGTACTCAGGAATTAATAGTAATTTTCATTTTATTTGATCTTTTTCCTTGACTAAAGCTTTCTGCTTGTAAATTTTATCTGTATTTTCAGACCCTCTCGATTGTTTGTTACACTTGGTAATGTATCTGACTTCATAATCTGAAGAAAACTGCAGAAACTTGTCAGGACACTCCTTCCTCCTTTGGGAACGTGGGAGAACAACCATGCTCCCTCGAAATAATTCTATCAGAATTACACAGGGTGGTTTCCAGAGTAAATCAATTGTAAATCAACAATCCTAAAGTTTCCTCCTAAACTACCAAGAGAAACCAGCATAGCCGTTTGCCCCCATTTGATCTGCAGTTTCTGTAGCCAGACAATCCACTACATTCCTGTTTCAGTATTTTATTCAATGAACTCATGACTTTTTCATCATTCTTGCCTGCTTACTTCTCTCTTCTTCTTCCTTTTGAGCCTTACCAGTCTTGAATTCTGTTTTGCACAATGTTTCGTTTCAACTGAAGAGATGAAAAGCAGTTCCTTCCATACTAAATTATAATCTAGTACTGGATGCACTGTCAGTGAAGATGTCTTCAAATACTTTCATGCTGAGAGCATGCCGAATTCAACTCTCCAGTTCTCACCTTCTCCAAATTTTTCACTAAATTAAGTAATCAGGACTATTATATAAAAATAAATATAATAAACTAGTAAAAAGCTAAGAATACTATCAGAAACTTGTCTTAAAGGAGGAGACTGAAGTTATTGGTCAGATTAGAACATGTTCTTGAGTGCAGCAAAGAGTTCCAGACCTGAATCCAGTCTCCCATGGCTCTTAATAGAGTGGTAGTCAGGTAACTCAGAGAGGAAGATGATTTTCAAACATGCCTTTATCTTCACAGTTTTATTGGCTGACATAGCAATCTGCTTTTTATAACATTTCTACCAAAAGGTTGCAAAGGATACAGCTGAATATTTATGTTCTTTATCAGCTCTGAGTCTTGAACTTTCTCTTTATGATGAAGATATCTATTTTTCCACCTTTTATTTTTTCTCATTTATATCAAAAAGTGCTTTGAGGCATAAGCAGTTTCTTTAAAAACCACAAAGCCTAGTGAGAACCACATCTGCCAGGGCTTATACATGCTGCTATACACCATTTACTTAACGTTAATTGTAACCAGCCCATGAGGCACGGCCACTGATTGATGAAATTAATGGTCAGTTGCTGACTGATGCTAAGTGAAGCAGTATGATTCATACATATCTATCCAACTACGATACTAATGAATTGCAGGTCAAAACTGCATTGCCTCTACATGCTTAACAAAAATGTATTGTTAACGAGGCAACAAGGGGATGTAAGGGATGGCTGCTTTTACTACCCACCCCTGCATGAGGAGCAGACAGGGTACCTGAAGAGCAGTAAATTGGTCTTTCTCCTCCTTCCAACAAATCTCATTTTTAGCAATGGTACTTGAAGGTAGCCTGCTGAACTAATTTTCTGACTCTGCATCTTCTCTCATCTCCTTCACTGGTCTCTGTACAGAGGACTGGCCATAATTTTGTGGGGGGCAGCTCTCTACTTCTACAGAGATAAGCAATGGCAGTGCAGTTTAAAACACTTACTTTTACTTCAGTATTTTTAATGCTCAAGTCTGTTTCTTATGAAACAAATAGCATCGAGACATGCCTATAGAGAGCCTGACCACTGGGCTAGAAGGCTTCACTTGCTTATTTTCAAGGGTAAGTAGCAGTCCTATTTGATTCTCTCCCCCTTTAGCTTCCTTATTCCTTATGAGACGTTTCATGCTTGCCATGTTTCATATTGTTGATTTCGGTTTTACCAATCTTAACTTATTCAAAAGTAGGCAAGTAGGCACTTTTATACCACTTTCACCCTTCAAGCCAGCCTTAAAGGAAGTGAGTTCCTGTGCCCCGGTATTGAAATCACATAATCCAGCTGCTGATTTACCATGATCATCTTAAAAGTAGTCAAGCTGCGGGCTCCTAGTACTTGTAGCTGGAGGCAGTTCTAGGTCTTCATTCTTCTCTTCTCATAGTTAGAATCTCCCTAGCCTCCACTCTAAATGTATTAAATGGCAATTTTCAACCGTGTTTCTGAGCCATTCTTTAAGTAGGTTTTTCCCCTTCCCCAGTATGCCTCAAATATAAACAGATAGCAGTCTTCTTTTCAATCTCCACTACACAGGATATGTTCTTTGAATGACTACTTCTTAGATGGCCTCTACATTCTCCTATACCATTCTAGCAGTCTTTCCCTACATGTTTTCCAGTAATGCTTCTTTCCTAAGGACTCGTGACCAGCCTCCTACAGATATAGTTGCATCCTGTATTCTACACTTCCTAAAAAATATCAGTAATACGTCAATTCCATCGCTCATATTTTGCGTGATGACATCTGTCTCTCCTACAAATGTTATCTCATTCATATCTGGTCTGGCTACTTCCAGACTGCAGTAGAGGTGAGCTCTGCATGCCCTGCAGTCTTGGATTCCCAACTACAGGGATCAAAGAATTATATGGAAAAACCTATGGTCCTAATCTGAACTTGGCACGTAAACCAGTTCATGGTTGTGTAGTCAGTCTGATAATATATCAGAATGCATTTCAGCACATTGAAGGTTATGGTAAATAATCTTGGGAGCAATAACAAATATCAAATGGTAAACTTATTATTTTATTTTCTTCTGTTGAAAGCTGTGATCAAAAGATAAACCTGAAGCAAACGTTTAAGTACACATCTTTCTTGTACAAGACAAACCCCACTTCCAGAGAAGACCACACGGGATCACAGCATTATCTAGTCAACTTCAATCAGTCTCAACAATTGATACTGAAAGAGTTACAAGCATTATCAAATTAATTTTTATCAGATAATTCTGGAATTTCTATGTGGAAATTAAACCTATTCAGGAAAATGTGTCACTAAATATAAACAAGTTTCAAATACATTTTAAGATTTTGTTTTCAAACTCCAGTGAACACGGTTAAGGAAGTAATTATTTCTGCCTAACTATCTGTCTCCTGAGGATGAACAGTTGGTGGCATCAATTATTCAATGTATTTCACATTTTTTTCACCTGCAAAAAGATTCTCAGTCTTTCAAGAAGCAGTTTTGATGGACTGAGCAAGACACATGTACACTATAATTTTTCACTACATTATAATAAAGTGAATGTTTTCTAAATGTCACAGTTTAAATTTCATGGGGCATGAAATCTACTTTTGAAATGAAATCTAAAGCCCTTTTCCAAATAGGGAGTCTAATCTCATAGTCAAAAACACTTCATATTTTCTGACATTATTAACCTTGGAGGGCTGCCTGTAAGATGATAACGCTATCTGACATATTAAACCTGAATTTGCTTTATATAATTATGTTACAGAATATTTAAAATAGATAAGGTTGCAAGAAAAATATTAGTGTGCATTTAGAATTATTTTCATTTACTAATAATAAATCTAACTGCCCTTAATTTTGACATGTTAATGTTAACACAAATACTAACAGATAACTTCTAAAGAAATTATTTTTGGACTAATCATACTGCTTAATGTCAAAAAAGATAACACTTTGCAGTAATATCAAGGAAGCTGAACATTAAATATACTCACTTGTTATTGAATCTGTAGTACATGTTGCATTTTCTGTTTGCAAAGGAAAAAAGAACAAAGATTTTTATCACATTCTAAATAGTTGTAATAGCTCTCATATTTATATAGCAATCCATAATTAATTTATTCATTATTGTGACACCTAAAATTAGGCTTTTTTTACACTGATTTTAAAAGAAACATATAAACAGAACTGAAGATTTTCACAGGCTTCAACTCTGAGTATCTAAAACCCAGACTAGGAAAAAAATAATGAGAAACCCATAAAACACTTACAAAAAAAGCAATATGTCTTTGGAGGCTATCAGGTCTTGATAAGAATAAAAAAATATTTTGTCTTTAGTTTTGCTTTTGAACATTATACTTGGTGCTATTTCCATTTCAACAGTCTGTTGTATAAGCAGAACAGTAAGATAGATGTATAAAAACAAAGATTACTTTTTATGTCAGCATAGCATTCTCCCTTGATGCAGAACAAATAGTAAAGACTTTGATCCCATGTTATTTAATATCTTACTTTACCATAAAGCAGCCATATATTCAAGGATAAGACAACTTGAGAAAATAAGCATGAAATATCAATTGTGTTCACAGGGGGTTTTTTAGTGGAAAAGTACTGGAAAGTTACCAGCTTTTCTCATGGGTATCAATAAAATGTGCTGCCAGTTGCAGAAAACAGATGTTTAACTGGAAAGGAAGAATAAGCCTGGTAGTTTAGACACTAGGCTGAAATTTAGAAAACCTGGATGTAATTCCTTAATTCAGCACTCCTCTCTCTACTCATATCCTTGCTAATTTGGTCATGATCTGGTGTCCAGTGACTTCTGCCAGAATGTCCCAAGATTTAGTCTTGGATCAGGTCCTTCGTATTCCAGCTGAAAGAACTGTGCTTTGCTTGTCCTTTTAGTCTTGCAACCTTCGGTTTACCATTTTTTGCAGGTAACACACCTTCCACAGTTTTGTCTAGGATAAAGCTGCACTCAAATCATTGTGTTGGAAACAGGTGCAGCATTCAAAAAAGCTGCTACCATGGAATGGTTTGTATCTCAGGTGTATCTCTTACCATGGGTGTAGTGGGATCCATCCCCATCAGAAGCTGGTAGCTCTCTGTAAAATCTTGTTGAGTTTTATTTCCCTCTTGGACTAAGGGCAGATGGCACATCCTAACACCAATACCAACACCATTACACATCACGGGTGGAAGTGCACCGCAGCACAGGGAGCCCAAATCTCAGCTGGGTTTCCCCTGGCTACCCCTGAAGGCACAGAGGTGAACATGCAATGTCATAGGCGGAGCAGGAAAAAGTGAGTCGCTTGGTCCTGCTACCCCATTTACTCTGTGATTTAATGCCTGAGGTGATTTCTGAGACTTTATTCTGTAACTGTGGTCTTTGACCCTCCTTTTTATAATGAAATTGAATGACAGATTTTTGGTGCTGAAAAAACAAGGTCAGTGACAGCGCTACGGAGTTCCCACGCTTCCATGCACCCATGCTGCAGACCTGAGGGGCTGAGTATTGGCTGCCCCTGAGCTCATAGAAACAGGCATATGGCAGCATGGGCTGAGCTTGAAAAGAGGCAAACAGGAGAAAGCAGCAATTCCTTTAACCTTGATCATGGTAATTTTGGGGCATTCCAACACGTAACCTTTAAATATCCTCCTTGAGTTAGTATTGTCATAACTTAAGTAATTTATACTGGTTTTATTTTGTATAATGCTGTTCTCTTAAACTTCCAGTGTCTTACACATAAGCACTCATGCGCACAAAAACACCCCTACCACAAAACAGCCTTATGAGATCCCCACTAAATAACAAGTACTTGAACTTCTGCCACTTGCAGACACTCATTTGCAGTTACCAGCCATACAAGAGCAGTGCTGAGAGCCCTCTGTGACAACTCCTTACCCCACTTCAGAAAAAAAAAAAAAAAAGAAAAAAAATTAACCAAAGCATAAAAGCATTTTTATCAGCTGTTTAAACTCCACTGTATTTGACATGAAGTAGGCAAGGACTGTTCACATGATCCCTTGTACCATCTTCAGATATCGAAGTCTAGAAGCATGCAAGGACAGATTCAGAACAGCTAACTTCAGACTTGAAAAAGTTGCATTCATGTCTGATGCCAGAGACTCCCTTGCTGGGAGAAAGACACGCTTCTAGGCAATTCAAGGGATACACCTTAAACACACCTTAGGAATGGATTACCCTTAGGAAGTACATATCTCTCTTACATGGCTGACAGAGGACTTTAGGCTGATTAGCTACATTTAAGCATCTGACTTTCAGATGCTTAAATAAGGACAGATTACGCCAATCCAATTCATCTACAGCTTTAATTGGTGCTATGAATTGCTACGATAGAAACACCTAAGTAGTGTGTTTCTAAGAAACGTTACTTTCCTGCCATTAAGAATCTTAGAGACAAAGGTGTTAACACCCATTAAAGAAAAATATTTTATCTAATATCATCCAAGGTTTATTATGTGAATCCCAGATTCAAAGTCCAGTTATACATGCTGACACAGGACATCCTTTTCCACTGCCAGATAAGGTAATAAAAGACAGCAAGGCACAGAGTAAGGCATAATATCTGCCTGAATGCTGTAAAACCTGCAGGAAATGTAAAGTTGTTGTGACTGTGATACATGCTAAAAATGCATGTGGCATGCCACAGGATATCTGTAAAGTACAGTAGCCAAAAATGTTTTGAAGATGTCAGATCAAGGAAAGTACATTCCCATTTTATCGCAAGCATTTTCAAATTACATTGCTGTCTCACTGTCATGAATATAAAGCTCTGACTTCCTTTGGTTTTCTATATCACTTCATGCAGATTTTCTACAAAATGCTTGAGAGACATAAATGTTTACTGAGTTTAGCCCTATCACAGAAGCTCCAACTGAGCTTTCATGCAGGGTAAAAAAAAAGTATTCATTTGAACAGCACTGGCTTTTATCACATTTATTATCTGTTGTCTTTGCTGCTGCAATCAATAAGGTGAATGTCTATGCAAATGAAACATTTTCAGTGCTGAGCTGAGACATATATCTTGCAGGAGGTCACCGTACAATCTTTACCCATCTGATACAGACTGCAGTATTTTGCTGTTGAAATGTAAGGTGTCTCTGAAACTCTTACTTTCATAGACCAGGTTGTTAAATGAAAAAATAAAATTAAAGCAACCCATAATTTACCATAGTCCAGAAAATTATTTCAATTTAATCTTGGCATAATAGATAATTTCTAACCTGGCATACAAATAATTGCTAAAAACTGCAGTCGTTCAATTTCAAGGGCCTGGTGGAAATGAAAAGGGAAACAAAGGGAGACGGGCATTGCAAAGGAAACAAATAAAGCAAAGATCAAACTTGAGGTTTCTTTCAGCCTTCAGAGAGGACTTTCTGAGGAACAGAGAAAGGAAGCACTTCTTGATTTAGGTCTAATAGGATGTGGCTCTGATTCCTCTCTTATGTTATAAGGAGTCAGAAAAACAACTTATTTATATCTTTTATGACCAGACTCTGATGAGGGATCTTGCTTTCATTAGGTATGGTTTATATCTAAAATCCTAGGTTAGTACTGTTTCATACTGTGCTTCTCAATATAAGTTACTCTATAAGTATTAATATTACAGGTTACATAATTTTTATCTGTGTCCTTTGCAGACAAAAACAATCCCACAAATGTCACTAACTTGCCAACTAACCACACCAAGCTAGATCCTCTGCAGGCTCACTCCGTTCCAATGAATTCGTACTGTAACACTTGAGAATAAGATCAGAGCACTTCAAGGTGTTTTTTTCCCCAATATTTCTTGTTTTTCTCTATCATCTAATGGTAACTTGACAGCTGAAAACTCTTAGATCTTGTACCAGTGGACCTTTATAGCTAGCCAAACTGAAGTAGTATTACTGAATTAATGTATTTTGAAGTGAGTAAAATAGAAAACAAGTTTATAATTATCCCCTATATTCCAGAACAATGCAAAAAAGACAGAATTAAAACTCTACTAAAAGCCAGAGTGCCTTGTATTTTTTATATCCTTGCCTTAGCCAACAACTATAAAGAATTAATTCTGTACTATCTAAAAGTCTCCCTCTCTTAACCAGATCAGGCCTGAAGCTTTGTATGCTTCACACCTGTTTGTACTGAGAGGGGCGCATAGTCTGTTGCTGCGTGGTTTTGTAGAGCCTGGCAAAATGAGACTGTGAGCTCAGCTGGGGACCCTGAATGTTCTTAAAAGGTTTTTCACCATGTCGTTGATCATAATCATTGATGACAATAATAACAGACAAAAAGCGATGGCAGTGGAATCTCTATACATACAGGAACTCAGCAAAGCATTACAACACATTCTGGTAATTTGTAATCATTATAACAACGCTAATGATAATTAATAATAACAACAATAGTGATACTAACCAAAATGTTATGTCTAGATGCCACACTTAAAAAAGTTCTATTAATATATTTGCTGAGACTTTGTGCTGGTTTTGGCTGGGGTAGAGTTTATTTTCTTCATAGAATTCAGCAATAACTAAGTCATCCCTACATTATCAACACTGTTTCCAGCACAAATCCAAAACACAGCCTGATTTGTGCTGGAAACAGTGTTGATAATGCAGGGATGATTTAGTTATTGCTGAATTCTATGAAGAAAACTAACTTTATCCCAGCAAAAACCAGCACAGACTTAAAATAAAATTCTTTTTAAACTCCAAATTGTTGGACTTGATGCCTAAGAAGATTTGTGTGTGCTGAAGTCTGCAGCAGCTGCTTAACATTTAATGGATGCAAATATCAAGAATTTAAGGGTCCCCTTACCACTCTTATTATAATTTACATGGCAGTTGAGGGAGATAAGCTGTCACCTGAAAACCCTTATAGAGCACCATTACAGCTTCCAAACTGAAGAGTATTCTGCAGGCGTGTGTATCTCTTCTAACTTGTATTTTGCAACCAATTACATCTCATGCCAAAAGAAAGGGAAGGCAGCTTCTCTCCAATATTGTGATTTCACTTAAGCGTGTTCCTCCCTTCTTGAATAAAGCCTAGTATTTAGAATAAATACATCAAAATTGTACCTTTATACACCTGCCAAAAGCCCAGAAAGACTTTCAATTCCTAAGAGAGACTGCTGCTTCTCATAGTAATGATGATCTTGGTGTGAATGCATCAGATAAGAGCACTATGTAAAAACACTGGCTTCCCTTCTTTCCTTCATCATTCAAAAGGAACGATGAAAAAAAAAAGTATTAATACATTTGGCTCAGATTCCTTCCACCTCATTTCAGGCTCCTAAATGCAAGTGGGTAATTTTTCCATGCTGCTTCCGTTGCCAGCAGGGAGGAATTTCCAGAGGCCAATTCGGATTTCACTTGTGCTGAGTTGCCCTCTGAAAGTGTCTCTCTCTATTGACCATAGGGATCATGCACCCCAACACCCAAACTTGTCCAAATTCAGGACCAATCTGTCTTAGTGAGCATAGTTTATTGAATTAAAGCTTTAGTATGCCTACTTTCAAACAAATAAGTATTTAGAATAACAAATTTATATACAGACAAGGAAACCCAAAAGTTTTTTTTTAAATATCCCCCTAAATCCTTTGTGAATCTTGTGTCATTTTGGTAATTAAGGCCTGACTTCTGAAGAGAGTGAAAACAATCAGAATCCCAGGATAGTCAACAGCAACTGGTGAAAAAAAGGACATATCCTCTTTCTAGCCCATATTCTGCACTCCTGTTTCAGTTCCTGCCCTGTATCCAATAACTAATTCTAAACATAGGGAGTGTTCCCAGAGCAATACCAGGGCTGGTATTACCTTTCCTAGCAGAAAGCTCTGACTGCAAGACCACAGTCCTTCTTGGGCTGTCTCTCAGTGGTCCATGGCCCACATTTTATCTCTGTCACTGGAACAGCTTCCATTGGGACAGGGAAAAAAATATGCCCATCTCATCCTTGCAGTATCTTATATTTTCTACAACAGTCTGAAGAATGTAAGAAGCTTACCAGTCTCTGCATCCCCTACTCCAATTTTAGAACAGCATTTTTCTCTCGGTGATTCTGAAAGTCTTCCCTGCCCTATCCCTGCCTCTTCCCAGTTCCTACACACACACACTTTTATTGTTCACATAGCATTGGAAAGAGTTATCTTCAAAGTTGATCTAAATTTTCCTTCTTGTTATTATACCTGTCTTTCGTTGTTTCAAACAACTTTTGGATGAGCATATTTTGGTTTTCTTTACGATTTAAAAAAATGTGTCTGTCTGAAAATACACAAGAAACAAGTATTATTCAGACTTACAGTGAGGTCCTGGGGCTTGGATTATATGTGACTTTCAGGTCATGTCTACTGTTGAATTCATTCCACATCCACAACATATAAGAGCAAGCCCACAGCCTACTGTGAATTGCAGAGGAAGCAGGGAGTTGGACGATTTGGGCTCACCCTACCCTTGAATGTAAGTCAAAGACTATTTCTAGCTGCAATTTAGACACATATACACAGTTTGCTGAAGTGACTATACTGACATCCACTCAGTGTAACTGTCCTGCCAGGCAAAACACCAATGCTAGTATGTCTCAACAAAGCAAAGCAAAGTAAAACAAAAGCAAAACAAAAAAAGCCCCAAACCACTATATAAACATCTAAAGCTCTTTCCAAGACCTAATTCAGTATAATAGCCCAGGATGTTCTCAGCTTCACCAGACAATTATCTTCTTGCTTGAAAGATGACCATGAACAAAATGCATTCAAGAATTTAAATACAGTGAGCAAAATTAAATTAGCATGACTGTGCAGAGTCAGTGCAGATGGACTAGATCTACAGGAATCTCAATGTTTAATTTTAAATAAATTGCATAATTGCAATTTATTTTCAAAATCTCAAATTAGTGCTGGCAGTAACATTTTAATATATGAATACAAATGGAGACACAGTTAAACATAGGGCCTAAATGGAATTAGGCAAATAAAAAATGAGAAACCACTGCACAGCAATCCAAAGCAAAAGAAGCAGAATGCAGATTTATATAATGCACCACAATATCTAAATGTATTTAAGCAAGACAAAATGCAGTCCAAGGACTAAATCAAATCCTTTCTCTTTGGGGACAAACATTAATGCACTTGTATTTGATTTGGTTGATTGTCAGAATTTTTTCCTATCTGGGAAACAACAAAAATCAGCAGACAGTTTTTTTAAATGTCATGAATTTTTCTGGCCCATATTTTGAATCATCATTACTGAAAAGTGCTAATGGCTGAAGACTACATTTTGTTAGCTTAGTAACAGGCTGGATGATGTCTGAGTTTTAATGACACCTAGAATTCATAATTGATAAAGAAATAAGATGTTACTTCTGTGCTTTCTTAAGACAAGGTTCTTACAAGTCTCACAAAAGGTGCTGAAATTGAACACTAGACTACAATCACTATTTTATTTTCTTCTCAAGGCCATTTTATGGTTTACAGAAAGGATCAGCTATTCCACTATTGTTCATGGAAATGTTTGTCCTATGAAAACCCCAGCACCCCAGTAGTCAGCAGAGCTGCCAATAAACAGAGATGAGGGACAACACCTCAGCCTAAGTGGCTCATGACAGAAGGTTTAGCATTATTATAGACATCATTTCCACTGTGTGGTTTTTGGTTGTTTTTTTTTTTCATTCTGTGAGTGAATGAAAAGCCAGGATTGCAATGCCTTCTTGTAATTAAATTTAAAATGTGCTTTAGGTGCTACAAATCCCTAATTCAGCCTTTACAAGACATAAAGACAACTTGACATTCAAAATGTAACCCTTATTTTTCTTTATACAAATTAATTCCTTGCTTCTTATTTTATATACTGATTGTAGGCTCTAAGAATGGTTTTTGGTTTGTCTTTACGGTAATGTGCAAAATGGGAATACTGGGACTGCAATTCTTAGATTCTATGATAATACAAATAATTAGCCATAAGAAAAACAGGAAACAAAAAAACTGATTCAGTTATTCCATTTTTCTTATGAGGGATGAACAGGAGATTTTCGTCTTTGTTCATTCGCTAAAGGAGCATAATTAGATGGAGATTCCAGACGCTGTATGGCCCTCTAACGGGAATAACACATACAAATGATCACAGAATTCGCTATTCCTCTCTACTTGGCATTGCAAAACGCTGGTATTTGATGGACAAATACATTTAAATAATATTAATTATTATCAATAATTAGATCAAATGGAATAATTTTTAATTTAGATAGAAAGAAGGTTTGGTGAAGAATGAAATCTGTAAAGAGAGGGATAATGTGCTTTTTTACATTTATTTTTAATGTTATTAGACTAAAATACAAAACAGATTTGGATAGAATCCAGCATCACTACTTTAACAGATTTTGTTCTCAGTTGCAGGAGAAGAGTTCTCACCCTTTCCATTCACAGTGGTAATTGCTATATAAAGTGGTCAGGCTGTTACCTAAACAAGAAGAATTTATCATGCGTACAAATTCCAGTACATATCCTTGATTCCCAGCAATATCAACCATACAAATGTGTATCGCCCTTGGCTAATCTGACAATACAACTATCTGATAAGCAAGGACAGAAGGAATGATGAAAGAAAAAAAAAAAAAAAAGAAAATGGGATGTATTTTCCAGATAATATACTTGCTTCCTACAGTAGAATTCTAAAGAATTCTTTGAAGAATATTGGCACAGCAAGACTGCAATAATGAAATATAAATTGTATAGAGAACAGTATAGAAGTTCCTTCCAATTTCCATTGTAATTCTACTGATTCCATTGCAAGCCTATTAAATAAGCATCCACCATTTCTGTATTCAAACACAAATTAAAATTTATATATATGTGCTCTCATGAGAGAGTTGTGTGTCACCCTTTTGCAAAAGACCCAAATGTACAGAAAATACAGCTAACAAAATACTAGAAGTCCTACTACAGGAATTAAAAAATCATCAGATCACTCTAATTGCAAGGTATATTTCTTGGAGTGTGCCCTCTCTACTACATATCCCTGCGTGTCTCTGCATTGCTTTAATTGCCAAAAGAAATTCTCTCATACACACACACGCTTGTCTCCTTGGGAGAAGCTGACAGTACAAATATGCAGTGGATGTTAATTATTCAATGCACTACCATAAGGCACTCAGGTATTATGATGATAAGCATAGTGTAAGAGCACATTTAAAAAAACCAGAACTGACACTGCAAGAGTCTGACAAACCTGGAATAAACCAAAAGCAGAAGCAGCAAGCAAAATTAATGTTTCTACTAGACAAGTGTTCTTTAACAGATTTTGAAAACCTAGTGTCCGTGCTTCTTTCCTGTCATTCATATTAGCACTAACCCTTATTGTTTTGCAGATTGATTCACTTTTTCTTGGTCTTTCAGAGTACATAACAATTATGTGCCTTTATGAGGTCATCTATGGCTCAACAAGACATACAGTGTCTGCCATGCCTCCATTAGCTGTCACTGAAAATACTTGGGTAATACTTTAATTTGTTCTTTAAAATTCTGCAACTGCAACTCTGTTCTAATCAACTGATGTTCTGTATTGTTGCATAAAGCTACCAGAATAAATTAAATCAGGTTCAGACAACATATTGCATGCTACCTCTAGCACAGTGCTTGTTGTATGTGAAAGCAACTATTCTTTTATCGAAACATTTTTGCTTTTACTTAATTCCAGGAAAATGAAAACATAAGAAACAAACAAGTTTGACTTCAAGGTTAATGCAACAGAAATCATTTAATTCTAATCCATTATCATTCTAACATGATTTTTTTTTCAGCATTGTAACAGTTTAGTTGTACTTAAAACATAATTGTTTAGGGAAAAAATAAGATTTTTAACATGCAGATTCTCGTAAACACTAACCGATTTTTTAGAAAAAAAAAAACCCAAACCCTCCTGTTTAGATACTGACAAAAGTGCATTGTAAAGGAATATGTAGTCTACATCTGCCATCTAGTGTAAGAAAAAAAATACTGCAGCTTTTCTACCTGAACCAAAATTTAAACAAACAAAAAAATTATTAGATTGTCTTTACCATTTAGACCTATTGCTGAAATGAAATCACAATTTATTTACATACACGTTAATAGAAAACGGATGACAGCATAGATGTACTATAAAAATACATTGTTTGGAAAAGACATTTTCAATTTGTTGTAAGTTTTAAAATGGGGGCTCAAACAGCACAAAGAAAATGAGCTTATATTTTTCGATCTTGGGGCAGCACTGAGAGACAGTATGTGAGTAACCATTATAAGCACTGTAAAGAAAGTATGAACTATTGGACTTTTTCTTCAATGTTTGCATACTTCTCTTACTATATAAACATAATCGCAGCTTTAAACCTCATTAATATATCCAGCTTCCAGAAATAGCGGGCAAAGATAACTCTAAGTAGTGTCACAGTCTGGTTAACTGGGCAGCCCCTACAGATATGTCCACATGCCAAGAAGTCGCCCAAGGAGAGGTTTCAAGCACTGATTTCCCTACCACATATACCATTTTTTAGCTTTCTCCCTGGACCCGTGCTGTATCAGTCCAACTACATATCTGTAGGTCTATAGGCTTTGAGGTCATGGCTCCTTCTCTGACTGTCCTATTTAGCAGCAGAGTCCATTTGTGTCAACTGACTGCAGTAGTGGGTAGTCTTCTTTTACCTGGTAAAGCCAGTAATAACATTGCCTGGGGAAGGAGATGGTGTCAAAGAGGTATTACTGCTGTAATATTGGAGCTTTCTTTAGAGCACAGGCAAAAATTTAGTTTGGACATGTTTGGGCGTGTTCCCTGTTGCATACCCATCAAGGGACCCAGATACTGAGCAGTGAAGAAGCTTCTCCAGTGGTCAGCTCTTCCTAATGACTTCTCACTGTCAGCTTTGGAGAAAACCAAGATGACTTTCTTGGGCTCCAAAGACCGTTTTTGAGAATCCCATCTGAAGAAAAGCATTAAAATAAAATCACGTCTACCTGGAATAAGACTGTGACAATCCCTCACAGAGGTATTACTTCAGAGCCTCTTCTCTGTAGCATTCAAAAATAAACATCTTGATCTTACCACACAACAGAAATTTGAAAGCTACCCTTTGACAGACTAACACCTGAAAAAGACTATCTTCTAGCTGAATTAAATTTACGCCACATTACAAATATTAGAATTATTTCTTTTTAAATCACAAAAAAACTTCTAATGTGTTTCTACCTATGAAGATAATATTTTGCATTTTGAAGCTATGTATCTATCTAGCTATAAATTTATAAGGTATTTCTTATCCACATATAGTTACAAAACTTTCATATCATTCTTTGTGTATGTGGATGTCTCCTAAATGAGCCCTTTAACTTGAAAAAGAGCAACTTTTACAGAATGTGTTTCATTTGAAAAATGTCAACTGTTTCAGGAATATATAGAGAATATATATATTTTTTATATAAACATCTTAAGTTTTATGGTTTGTTTTTTGTTGGTTTGTTTTTGTTTTTTTTTTTTTTTTTAAATATTGCTCAGAAGGGCTTTTAAAGTTTGGATATACAATGTATCAGTTAGGGGGACTACATCAAGCTAAATGTAATCTGTTCTTTCCCTCCTTTGCTCCTGGCTCCCACCCTCCACGTCCAACTATCATGCTGGTCTTTCTTCAGGAAGCAATAACATTTCCACTAAAATACCAGAACAAACAAAATTACTTTCATTATTTACTACAGTTTTCCTGGGAAGAAGAGACACCAAGGATTTTGCTTTTGTTAATACTATCAGCAACAAGACAGATCAATGTGACAGACTGTTTCCAGAGTTATCTGATGAGCACTTCATCCTCTGAGGTGCTTGTTTTCAACTCTTTTGGATCAGGGGGATGCTGCCACTCGTTCCTAGCTCAGACACCCATCCTTTTTCTCTTTCATGGAGACTGGGGAAGAGGAAAGCAGAGGGCGGTGTACACTGCACATCATACTTTCATACAAAATCGGGCCACGGCAGAAGCAGTCATCTAGACTCAAAAAGTAATCTCAGGGCTGGCAGCTTATTTCTGTCCCACTTGCTGCTGCTTCTCAGGTGATCAGTGAAAATCCCAACCCCTCTTACATCCTAGTGCACTCAATTCTGCTGAGAAAAAAAGATGTGAAGGAAAAAAAAAAGATCATACTAATGTAAAAAGGCCTATCTTTTGCTTGAAACCCAATATGAGCAGAGTGTCTGAATTAATTCTGCATGACAAAAGTCCTCCCCTAAATATGACAGGAAACTACATTACCCAAATAATGAGGATTCCGGCTGAGGTAAGTCAGGGAAATGCATGGACTAGTGTAATCAAATACAATGTCTCGTTTAACATCTGAACATACAGACAAGTCCAATAAGGTTCAGTGTTAATCAAAGCACATTAGAAGATTTTGAGAATATTCAAAAATTAATCACGTTTTGCAACAGAAATACCTGTCCTAAAAATTCAGTATAGTCTCTAGGGGATTTGCTGTATATTTCTGAGCAGCAGAGCAGGTGCAGCATGGTTTATAAAGATTTGCTACCATAAAAATGAAGAAGGCAGTGACCCATGTAACTGCATATATAAGGCTGCTACCTAAGCTTTGCATTAAGAGGAATTTCCTTCTCTCTCCCTGTCCCTCTCCCTCTGGGGAAAGGGATTTGAATTGCAGATAGCATCACTCATCATAATGAACACTGCTAACCACCTGAGTATTTCAGGTACTAGACATTAATTTCAACAGAAAACTACTCTAGCAGAAGATGTAATATCAAAGAAATACCCCCTCAGTTTTCCTTATTTAGAGTTTGTTTCTACCTGCTCTTTCCATTTCGGAAGAGCTCTTCCTTGAGCGCTGTGCTACACCAAGAGGCATTGGGAACTTCAGTACTCACGGAGAGGGTCGCTTTGAAAATCACAGTTGAATGTAGTCGAAATGCCCAGCCTCATGGTGCCGGGGGGTGCCTTGCTCTGTTCACAATTCAAGTGAAGCATGCATATGAGAGAAATTACATATGCCCAAACTTCTGCCTCCCTTCAGATACACAGAAACCGAAAAGGCATTTGCCTATTTAAAACAGGTTTTTCACTGCCAGTGTACTGAGAAGACTATGCATCTGGCTTTTTTCCCCTGAACAATTATTGCCCTCAAAACAGTTAAAATTATAAGAATATATAAGGTAACTTTTATTTTTATTTTCTACTATGAAGGACTGTTACAGCACATCTTGGTCTGAACACCACCTACCATTTGTTTTTCATAATTTTCAGTCTGCAGGGTGAGTGTACAAACACCCTTTCTAACATACAGTTGCAGTATCCCCCTAAGGCAGCCAACTAGCTGCAGTTACTTGCTCCCCAACTGCTAAGTTTCTTAATTGAAGGAGTTAAACACGAAAAGCAAGAACAAGTTGGTATATTTCTCCTTAAAAGGTGTGTGGTTTGCAGTTATTTCTACAACTGCCAAAGAGTTTGAAAGTATATAGTTATTTTTTAAAATATTAAGAATGTTATCTGGTATATATTTAAGAAAGATGCATGTCATAGAAACGTAACCCTCATTGTAACCATGGTAGGAGGTAAAGAGTTGCTTCTATTTTTTATCTTCCAAATATTGATCCAAGGCTTCACTTCTCTATTTCTGACACAGAACTCAAATTTGTATCTTATGTGCATGTATAAACCTTGCTATTTTTGTCCCAGAGATCTATTCTTTATCAAAACAGGGCTAAATTTGGCCCAGTACTTTGCTGAAAACCATGGCAAATAACTTTTAGAATAGCTGGTGAGCTTCCAGGCATTTTTGTCTTAGGGCCTCTTTCTTCAAAATTGAACATAAAACAAGCTAGCAATGAAAGACAGAAATAGATTATACATAAATGATACTTTAAAAAAATTAATCAAGCTTCTGAAGCCTCTGTCTCAGACTGACTTGTGGTTTTCATATGTCACTTAAATTAACCTATAACTAAGGAAACTAAGAAAAATAGATCAACCCACTGAGTGTTGTGGCCTTCAAAAAGACAGGACCATGTTATAAAAGGACTCTCTGCTAATATATAACCAGGTCTCAGGGTTACCACTAGAAAACGTAACAAAGACACAGATCCTTTGAAAATAAAAATGTCCATTGTTACAATCACAAAGAATGGACTAATTCCCTCCACTCTCTTTTCTCTAATCCTTGGTCAGTGAAACATTCTTGCTCCTAGTTACAAGGGTAATATAGCTGAACTATTCACCTTACGTTGCACTATGAGGCTATAAAAAAAGAAAGTAAAAAGCTGGATGCCTTACTCTGTTTTCCACATCTATTGACAAAGCAAGCCGCACAGGTACTTTCTCACTTAGAATCCCTATGTGTATTTTTGTCGTTCAGATTAAATGGATTATCCCAAGTAAAACATGCACACATACGGATCAGTTTCCTCCCTGCAAAATTATAAAGCTGCTCTGTGCTGCTCCTGTGTAGCAAAACAGTGATTGTATCAGTGAATCCTTCTCCTTTAGGATCCCCTCTTCCCCAGGGACCACATGGATGGCACACATCTACTGCAATTATTCCTATACTTCAAAACCATTCCCTTTTCCAGGGAGGATGGCACTATGGGGAGTACCCAGCTGATTATACACCCTTATTTTTGAACATGAAGACTTCCAATGAGAAAGTGAGTCTTCAAAGGACTGCTAGACTCATCATCTGTGATTTACTAGCTATGATACAAAAGGTCTGCATTGCTTTTAAATAAGAATTTTACCTAGAAAATTCACAGCATAGGAAAATCAAAATGGATTTTAAATACCATAGGACAGGTTCTCCTGAACTCCCCTGAAATTCATAGCACTCTCATACATAAAATATGGACTTCAGCTACCCACTGGGAACCAAGGCCATATAAAGGGTGATCCATCCTGAACTTATCAGCCAGCACAGGGGGCAGGACGAGCAAGAGACATTCAAACAGAGTTAAGGTAATTTGTCTGCACTTTTATTTTTAGGGACAGCACTGCAAAAGTTATTAGAATAAGTTTTGAAAAGTAATTAGTTCCTACAAATAGTGGTGTCTCCTCTGTATACAGTTCTGGTAAGTGTACAACTTAACGTCAGTAGCTCTGCACTAGTGTGTACACATCTTTCAATGGAAATGGAGACTAGATGTGATGGATTCCACAGCAGATCCATAAATCTGCCACAAAAATGATTCAACTTTGTAATGGCATATTAAAAAGAGATAAGTAGTCATACACAGCCCTTTACATGCATTAAAACCTTGAAGAATTCTATTTTACTTAAAGTGATCTTTTTCAGATGTTTCTACTTTAAAGATAAGAATTATGGCCTGATATGTTACTATTAGTACTAAAATGAACAGAAAGATGATGTCATTTGACAGGAAATACTATGTAAGTGCTTCTGTCTCAGAATTAGTACTTCTAAAAGCCTGCTCTCTGTTATTACTGTTTAAAAGTCAATGATGCAACACCTATGTGTTTTACTCCCCTACAAAGACTGTGGCCCGTGAGCATAGATGTAAAATGCTACACAAAAATTGTATTATTACTATCATTACCATCATCATCATTATTTTTATTATTATTAATTTACTGTGCAAATGCTTACACACAGAGCAAATCAACAAGGGAAAAAAAAAAAAACACATGCAGCCTACAGCAATGGCTAGATATCACAAACGAAATCATATTACTATTACATACAGTACTACAACAGTGTAGCCTTCCCCACAGACTGGAAACTGGTCCTAGTGTGCATTATGCTTTGCTGTACCAACACAAAGGACAGGGTTGGTCTCACCTAACCTGAGATGATAAAGCATGAGCTGTACACTGCAGGCTCTGTGTATAATCCAGGGAGAAAAACAGGCAATTCTACAGCACAATCCATCTGATTTATTTTGGACCTACAAATTAGAGTAAGAGGAACTACACCCTAGAAAGGGGCCTAGGGTGATTAGATCAGGCGTAGAAGTCTGCGTTTGGCAGATGAACCCCACCCACGCTGTCTGCTCTGGAGGGCCCATCATCTCAACAGACTAAGCAGGCAAAGGGCAAAAGCTGAAGCACTGGGAAACTATAGCAGTGCTCTTATGGTTCACTGCTCTATACACTGAACACACTGGCTTGGGGGGGATTTTGGGTCCACAGTGTCCTTCTTATCTTTAATTAAAGGATTCTGACTTCTGTGAGTGAATTTGTCCTGAATCCAAAAGTAAAGAAATACAAAAAACTAATAAACCAGTATTATCTCCAAAACTGACCTATGCTATAAAGCTGTCTTCATGCTTCACAGAAGAGCCTGTGCCTAGAATTTTGGTCCAAGCTGGCTCATTTCCTGGTACAGCTGTAAAAAAAAAGATTACAAATGTGGTCACAATTTGTACTGTCATTACCCCTCTACAACCAGCACATTAAGGTTGCAGTTTACCTGTTATTGTAAGACTCAGAACATTTTAGCTACTATTTTAGCAAAACTGCCTTAATCATGAAAGGGATGGATTGATAACAAATTTTAAAAGTCTGGGATTTGGGGATTCTGATGGTCATTTTGAACTCAGACTGAATCACAGCATGATAGGCAGGGTTAGAGTGGATGGAAGAATGGTATCTATTCCTGTGATTGCAAAATATAAGACTTGTATTCTATATTAAAGGGTTTTTTGAGGATGAAAAGTTATATTTGATGCTCATGTTGAGCTAATAGTTTTGTGGGTTAAATCTCCCTGAGGCATTCCTGGTTTTTAATAGGGATTCTCTGAAGGGAATAGAATAGCAGTGAGCATCTTGCATAGTTTGCTGACTGCTTCATAATTTTTTTCCTACTGCTTCTAGAAGTTTATTACTTTTCAGACAGTTTATTCCTTTCTAATAAGGCTATTTCAAAAGTAGTGGCTAACGTACTTAGGAGAAGTAGGTGCTATTGCTGTAGGACAGCTTTTTTATGATAATATTAAGCAGAACAACATTCATCTGAGAGCAACGCATTACACTGTTGCTTTCTATACAATCTCCAACAGTAAAATCATTATTAGTATTTTTAACTACACAGAAAATAGGTGTCTCTGCATACAGTATTTCACATTTAGTGCTCCTAGGTTCATGACTTTGAGTATGCAGAGGATAGCATTTTGGTCCAATACTGAGAAAAGAGATCATGTTAGAGTTCTTGCTGACATGGCATATACCATATAGCAATCAAATTATTTCCACAGGGCGCATAATTCTACTACTGCATTTCAATAGCGTTCTAAAGTACAGTGGCATAAAAGAGGTTAACTAAATATCAAGTCTCTGCAAAAGCAACTCATAAGCTAATATTCTGTTCAACAGGGAATTTTAACGGGTAGCTAACTTCAGGCACACACTCGTTAATTTTAGTGGGCCTATTTGAGCATATTTGAAGTAATGTACTTCCTTTGGTACCCTAGTGAACTGGGGCTAAATGAATAAAAGGCTATTATGCAACTGAATATACAAAGGTTATTATGCGTTCTTGTAGAATTGGTTTGGGTTTTGAAGAAGGCAAATATTCTTCTCTCCCTAAGATCTGTTAAGTGGACGTTGCATCCACAGAGTATAAGTGGACTATTACAGCTTTTCTAGAAAATGTGAAATTGGAGTTTTGCTCTAAGGGTGACAAAATCCTTCTGCTGAATTTTCATGAATAAAATTAAATTTTCAAGACACTATATTCTTAGGGTGGCATGTAAGGAGATTTTAGATTTAATGTACAGCACAGTCATATTTGTATGCATATCAGACAGATTTAACAGAAACAGCTACTCATTTGAATTAGGGCAGTTGTAATTAAGACACACGTCTACAGACATGCCACCAGGGCTTTCCTCAGACAAAAGCTCAGTACTATGCAAGTTCCTCAGACAATGCACCATGCACGCTGAAATAGTATACTCATACAGTCCAGTAGTTCACATATGAGCTCTGGTTTTTGTGATACTAATCATCCCACTGTTAACATGGATTATTTTGGTGCTGGTTTAGTATCAGAAAATCCTCACTGTAAGCATCAAAGAGTTAAGTTGGGTATTCTTGGCTTCAAAAACCTGTAATCTTATTGTTTGGACTCCTTACCCAGGTCCTACAAAAGCATGTCAAGCTGACCCATAGCAGTCAATTCTTATTGCCCTTATCTAAAAGGATTCCCTGCTGCAGAACAGTCCTGTGCTGCAATGGGAATGGCAGGAAACCGAAAACAGGCTCTTCTATAGCAACAGGAGCTTCATTTATAGTGCACACATACTGTAAAAGCAGTCCTGGGTTTCCTACCAGCATGCCTGAGCCTAATTACACCTGCTGTAGTCCTGAATCACCAGCCAAAGGCCTAGACTAGTACTTCAGTGCCTTGCTGAATTTAAAGAATAGCTGAGATGGAGCCTGCAGACAACTAATGTGCTCTAAGAACAATGGGACAGTCGTTTCATGGGGTGAACTAAAGGATTTCAAGGGAGCTGCCGCAGAGACTACACATTGTTGTGGAGCAAGAGGTACTGTTTTGTGTACTGCACTTCACTCTTAAGACTTACACTTGAAAAATAAGCCATGCAAACCCAAATAAAACACCAAGTCTCCTGGACTAATTTTTAATGTCAGGGTGTTTGGTTTTTTTCCAGCTGCTGCTTTTTTTTTCTCCTGTATTTAAATCTATCATTTTTCTACCTTGTAAAAAACAGACTGCCTTTCCAGTTTTCCTTCTTTCTCCAGTTTACTATGGTTTCTTCATCCCCTGTGTATTTGTTATGATTCCTAACACACTCACTAATCTCAGCCCCAGATGCTGCTGCATGGCACAAGTGACAACTGGGGGCAACATTCTGGTTTGCCCTCCATAGCCTGAAGCATCTGCTTCTTTTGCACTTCACCTTTCTCATAATGCAAGGGTAGAAAGACTGGCTCCTGGGAAAATTCTGTCTCGAGACATTCAAGTCACAAGACTTGCTACTGGCACAAGCAACATATCTTGCTTGTGAAGGCCAGCACCCTCTGTCAGGCCAGGATCCCCACCTGGTGTGGCTTTAGAGAGGGGAGGTTCCCTTTCTTCATGTAGTTCTTGCCATCTCTGGTGTCCTAACAGCTGCATTCAACATCTGGAATGTATTTTAAGGCTTTCAACCAAATAAAAATATTTATCTAATTGTCAGGAAAGCTGCAAAATCCTAGTGTACTGTCACTTTCTTACAACTGCCTCTTAACCATGTTGTAACACAGGTATTTGTGTTAATCGGGTAAACGATTCATTTTGTCCACAGCTTCACTTACACGCTCTGTTAAACTTTTCAGTTCTTCGTTCTGATAGAACTTCAGTTTTGCATAAAACACAACTGTAACTGTTGACTGAAATCTCTCTTCCACTGAATAAAATAACTGTTGAAAATGCAATGGAATAGAAATACAGACCATAGTGAAAGTCACTGATAAGCTACACACAATTCCTAGTTTTGTAAGATATTGTAGACAAACTGCCGGGTACTCCAGCCAGTGCAGGACATTTTACATCTCCGTGGCACAGAAAACGAAGTAGATAGTATATTAAATTTTCAAGGGGTTTGTTGGGACAGCAGACTAATAAAAATAAATCTGTATATTCTAGAGAAGAAATAATGGAGTAAGGGGGATCCTCATATAAGGATTTAAAAAAGTCAAGGGAAAAGAAAATCTCTGGTTAAATTACCCTAACCTGAAACAACTTCAAAATATAAACATGCCTTTATGAATAACAGAATGCTCCACCATGCTTGACCACACTTTAAAAGCTTATGCCAGGATTTCTCTTTGGATAAGAGGTAAATATCTCCCATTATTAAGTTACTTTGCCCAGAAACTCCAACAGAATCTATATTATAATCCCAGTGAGAAAGCAAGGTTTCATTTTGTCTCTGCATATGAAATACTGCTAAATAAAAACACTCAAAGCAAGGAGCTTGAACAGTGGTGCTCTCATCACCTGCATGGTTTAGCTCTTAGCCGCTGAGGTTGGGTTTAGACTGTGCCACGTAGCAGCTGCTGGGGCACTGCCTGGGCATAGTTCAGGGGACAGTACATGCCGTCTGCCATTCCCAATATGTAGTCTGAACTAGACTGCACCCAGTTTGGCTCCCTTCACACTCCATATCTCAGCAGGATTTGCAGAACTTCAAGCATCCCTGCTGGCCCTCATGCCACATCGCAGAGCTTGCAAAAGATATTCTCAGATTTATGGTATGAAAATACTAACCCAGTGGGCTGCCCTCATATCATTTCAAACAGTTTGAACTTGGAAAAAAAAAATAAACCACCAACAGAAAGCCCACAAAATTATAACTATGTCTTAGGGACAAAAAAAGCATGGCATGAAGCCTAGAAGAGATCCAGAGCCAAGCGAAATTTGGTTGCAGCCAAGATGTAACATTTAGCCTCGAGGCTAGAGAAAGGTCCCTTACTATGTTTTATTTAGCAGCAGAGATGCAGTCATTGTATACATCTAGTTTATCATCTTCTCCTCAATGTTAGTTGAGATTTAAGGAGAAATGTGTATTAAAAACTTGCATAGTCACAGCTTTCCAAATTCTAGCAAGCCTCTGTTTTAGGATTCCCAGGTTCAGGTGTCAAATCCAGACTACTGTGCTTGATAGCTGAATTTGTTCGGTGCTCTTTTTGGACTAACACAGACTTTTGGCTTCCAGGACATCTTGTCACTGAAGAACCCTACAATTTAATTTTTCTCTCTGGAGAAAAAAAAAAGTCTTTCTGCTTTTTTAAAATCTACTGTGCAATTATTTCATTGGGTAACACTTTGGATTTTCTTTTCACTAGAGAGACTTCATCTACAGAGCTGCTTCTCTCTGAAACTCTTACATACTTTGGTCCATACCTCCTAATATTTCTTATCTTCCCTGATTCTGTTGTGGGGGTTTTGTGTGGTTTTTTTAGTCCTGTGGTCTTTAACTGTGTGCATTAATCAAGGTGTCAGTGCATTGTGCATGGATGCACTATAGCACAACAATGTTCTTTCCCAGTAAGTCTAATAATTCCAACATGGCACTGCATTTTGATTGCTATTGAGCATTGAGTTGATGTTGTCAAAGAACTATCACAAGGTCTCCAAGATTTATGCTGGGAGGTAATAGATAAACTATGGCTTAATTTTGTACATATAGAAGGTATGTCAACAAACTATCATCTGCTTTCACTGTCCATTTTTTAATAACCTATAAAGCGCATACCCAGGAAACTAATTATTAACTTAAACATAATATCAAGGTACAAGAAGATTATACACTCTGAAATATATCTGAAAAATATTGATTTTCCTCATGCTACTAACTTCATTGAACAAATAATATTTATCTACAAGAATAAAATGTGCACTTTCATTAATGTTCATTAAATAGACTTCTCTCTCAAGTCTATGATCTTGTGTAATACTGATGCTGTAAAGCTGATTCTGACCACTCGCAAGTTACATAAATCAACAGCAGACTAACTTGATAGTTGATAGACAGTTGATGAGTGGTCAATACAATACACAAGCTTCTACTTACAAAATACAATAGTGGCTATGGGGAAGCACAATTCCCTATCATTAACAGTACAGCTGCAGCTGCATCTATTTATTTCTCCATATTACTCATAACAAAACAGTAGTGTTTTCTGTCCCCTTTGCACTCATGCAAATGACTTCACAAGCAACAAAGCAATGATGAAGCATTCTTTTTTTGATTCACTCTTGTATGCTCCCTGGGACTGTACAAGACAAGCCTTTCATCCTACATAACCTACTTTTAAATGGAAAAAAACCAATTGTTAAAAAACCAAATATTACATATTAAAAGAGATTGTGTGAAACAAATATTTTCATTTTAAACAGGTAGGAACAAAGAAAGAACTTTCCTGTAAAAATAAATTCATGTAACAACATTAGTTCAACAGCAAAAAATAACAATGGAATTCCATGTTTCAGTGGTTTCCCAGAGGACCAAAGAAGTCCCTATGGACCTATACAGTGCATTCCTGACAGACAACAGCAATATGACATGCATTTAAAGCAACTGAACAGAGAAAGCATCCAACTTCTTTTCAAAACAAATTCATAATGTATTTAATTATACATTAAATCTTTTCCTTATCAAACTCTATAATTTCCTATTCTCAAACTATAAATCAAGTGTAAAATAAAAGGAAACTTTTTTTTATGTCATAATTCAACTATCATTTTATTTCTTTTCTACTGAATTACATTTCATTGAGCAATAACTGTCTTTATCTGTACTTAATAACTCATTTTTCATATCTTACAAGTGCTTTCAGGGCTTTTGTATTGTGTTTCTGGGGGTTGATTTTATTCATTTCTAATATAACCTTTTTACAGAATCTCCAAAGAATAATTCAGGGAAGGAGTTGGCACAATAATGTGCCTCACGTTGAAAAGAGCTGATTTTTGGAGAGAGGGGCACTGTGAGATGTGAAAGTTATCATTATCCTTATAGGGTCAATTAAATTTAAAACTTCTGAAGTTAGTTATGCACTTTAAAAGGCATTCCAAAGAACAGAGGAAAGACTATTTGGAGCTTTCAGAAAAGGTATGAAAAATACCCACATCTTTCCTTATATTTGTTTCACATATTACCCTTGTGTAAATAGAAGTATTAATTTCTATTTAAGAGTAGGTAAATACTGAATAAGATCAGAAATTAGAGAAACAGCTTTCTATGATTTTCTAGGTGACTTCATTGGAACTCAAGATATGTAAAGGTGAAGCAGCTTATGACGTGTCCAAACCTCAGAGCTGCACCTGAGGGACCATCAGCTCTCAGACTCTCATGGAGAAGGCGGCAAAATGGCGCTTTATTGAAAGACGAGGCACTTATATACTAGTAGCAGAGCCAGCCCTTTGTGGGTGGTTTTCTACTTAGTTCCTACGTTTCCATCACAACACGTGATCTTCCACATCGCCACATCCCTATGGTACTACATAAAGGATCTAGGCAAAAAGAGTTGCGTTTAGTTCAGTCTTTCCTCACTCTTGCTTGTGTTATACAGATGGGCTTATTGTCAGTTGGGACCACTACTTGCCAGTGCATAGACTCATCATGCATTTCTTAATGTTTAGAAGAGTCTTAAAAAAAGACATCAAAGCATAGTGGAATTCAAGCACTGAGGTCAACCCAGATATGTCCAATAAACACTAGGTTTTGTTTTAGTTCACAGCCTAAGGAGAAACCCATTGCTTGTCCTCTTCTGAAGTCACTGCATACCTGCGTACACCATTCACAGTCCTGCAGGTGGAGCACAGCCTGGGCTCTCCCAGCTATGGACTACAGCGGGAGAGCTACAGGATCTCCACTTTCATTTCTGGATCAGAAGCTGTATCTCATTTGGTATACGCCATAGTTAGGTACTCACCATTTGAATTAGAATAGTTGCAAGTATTAAAATCCCATATTCTTACGGACCTTAAGGCATACTTTTTCTTACTGCTTAAAACACTATAAATCTAATTAAAGCAGATTCATGACAATTATTTCAAACTATGTGAAGCTTATAAGGTACATAAGAGGGTATTTTCAGTCCAATGATGCTTAAAAATATGACAACATAACACATGCCACTCTTTTCATTGCCACAACAAATTACAGGGCTTGGTTGGAAAACAAAGAATAAAATACTTCAGAGGAGTGGTCTTTTTGGTGGCTAGAGACCTGCCTAATCAGCGTGAAGCCCCCGTATCATGTTTGGCATTCCTGGAGCTTTTTGATCAGTGGAAAGTTAACAGTGAGTTTGTCACAATCTTGTGCTGTGTAGTTAAGTAATACTGAACCTTTAGCCTTATCAGACTAAATTAAAGGCCCTGCACCCATGTACATTTAAATGTGTCATAGAATAAAAGATACAATTTCTTCATAAGAGCAGAAAGATGTTTATTGCCACCGGCATTCACCTTCCTTTCCCTTCTAAGAACATGTATGCACAACCCTTTGGGATGGTAAATCATGTGCAGCCTGAGAGATGCAAGTTCAAATCTAAGACCAGGAAGAAATCAACTTTAGTTAGCTACTACTTGGTTGTGTATAAACAGACATCATATTCTTCTCATCTGCTGAATCAGGCACTAACTTTCACAGTTTTTCCCCAAGTGAAATGGTTAAATTATCTGACCCCCCAATATGAAAATTTAATATTTACATACTGGCAATAGGCTTTTCAAGGCATAGATTAATAGCAGAAAAAACCTGCCCAGACATAATTACTATATTAAAAGACAGCAGGTAGCAAGTTTTTGGAAGCATTTTTACTTAGAACTCAGCAGAGGGTAAAATTAATTTCTCAATTATCTTAAGCCAACCTGTTATTATAACACACTTCTGAGTCACAGGTACACTTATCGACAGCATCAATTTTTCACTAGATTTCTCCATTTTTTCAGTCTCAAAACTGTTAGCTAGACCTACTGGTGAGCATTAATCACAGTTAGCATTGTGCAATTTTTTTCAAAGTATACTTTTTTAAAGCCAAACCATATTACTTAGTAGTAGGAATGAGAAAATTTATCGAGTTTTTTGTTATTCACTTTTCTTACCTCCTTCTTGTTCTCCTCCCACTTCCCTCTCATCCTTACCCTTCTCTTCCTCCAGGAAAGAATCAGACACAAAATTCCACAATTTATTAATTAAATGGAACTGTGGTTTATCAGAAATTAATTAAAAATGTAATATTGGTGAAAACTTTCAAATAATGAAATACACCTACTAATGTATTTAGACATTTCTGAAGCCGATTAATTATTTCTTTCAGAACAAAATCCCACATCCCACAAGGCAAGATGACTGACAGTACTCAGTATGTTGCTGACTTACTCAGCACCTTACTCACAGTAGCAGACCAATTTAGTATTCTTTACAAGTTCATGAGAGTACTCAAAGGAGTGAGCACTTGGCAAATTTACGTGTTGAGCCTTCCAGTAATCATCTTGCAATATCTAAAAAAGTAAAACATCTGAACATCTGGATTTGTCACTTTCTGTTTTAGGCAAGCAGGGTGATGGAGCTAAATAGTGGTTTAAGTAATCTGGTTCTCACAATCTTTATCTACGGAGAACTCTCATTTGGTTCATTGGCAGCTATGTGACTGGTAAAAACCACAAAATAAAATAAAAAAAAAAAAAAAAAAAAAAGAAAAAGGAGGAAATAAACAAATCAAATTACTTTCAGAGACACTCACAGGCTACAACATTGTGATTTTGCCTAGGATTAAGATTTGCCAATGTTAGCTGTGGTAAAAACTCACCTTGCCTTGCATAACTATAACATTAAAGACTTTGCAATTTCCTGGTTATTAATAATGAAACTACCATTAACATCTTAAACAGAAAGACAGCAGAAGAGGAACAAATGCACCTCTGGAAGGAATTAACTGATTCTGAAGATGATTAAAGAAGTGGGTGGAAGCTTTTTATTAAAAACACTGAGACTGAACTTTCAATTAATGAAGTATAGCTTATGGGTTTTGGCTTGATTAATAAAGGCTGTAACTGAACAAAAATGGTGGAAGTAATGAAGACAAAGTAGAGCTTGAGAACAGATTGCCAGTAGTAGAAAAGGTACAAACACTGTATATTCATTTTGAAATTTAGGGAAGCAGAATATCAATAAAAGCCATGAAAGCAATTAGTACCTCCCATATTTTTCTTTTCCCTGATAACATGTGAAGGCCATCATCTTAGTGGCATGTACTGAAGAGAGGCAAAAGTAATTAAGATACGAAACCAGTCGTATTACTGAACAGGGTGAACTCCCCACTTCACCGTAATTTCATAGCTACAGCTGAACAGCTTTGGGTGCTGCAGGCCTGGGGCAGGGTCCTGTATGATCTATGGCTTACATGCCTTATAACTATGGACACACTTTATCATGTCCATTGAGGGGTGGCACAGGTATGTGTCCAGGTAGACTGGCACAGGCTTGCCCAGGCCATTGCCGGAAATTTGCTGCTCTCGGCCAGTGCTTGCTATGTGCATGCCTAGAGCAGGCACTGGAAGACTCATAAGTGCAGTGAGGACTGCAAATGATTCAGCTTAGAGAGGAAACCCTTCTGTCAGTTTTTCCACTTTTCTTAGAGCAAAAATGTTATTATTTCTTCTGCTTACCTTTAGCATCTCTAATACAAAATTTCTGCCATCCTTTAATAAAACACTTTGAGATCTACTAATGCAAGCAACTATAAAAAAGCATAATGATATTATGCAGGTTGTTTACCTGCATGAAGTTCAGAGGCATCAATGAGGAGATAAAAGGCAAACAGCAGTGAAAACAGTGTACCATGATGGTAGCCAGTGAGTCTTTCTTACTGCATGCCTTAAATTTCAACAGTCATGGAAATAATAACGGGAGATCCAGAAGTCTTTTTGTTGAACAGAGATAATAATATTTAAAATTTTTTTAGCTTGTGAAATTTTAGGTCTGAATACAGTATTTTTTTTCAGATTATTGATGTGTGAATCTTCACAGTTAATCATTGTATGGTTACTTATACAAAGAAAAAAACCTGTTACTTCTGTTTCTGTAGAGTTCTTCCATACATAAACATGTGGATGCACACACACACCATGGAGACAATCTTGTTACAGTACCAAACTCCATAAAAAATGAAACAAAAAAAAAAACCCAACAGGAGTTATAAAATAGCTATTAATTTTCATTCTTCAGGGTGTATATTAATGAGGTTAGAGGAAAAAACTTTTTCCCTTAGGTACACTGTATCTTCTGACTGAAAGATTTCCTGCATCAAGTATGTGAGATGGGCCAGATTTAACGGCAGAATAATGACTATGCCACAGGTACAATTAAATATGACACTTCCTGTGATCCCAATCCCACACATGAGTAATGAAGAGCTAAATTTTGGTTGTTGTGGAGAAGTAATTTGTCACCTTTTTTATTTTTGCACATACCAAAGGGCAATTATGTACAGTAGAGAAGTAGTCTTGTTAAATAACCTCATTTGGAATACCAAATTTGTGTCCTGTGACATGGGGTTTGATACAAAACCCAAATATCACTTCTTGGTCAGCGTATGACAGAAAGTGGGAATAAGATGTTATGAGCAAGTGAGAATAAATTTTTATGGATTCTACTTCACTGTTGCTCTTTATTGAAAGAAATGGCCACCTTAGCTCAATTTTATTTCTTGTTTGTATTTGTAATACTCAAACATTCAAAGAGCTCAACAGTGGCACGCCACACTGGCAGTATTTTAAAGGGCAAGATTACATCTTCGTACTAGTTATGATTATCACTGAGAAGAAACTTAATTCTCAGGACACCTTTTTCTTTCCCTTTTTTGTTCCAGAAAGATTGGAGAGCAAGTATCTGGTTTAGACTAATAAGAAGAAACATTACTTCCCTGCACAGTTAATCCCATAATAACTTTTAGGGTTCTCAAGATTAAATAAAGGAATTAAGGTAATAAACTGTGTAAATGGGCATTAGAGAAAGAAACATTTTAAAAATCAAAAAAGAGACGGAAATTAAATGAAATTAAGAATTGCTGTCAAATATAATAAAAGACAGGTGTTTATCAATTAAAAAGGATGATTGTTGTAACTGGGGCAGCTGAGAATGGTAAGAGAACAGCTGTTCCTCAATGTTACTTCTATATTAACAAAGAATGCTTGTTTTTCATTTGCTTTCCTGAAAATATTGCATTACTGCTAACTCATAAAAGAAATTGGAAGCTAGTGGTAATACTTTAATTAGCAGCTTGATAATACTATAAAATTGTGCAATAAAAATAATTCCTGAACATTTGTGCACTGGTCTTAAACATCAGTGGGGTGGCTATTGCATAGTTATTCATTAGACTGACTGAACGTTAAACAATGCTTCCCAACTACAATTTCTAAAGAAACTGTCATATTGTGGAGGAAACAAAAAGTCTCCCAGAGGATCGTCTGTTGGCTTAATGAATGTGCTTTCCTCCCTCATTCTTTCTGGTCCAAGCAAGCCCTAATGATACAATACCTCATTTAGCATTAGTCTCTTTTCCAGAAGATATTTTAATGACCAGGTACTTTACATTGTTTATTTTCCAACTGGTGAAACATTTAGAAGTATTATATTACTACTCCAGCATTTCATAGCACTAAACTCATAAGGATGATTCACATTTTATCAGGGTAGTTTAAGAGAAGTTGTCTAATGACAAATGCTGACATTACATACATCCAAACATATAACAGATAAAAGGTAGATTTTTTGGCCTCAGCTTCTTATTATTGCCAGTGCTAATTTGTACCCTCAGCTTGATTGAAAAGGCATTTTTATACTCTTGATTGACTACCCTACCACCAAAGAACTTGACAACAAGCTGAAGTCCTCTTCTGTAGAAAGGAAGACTGGTTTATGTCTACATCCAGAAGATATATTCTAGGAAAAGTAGGTACAGATCACACAGATTATGTCAAAAACCTCTTTAAAAACTAAGTGAAACGTAATGATGAAAAATACACACAAAATAAAATAATTACCTCAAACTTATCTGTACCTTGTGATATTTTATGGGGTTTGTGGTTTTTTTTTACTTTTCTTAATCTAAGTCTCCTCTGTTTTGGTGTCTCTGCCCAGCCTGCTTTTAAAAAGTGTGAGAACTATACCGGCAGAATTGAACAGCCTGAGAAAAGGCCTATGCTGTTCTGTGATAACATGCTCTAACACCCAAACATTAGGTGAGAAAGTACAGACAGTAGCTGTTGATTGTATTGGTTGCTCCAAAGAAGAGGCTGCAGGTGGGACCACACCAACCATTTACTGATTCTCCTCTGAGTTGCAGTTGCCAAAAGTCCTCACCTAACCAGGATGGAGCTCGCTACCCAACCCCTGGCAACCATTCCCCCCGACGCACAGATACACAGTCACTTTGTGTTCATGTCTTCACCGCTGTTACGCAGTGTTCGCATTATAAACTTTTTTCCTTGTACCGATGCTAATCTTTATACTCGGCCTGTGAAGAAGTAGGCATGGCATGCTTCCCTCTGAACTCACTTGACATGCCCTAACACTTATCACAGCAACTTGGCCAGTTTTATGTTGTTTTTTTCATTCTTGAGTCAGGATACATTTTGAAGTTACCTTTAGTTATTTACATCATTGTTTCACACCATTCTTGGTGTATGATTGTTCACAAATTTAAAAGAATTATCAGAAAACTATATCTCAGTGTATTTGTTTATTTTTATGCAATTGGAGTTTATCATACATTAACTCATCTGAGGAAAAAAACACTGATCATTTTATAAAATATACTAAACAAAAATGTTCAGAAGTAAAATATCCATATTTAGTCTTAGCTTGTTGAAGTGTATTTGAGCGGAACTGAGTTTTCTACATTCAGTGTCATTAGTTAGATCTAATAAAGATCTAATAAAGTTAGATCTAATACCTGTCTAAAAATCAGAGATTGCAATGCATATCTCTTAGATGCCTCAGGGGTGATTTAAGCTTATATACTACATGAAGAAAACATTGGGACAAAGGAAAACATTATTGTGTCAATGTTGAACTGGTTTATTTCTTAATTTCCTGAAATTAAATTGAAAGTTTAATTCTAAAAAAAATTGTACTGATATTCAGTCAACAAATGGTACCAAACCATCAGCTTCTGATGTCACTTTTTGGATGGGAGATAAAAGAAAATAATAAGATAATGGAAAACAAGGGAAATGCCAAAAACAGGTGAGAATAATCTAAGACAGCAGATAAATTTGTCTAATGATTGAGGCAAAACTTTAAGGTGATATGGCTTTTTCAGTCTGCTTGGATGAATGGTCAAACAAAATAGTTAATAAAATTAACACTTCTTTTGCTTTCAGTAACTGATTTCACTAATAATTGTTAAGAAATAACCATTTAAAGTGAAACAGCTTTACATCATAATTAGCACTGTAAGTTGGAGTATAATTTAAACATTTAGAAGTGCACAAATTGCTTCAGTAGTATAAAAAGGTTTTTAATATGAAAAGTAACTTGGCACTGAGTTTAGATGATTGTATTGTCTAAGACTTCAATATTAATAGTGCAATTTAAAAAAAGACATTAATATATTTCAGTGGTTCTAAACAAAGTATAAATGACAAAACCAGTATATTTACATAACCATGTCCAATGTGTTTGACATTCTGTTCATATAATTAATAACACATTGAACTTGAAAGGCCTTTCACACAGTGACTCCAGTGTACTTTGCAGTTATTAATAAAAACAGATTTCATGACACCATATGAACTAGCAAATACCCTGAGATGAAGCTGTTCTCACTGAAGAGTGATCTTGCTCTTTTTGTACCACTGACCTAAATGAAATGAAAATTTTACACTTGCTATTATCCATACCTGAGGAAATATAATTTATTCCTATTCAAACAGAGTGTCTATCACAGAATAAGATATTAATGTCGAGCCCTCCCTAAACTATTTTTAAGACACTTTACAATCTGAATACAATGAGAACAAGGCTTTTTAGCAACTGTATTTCAGCATGGTGAGTTAAATGTTTTAATGGTTTCATACTGTTACTTTCTCACAGTGTACACAATAAAAGTGAGTCTATGCCAGAACAGTATTTATTTTGATTCACCAAGAGCCATTCACTTAACAGCAGGAGAGTTGCCTATATGAGGTATTTGGAACTAAACTTACCTCTAGGGTTATGCTTTGTATGGGGAATATCTTAATTAAGTTCCATTGCAATATTGAAACTTGAGAATGAGGTCGTAGCCTGCTGTAGCACGAAAGCCTTTAATTTGCACACTTGTGTTCTATTGAATAATCAAGGAAAGTTTAATTGAGCACTCTAGAGCCCTGGGTGTTCAGAGTTTCTATGTACTTATATTGTGTTCTCTGTGCTGTGGTTTAACTTCACATAGTTATTTAGGAGCTCATTTAAGGCAATTAAAAACTACAGCTGGGGTTTTGTTGGACCGGCTGTGCTCAGCCTGGTTGGGTAATTAGACTCAAATGGATACCTTGCACCCACTTCAGCCTCAGACTAGCAAGGCTTTGTGTGTGAAACAGAAAAGCATTTCTTTTGGTTAGTGTTTTTATTCTTACAAAGAACAAACAAATACAATCTTCACTTTATGCTAGAGTGATAAAAATTATTTCTTTGCTGCTGATAAAAATTCACACTATGGTGACATTTTACAAAGAACCCAAAGTAGCATGTATTCAAAATATTTTGGCACCTCTTGGGATTTCTTAATATTGGCCTAAATGCCATTTTAGATTCTTTAAGAAGCTTACTAGCCTCAGACCTCAATAACTTGAAATGTTATTTGGGGCTCACAAAACCACAAAAGTGCCATTTATCTGTCAGTACTTCCCTAGGTCTAAAATGTAGGTCCTCAGGAGCCTGTCTTAGCTCCCGGGCATCCTCCAGGCTCTTTCATTACTTATGTAAACAGCTTCTGCAAAGCAGGTAGGCTGGCAGCTGAGCCTCTGCTTCCAGACATGGCCACAAATCCCCAGGCAACATCCTGTTCATGGCCATCAAGATTATTTCACAACTATGTCCTACAGGGATTTACAAACTATATACTGTCCTACCTGCTCTTCCTCAAGCAGCTAGGAGGCACAGAGAGGCTCTCTAGGGACATCTGTGCTACTAGGTAGGCAAGGGCCAGGGAGCCAGCTCAAGAACTGAGCACTTGAGCATTGAAACTGCCCCTTCCTTTACTCCCTGGCCATGTTTTATACCATCCCAACTCCCTTAAGGATAAATCTGCAACCTATGGGCCTAGCCCTCATCAGCCTGGAGGCAATCAGTGCCACCCATCTTGTGAGGCAAGGGATCAATTTTTGACTCAACGATGACAGGCCATAACCACTGAGAGTTTTACCTGTTGCACTGAGCTTCCTCCTAAATGCAGCCAGGGAAGGCAGCTGGGTCCATGCTGTCCTGTGATAGATAACATTCAGAGGTTTAACTCCCAGCTCTCTCTGAGGAGATGTAGAACATCCTCAGCCCACGAATACAGGTTAGTTTAAGGCAGAAAGCCCTTCCAACTCCTTCCTGAAATTGCTTGGAGGGGCGGGGGGGGTGGGGAATCGTCCCATAAGAAAAACAAAAAGGAAACACAAAACTGATTTTACAATCTTGTAGTCTGTCCTTGAGTTGACAAGCTTCAGCTGGAACACAGGAGACACCAGGTTTAAATCATGTCCCCCAGATACTATATATTTTGTAGGAAGTAGAAGTTCATCCAAGGAGATGCACTAAGAACAAGCTGCCTTAAAACACACATAGCTTGGCAAATAGGGAGCGGTTTTAGAAGGCTGGAGCTAGGATTCAAGAACCTACTCCAAATCAGTCAAAATAAAGGCTGAAAAACAATGTTATGATCTTCAAAACTATCTTAAATCCTGTTGTGCTGCTTCATTGAGGAAGAGCCTGAGGGACCCATCCTCCTCTTTAATATTTTCTGTTGATTAACTTACACGTCCTGCTTTTTAATATAATGACGTCTGCTAAACTCATCCTCGGAATCTGACTTTCCCCAGGCATACTCACAGACACATGTATCTCAAAGGACGTCAAATTGCAGATCTTCTTGCAGCAGTTCAATGCACTGCCATCCCTAACTATGCTGAGTACTGGAAGTAGTATTTTTGTCCCCCATTTGGTTTCACAGAGTATGCTTCACAGGTTTGGTTAGCCTACACTAACTGATGCAGCAGTGCCGCTATACACTCCTTGATCTGAGCTCCTTTGTATCTTTCCATAGCATTGTTATAAGGTATGTCAACATTTCTAAAAATAAAGCATCACAATGTCTATATCAAATTTGGGCTTCTGTCTTTAGTTTTCAGAAGAGCATGTATTTAGATTTAATAAAGGATGTAGATGCCTATGTATAGCTAAGCAAAGAGCCAAATATTCAAAGAGATGATGAGGAGAAATATAGTAAGAGCAACAGAATGAAAAAAAATTACACCTAATTGCAGATTTTATGTGTTCTGGAGAGAAATAAATATTGGAGGACTAGAAGAAAGAACTTGCAATAGTAGAACAGAGAGATAGAACCTGCTTGAAGAATACAGGAGAGGATATAAGAGATTTCTGATAAGATTTTCTTTTTCCTGTGAAGTACTGTAGTTATGACTTGCATCAGAAAGAGAATTGGATATTAAAGCTTATTTGCTTTGTTGAGGAGGCTTACACTTTCTGCTCCATTTAGTTATTCTTTATGATGCCAAACTCTGAAAGAGAAGAGCTCAGACTGGTAATCCTATTATGCAAGATAATATACAAGTAGTAAATGTCTCCAATAAGGAAACTATAAAGAAAAAAAAATATTTTTTTTACATCTTCTTCATCAATTGCAAAGGAATATAAAAATTTTGTTTTCTTTCAAAGACACAGAATTAGTCCAAGTTCATACTAGTATAACTACAAATGTCATTTTGCTTAATGCTTCCACTTTATACTTTTTCTACCTTTACTTTAAATGGTGCATGTAAATTGCACCGGGTTTGCATTGGTTTTTTCCTCACAGGAAATCTAAGAAAATTCTGATTATAGCTTTCACTTGCATGTTAACAAGTCAAAATGAAAAGAATTCTGAAGGGGTATTAGAAAGTATGTGTATGTATCTGCATGTACATTCATCATGACCTACTTAGTTATGATAATAGGGCAGAAGGTTGCAATAAAACTGAGGCAGCCCTAAAATCCTCCCAAACTGTTGTCAGTAACAAAGTCATAAATCACTCAGTTTCTTTATTAATTTCATACTTCAACAGCACCAGATGTGTAAGTATTTACTGGACACAGTTATGGAATTGTAACTAGAAGTACACAACCTCTTGGATTTAGAGATGACCAAAGAGAAGCCAATAAGAAACAAAATATTTCTATGGGAAGTTTTCACAAAAGGAAATTTGACCTTCAGGCCAGCAGATTTGTCATTCAGCAGTATAACAGTAACAATGTGCATTTTTTAATTGGCTTGTGATTCCTTTCCAATTTCCTGAAATTATATTGCTTGAGACAGTTAAGAATAAAATCAAGTTTGCAATATTAGCTGATAAATGACCGTTATTATTAATATATAACATTAGGATTAAAATCTTAATTAAATAGACACAATTAAAAGACAGTTCGTGTCTGCCTCAATGTTCCACCAATGAAAAAGGAATTTATCAAATATGTTCAATGAAGGAGAACTTATTTTAAGAAAAGAAGATTAGTTCAAAACTTGATTGATACCCTGTGCAGTTTTAATTTTAAGGTCTTGAAAGTGGATAGTGCAAAACCTTAGTAGTTTCAAAGTCCCTTTAACTTACCAGTTAGTTTAATTCTCATTCACGCATTTCCTCTATGTGGTTTAACATCTTCATATTTTATTCCTGCTCACTTTGGACCTGTACTCAGAAATGAACTGCCCATAAAATAAACTTGGACTTCTTTTCATAGTTAAGAAAAACAAGCACTCTGTGTATTCACACTCCTACACTGGTTCAGAATTCATTGATATGTATTATTTAGTACATGATGAGGCAACTGGATTGATATGATAAAAGTTAAAGAGAAAGAAGGTGTAAACCTTTCAGCTTTATAAAATAAAGTACTTGAGAATATTAGTTCACATTAAAAAAACTCACCAGTTCAGGAGAGCAGTCAAAAATTCTTAAATGCATATGACGAGTGCTATGTATGAACCGAAGAAACAATGCAAAATAGGATGCCAGCATAACAACAGCCTTCTGGTTCGCTGCTCTTCATGCTGTACTACAGTGAAGTTAGTCCCCACTCCTACCTCAGCACTATCGCATTCATTGGTCTGAGTTCACATCCTATCCTTCCTTGTCAGTACTGCTAACTTCAGCTGGAAAATGCATAATTGTGACAGTGAATTCAAAAGATTTAGTCTTTCACATAGGAGTTCAGCACCAGCATAATTTTATGGTTTTTGAAGGAGTTGCGGGATGAAATCTTATGACCTGCTCTGTGCAAGGGGTCAGGCGAGCTGACCTTAAAATCTGTCATTCCTAGGATTCTTCTTGTCAGGATATATTTGAGACATCATGTATGGGGTAGAGGTCAAATTTTTTTTGATCACAGCTTTTCATTCCTTGAGTAAGAAGAATACTTTCAACTGTCATGAGTCAAGTCCTGTACAAGTACAAGGTATTTCCAGACATGTTCACCAGAAAACCAAAAGAGGAAGGAGTCTTGAAGCGTATCTTGACGACCTGTTGCTTTACAGACTCGAGGGAGCAGAGGGCCAGGGAACAGCCACATCACAATGTCATTGGTATATCCAGACACATCCACTGTGGTGGGAGATAACCTGTCCGCACAGTGTAAGGCAGTGCTGCCCCAGCTCTGAGCAGATCTGCAGTTATTCTCCCCAGTTTCCAGACAGGAGGTGGGTCAGCTGCCGCCCAGAAGCCTAAAGTAGCAATAACTTTATATACTCTGTCTCTTTGGGTCTGATGTCAGCTTTGCTGGTGTCAGGGTTTTGGTCATCTCAGAATAATCCTGCACTCTCCCTAAAGTCACATCTGCCTTATACCTGCCCCCTGTGGTGACCCAAGTCGAGACAGACACAAAAACACTATATCTACATGGCTGGGTTCAGACAAAATGGCCAAAATGGCATTTATTACTTTTATATATTGCTTGTATATCTTAGATAGTACATGTGTCAGATGCTGATAGGCTTTCTGTCTTCTTGCTTGCTATATGCTACTGCTGTATGTGCCCTTATACTGCGGTTCTAAGTTCTGGGTTTTCACATCCTGTTTACATGCTTGACATTTTTGTGGCTGTCTTAAAGGTACACAACCAAGTCTTTAAAGTCAACTAACTCATCTGCAGACCCCAACAGCCCCCTATATCCTACATCACGCTTCACTCTGCAGAATAACAAGGATGTCCTAAAAGCCTGTATTGTCATCACCTATTTTTAACTACTTTTTTGGCTAACAAGAGAATATTTTAATGAGCATTAGTTAATAAGGAGACTAATCCTAATATATCTTCCCTCATGAACTCCACATGTAAGAAATCTCACAATTAGAAACCTACTGAATTAGATCAGTACTTATAGGAAGTTATAATGTTTTAACTGGAAGAAGGCTATATAACCAGGAGTCACATGTAAGAAAGGAATAAAGCTCTAGTTGAATATGTAGAACTTCTAGTTGTGAAACCTGGATAACTGAAAATGTGATTGAGGAAAAACCCGTGAATACAGGGAGCAATCCATACTTCTGCAGAGGTAGTACAATCTCACAGTAGCAGACTTCTGCTAAAATAGGAGAATTCTGAAAGTCATGAGGGAAAAATAATAGGCCCAAATATGTCAAAATTATGAAGGAAAGAGATGCAAGTATCTTAGTGTCTGAAATTCACTAGTTGAATAACAGCTAAAATTCATAAAATTAAAAAAGAAACTTCTAAATAAATGTACTATAGCTAAGGGCTGTGTGAGAGTAGAAGACTATACTGCAGTCTGCACATTTTGAAATATACAGGAAGAAAAATTTACATTTTAAAAACATTCCCCAATCATTACTATAATTCCTGTTCTGTGCTTTTTTATAACATTAATGATTACTCAGAAAGTCATAACCCAAGAGAGAGAGAGAATTTAATAAGCACATTTTTCAGTTAGTATTGTCTGCTGGAAATGAACAAGAACAAGACCAGTCTTGGGGGAATGGCAAAATACAGGGCTCCCTGTGTTTTCTTCTGATGAGCAGTCATCAAAATTTAGATCTTTAATAGCACATGTGACTGTGGGTGAATGTACCATATTTGACAAAATTAGAGAATATAGTAAGGTGGCAACATCTGAAACAGTTGTTAAGACAAAAAAAGTTGGTGACTACAAGCTTAAAACTTTTGGTACAAACATGGAAGTTCTAAAAGAAGTCTAGGAAGTATGATTAGAGTGATACTGAAGCATTTAAATCCCTTTATTCTAATAATTTCCTAGGGTGCTTCTTTCTGCCTCCTCTAAACAACCCAGTATTTTATCTACAGCTTCCTGACATTTCCACACTAACTTTAGAGGACTGAGAAGGAGTAGCTCATCTGGATACATCAGCTCTTCTTAGGCAGCTTATAACAGCTGGACCACAGAAATGACTACCCAGAAACACCAAACAATCAAGGTTTAAATGGCTTTGCTTTTTTTCCCAAAACACAAACAAGTTCCTGGGGTGATGACTGACTTCCCTATCCCAACCTGTAGATTCCTACACTGTTCAAATTATCTTGTAACATCTGGGATTATTAGCCTATGTCAAATGCCTGTCTGATCAAATGTTGCCGGGGGATAAGGTAGGAAATTAGAACAGGGTGCTGGAGGTATGGAAGAACAGAAGAGGATCATTTCAGGGCCAGCAGCCCTGCAGCCTGCAGCCACGCAGTGTGGTACCTCTGTGATGTGTGCAAGCTGACGGCTTTCTAAGGGGCATAGTATGAAAGACTCACTTGACTTGTTCTATTGATCCATATGTGACTTTTTGCCTGTTAAAGCAATTCTCAAAATGAGTAAAACATTAATGATCTCTTTTTTGCCTAGCAAGCTGCTCTCTACAGTCTGGTCCTAAATTAAGTTAATCCTCTATATCTTTCTGTGCTTCCTACCTTCTCTGTGCACTTCCAGTTGTGTTCTGCTCAGCAGGGGACTCATATTAGACTGGGCTTACAGATGCATTTCAACTAGAAATACCTCTGAGAAATCTAATAACAATCCCAGATCATCCCTGTAACAAAACTCAGAGCAGCTTTTTAATTAAAAATATTATAGCCAGGATCATCTGATTTCTACCTCTTCTACATAATTTTAAGGTACTTGCTAGGGTTTTATTACAAGCAAAAAGCATATGCAGTGCATACATAGCTCTTTTACATGTAGGTGTCAGGGTTTCAGCAGTGGGGGGCTGCAGGGGTGGCCTCTGTGAGAAAAGGCCAGGGAGTAGCCCATGCCAGACACAGCTAGCTCCAAAACGCTTCCATTACGAAATGCAGCTGAGCCCACCAGCCAGGCTTGGGGTGCCTCTGTGATAACATGTTTAAGAAAGGGCAAAAATGCTGCAAAGGCAGAGCAGAAGGCAAAAAAAAAAAAAAAAAAAAACAACAAAAAAAAAAAAAAAAAAAAAAACAAAAACAAGAAAAAAAAAAAAAGAGTGAAAAATAGCAGAGGGAACACCAAGGTCAGGGAAGAAGAAGCAGAGAAGAAGGAGGAGGAGGAGGTGCTCCAAGCACTGGAGCAGAGACCCCCCTGCAGCCTATGGAGGACCCACACTGGAGCAGGTACTTGCTCCTCTGCAGCCTGTTGAGGACCCCATGCTGGAGCAGATGGATATTCCCAAAGGAAGCTGCAGCCCATGAGGAGAGCCTGTACAGCAACAGAGTAAAAGTGTGATGAGGAAGGAGCAGTACCACAACCCCCATTTACCACTTCCCCTGCTCTGCTGTGCAGGAGGTGGAGAAGTTGGGAATGAAGTTGAGCTTGGGAAGAAGGGGGAGGAAAATTATTGTTTTAATGTTTGCCTTTGTTTCTCACTACCCAAATCTATTCTAATTGACAATAAATTAAACTATTTTTTCCCAGGTCAAGTTTGTTTTGCCCAGTAATTGGCATATGATCTGCCTGCCTTTATCTTGAGCCATGAGTTTTCTTGTCCTGTTTTTTCTCCTTGCCCCACTGAAGAGAGTGAGCGAGCAGCTGGTTGGGAGTGTGGCCCTTAGCCAAGGTCAGCCTACCACAGCTGTTCAACATAGCATGCATGACTCCCAGATTTTTCTACCCCAGTCTACATTATGCACACATGAGACTGCAGCGAAATTGCTTTCCAATGACTGACGCTAGAAGCAACCAGTCATTGCTGTCTTCTCCACTGCTCCACCTGCCATGCTTGTTTTTAGAGCAGCCTTTAGGATTCCTCATTATTATAGTCTCAATGGGGTTGCCCACTAGCCACAAGTCTCCATAGACAATTGAGTCAAGCATAATTTTTAAAAGGCACTGATTAGCTGAGGTTTGCATCCCAGCTTTCACTTTCAGAGAACGTAGATTTTATCTGGATTGTTTAAAATGGGGTAGAACACGTTTATCATAATAGCACAAAGGGAACATAACTGGATAAGGGTAAATAGTGTTTAATGAGGAAATCTTCCATCTGGAAGAGCAGATGCATGCTTACATGACACTAATATACTCCTGCAATTCATGGAGTATAGAAATCTTAATTTTATGTTGTAATACACAGTTTATTTATTTTAAAATTTTTAAGAAAAAAAAAGATGTTAATGACTATCTTGCATAATATTGTATAGAAGGATGCATTTTTACCACCACAAATAAGCCTAAACGTCATCAAACCAATGCAACATAATTCCTTTCATTTAGAGTGCCAATAACCTGATTCATTAAGCACATCTAATGTGTGTCTCCTCCCAATTACTACTGCAATTATTTAAAGATTACAGCTCCCTAAAGGTGCACAATATGATAAACTATAGTAATTCCTCTAAAATTTGTGGTCTGAAGTTATCCCACTGAACTACGGATAATGATTTATGGTCTATTGGTAAGAGATGCAATTTAATTGCACTTTGGAACATTCCTAAAGCAGCAATCATCATGTCACAGAGTACCTGCAAAATGTCAAAATCTAATTATTTCCATGACAGTGTTTTTCAGATTTTACTCTGGTAATCCTTCACTCTGAAGGCTTATCCACATAAAATGAAACATCAAATAAATTATGCTCAGCTGTCATCTTTACCATGTGCCATTTTGTCTAAATTTTACCAGAGTGTGAAAACAAGGAGGTGATCTGATCTGTTATGGAGCTAATCCTGATTCCCTTCATACTTATGTAGCTTCAGTTGGTTTAGAAAATTGTGCCTGGGAACTGATAGGTAGAATAGAAACTATACATAGAAACTATGTTTATTTCAGGAAAATGATAAACTCCTAATTTTTAGCCCTGTGGTCAGAGTCCAACATGCTTTCCTGTATTTTGACACCTATGGACCTGTACTGCTATTAATGGAATGAAAGTATACAATGTATATCTGGTGAGAATGAAGTCTACCTTACTCAATTTCATCAGGAAAAAAAAGAAGAAAACAACCACCGAATTAACTACTCCATGAAATTCTCATCCCCTTATCTCAAAGTCCAAGTTTGCAAATAAATGAATTCAGTCTATAGTCTTCAAGCAGGTTCACTGGCTCTCTCCCAGTGCTTCTCTAATAGTTGTGGTGAAGTCTCTGATGCTTTTTTCCCCATTTGAAAATGTCCCAGAGATTTCCCCTCTATCTCACAGTTACACTTTGACCTTTCCCTCACAAGATTAGCTCCTCAGCCAGTGCTGCAGGTCCATGCTGTGATTGTCTCTGAATACACTCCCAACAGTAGGCACAGAGATTGTTCTTGGCTGTCCTAGAGGCATGTTACTCACACCAGTGCAATTCAAACAGGAGCCTGAGGGCAAATCTTCATTTGAAATTCAGTAATTGTGAGTCTGCATGAAGTTACTCCTCATTGCTGTATTCATGTCACATGTCACCAAAAAACTACTCTTGGGTACACACCATAAAATTAGAACACAAGAATAACAGCCTTGAAAGGCCTACAATCAGAAGAAATGGAGGAAGACAGGAAATACTGTCTGAAGGTAGGAACAAAAAACTGTGGAAGAAAAGCGCTAGGACTTCACTGAAAGCAATAGTATTTTGTGTCTGAGCAGTGCACACGGCTCTGGGATGAGACACTGCCCCTGTACATATGCTTTGCCCCGGAGTCACTTAATCACAGATCTCAAAGGAAACAGAATTAGTCCTCTTTTCTAAAACCAGTGACAACTGTGTAATTCGATTTTTAAACTATTGAATATTACATGAAGAACTGGTGGAAATGCAGAGGTCTTTACTATAGAGACATGTGCTTATAACAGTTTATGCAAGGAGATCTCCAAGAAATGCCAGAGGCAATTTATACTGTATTTCTTATTGCATGTAATACAGCTTGGTTGCAAAGGCTTTGAAGTTATTTTATATGTAAAGTTTTTGTAATCAAAGATAAGCAAAATAGTCTCTTTGCAGGGCTTAATGCTTAGGTGCCACCTAAGGATTTTGAGTGAAACTTGCATCATTTGTTAGTACTCTACCACTGGGAAACTGAAGACACACGGGAGGAAGAAGCAGACTCATTTCACATTTATCTGAGAGGTGGGCTGACTCACCTGGTCCTTGCAGGTGAGAAAAGTGGAGAAAGGGTCCTGGTTTTGCATTCCATGGTGGTTTAGGCACTGTGCTGGTCCCTAGTGAACTGCACAGCCATAGAAACAAAGGAGCACAGAGAATTTTACCACTGGCTGCATACTGGGTATTTAAGGTGGTACAGATATTAAACAGGAATTTTGAGAACCTACCTTTTGCATATGAATCGCCTTATTTTCTTTGTGATTCTTCCCTTTATTTCTTACTTATGGCACTTAAAAAGACCTGGTCTTACTTCCTGTATGTTTATGTATAGGGAGAGAGAAAGCAAGTCAACATTCTCAGCTGTACCAAACAAATGGCTTTCTTACTATCCTTTTATGGATGAGCTACCATTGTAACCCTTAAAAGAAGCAATTAAAAACAGTTTGAGGCAACAGAGGTATGTTGCAAGACAAGAGGATATGTCATAGAAAAGTGTCCTGTAATGTAATGTTAAGCTTTAGAATTTACGGCTGTTTTCTTCCTTGTGGTGTTTTTCAATACACTTTTATTACAGGCTCTAAATTATACTCTTACAGAAAAGGTCTCTCTTCAAACCTTTAGGTCAGAATTGTTCAGATCTTTTCACAATGAATCAGTCAGTTTTAAAGCTGGCACAATCCTTGGCAGGCTTGTAAATCTTTCAAAAGATCTTATCCAATTACCCTTCATGGTCCACAAGTTTCTACGGTGTGACTGTTTCCTTCTGTGTGAGGAATTAAGTGCTCGTGAAAGGTTAGGACCCAATGGAGTTGAAAAGTAAGCCAGCATATTTTTCTACAGTTCAGATACTATGGCTATATCTACAGAGACAGGGTAGAGATCTATAAAGAAATTAAGTCACAGTCAACAACATTGATGGTCCTTTCAGACCAGAATCGTACAGCCAAAAATTTTTAGTTTATTTGTCTGTAAAAGACAGTCAGTTATGTTACAACTGGAAAACTCTGCATACACGTCTAAGGTCTTAAATCTTGCCTGGGACCACAAAATATATTTCAATGTATCTGTACCTATCATAAACCTTGGTCTTTGTTATATGTAATACAGCTTCTTCAGGAAAAGTGACAAGAGGTCATAGACATCCTAGTTTTTTTAATATGAAAAGAAATATTGTGAAGGGCAATCTCTGAAGTAAGTGCTTTTTTTGGTTGTTACTTTATATACTTACTCAACACCTTTATTAACTACGGGAATATAAAAGATAAATATTTACTAAGATGTTTGTTAATAACAGAAAGAATTTTAGATCTAAGCAGTTTTTAAACACAAATACGCAGTGACATATAAATTGCAATTACCAGGCTGTAGCAGAATGGGAAGAAAATCACTAAATCACTTTCACATGTAGCATAAAAATATTATTTCATCTTACTCTGTTGGTCAGGATTACTAGAAAAATGCCCCTTCAAAAACTTTATATGGGTAATAAAATCAGTTAAGAACAAATGAGAAAATGCATGCTGTCTCTTTGGGAGAGAGCTTAAAAAAAATCTTTGTAATGCAGAAAAGGGAGATTGCAGGGAGAGAAATCCAGCTTCATCTTGAACCGGTGTTAGTGACATGCAACTAAACTTTGACATGCTGTGATTTCCCTAATTTATATATAAATACACATATTAAGGTATAAACATTCATTTTGTTGGTACACACATATATATAATGTTCATTTTTTTCTACTTCTCCTTCTCACAGTGAGGACTTTCATTTCTCAACTGAAGATCTGAAGAATTACATTGCAAACAACTGTTGCTCCAAACCCTTTCTATGTCTGTTTTTCAATTATATCTTTTGTAATTATTCATTTATGTTTGTGCAAGACAGAGGGATCTTGAAATGTGAAACTTCACACAGTGGAACTAACTAAAAAGCAATCAAGTCAAGCAGAATTAGCCCCTTGTTAGTTCAGTTGTTTCTAATACACTCAGTTCTGAATAGGGAAATTAAGTTAAAAGGAATTTTCCTGTGCAGCATTTAAAAAGCTTTCAGTTTTACAGCTTGTGTGCTTCATTGTATTGCTACCTCAACAGATTTGTACTCATTTTGAACAACAATCTGAAATGGAGGAAATAAACTAAAAGCTTAATATGATCCCAAAGTCTATGATTAAAGGGTTCACATACGTAAGGAAAACACTGTTAGTCATTAAAAAAATAATTATTGAGATGCTGTGGGTTTCTGCAGAGTTCAACCTTTCTGTGACTTTCATGTTTATAGATAAAAAAGTATTCCATTTAGTGAAATTTTGTCCAGTTCAGATTCCAGAGAGCTTTTCAATGTCATGTCTCCGAAGACTAAATTGCATTTATAAACTCATCTGTCAAATAAATAAAAGGTCGCTGCCTGGTTTCCAGCAAGAAATTGCTTATTATTTAAAAGGAAGCTTCCAGATCTAGTGGGAGAATAGTGCTGCATTCTGAAGAGAGGAAAGTGCATTACTAATTCTGTTGCTCATGGTTATTTCACAGAATTACAAATTACAACACAGAGCTAGAATGAAGCAGGCAAGTTCTTTGCTATGCTTTATTTACCAGTGCTGTACTTCTTTACATTTTGAGTAGCCACCGTAAATTGCTGACAATTGCACAAGGGTTTTTTGCATATGGTGTTTCACCATAACCTTGGAACTTTTCATCCTGTTCAAACCAGGATAAGAACAAAATGGTGTAAAGAGATTTGCATGGGAACAGCAGACTCAGATTATAAATTTGGTCCTCATTGGCTAGATGAGGTATCTGAAACTTCTGAATACAACTGCACAAAATCACTTGCATAAAGATTTCACCTCAGCTAGTGATATGTGTTACAGTAGGATCAAGAATTAGATGTATGATAAATGTAATCGGTCTGGTAAAATGTAGAGTTTGTTAAAGAAAAAAGAATATGAAGAAAAATGTTTCACTTTATGAATTCAGAAAGGAACATAATTTAAAAGCAAAAAAATATAAATACTTCTCCAAAAATAATATGTTGATGTTTTTATTCCTCTTTTATTTCCATCTTTTTTTTTACTTCAAAAAAAGGAAATCAATACTGCATTCTGTAAATATTTCTCCAGCATCTTTCATGGGTTTGATTTTTCAACAGATTATTTGAATAATGATCAGTTAAGAGAAAGAACTGAAGACCAAATAATCAGTTTGATCTTCATACTATTGCAATGTATAAAAATTAATTCCATGTCCTGCATTTTGAAGGCCAGATACAACCACTCTTGCCTTTCCTCTGACCAGAGATCCTTAGTAATGAGTCAACGAACCTTGCCCGATACTCTCTATAACAGAAAGAAGCACTACCGTGAACCTGAGATTAAGTCTCTTGGACTAGTAATTCACTTTACTGTCTTCTATCCTACTGACTCTCTTATTGCTTCTTCAAGTTTAAAATTTTAACAGACCTTTACTCCTTTAGGAGTGGTTTGCTGAAACCAAATGTATCCGGATGTTTCTATCAGTGTTCCTTTCCCTGCTATGGTATCATGTATCATGAAAGATTGCAAGAAAAGATGGGTATAAGATGACAACTTTGCTGACTTCCTTAAACATCTTTCTTTCATCTTTTTTAAGTTTGGACTTGGTTCTCATGACAATGGGTCAGCTCAGTTTATTCAAAAAATCTTCTTAATTTATTCAGAAAAAATAGGTAATATTTTGAAATATTTTTGTAAACATTCTTAAATTTTTTTCTGTTATCTAAGGCTATGAAGATTATGGTTGAAATCTAAAAAAAGTATCACAGAGAAAGCCATCAGAATGAAGTGAGCAACTGAATATTCTAGCCTATTTTTTCTGTTTTCTATACTCTCAGACTCTTGGTCAACTGATTTCAGTAAATGTGGAAGCCTGAAGTGTAAAGAATTTACATCTTACATCTACGGTTGTTCTAGTCTCCATACAAACCGCCTATGTTAAGACATTTACAATACTCAGTTATCTGACTTCCACTGTGCAGATTTCAAGATTAACTTATCATCTACTAGATATGGTTTGGGGTAATAGCTTTTATTATTATTTCATCTCTTTCCCTGGCTTTGATTGGGCATTGCATGAATACTTACTATACTACTTCTTCTGGTCATACACCCTGAAATTACTAATGCTTGATGTAAAATCATGGTGCCATTCCAAAGATCATATAACCATGTCAGTCATAAAGATGGGAAGTGTCTTCTCTTAATGTTAGCTTTTGCTAACATCTCTAATCATTTGCAGCATGGGGTTTTTTTATTCCGCTGTGGGCTGACAGTCATTGTTGATGAAAATGTATAAACTGCCAGCTCAAGCTACATGCAGGTATCTGTATGTCATGGGAAATGCTCTACACCTTGAAGGATTAGTCAATTATGACGAGGACATACACAAAAACAGAGGCATATCTGGCCAAGCAAATGAGAATTATTGCAGTTCCTAGTACAATCCAGAATGTATTTTGAGCTAGTCCAACTTCTAAGTGGTTACTTATAGCTCTAGAGGCATTCAATGATGGCTGGGGTTTTGGAAGACCTATTTGTATGATCCCTGGCCCAGTGAAACAGCAGTTATTCCTGAATTATTTCTGCAATGTGAACATTCACTGTGAAAATGAACTGAGAAAATCTAGTTATCCCTCAGAGACTATTTAAGAGGTACAAAGCTTTTTATTCACACCTGCTACAGTTTTGAACTGAGCTGTCATTTTTATTGTCAAGTTTGAATTAAATTCAAGATTTAAAAATCATTCCATATTTTGCCAAAGTTATGATTGACTTCAGTAATTACTCTGTTGGTTGGTGTTGTTTCATTTCATCTGTCTTTTTGATTTATTAAACTGTGACTAGTACAAAATAGAGTAAAATTTATAAAATGTCAAACAGCTTTTAAATAAGATCATTCAGGTAATCAGGATCATTCATTTATTTAATTGTTAGTATTTCAGAAGACCTGAGGTAATTTATTTTTAATTTAAAAGTGTTCATTTCTTGTGAAATCCTGATTCTCTTCCTCATGCTTGTCAATAAAAACCTTTTACGCTTCCCAGGGCTCGTGTGAGTAAAGACTCGTCTTCACTTCTGTATCACAGAATCACTCAATGGTTGAGGTTGGAAGGGACCTCTGGAGGTCATCCAACCTAATGTTCCTGCTCAAAGCAAGGTCAGCTAGAGTAGGTTGCCCAGGACTACGTCTAGGTGACTTCTGAATATCTCCAAGGATGGAGGTTCCACAGACTCTCTGAGAAACCTGCTGCCAGGGTTTCATGGCTCTGACGGTGACAGAGGGTTTTTTATGCTTAAATGGATTTTCATGTATTTCAGTAATGGTTGTGGTGAGTTAACCTTTGCTGTCTCCCAGGTTTCCACCAAGCCACATGCCCACTCCTCCTCCTCAGCAGGACAGGGGAGCAAATAAGATTTAAAAGCTCAAGGAATCAGATAAGGACAGAGAGATCGCTAACCTTTACCATTACCATCAAGGGCAAAACAGACTCAACTTTGGGAAGCTTATTTGAAGAAGCTTATTTAGCTTATTTATTGCTAATTAAAACCAGTGTAAGATAGTGAGAAACAGAAACAAAACTCCCAATCTTCTTCCCAAGCTCAGCTTCAGTCATTCATTGCTGACTCTTCTGCTTCACCTCTCCCACCCCAAATGGTGCAACAGGATAGGGAGGGAGGGCTGCAGCCAGTTCTTAGCACTTCATCTCTGCTGCTCCTTCCTCTTCATGCTCTTCCCTTGCACCAGGATGGGGTCACTGCTACATGATATAGTCCTTCACAAACTGCTCCAGCATCAGTCCTTTACACAGGCTGCCACCTTTCAGGAACAGGCTGCTCCAGTGTGAGCCCCTGCCGTGGGCCACAGTTCCTGCCAGAAAATCTGTTCCTGCATAGGCTTCTTACCACAGACCACAACTCCTGTCAAGAGCCTGCAGTTTCCTTCAAGATGGATCCACCTGCTTCAGCATGGGGCCCTCCATGGGCTGCAGGTAGATATGTGCTTCACCATGGTCCACTATGGACTGCAGGGGCACAACCTGTTGTGTCACCATGGTCTTCACCACAGATTGCAGGGGAACCTCTGCTCTGGCACCTGGAGAACTTCCTCTCCCTCCTTCCCTGGCCTTGGTGTCTGCAGGGCTTTTTCTATCACATTTTTATCAATCCTCTCTCTCCCAGCTGCTGCTCAGCTTTTTTTACCTTTTCTCAAATATGTTACCACAGAGGCATCACTGGCTTTGCTGACTGGCACAGCTTTGGCAAGTGGTGGGTCCACTTTGGAGCTTGTTGAATTGTCTCTGCCTGACATGGGGGCAGTCCCTGGTCTCTTCTCAGAGTCCACCCCTGCGGACCCCTGCTACCAAAACTTTCCCACATATACCCAATAAACTTTTCTTAATGCAGCCCAGGAGAACAATGTCCTTCTTTGTCACAAAAGCAAGTTGTAAGCTCATGTCCAACTTTCTGGCCACCAGGATGCCCAGATCCTTCTCTGCAAAGCTGCTTTCTAGACAACCAGTCCCAGCATGCTGTGGCATGGGGTTGTTCCTCCCTAGGTGCAACACTTTACACTTCTCTTTGTTGAACTTCATGAGGTTCGTGCCTCCCCATTTCTCCAGCCTGAGTTTCCCTCTTCACGGCAACACAACCTTCCCGTGTACCGACCACTCCCCCTAGGCTTGTGTCATCTGTGAGAACTTGGTCCCATCATTCAGGTCATGAATGAAGACGTTAAACAGAAATGTCCACAGTATCAACCCTGGATCACTCCAATAGGACCTGGCCTCCAGTTGGACTTTGTGCCACTGATCATAACTGTCTTGAGCCCAACAGGTCAGACAGTATTCAATCCACTTCACTGTCCACTTATCTAGCCGATGCTTCATCAGTTTGTCAGTGAGGATGTTATGGGAGGCAGTGCTGAAATCCTTGCTAAAAATAAGGATAAAAATTTCTAGTGTTCTCCCCTCACCCACCAAGACAATCATCACATCATAGAAGGCTACCAAGTTGGTCAGGCATAGTTTTCTCTTCATAAATCCATGCTGACTATTCCCATTCCCCTTCTTATCCTTCACAAGTTTGTAAACGGTTTCCAGGATTAGTTGCTCCATCACCTTCCCATGGATCAAGGTAAGGCTGATTGGACTGTAGTTTCCCACATCCTTCCTTTCACCATTCTTGAAGAAAGAAGTGACATTTTCTTTCTCGCAGTCCTCAGGAGGCTCCCCAGATTTCCATGACCTTTCAAAGATAATTGGGAATGGCCTTGCAGTAACATCAGTCAGCTCCCTGATGGGTGTACCCCATCAACTTCCACAGACCTGAGTATGTACAGGCTGTATAAATGTTCCCTGGCTTGATTCTTCTCCAGCAGGGGTAAGTACTCTTTGCTCCAGACTCTCCCACAGGTCTCAGGGGACTGGGATTACTGAATGCAAATCTCACCAATAAAAACTGAGGCAAAGAAGACAATGAATACTTTGGCCTTTTCCATGTCACTCGTTACCAGATCCCTTGCTCCATGCAGCAGGTGGTCCACATTTTCCCTTAGTCTTCCTTTTGATGTTTATGTATCAATAGAAACCTTCCTTGCTGCCATTCACATACCTCATGAGGATTAACTCCAGATGGTCTTTGACTTTTCTTATCCCTTAACCTGCATGCTTGAACAGTGTCTCTATATTCCTCCTGGGTCATCTGTCCCTGTATCCATCCCTTGTATGCTTCCTTCCTGTATTTGTGGTTTGTTCACCTGTGCAGACTTCCTGCTGCTTTTGCAAGATTTCCTGCTTGGGGTCATGGACTATTCCTGAGCCTGGACAAGTTGATCCTTTGAAAAATAATCAGCTTTTCTGGACCCCCATTCTCTCCAGGGCCATTCCCCTGTGATTCATCCAAGATGATCTCTGAATAGGCTAAAGCCCTTCTCTGCTCTCCTGAAGTCCAGGGCTGTAAAGTCCAGGAAAGCACCTTCTGTCATCAGCTCCTTGATCATCTGTGTCAAGGAAGTTCACATCAGTCTACTCCAGAAACTTCCTGCATTGCCTCTGTCCTGCTGTATTTTCCTTCCAGCAGAGGCCAGTGAAATTCAAGTCCTCCATGAGGACCAGAGCCTACAAACAGGAGACTTCTTCCCATTGTCTGAAGAAGGCTTCAGCCACTTTTTCCTGATCAGGTGGTCTGTAGCAGACACACACTACATCACCTGCAATGGTCTGTCCACTAATCCTGACCTCACTTTGTCAGGTGGATACTGTCTCTTACAAGTAGTCCTCAAAGAGGTTTCCGTGGTCACAAAAAACAAATCCCTGTTGTTGACACCAGTTGCACAACTAGCTGGATATGCAGGATCCATCCACTCTTCCACAAGCCTTCCCCCCTTCACCAGAAAGACTGAGAATACCAGACTTTCAATTAACAAATAAAGCACTACTAAAATGGAGACAGAGATTCTAATCTGAGTTGCGAAGCTTCAGATCTCATTTTAATAGAAATGCTTTTGAATTATGCTGTTGTAAATCAGAATCTTCCCCCTGAACTACTGAATGCAACAAACCAACTAGAATTTCTGTTTTCCTCTACTCTCAGTTCTTTGTTGTGAATTTTCTTCTTGGACTGTGAACTTGCTATTGATTTTTCACTATCTGCACCACTCATTCAATAAGCTTATCACAAAACTTGGCCCTAAAAGATGCTTGAAGCAAATGAGAAAGTGCAGTATCTATTCTCCTTCAGTAATGACTAAATTCTTTGTTTCAGAGGAGTCCTTCTGGAAAAAATTGGACTCCAGCAAAAAGTTGGAAGATAGATTCAAGCATCATATTCACCAGCATGAGTACATGGGAAGATCTAGTCAAAGGACAAAAGAAACAATTTTCATGGATATATCACTGAAAGCAATAGGCTGATAATTAAGGTTTACTGGTTCTCCCAAAGGTTTAAAAGCTGAAAATGCAGGAGTCTGTCTCAACATAAGTGGGTAGATTCTTTATATTATGACATAGACTTGATCGTCTCATAACCTAAAATGGAAAAAGCAAGGAAAGGCCAAGATCTCCTTAAAGGGATCCTCTAGGATCCCCTGGCAAGGGAGATGATGTCCTGTCTCCTGGGGGGGGGGGGGGGGGGGCAGGGGCAGGGGGGGGAACAACCCACAACCGAAAAAGCACCAAACAAATACATGGAGAGCCCCTTAATTTTAGAAACACCCCAAAACCTGCATGCATTTGTGGGTCTTTTGCCTCCACACAGGCACTCATAACCCCCCTGTGATATTATGATTAAGACTTTTTTGGGGTTTATGTAGAGTATGCCTAGGCTCTAGGTTTTCAGTGTGTGACTGTGTATTTCAAACCACATTAAAAAGAAACCCTCCTAAAATTTATAGTATCTTTAAACATTTTCATAAATGTAAGATACATCAGAAGTATCAAGATGCTAAAATCTGACTTTGTGGTCACTTTCAGATATTAGACAGCATCACAGAGTGAGGGATGTGTGTTAATTAGAAAGAAAATGATCTATGACTCAGTTTAGTTGAAAAAATGTGATTTGACTGAAAGGAGTTGTAAAAGAAGAAAGAAACCAGAAATAGACCATGTCAGAGAGAAAAGCTCAGAGGCCCAAGAAAATTTAAGAGATGGAAAGGGTGAAAACTCTTTGATTTTTACCAGTAGGGTGATCAACTGATGTCTCCAAAGCCAGAAAAGCAAGCAAGGAAACGAACAAAAACTGTTCTAAGTGGCTAAAACTTCCAGCCTACGTAGAGAGGGAGAAGAAGATTTTGAGAAAGAGATACTGATAAATACGAAGCAAGGAGCAGAGGGGTGGGAGCTACAAGCCATCTGCAGCAGCTTTGGCTTGGTAATAGCGGAGGTGGTACAGAAGAGATGCAAACATTTCCAAGATGTGTACTCTGTGGTTATAACCCAATGTCATTGGCTGTGCTCCTTTGGGTGGATAAACAGTACATCCATTTAGAATGAACTAATCTGGATCACTTTTAATCAGCCCACAGGCTTCAGGAAAGAAGCATCTTACAGATGATAATTACTGTTAGTAGGCAGATATGGTCATTATGTGAGAAGATGGAGGAGGGCAATCATATTTGGCATTCTTTCTGTGTAACCCTGACAGAAGAGCAAAATTACTGGGTTTACAGATATGTTCTCCAGATTCATCTCATCTACAAAACATACAGGTGGAGATTTGAAGCTTGTAGGTAGTGTTCAGGTGGGCTAGGGAGAGTTCATACACTAAGTTGTCCTGTAGGTGGTTACATGAACTAAAAATATGTCTTATTTGTCTCTATTTCCAAAAAGTTTTAGAACTCTAATAATCAATTATTTAGTATGCTTGGAAAAAGGTCTTTTATTTACAGAAAAACTTTCTATGCAGGTCTTTTTGGATATCTCTTACTGTTGAGTAGCTTCTGTGTTCAATAAAGCACTGATTCAGCAGCAAACCCTCTATAGGAAAACTCTCTGGGATTTCTCTATGTGGGGCTTTCTGCAAGATTAATTCTGGCTTCTTTTTGTGACCATTTGTTCGGTTTCTTGAACATATCTTTACCTACAGACAGTATTTGATTAAAAAAATAATACTCTGAAACAAAAGCATTTCTCATTTAATCCCAGAAGTTGAAGGAAAACAGTTTTAGTGTTTATTTCTATGACAGTTAGACTCAAAATTTGTTATAAGTTATTTATTTTGAGATCCCTTCTATCCAGTTTTTATTTCTGAATACAAACATTTTAGACATACTTATGTATATGTGCAAATTTATGTTAAAAAAACAGAAAATATATGCATTCTTAAAACCAGACAGAAAATTATAGTTGTGAGGAATTCGGGTAGGCTTTTCTACATAGTAATTGTATTTATTCAACACAATTCTACTGCTATGCTTCGGAATCAGAGGCAATAATTAATCCAAAATATCAGTGCAACAAGTCTTGCTTTGATGCTGCAGAGGCAACCACACATTCAGGAAGTTAAAAATGCAGAGCTAAGAAGTCCAGTAACAACCTACATTTAGGTAATCATTACTACACCTCCTACTGGCTTTCACAACTTCAAAGGAAAAACTTCTATAAGAACTTAGCTAGGATTCTTTTGTGCTGGTCAATGACTTGCTTATGTGTAGACATGGAAATCTAAAGAGTTACAGATGTGTGACCCCTCGATTTCAGTACTGAACCAAATTTGACAAGTCTATTGTCAAAAGAAGAGTGAGTTGGGTAAACAGTTCTAGCACATACAAGTAGCATAGAAGGTTTAGGGCCTGCTATTAAGACTTTTCAAGGCCCAGACACTCCAGCTTAATAACATGGAAGATTAATGTTCAACATCTTGGGGAAAAAGGGCTTTTATTGTGGCTAGCAAGGCAAATGCTGGTCTATTTCTTATCAGGCATTTGCAGCTCGCTCAGTGTCCAAAGATGGTCACACATATGAATACAGATTTGTGCAGGATCAGTTAAACTCTCCAGAAAAAAAAGAAGGGGAAAAAAAAAACACCAAAAAACAAAACAGTGAAATGAAGCAGTATCAATATTTTTTGATCTTACAAACTTTCTGATAGCTATGCTTCCGAGTATATAATAATTTGTTGTACTGTAGTGTCTAAAATCTTTCTAAGGGATAATGAAAGGAGGAGTCTGTTGTGTCAGGAGCAGTCAAATTCAAAACAAAATACAGCCACCACTCCAGAGAATTTTCTACTACAAAGATTAGATCAAAAAACTTTAATCTATTTCTCTTACCTTAGTAATTTTTTTGAAAACATAAGAAGAGGAATTACATACTTATAGTACCAGAAGTAAACCAGCTGAGCTAAAGTATCCTGTGGCATGTCAATCATTTTCTCCCAACAAAGAAATAACCCACTGCTGGAGTGTCACCTGTGATCCAGGAAACTACTATCAAAAAATAAGGCACTGAATATGGTACATCACAGTGGACAGAAAGAGCCATCCAGCAAAGGATACCTAAGGAAACACAGATAAACCTCACTAGAGATCATCACGTTCACCTGTTCTGATGAACTTGCCTCCTTAAGCCATTTTAGCCTTGGATAACTTGTTTTATTCCCCACTGGATTTAAAAGAGATCCAGCTGGTGTTAAAAGAGAAATGTGAATTGTTCATTTACTTGAAAGCCCTAAAATAGCAATGGTCTCATTGGGTGTAAGGAGAATGAAAACTCTTTTTTTTCACTGATTGCTTCAGTAGGACACATTTTCACATTAAGTCATTTAAAATTCATAAACCAACAAGATGCTAACAGTCTGAGTTACTTCTTTATATGATCTTTTCCAGATCACCTGACATCTTCCCTGAACAGTACGAGAAAATAGTCACTAAATAGTATATCCACTTTCTCAGGACACAAGAGTATAACACCTCAGATTATATTAATTATCTCTACTAGTTATCTGTACATAATGAAGATAGTGGCATAGAACATGGTAACAGCATTTTACTTCCCCTGGATTTTTTACTTAGTCAGCTCTAGGATTTTTCTTAGGTAAGCTGGAAAACTTTCAAATTCACAGGAATAGATAAAGCCCATGATTTTTAAGAAGGCTATAAAACTCACATGCAGTCTTCATTAAGATGTTCATTTACCTTAATGGAAAACAGATTATGCAGAGGAGGAGGTTATGCAAATCTGCAATATGGAACATATCCTTCCCATGCCCATAAAATATCACTATTTTGGGGAAATTCTTCAAAATTAGAGGACAAATGGTCTGGGGATACATTTTACTTTCCAGAGAGAAGCAGTGGCAAAGACTGTTCATACCTGGCCAGTTACAATCAAGACTTAAATCTGTGGTTATTCCTTGCAGCATGATTTTGCTTGCTCATTATTCTTGTGATAATCTATCCTTAATTTCATTTATCTGAATATTTCAATGGTCTTTAAACATTTTGAACTACCAGAATTGGACATTGGGAGATTCATGGATTTTAAGTCCATACGTGACAACTGGATACAGCTTTGATCTTCCCTTAACAGACCACTAATTTTCACCTACTTCTTACAGATCTTAATAACCTGCCTTCATTATATCACTTTCTTGAAAGTTTGTTCTAGCATTCATCTACTCTTGCTATGCAAATCTTCTGCTTAACCTTTCCTTTGGACTTTCCTGATCATCTGCAATAGGAAACTTCAGAGTACGGGCTATCGTTTTTCATGTGCCTAGGTGAACAGTGCCAAGCACAGTATACATGGTCAGCACCGCTGCAAGTCTGTTATCACCAATAATAAAAAGTAAAGCTCTGAGCGTGTGGTCTACTCCCCATACCAGCGCTGCAGTCTTTTGGAGGGTTAACTGATGCCAAAGAAACCTAATTTAACACAATGAATTTGTGGGCACACTCATTTCCTAGGGATGAGCATCCTCACTTAGGCTGTTTCCCTGAGCACAAGGCTACATTCAGGTTTCTTGTGATCAGACCAGTTCTGGAGAGGTCAAACACTGCTGCAGTGTCAGCCTTTGAAATTCGAAGTGCAAGGGAAGCTGCAGGGAGTCAGGCCTCTCCTGCAGTGAAGAAGGCAAAACTGCCTTTGCTCTGTATGCGCTACGGTTTGATTATTGTTTCTTTTGTTCTCATGTTGGTGAGCCTGGTCCTCCCCACCTTCCCAGAGACAACTGCCTTAAAGTCAAAGAATTTTTTGCTTTTCAGGACCAACAGGTTTGGGCATAGGCTGTCTTAGTGGAGTGAAACAAATGATCCTGCTTTGCAACACAGTGATCTGTTTTCTGTATCAAATGTAGTTTTATTTTATTTTCCTTGGGAATATATTAAGGCAGTATTTAAGGAAGTGATAGAATGATTAAAAACTAATGAACATTTTTTTTTTATAATGTGTAGATTCATTACTTTAAAGAAATGTATATATTCTATAATATAGATTACATCTAAAAATCGTAAGTTTACTGACATATTAGGAAAACTTCTTACTAAGCTTAATGAGACATGAATATATCTGTGTGACAATATTTGAATTTAGACTTATTTGTCACTAACTAGAGTTAATAGAGTTAAATTATCTGTTACCTTTGTTACAACCAACAATAAATACTCATGAAGTGACAAGACTACACCACTTCTAACCTAATATTTTAGAAAGGGTAGCCCTGCAGCAAACTAGTAAAGTAAAAAATGGTAAACTGTGCTAGTATGGATTACTAAATGACAGTGATTCAAAAATCTTACTGGACTATTCCTGTTGATTTGATGGAAATCCTGAAGTATTTTACTACTTATGCTGAATTTCTAAAAAAGTCTACATTCCTCCAGAAAAAAAATGCACAGAGGGGAGGGGAGGTTATCTTAAAGTAGATTTGAAACTACTTCATCTGGGTTTATCTACAAAATGAAAGGTTTGCTTTGTGCCTGGAGACTAAGCACTAGTATGGTAGTTTTTGTGTTCCTTAATGTAATGCAAAGAGATTGATACTAACATTAATGTAATTCAGAAGAGGCAGCATGAATAAAAATGAGAATTAAAAAATGGAAATACATTCTACCTAAACTCACTATAATATGTTTTTGCTTTTAGAAGTCTGCCTTAGAAAGATTAATTCACCTCTGTAACTGAGCAGAACTCTGTACAGAAAACAAGGCATAAGTACACACAGAAGTTTATAGTTCATCTGTGGAAGGAGTGCCAGATGCTAGGGAGTATCTTTTCAGACTCTCTTGGCATGGCGGAATAAGCAGGAGATCGGACACTCAAGGAAGTCAGCAAGGCAGAATCTTAACCTTTTTGTCTTTGCTCCCCTAAATGGGAAAGTTTCGAAGGCAGCCACCATTGTAAACCTTGTTTCCAAAATCAATGTGAGAGGATCATACCACAGGCCCCTAAAAGAGTAAGAGGTTTTAAACTGAGTCTGATGTAAACCAACAGCACATATTTGGAAATAGATGATTGCACCTGAAAACCACATTCTTACATTTTTTCAGCTGCCAATCTCTTAAAAAATGACATTGCTTCTGACCTGAAGTAAAAGCATCTTGAACGTGAACTTGACCTGAGAATAACAGAGAAGACCCAATTAGCAAGGTATAAGCAACCTGTTCTTACATGAAAATTTTAAAGTAAAACTGTGTGTCAGTTCACTATCACATATGCCCCTTTTACCAAATGAGAGAAGTAAGCATTTTCAGGAGCTGAAATATCTAATTTTAAGACTGATGCGAGAGATAGATGTATGCCTTTTAGAGGTGACATTTTTTCTCTCCATTGATCACTAAGGTGACCTAGGATGAACTAGATCATGTTTTGATGTCTGCTTTGTAGGTAAGTTGAGAAGAAATGTTTCTCAAGTTAGGTTTTTGCCATTTCTTTCTGAAATAAAATGTTCCAGTCCTTGCAATCACAGAGGAGTCATGAGAAATATTTTTCTTTAAGACGTATTTCTCTTTCCTGGCAATATTTTTAAATGCCCATTTGCCCTTCAGGAAACAAATCACATAAATTACTAAAAATATAATGAAAATGCTTAAAGATAATTGGAAATAAAGAAACACCTTTCACCCCAAACCCACAATTTTCTCAGCAATAATAAAAAGCCTCTCCCCATCTGTCTTCTTCCACAAGCATATTAATAGTTTTAGAAGACCAGCTGTGACAGAGTCCTGAGATATTGCATATGGTTCCTTCATTCATTTGAGAAAACAAAAAGGATTCTTACCATGTTGCTGTGTCTTCATTTTCCCAAAAGAGTTATATAAAAAATAGCAAGTCCCATTGAATAGGTTGTTCACTTACAACAATCATGGATTCACTAAAAAATCCATTTTAAAACAAAAATCTGATTCCCAAGGAATCAACAAGGAAATGTACAATATTTACTGTATGTAAACATTTTTCTACCTAATTTATTTGCTAAAATGGTGGTGACAGAGAGCTAAGGGATCATTTGCTATTGTTGCCCCCTTTCCCAAATTCCTGAAGGAGGAATTGTGGAAACTCAGTTAATAACCTCAGCTGATGTTTGGTTGTTAGTGTAATGTGGTGTGCTGGTTTTGGCTGAGATAGAGTAAATTTTCTTCATAGTAACTTGTATGGGTCTATGTTTTGGATCTGTGCTGAAACCAGTGTTCATAATATAGAGATGTTGTCATTATTGCTGAACAGTGCTTACACAGCATCAAGGTCTTTTACACTTCTCATGACACCCCACCCCACCAGTGAGCAGGCTGGGGGTGCACAAGATGTTGGGACACAGCCAGGACAGCTGGCACCAACTGACCAAAGAGTTATTCCATAAAATATGATGTCATTCTCAGAACACAAAGACTGGGGGGTGGGGGGGCATCCAGAATTATGGCGTTTGTCTTCCCAAGTAACCATTACGTGTGCTGGAGCCCAGCTTCCCTGGGGATGGCTGAACACCTGCCTGCCCGTGGACAGTGGTGAATGAATTCCTTGCTTTGCTTTGCTTTGCTTGCACACGCAGCCTTTGCTTTACCTATTAAACTGCCTTTATCTCAGCCCACGAGTTTTGTCACTTTAACCCTTTCAGTTCTCTCCCCCATCCCACTGGTGGGGAGTGAGCAAGCACTTGTGCGATGCTTAGTTGCCATTTGGGTTTAAACCATGACATGGGGCTGTGTGACCCTGTGTGGATTACAGAGGCTTTGACCATGTTTCAGTTTTTCCCCCTCTTCATTCTATCAACTTGTCCCAGACTGGGCTGAAGTGAAAACTAGGTCAAAACCACAATTCTTGCTATTTCTTTGTTGTTGAAAATGACACTTTCAAATTAATCTTACTTCTTGTCTGAAACGGTTTCTTTTAATATCCTTGGATCGTTGCCAGAGCAAGTTTCACCAAAGGAAAACATCTGTTAGGAAGTCGGAGGAGTTTTAGACTGTCCTTTTTCAAAACTAGTTTCTAGTGGCTGAATCTCACAGGCACTTCAAACTCAGGTAAACTAAAAAGCCACTTTTGGTAAATGTAGTATAAACTCACCACAAGCTGGGATCGTGAAGACCTTTTCTGATTAGCTTTACACTTGAGACAGAGGTGTACTAAAACAAAATGAAACCAAACAAAAGCTGTTTCCTGCCATTCATTACAAGAACCTGAGGGCTTCACATCAGAGTCAGGCTACCAGACCTTATTAGTTTCCTCTGTGGTGGTCACTTTTGTCTGTGTTTGATAGCTCCATGTCAAAATGCTAGTGATGACAATGGGAAGTCTTCATAAACTACAATCAAAAAATAAGGTGTAAATGGTCCACTGGTGTAAACTGTCACCTCTATAGAGTAAGCAAAAAAAATCATGAGCATTGGTAACAGCAGAAGAACTGCTTCCAGTAAGTATGCTGACCTTTAAAATGGCTTGATAGGATGGATGAACCCAGTATTTCCTTAAATTTCTGAATGGATGGATTTTCCTTTCATACGAACAATTTATACAAGGCTTAAGAAAGAGAAATGGATTCTATCCAGACTCAGGTCTATATGGTAGGTCTTCAACATGGTTTGAGAGGCTTTAACTACTGAATAACTTCTTATGATGAAATTATTTACTTAATTTAGAAAACCAAAGAATGTAGCTAGTTGCTTTTGATTTCTTTATTTAGAAGGCTCATTTCATTGTATTTAGTGCAGAAAAGAAGAGTAGTTGTTATTCCAGCAGCTGAAATGTCCTGAGGAGAAAAAAATGTCAAATGCTTCTTTTTTCCCTAAGAGAATGCCTATGGCATTCCCCTCACCAAGCTACTGCTTTTCTTAAAGGGGAAAAAAACAAAAAGAAGAAGAAGAAAAAAGAAAGAAAAAAAGAGTAGTCTATGTGTTTGAAGAATTCTGTGCAGTTCTTGGTTGGTAATGGTTATATTCAAATACATTCAAATGACTAAATTTTCTTGGCATGAAAAATCATGCAAATATTGCCTAAATGTGAAAAAGAAAGACTATATTTAATGGATGTCTGCCTTATTTCTGCATACACTGCTGCCACTGTCCTTTGCAATGATACATTATTTATTGACACACTTTTCGTGAGAAACTTTAGCTTGGTGTTTTCAATATAGTAGTCCAAAACTAAATTTTTTTTTGTTTGAAAATTTGTATTCTCTAGAGACTAGGTATTTTTTATGGAATTACAATAGATAGCATATACTGGAGAGCTCTTAGCCTGACTAAGAGAAGGAAAGAAAAAAATATAAAATAGGGGAATCAGTAGCAGAAAGGAAGGACAGACATTAATTCTTATTTTCTTCTTTCACCATGCATTCTAACTTTTTCTTAGCCAGAGGCTACAAGTGATGAAATAGGTTGCCTTTCTCTTCCCAGAGTATGGGAAATTGAATATAAATGTGAATATTTAATTTTAAATTTTAGAATTTAGTCATAAAATGTGTGATTTGTAAAAGGAAAACTACTTTGCAGATTCAGTTCATCCTAAAGTAGACATTTAAAAATAGTCAGCTAAACAGACCCAAAAAGTCTCAATCATGGAATTATAAAATGGCTGAGGTTGGAAGGGACCTCAGGAGGGCAGCTGGTCCAAACCCCCTGCTCAAAAAGGGCCACATAGAGTCAGTTGTCCAGGACCATGTCCAGATGTTTTTTTAATGTCTCCAAGGAAAGGGACTCCATAACCTGCCAGGGCAGCCTGTGCCAGTGCTTAGTCACCCCCACAGTAAAAAAGTGTTTCCTGATGTTCAGAGGGAACCTCTTGCATTTCAGTTTGTGCCCATTGCCTCTGGTCTTCTCTTTGGGCACCTCTGAGAAGAGCCTGGCTCTGTCTTCTTTGCACCTTCTGTTTAGGTATTTACATGCATTGATGACATCCACACTGAGCCTTCCTTTCCCCAGGGAAACAGTCCCAGCTCTCTCAGCCTTACTTCATATGTGAGGTGCTCTAGTCCCCCCATCATAAGTCTATTTTCTCTATTTTCTCTCCACTTAATCTTTAAAAATTCTAAGATTATTAACTCAGACATACACAATTGGGAAATCTACAGTTAGTCAGACTCAAGAGCTGAAATGACTATACTTCTTAAGACAACATTGACTTGATTGTATAGTGCAACTGTTAATTTCTGCCATATACTTCAGACCTATTACCATGTTTAAGAGAGAAAGCTTTACTGGAATCTTTGGCATATATAACATACAGCTATTCAAACGGTTGATGTTTTGAAATGTACGACCCTATTTCCTGGCTCTAGAGAATTTGTTTTCTCAATGTTTCAAAAATGCTATCTTTTCATACAATTGCCTTCTGATCACCACAAAGAATACTCACATAATTTCTTAAAAAATACTAGTTTGTTCCACACCAGTGGATGATCTGGTCCCTTTGAAACTCGCAGGCTGAGCCATAGACAAAATCCAACCAAGTAGCTTAACATGACCGCTGACCTTTCCAGAAGTTCCACTGTAATAACCTGGTCGTGAAGACAGTGTGAATACTGATATCAGCCTTATAACATCTTTGGACTTGACAGTCTGTATAAAGCAGAAAAAAGCAACATATCAGTCTAATATAGAACTTCTTAGCTTTGACATTTAAAAAAACCTGAGGGATTAATAAATCAAACATATCAGAAGAAAGTAAATTGCAATTAAAGAACTTCACAGATACAGGGAAATTAGATTACTAGCAATTTGATATTACATTTTAAAAATATTAAAAAATCTAAGAATATTAAAGCTCAATCACATTGAGTTCTAAACATTAAAATGACACCTTTTTTTTAATGGTTATTGTTCTTGCATTTATAAAAAATCACATGAGGTGGTGATGTGCTTTTGCCTCATGCTCCGTTACACCACTAAGATGTGCATAAAACTGCACTACTCGATGCTTTGCCTGGCCTTGCCCTGATTACTTAAATGAAGGTTTATTGAGAAGACTATAGTAATAAAGACTAAGCTGTATCTCTGAAGCAATCCTGCAGTGTATGACATTACAGGAAGAGGCTCTCAGGGGGTTTTGATATGCGGTTTCTTTTAGCCCTGTAAAAAGAAGGAGAAAAGTGATAAAAAAGTAATGTTTAAAATAAGAAATAAACGAATGTGTAGAAATACACAATGCCTTAAGGTTTCCAGCGGTGCTGCAAAGGTACTGTCATGTAAACAGTGCCATCTAATGGGGTTTTGGGATTAGTTGGCAAAAGCATTCACGAAACTCGATTTGAGCAGCATTCTCATGTTGTGACAGAGCAGCTATCTGAACAGTATTAGGAACATTAACAATACAATTTTGGTAGAATCCTGCACTGTCATAATTTCAAATTGAAATATAATTGAAAATGTTATTTTCAGTATAATCTTGTCGTTTCAGGCACTGTTCTTATTTGAATGTGTAATGTTTAATCTTGATTTCAACATGAAACAATCGTACAGCTATTTATTTGTTTTAAAAATAAACTGCACTCATTTCAATATTGAAACTATAAAAATAAATTAAAAAATTTGAAACCGTAAATAAATATTTTTTTTTTAAATAGAGATTAAAAAATAAAAGGTCAGATTGGAAAACAGAGGAGGTATTGACAAAGCAGGACAACAGGGAGAAACCTCTGAATTTTAGTGTTTTATCCCATTCTTAGCTAAATGTAAGAAGGGAACCACAATACCCAACAGCCTCTTAGTTCTTCCCTACTCCTTTCAGTCTCTAGCTTCTTATTCTATCTTCCTTTAACCCTTTGACTCTTTAAAATACATATAGGGGTGTTTTTACTTCATTATTTTATTTCAAGTTTATTTTCTCTGCACAACAATATTTTCAGTGTAGTGATCTTCATGGAATTTAATATTAAAAAATGACCTTTATATACAGCAAGAATTCCACAGCAGGAATATGTCTTCATTGCACTAAAATGTCTTAGAATGAACAGAACAAGAAGCTTCCTAAGGAGATTTAAGCCACCCTATAGAATCCAGTATTCCTGTCACTGAATGCTGTAAAAATCTATAGGGATGACAACAGACTCTTAAGCCATACAGCATTTTTTTGCACAGGAGGAGAAAAAAAAAAAAAAACAAAACACCAACGGAATTGTTGTCACAAAGAAAACCAAGGATGATCGCTATAATAAAACTACAGGCCATGTTTTATGAAGCTATAAACACAAGCTTCAGCCACAAAATAAGCTAGCTGTCTTTAGACTACTCAACAAACAGATACATTTCCAGAGCCTACAAAATATCTCTGAGATTCTAATTAATAAAATTCCAAGCTATAACCTGTGCAGTTCAGGTAATTCAGTGCACGTGTAATAATGATGTGTCCTCGATGCTACAGATACCTATATTACAGTATCTAGAGGAACTTTCACAGCATTTAATGAATTGTAATTATGGATGACCTCGTCCTTGACAGCTTGAGCTGTGCATGCATTGTGCATGCATTGTAAGACAAAATGCCATCATAGCATTTCTATTAATGGACCTTCAGTGTTCTGCTCTCCTTCCACTAATGTTAAAGGAATATAAAATAATATGTACATAGGTAAAAAAAAAAAAAAAAAAAAAAAAAATATCATAACTTACTTCGTATCTTCCATACTGAAGAAATGAAGGTCTGGAAGATATTTCAAGAGACTAGAAAGCAAATTCTTCTCTAAACTTACAGTATGAAAGTTCAGTGAAGTATATTCCACAGCCTTACAGTGTCACACCATTCTCAAACTTAGAATAATTTTTCTCATACTAAATATAAAGCTGGTTTTTCCTACAAATTAAAATAGTGTCATACTCTTCTCTATGCTTACCTGCTACATACAGGGAATAACTGATCATTTCCTAGTAATTACAATCTTAAAGATCTGAAAGATGAGACTGTGCAAACCAGGCTTCCCCTGCACCCACACCCACACACCCCTGGCCCCCAGCAGCTCATGCTTTCCAAACCTTTTAGTATTTTTTACTTCACTCAATTCTGCCTAAACCGTCTATGTCTTCTTTAATACAATGTCCCCAAAGCGGAAAGAGTACTCTGTCTCCCATTCAGGTTAAAGTGTGAAAATTAATTTCTCCCCACGGTTCACATGCAGTGTTGCTGCTAACACATCTCAGAGTGAGAATTGACCGTTTTGCAGCACACAGCGCGGCCGTTTCATTTTTAATTTGTGTTCAAGTATGATTTCAAAATTATTTTCTCCAGTATTGCTGCCAATCCAGGCTTTCCTCATGGCGGTGCTGATCAGAGTGGAGGTCCAGGACATGGACATTTGCAATCCCACCTGAAACTAACTCCCACTTTGACCAGAATTGACCAGAACCTCCTCTTTGTCGATGTTTTTGTGACATGTTGTCCACTAACTTCGTGGTAATTTCATCACCATAATGAAACTTTGATTCATCACCACAAATCATTTTTTTGTGAGAAGAAACAAGATGGAGAGCCTTGTTCAATCAAGAGAGGGCATCTCTTTTTTGCCCCCTATTGAACAAGCAGGTTGTGTTCACGAAGGACGAGGTTGCCCTGGTGTGCAGTTGGAAAGTCTTGTTTATTAGGGTTCACCTGCTCAGAGGCTGATGTCTTAGCAGGTTGCTCTAGCATCTTGTTACAAATTAAAATTTGACCAGCAGTTGTGTGATGGGTATATAGTCAGATGGATCTCGAGGTAAAAGGTCCTCCTGAAGTAAGTGTTGCTGAGATTCGGGAGTGACTCAGCTGGGCAAATTGTTTTGCTGTTGTGCATCAGCATCTCATGAGTCAAGCAAATAAATTGTCATGACGCATTTTGAAAATGCAGGCACCGAGCAATGACTGCATAGCTTATTTCATCATTGTCAATTACAGAAATAATACGAAGCTTGAATTCAAAAAGACTAGTAATTTTTTTTTTAAATACTAGTAAGTGGCTGAAGGTGAGTCAGTTAAATGATCAATATGTCACTAATCCAGATCCTTAAGAAGTGAAATCTGTTGTTTTGATGCCGGGATTCTTTACTGAAAACTCAACGATCACCCATGCTTTTACACTAATCTCAATCGTTTTTTCTGGCATTCCCTGTGACCTCTTCAACTTTTACTCCTCATGTTAAAATTTGTATATCCTTTATTCCTTCTACCTATATTAGTATTGTATCAAGACTTTGTTCCTTTTCCCTGTCTTCGTTCTCATGGGGTTTTATTCATCTCTGCTGTGGAAGCATGATTTGCCCTTGCCTTTATCCCTTACACAAACAGAGATCATTTTATGAAGTCATACGCCCTGGAACCTCCATACACTTCCAATAAATATTTAATCTGAATTTTCCTTCAAAATAGGAAAATAAAACCTAGAAATAAATGTTTCACATCATTTCCCGAGGGTCTTTTTCCCTTAGTAAAAGGCAGTCTTAAATCTCTTGATTCATGCTGCCATCTAGCGTCCTTCGGAGAAATTAAAAACCGCTTCATTCAAACAAACGCAGTCTCCCAGCTCCCTGACCTATTTAAGACCTATTTAGCTTTTTCCTAGACTCAATTACTTCAGAGCAGACATTCAGTGAAGTGTGTAAAGAGTTAGCTCCAAAACTGTCATTTAACATTATATTCTGGTTTCATGTGATAAATTTAGGTTTTGTGCCAAATAGTGCAGTTACTAGAAATATTTTTGGGTTCATCTCCTGTAAAGTAATATATAGACAAAATGAAAATAAAAGAAATCAGCAATTTGCTATTTAACAGGTATGTAACTATGCTTATCCTAAAGCTTTGTATATACTGGGGTTTCTTGAATGTCTGTCTTTCCCACCATCAGTTTATATGCAAAAGGATTTTTTCTTATAATCTGTGAAAAGTAAAACTACAGACAGATAAATACCATTGATTTCAGGGGATCAACAACAAACTTATTTCAAAAGCTATAAAATTATTGCAAACATTTTTATTTTAGAATAAATGTAAGGCATGATTGTTCCAACTTTTTCATGGTAAGAGATCTGTTTTAACAATTTATTAATTATATTCTTCTTCTCCCAGGATAACTTCATTTGTGTCTACATTTGAAATTAGAATACCGAACAAATAACTCCTAGGTGTCTTTCAATGACATCTGCTTTTCTGCATTGATTTTATAGGTAGCTAAACATTTTCTTTAAGAGGACTGGTTCCTAAAACTTAAAATGCCTGACTCCAACAGAATCCCTGTTAGACTGTATTTACCACTAAATAGCTCTGGCATAGGTTAAAAGCATTTGCCTACCAACCAGTACTGCACTGCTTGCAAGTGTTTATGCCAGCACATGGGTTGGCAGGCAGATAGTTTGGTGGACTGAAGATAGCTGGAAGTGCTGAACCTCTTCTTGGGCACAAACTGGCTGAAAGATAATAAAAAGATTACATCTCTGAATGAATATGCAAAGCCTGAGCAGAATCTACTCGTTATCCTCCTAAAGAAGTTACAATTTGTTCATTCCAGAACTTTATCACTAAGAACATTATTGGTCTTCCTCCTGTATTTCTGTGTTGACTTCCCTAGAAATCCAATCTTTACTCCAATTGCTGTATTAGTAAACAACATAAATAATGCTAGTGCAGCTGCTTGTCATCAAAAAGTCCTCTTCCTGAATTCATACAGTTCTGGGATGGAAAGGGGATCTATTTTGTAAAAGCCTTGTTTCCATACACTTCTGTAATGTAAATTGAACAGTTTTATAAAATTATACTATGGGTTAACTTAGCTATAAACCTTACTACTTTAGATACTTTTAGACCAATGAAACATTATCATTGTGCTAAACAGCTCCTAGAAACTAACAAGGGTAAAAGAGTTCAGGACATTTAATAATTAGATTTTCATTCAGATATGTTGTTTTATTCCTTCCTTTCTGACAACCATCAAAATAAAACTAGCAGTAGGCGCAGTTCATAGAAAAGGGGATGGGGAAATGGCTGTTTCTATACTTAATTCCACCATTTTATCTGCAATTATGAGAATCAACTGTCAAGTGAGAAAATTGTGACAGGCTCAGAGAGAGGACTGGATGAAAGGGGTGAAAAAGATCTCATCTAAAATCTAGTGAAACCTTTGATATGATGCCACATTGAAAAGTTGTTCATTTAACCAAGGACACTGAGATTAGCAGATTAATTAGTAAATTAGTCGAGCTCAGTAAATAAATTCATAAATTAACTAAGGGACTGGACAAAATGGAGGGGGAAACAAGTTATGCAGAAAGGGAATTTTCACCTGCCAGGTTGAAAATAGGTGAAAAATGGATTCTTCCACGTCACTCTTGAAGTTTATTTTATTTAATATTTTGATTGTAGGAGCCTCACGCTAAAAGTTATGAGCTGTAGATGGAATCTGAACATGGTGTAAAGGCTGGAGATGTTCAATACTGGTATCAATATCAAAGGCTGGACTAATGAAATGGGAAGTATAGAAATAAGAAATGTTAGATCATGCATTTAGAGATGCATACAAGGAAGCTGATATTGTGAACTGAAAATTTAGCAACCTAAAATGACAAAGGAAGAAAACCAATTATGTCTCCCTGAATCCTAAGGGTTGGCAGTGTAGTGTAGCCAAAATAACACTTTTCAGCTATTAAACTATTATTTCTGCCATCCTGCTGAGAATTCGAGGTACTGTACATAATTCTGATAAACCCATTGAAGAAGGATGAACAAAGTTTCAAACAGATATAAAGGAGATCATGTGGGCTTAAGAAAACAGGAAAAAAATCCCAGAAGACCAGGTTTACCTAGTTTGGTGAAACAAAGGCTGAGAAAGGATATAATTCATGGACCTTTACTTCTCCTACTGGAAAAAAGTGAACAACGAGAACTTAAGTAAGTGTCATTCCTTTCTGATTAAAACCAGATATATACTTCTATTCTGCTTAGTTATCTTCTACTGAAGAGAGAATTCAAGGGGAGAAGAGGAAGTAAAAGGCTAGCAGTTTTGGCCTGACAGAATGATCCCTGAGCTATCGTTCCACCTGGCATCACATTAAAACTAATTGTAGCTTTTCTTTAAAGCTATTTTTTGCACTGTGCTACTAGGATCTTGGGGCTTTCATTTTTCAGCTGTGCCTACCATGAGCTGAATCACAATGTATACGTCTAACTATATCAACTAATGTCATGCATTCAGATTGCAGATGTCTCAGCTAGTCACTTAAGGCTCCCTTTACAGTCAACAGAAAGAAGTGGGACTTACAGGCACAATTTTTATCTGCCTTATCTTAAATTCGTGCTGCAATATCAGATAAATGGCACCCCAGAAGTGCATACTGAATGATTAGCTCTGAAATGGGCTTTTAAAATACAGTAGTTGTGATGAATCTCACTCTATGTTTCTAACGTACACATACTAAAACAGAGGCTGTGTGGAGTACTGCGCTCCCCAGGTACCACAGACTCAGGAGAAAATGAAAGCCATTCTGTGGTAAAGGTGGAGATAGAACTCAGAACAGCTGCAGTTTGAGCCATTTATTTAGTACATACTATAGTAAGAACTGCACATGCTATCTGCAGTTCTCACAGAATAAAAAAATAGCTCCAGAAAAAATACAAGGACTGAAATTATTTAGAGAGTCGTTTTATCATCATAAGCTATCATTATGAGAATACAACTGAAATTAGTTTATATGAATCAGCAAACCAAAGCAATTAATGTAGCTATGCATGCACTTTGGGAGTGTATCGTGCCTTTCATAATTCTTGTTTACAGCTTGTCATTCTGAAGCATCATATAAAAGCAACAGCCTTTACTGTTCGCTATACAGGGCTCTGAAATGCCATGAAACACTAAATTGAGCAAGAATGAATACTGCCCATTAAATTCATTGATAGACACATTCTGTCCTTGCAAGACCATTACATACAGACTATGCTTTTGATATTTTTCTTTTTTTACACACCGCCTGCAAAGTGATGAACATTTTCCTGTGTTTATAGCTGTGATCACAAATTATTTTAACCTCCTTTTGTTAGCTGTATCTAAACAACAATGCTAATGACTATGGGTTAACAGACGAGCAAAGAAATGAAAACCTTCCTCTGCTATTAATAGTTGTTTAATCAACTCTAAGATGAATTATAAAAATGACACTGAAAAATAGTCAGTTAATAATCTAAGATTTTCCATAACTAGTAATTTTTCCTTTGTATATGCATATGAAATGTGGGTCACTGGAACTCTCATTTCACAATGGTTTTACTGAATTCAATGCAGCTGGGTTTTTTTACTGAATACAAAACAAAATAATCACAATTATAACTGTGAAAGCAGCTCATCCAACCACATACACCTGTAGATAAAAGTGCTTAAGTGGATATCTCCCCATTATCTGTTTCAAGAATTCTGGGGGGCTGTAAAACCAGATTTTCTGACACTCTATTTTCTATTTTGAGTAGTACATGAATTTGCTATTGACAATTTTGCTGAGTTAATTTCTTGTCATGTCCAATGAACCTCAGAAAGAAAAGTCATGGTTTTGTGAACACAGTGACTGCCTAAGTCACCTATGATACATTTAATTGAATAAAATCCCACAAATAAGGGAGCTATTCTTAAACTTATTTTCAAGCACCTTATTGCCTTTTATTGAATTAAGTGCATTAAGATATACCACTTCATGCAGTTACAAAATATGTGTGTCTGAGTAGCATATGACATCTGGAACTGAAAAATTATATCTTCAGCATCATTTTTTATAATTTTTGAAAAAATGGGTTTCTGATATACTGGCAATGTACGTTAGAGTTCAGCCATCAAAATAACATATGTCAATGTGAGAGACTACTGTACTATTTTAGAGCAGTATATCTCCATATACAAAATTACCTAGGCATTTAATTCCTCTGAGATCAATAAAAAGGAGCTTCTTTATGTCAGCTAAGGAGTTGATCTAATATATGAAAGTCAAAAATTTAAATATTCAATTGTCTTATCTCTCTTGTCTATTTAACAATGACCTCATATATTTAAAAAATAACAATTTTATTTTAATTTTCTAAAATCGTCAGCTCCTTAGCTTCAAGGAACTTAAAGACCAGCTGTGCTTCTGATACCAACCCAAATAGATTTATATGCACATTTCTCCAGATTTCATGTTAATCTAAGATGTTGAATGACCAATTTTGGTAGGGTTTTCTGAGATTTTTAGGACAAATAATATTCTGAGTGTGAGGATTTTCTTAATCATAAAGTATTTGCTGATTAATGGAAAGAAATTTAGGGAAAAAATATTTCATCTTGTAATTGCATTATTAAAGAGTAAATGAACCAAGACTCTGCTCATCACAGAAAATTAAAAAAAAGAGAAACTTACATTTTGATATCCTGAACTGACTATACTAAAGCTATTGTTATATCTTAAATCCAGGAAGTTTTCCCACATGTATTTAAAGTTCTGGTGTTATGCTTAATTTATTTATAAAACTATAATGATGTAAAATGTAATGTATTATCTAGCTTCCATCATTACTCTGTTGTTTTTGTATGATTGTCCCAAGTTTTAATGGTAAGTCAATGTTAAAACAAAATAAACCAAAAAAAACCACAAACCCCAAAAACAAACAAACAAAAAGAACACTCAAAAAGCAGAGAGGGAATAAAACAAAATAAACCATGGATCAAGCCAGTTGTTTTTATATTTCATATGAAACCAGAGCTGAAACCTAAGCAAATTCCTCTTTGATCTCCTCTCTTGCCCAGGTTACCCTGTCTAGAAACTGCATAGCCAGGAACAAATACAAGTCCATGATGTGACTGATGTATGGGCCATCAGTTTACATGATATGAGCACCTTAGGTGGACTTTTTTGGTACTTGTATTGGAAAAGAGGAAAGAGGTGAACTTTTTGGTATTTGGTTTGGAAAAGAGGAAAGACTTCCTTTCCTCAGCTTCTTTTCAGTTCTTATTTACAACTTGGAACAGTTGGAAATCATGTTTAACACAATCAACTACAACTATCCAATTCAAGCATTAAATTATTATACTAGCCTTTCACACCTGGAAATGCAATTTTAAAGTCCTGTGATATAAAACATGAAAATGGATCAGTAGATGTATCCAGGGACTATTTCTAGCTACAGTGCAAAAATATCTAGCTTTTAGGTGTAACTGGGAGTTTTGTTAAGTCAAGACTCAGGAATAAACTAGAATTCAGTTATGTCAGGACTGTTAGCACAAAGTGCCAGCTTACAGTGGACTTGGCCATATTCATAAGAACTCCACAGTTTGTCTATGTTTTAGTTGTTTCCTCCTTTAAAATAGGAATGCATTTTCAAAAGTTTATAAAATAGTAAAAGGTGCAGGAAATTGTTCTCCAAAACATGCTTTCAAATTTCTATTACACTTAGTATCTGTATAGAATTACGGTAACACAAAATATTTACTCCAGGGAAGCCAGGACCAGCTTTTCAGCAGCTCTCAATAATGTAATTTCCCTGGTCTGCAGTTAAAAAAGGACAATTTAGAAAGAAAATTTCTTTCTTCTAATTCTCCCAGGACTTCAAACCAGCTACAGGGACTTTGCTCTTGGTATAGACACCAAGTATGAAACACTTCAGCTCCAAAGGGAAATGTTTCAGAAAGTTATGAGAACACTGGGATATCATGGAAATCGTTCCATGACCTTCACAACAGTAGAGACAAGTAACAGCTGCTGCAATTAAGGAGTCCAGTGGAAGCAAAGTTACAAAAATCAAACTGTGTTCTTTTTGATCTCTGTACAGTTCTGATGCAGAGATAATAAGCATGTAGACCAAATTCTATCACTGTGATGTTGAGTTTCTGAAGAAACTCCCATTATACATATCTGCAAGATAGTTAACACTTTGGGTCACACTGCCACCATCAGCTCTGACTTCAAGATAACTATTTGGTCCATTAGCACACATTGTGTGTGATGCATTATGTTCACTTCCATGAAAATGGATTTGTACATTGACAGATCTCTCAACATCAAAATCACACTTCTGTTTGTTGTTTAACTGCAAGTTAGAAAAATTCTGACAAGTCAGAAAAATACTAAAAAAAAAAAAAGAGTATGGGATAGATGCAAAATCTAAGCAGCTATGTCAACATCTACCCAGGAAATTTTTGACATTCTTTATATTCAAGTTACTTATGTTTTGATGATTTTTAGTAATTTTGATGATTAAGTTTTTTTCAATTGCTAAAGAAGTTTAAACTGAGCTCTGACTACTCTTTTTTTTTCAATTCCATCACTCTATATTGTGTTATTTTCTTGAACAAAATTGTTAATATTTTCTGTACTCCACTTCTTGGATTTTTTATCACATACAAAACAAATCTATCCAGAAGTATAAGACGTATTTATTCTGCATATTATAACTGGAACGTTAGTATCTTTCTTAACCACTTAATTGTGAGTATGGTCCAGCTATCTATCAAAACTAATAACCCTAATAATATCTAAACCTGACCCTGAGATCCCACAGCTGAGACTCTGTGCAGGTAGTGCCTGAATTGTAGTTATTACTGCAAAGGATGATTTCAGATGTGCTGAATATATGTGCCTTCATGCATAACTCAGCGGCTCTAGAAGATGTGATGTCTTACTGGCATTTGCAAATGCTAAAAAAATTGTATTTGCAAAAACTTCTATAAAAATTCTAGAGTCTTGAACTGACAAATGGATTTTTTGCCAGTGATAATCCAGAAAAGATTCCCAAACAATAGCAGGAAGAGGAATCCACCTGAAGTGTCTTGAAATATGAAAAATTATGAAGTTACACCGCTGATGCAATGGATTGCCCTGTTGTGTGATTCAATGTGTTTTCCCCCGTCTCACTAGGTGGAAGACTCAAGTGGCTCTGCTTTGAAAAGATCATCTTTTCAAGGGTCAGAAGGGACTTTCATTGTTACATAAAATATTGTTCAAATACCAAAATGTAAATGATTTTTTTAAGACATCCACTTAAGCTGAACCATTTCATGAATACTCAGCCTCAGGTTACTGTGCATTATTTAACAGAGTAACTTCCCAAGACAGTTTATTACATCTGGTGGATTTTTGGCACGTGTCCACTTCACAAATCCTGTGCAAAAGGCACACTCTGTACTACATCTTGCACAAAATAGTCAGTCTTACCCTTAAAATAACTAGACATGCTTCCAGCATTTTGTTAAGGGCTTTCAGTCTCATGTAGAAAGACTGGCCTTAAATGACACTGAAAGAACAAAAATAACCGTGGCTACTGTCTTACCTGGAAACACACGAAGAGGAAAACTTTTTTTTTTTTTTTTTTCCTATTACTGTACCAATTTTCACAATCTTATTCAGGATTTAAAAATCTTGAAGAGAAATCACATTCTGCTCTTAAAACAAATGAGAACTAATAAATTCGTTCCTTGCAAAGACTGTGGGTCTGAAAAGTTGTTGTGTTAATTTAGTGTTCCCATGCTCCCACTGCAAGCTTGCAACCATTATCTGATAAACAGGTTTTAAACTGAGGATTTTGTAAGCTGTGAATGTGCCCAAACTCCCATTATTGCTAATGGAAGCTACCTACACACTCCCTGGCTTTTTTTTTATTATTATTTTTTAGTTTTCTTGAAAAGTACATTATCTAAAGCACTTAGCACTGTGGTAGCTAATAGCAAACACAATTTAAAGAGAGAAGCACTAATAATGTGTAAAAAGGGAATTCAGTCTGTCTGCTCTACATGATTCTGTGCTTCTGCCATCTTCTGTCACGTTTTTTCTATGATATGAAGCCTTTTAATTTACACTGAATGTATAAATGATACAAAAAAGCAAAATTACCAAGAGAAATAGCTTACTGCCTGGTGAGGGAAAGTGCTAAGATTTATGGCCATGGCTTGGATGCTTCCTGTTACCTTTTTTTTTATTTTAAATTTTAAAATTGCGTAGCTCCACTGACAGCAGAAATTTATAGCATTATCAGTGAGATGGGAGTCTGAACCTGTTTCTTTAAGCAGATAAGTATTGTCCTACCAGCCTCAGCCAGTGTGACCCAAGACGCTGTATCCACATGGGGAATGTCCTCCCAGTAGTACAGGGCATTACCCAAAAATCTTCATACACCTTGTGCAACGCTTCAGCCAAGCTGCATTACTAGAAGGACATGAAAACCCTGTATCATTAATATGAGTATATGGCAAGGTTTTTGTAATAACTACATACCTCTAGACGTACCAGCATAGGAGACAGACTACCGCATCACCTACACATAGCCTTCAAGAAACCACTTTTTTTTTTTCTAAAATACATAGATGAATATATTGAGTTTACATGTTTGTATGTATCCTCCCTTCCAGTACACAATTTTCTCTCATCTTTCTGTTTTCTGAGGGCACGTATCATGAGGAAGCAATCCCCCCTCCCAAGGCCATAACTAATATTCCTTGCGTGGCACAGCAAAGATGGTAGTCTTTTATTGTGTGGCAACTTCCCATGTAAATCTTTAAAAGACCATCATAGAAGCTGGACTGGCAGGCTTATTTCCTCCCAAAGAATAATGCATATCTCTTTAAAGAATCATAATGTGGGACCTGTGTAAGAGTGTAAAAGAAAGAGGTACAGAGACAAAAGATTGTTTATTCAAAGGAATTGTGTATTCTTTTATGGTGTGCAAGAAAGTGCTTTGATTCAAAGTGCAATAATTAAGCATGTATTTTTTAGTATAAATTATCTTCAAGTCATATTTCTAAAACTGCTCCTTTGCATCTTAACCTAAGGTATGTGGATAATCTCAAGATATGCAAAACTATTTACAAAGATAACATCTCAAATGAGCTGTTGGTGCTGCTGGAAATGAACCAATATTAATTGCCTTGCCAGGCTCTTCCCAACAAAACAAAACAAACAAACAAAAGCAGAAACAAAAAATCTTATTTCAGGTATCTCTTTAGTACAACACTGCTTATTTGCAAAGGAAGATTACAGAGTCTCCTTTCTTCAAAAAGAATAAAAAATAGGAGGCCATATCTTTATTCAAAACCCCACGTCTGTTTTTGCAGTCAGCTCTCTGCCTAAAAGAAGCTCTGTCTCTCTTGGCTTCCTCCTGGAGCGACGCTCACACTGCTTCCCTCACTGTTGAGTTCGTTTCAGACCCACGTAAATATGCCCTGGCTTCATACTTGCTTACACATGGATATGAATGTGTGAGCACATGCACTGTTTTGTTCATTTTGATTTAAATATTGCAGTTATTGTCTCCATTTATGCAAAAGAAAACACCTTCAGCTACTCGTGCCAGCTTCTGTTCACAACCTGTGATGCTGACCTATGTCTGGGCACAAGTGTCCTAACATTTCAGGCACCAGTAAAAAAAAAGCACTTAATTGTACTCTCAAGTACCTTGAATAAAACAGGGATTAACAAGTTATTCTATGCATGAGACTAGCAGCAACATCTTTTAACACCATGATTTCCATCTTTCTGTCTTTCCACCATATCTGTCTGAAGCCATGCATTTAAAAAACATTATTTATTATGCAGCACGTATGAAATACATCTGTATGAAATTCAGCCAGCGTACAACAAAACAGCTGATCTAATTTTTGTTTGATTATTTCATTAGAAGGGAAGGTGATTTACTAGAAATGACAAAAAGGTATTTTCTTGGGGAAAAAAATCTGGTTTACTTTCCTTTGCATTCTTTATTACTTTTGTGGAACAACAGTGGAATGAACAAAGGTCACAAGGAGTTTGTTATATTGTTTAGCTCTCACTTAATGTCTTTTACTTAGAATTAGTCATTTGATATGGTGGCGTGCATGTGTGCCTAGAATGGACACTAACTGCGGGACACCTCACCTATCCTGTCTCTGTTTTCCCCAGATGTTTTTCATATGCTGCTGTGATAGTTTTATCTCCGTCCTACCTCTTAAGTCCCTGTACCTGCACAGAAAGCACTGGCCTCTGACCCTGGGCATATCTGCTGACTTCAGGATGTTTCTTTTAGCCTAGTTATGCTGTCTTGATGATGCCATGTAACCTTTCATGCCTTCTGAGGAAGGATGTCTCTGCATGTGATAGTATTCTGAGTTTGAGATGTATTGAGACATTGACCCACAAGGGAAAAAAGGTAATTTACTGTTACTAATGTAGAAACAAAAAAGAAACAAAAAACCCCCGACAACTGTATTAGTAACTGGAACCTCAAAGCTGTTATTTAAATAGTTGACTTTGACATAGGCTTACTTGCTTTTTCACGTTTATTTGGTTTTAGTCCTGTCTTATCAGTGCTTGATCTTGGTTACAGAATTGAACTATTTCCTTGCCAATGTTTTAGCTCTAGCCGTCTATTTTATTGGTTTTCATTCAACGTCAAAGGGTTTGAAAACATTGGAGTTTTTAGATGATCTTGTAGATCCTTTAGCTCAAATATAAATCACCTTCCAAAAAAATCTCCCTTTCAAATACTAAAACTCTTGTAGAGAAAGAAAGAAAGAAAGAAAGAAAGAAAGAAAGAAAGAAAGAAGGAATTATGACAAGTAATTTTTTTAAAGTCAGTTTTAAAAAAAGAATTTAAAAAAGGGCCTGAACTATTCTCTGAAGAATACTTGAGTTAGGAATGAGAGAGCAGGAGATATATTTACTTTTTGTTATATTCACATGCACAGCTCTCCTCTTCAGCATGTCCATGAAAGCCAGACACTTTCATGACCTCATTTCAGACCTTAGTACCTCTTGTTCTATTGCTTTACAGCTGAGAACTGTGGAAAATGGATTAGAAGACATGGATGAGAATTGCTCTGTGTCTAGAAGCAGCAACGGAGCAATGAAAGAAAAAAGATAATTAGCCAAGATTTGGCAATCAGCAAGTTGGTTTTATCCCTTTGAGTCTTGCTGTGATGCATGTATCTTGCATGTGATGCTGTACTGATTTTCCACCCTTAGCAAGCAAACTGCAATGCAACACATTCAGAATCTACCTACAGGTAATACTATATATACTTCCTGTGACACCCCGGGCTGAAGAAATTCTAGAAAGGTAAGTTCTACATCTTGTCAGTGATGCAACCAGCCAAAATGCCTTTGCTATATCAAGTGACAAGAGCATTTCCTTACTGGAAGAGAAATTCATAGCAATCATCCCTTAAAATAAGCTGTCTGGTGAGGACTGAAATAAACACGTTCATTTCTAAGATCACCAGTGATGTTTTTCTATTATCATATCACTCTGTTAGGAGAATCTGACAGAAGATGAGCACAACTTTTATCCTTCAAACAAGTGTTGTCATTCAATTCTGAGAACTTAAAATAATTAGTAGTCCTGTCTGTTCTTTGAAATTGCCATTGGCTTTCTATTTCACTTTAATTGCCTTTTTTGTTCTTCCTTCTCTTCTCTAAAACATCAGTTGAGCCAAACAAGTCAGTCTTGCAATTCACTCAGTTTCCAAGGTCCAGTAATTACCAGATATCTGGGCATGGTCCGCAGATTGGTGCCTGTATGGTTTAGAATTACTCAACAGTGTTAGGGAGAAGTCCATCTGGGTCTCAATCTATTTAGACACCAGTGCACCAAAGACCATGCCTATATAGACACATACCTATGTTTTCATATGCTGCAGTCACCTGTTAAACCAGAGTAGCCTTGGGGCTGGAGCCATTGAGCTAGCCCACACTGAGATCATGCAGATCAAACATGCTCTTAAAAGTTCAGCCTGCTATGGAATAGTTGCTACTGTAACAGTTTCCTAATGAAATATTAACAGAGTAATAGATTATTATGAAAGTCAATGAGACCCTTCACATTAAGCTATTAACATACACTTTTCCCAATGGAGTTCCTATGAAGTGTATATGACCTTGACTGTTCCTATATAAAAGTTCTTATTATGCTATTTAATTTTTCAGTACTAAATTTGGTTTATTTTTATTTCTTACTGTTACTTAAAATACATTTTCCCTCTCTTTCACAACCTGGCACTGTTGTTGCAGGACAACAAAGTTCAAAGGAAATGGGACAAAGCCAGGCAGATTTAAAAATATTAATAGTTATTTAACAGAATATTTAGCAGTCAATACTGAATCTATAATAAGTATAGTATTCAAGTCACTAAACTTTCTTGCATCAGTACAGGTAATGTTAGCATGTGAACATACAATTATTTAATCCAGCTCTCAGTGATGAAAATTTAATTTTTCCCCTTATCTTATCTGGGAATTGGAATTGGCCTATGGATAAAATTGCAGTTAAGACTATCCTGATGTGCCTTTTGCCCTGTCAATTATTTCCTGTATATGTGCACGCATCATTATGCGGATACACAGACAAAAACTATCATTTTTCAGTCTGTAAAATGGAGGAATGAATATCTTCTCATCTCATATGGTACCAGGAATTTAGGACTACTGTATCTTAATTTTTTGTTGAGAATCATGGATTCTAGTAATGTAAATGAAATTACTGTGTGTACCCTACATCAATGAGGTCCTTAAACTGATCTCATCAGGCCTCTACTGATTAAATAGGTAGTAATATATACATAAAATGTGTCTCTCTCTAAATAATAGGATGTACACAGAGGACACAAAGTAGTTAAAAAATCCAGCATCAGATGCTGACTTCTCAGTGTTTTTAGAATGTGCTATTGTACTTGGATTTTATAAATTCAGCTTCTTTTTGTGAGCTAACACCGTCAAGTTATAGTAATTTTTATATACTGTTGAAAAACAACCATTACTTTAGTTACTGTAAGTAACTGTTGGATGCTATATTCATCAAGAATGTCCATTATCCAAGCTGCATTAGTTGATTTTACATAGATAGACTAAATATGTTGTTGCTTCCTTTCCTATTAGCTAAATATACAGGATGTACGACTGATTATTTAAAGGAATGAGCAACACTGGACAAGCTTGTGCAGTCTTGATCATTTTATGCACAGTTAATAAAACACACAGTTCTTAAAAGTTGCTAGCTAGTTAAGTGTGGAGAGTCCAAATTCACTCATATTGAGAGAAGTACGTGTAACTGTTCTTTTAATTTCCTGTGAATGCACTGATCTATTTTCCATTCAGGACTTGCCAACAGTAGGGGGGGAAATTAAAAAAAGAATTTTGAAATTTTACTTCTTAGATATTTTTTAATTGTTCTTTGTCAAAATCATACTGAAACTCAACATTTTTAAGGTATTTTTAAAACAAAATATTTTTTTCTTAACTTTTGGAGATGTACAGAAATATATTATTTCAACAGAAGAAAAGACTGAAGTGCTTGTTTAAAGAATGTCAATACATAACTTTTTTGTCTTTTCTTTTTTTAATAGGAGCTCATGATTTTTCAATTAATGTATCTGTAGAAAACCTATAGTTGTTTATCACTATCTAATTCTGAACATACAACATGAGATGCAACAGGAGTGCAGTACCAGATACACCTAGCACCCCTATTTCATTGTTAACTAGTTTATGTAGCAAAAAGAAGCCTCATGAAGTTCTTTCTTTCCTTCTTTTTTTAAATTATAGACTTACAATATTCTCCTACCTTTCAAGACCCTGAAATATAAACTACTTTTGTTTTGTCTATAGAATATACATACATATATATGTAGATGACTAGCCTGCAGTTAATATAACGTATTTACTCTAGAGCAAAAGTCTACATACATACACCAGCAGTGGTTTGGAGCATTACAGTACTAAATTAAAAATCTGTATAAAACAGGAAAAGAATAGCATGATTCTTTAATATCCATGCAGTTTCTTTGAAAATGTCCCTGGAAAATCCCTTCTGTGTGTCCAGGTCATTGTCCATGCCTCAGTTCCTTCAGCTTTAAAAACAAAACAATAGCTGCTGCTGTGCTATGTTCGGCTGCGAGTTAAAAAGCCTAGTTTCTCATCTTTATCTCTACTACTGTATTAAAATTTTATTCAAATCCTAAATATTTATCCAGAGGTTGTAAAAGTTTTCTTTCTGAGTCAATCAGATGTGACTTGTACGTAATATAACTGAACTGAAACCCCCTATCCTCCTGGAGACAACAGCCAGCAGTAGTCAGATCCGGTGGTAACAGTGGTCTTCTGGTTGTGATTGACATGCTTCTCACCACATCCTTTAAAGTTTCCAGGTTATAAAATTACTTGGTTTTGAGGGTTCAGTTATGAAATTAAAACAACAGTCTTCTTTTGTGTTTACATAGTTTAGTTGGAGATGCTAACTAAGCTAGGTAGCTAACCAGCTAACTATAGCTAAGACTGTTAACACCTTCAGGATTAAGAAGATCAAACAGTTTAAGTATACATAAATATATATATGTATAGATATATGTAGTTCAAAAGCAATCTAAAGATCATCATGGTACGTGCTTAACAAGACCAATTAAGTGTACTTAGCTTTAATTTATTAAGCTTCATCAAGAACAATGGAGAACAGCCAATTATTGTTTTTATCAGCTAGTTCTAATTACAATAACTAGGAATAGGTTCAGGGAGCAAAGAGATAAGGGTCTTCAAGGACAGAAAGAGAAGTATACACAGATCTTATTGGCAAGTAAACATGTCAGAAACGAAGAACAACTATAGTAAAAAATCTGACGCTTTAATTCTTTAATGAATTCAGCTGTGAAAAACTGATGGAAAACAATACTAAATTGGAAATGAGACGATTTGTTCCATTACAGTCAGTAAACATAACAGCTACAGGCTTCCATAAAGCCATTAACTCATCAAATGCACAAACTATTCATCAAGGTACACAGCAGTCCAGTCGACAGTTGCAAACACTTCAGATCCACAATACTGGTAAACTCTTATTGCTATGGAAACCTTAATTTGCATTCTCCATTTATTTTTATTTTAGGTTTACAATGTAAATAGCCTATAATATTTTCTATTACACTTTTGCTGCACCACCCTCCAATTAACTTACAAGGAAAACAAAAAAAATTACTATAAGGCGGTTTACCACAGCAAATTATACAAGTATTACGTTTCCATACACTTTTCTTCAGTCTCAGCCCACAAAATATTAGTTTTTCTCTTCTTTATGGGCCCAAGTCTCCCTCTTAAGATGCATTTCCCCCACTTAAAATAAAAAATATAGTATTTGGAAAAAGGAGAGAAATGGGAGGTATTTCTTTAAATACAGAAAAATGACAGGTTCATGAACAAAGGTGAAATTGCCAGCTGGATTACTAACAGGCCAGAAAAAAACTGAAAAAGCAATTTCACATAAAAGGTAGAAAGATGGGCGTAATGGGACTTCAGAATCAGTGAGGAATGCAAAAATCTGAGTTTGGATTACCACAGACTTTCCCCAAAATATTGTTCAGGAATATTTTCAAGGATTTTTCGTATTTCAACAGACTTTTGGATAAATTGCAGGTAATGTACAGTAGCCCCACCAACATATGGCAGACCCAATTGTCCATACTAGGTGGCTGTTTCCATTGTAAAATCCTCAAAGGCATAAACTTGCTGCGCAGGTGGGTATATTGCTGAGTTACAGACTGAGGCCCCCAGGAAACTGGTTTTTTTGTGTAATGCACAGGTTGCCTGCACATCCGCTGGAAGTTCAGTGCTTACAAATGTGAATTCACCAGCCATGAAGAGAAGCACCTGTGCACTGCATACATGGTACCATACATCGAACTAATGCCATCTGTAACATCCAGATTTATTGCACATGATTTTCTAAAGCACTCAGCACTGTTTCCTTCCGGGAATTCTCACAGGAAACATTCTAGCCTTAGCCTGTGCCAAGCACTGTTGAACACATGCAAACAAAAATCTATCGAATTATGCCAATGTAGGGACAAACCCCAGCATCTCTTTATGTTTATTTCATTAATTAGGGCACATCCCTAATGTCCTCTAAAATCTGAGCATAACTTAAGATGGTAAACCCTAATCACACAATTCACTATAACACAGGTTCTTGCCACTTATGGACAGCTTAAGTCCAGAAATAAAACAAACCAAAAAAAAATCAGGTATGTCTGCTCCATGTTCCCAGCACTTTTGGTTTTGGCCTGAAGATAGTCAGAGCTTGCTTTCATGTCTCTGGCTTGGTCAGTGCTATCTTTTGAACCACAGTGATCTGGTTTCACTGCTTTCATGTTAACCAATCATCAGGAAAGGAAGAATAAGTACATCTACCACCATTACAGAGTCCTTAAATAAAATCATGGAATGAATCTGCAAGTCTTATGTAAATCTTGCAGTCTTTTTACATTCATAAGAAAAGGTTTATTTTTTCAGTTAAATCAGACAGACCACAACTGTGAAACTCTCATTTTATTGTGACATTTCGTTTTCCAGCCAAAACTGAGAAATCTACGACTTGTGAAAGAGAAATTAAAATATTTTCCAGATCTTTGGTATTTTTGCTTTCTTTATTCTCATTGAAATTCACATCCCAGCAAGAATTCTGTTCCACCTAACTGCCTGCTACTTCTTCTAATCATTTCACAAGTTTCCTTAACCTGGAATATCATAAACAGGAAATGCCTTGCCACTCTCAACTAAATGCGTTCTCGGATCTGGAGGCAATGATGTTAGCAGATAATACATCAGAGCAGATGGTAGTTGGTGTTCAATGCAAACCACAGGTCAATGTGGTATACTGTTAGTAGCCATAATAAATCATTAAGAGGAACTACCTATGACACTTCCAGGATGTGTGTTAGCCCTACATGGAATTTTTATATCACAATCCATAAATATCTTCTTAATTACATGTAAAGTGACAAAATCATGTGCAATAATCTATAGCTGTTTGGGTTTTAACTAGAAATTACTGGGGAACAGAAAAGAAAAGCCTTTCTGTTTTCTGCCGTTTTAACATTTCAGGCTAAAATGCTTGACCAAGGCCATTTATCTTAACTATTAAAATGAGCTCTTGACCTATGTGCGACATGTACAGTCCATCTCTTAATTTCTGGCATGAAAACTAATTAAATGCAAATTGATAACAAAATTGCCAGTAATTCATATAAAAATCTTGTGTATAAGGTCTTCCAAAGCTGCCATCACATTTCTGTAGGAATTAAATGGATTTTTTAACACCAGGAAATGGCATTCCTAGGTGTGATATTGTAAGACATGATGGTTTTATAAAATAAAGCTTTGTCTGAGCAATAGCAAACACTCAGCAAGTTCCTAGACTCTAAGCAGCTCAACTTTATCATTAATGCAGTGCAGAAGAGCCAGCCTTCACCTGAATTAAAGGGCTTTCCAGACACATGTGCTGTTCATTCAGTGTTTGGTGTGTATGCTCCCGCATGCATACTGTAACCAGTCGGGGTGGACTACCCTTGGTCTGTGAGGGACATCCCGAATCTGTGTTACACAAGGGGATCAACAACCCTGTAACCACTCTGGTAGATTTTGGCATGAACTAAATATTGACTAAATACTTTTTATAACCATTTTTAATGGATAGAGAAGTTTCATCATTTTGGATTAGTTAAAAAACTTTTGGCATACTACTTATATAGTAGTTAATTATTGCAGACATTTGTATTTCAGTTATATTCTGAGATGCAGCCTCTGCTCACAGGGCAAGTATTCACTCCCAACCTTCCTGTTTGCCATCCTCTAGGTTTGCCCCAGTCTGACAATGCCTTTCTTGCTCTGGGAGAGGATCTGTATGCAGTAGTCTATATGTGGCCTGAAAAATGGAAAACAACAATCTCCCGGCTACAGTCACACGAGTATGTTGTTAGCCTTCACTGCTGCCTGGGCATGCTGCTCACATCTGTTTAGACACATATCACTTCCAGAGCTCCATGATTTTCCCAGAGACCAAAGGAAAGAATGTTCATCTGTCAAAGGACCACCCTCTAGTTCACCAGATACTGTCTTTTTTCCTGTTTTAGAAGATGGGTGCAACAGTTACCTTTACCAATCATTGGGCACCTTCCCCAGTCTCCACAACCTTTCAATTACCATTGAGTAAAAACATCCCAGATGTTGCAGAGCAACAAAATTCCCATGAAATCATGTCTGGATGGCAGATGGGTGCCTCCATCTCCTGTAGGAGGAAATCTCTGACTTCTATTACCCTCCACTTCCTTTTGGAGCTTGTGCTCACAGAGTGCTTTGAAATCCTAGTCAGCATGCAAAAATTTCGAAGTATAATTCTTTTTTGAAAGCCTTGAGCTATGGCTTATATCTGTTGCTTTTGAAACTGAATTACAAAACCTACATTGACCATGAGAAAACGTGTTAGATCAAAACTAAGAGCCCTTTGCAAATTCAACTCTGTGTGTGCAAGCCTCTTCTATCACTTCAGTAAAATAGTTAGCAACTACTTCAAAGAAATTATCATTATAATTTTAGTCAAAAAGTTTTAACTAATTCTCACTTCAATGATTTCACAGTAAAAGAGGAAAAATCTCATTTCCCTGCTGTTTGCCAATGCCTGTGTAGTGTGACTAACTAATGTTTCTCCATGTGTTCCATTTTCAAGTCATATTGAGCCCACAATGACTAGCTATTCAGACTTTTCTCCTATCAGATTATTGTTACCTATACCTTTCACTAAAAAAACTGTCAGGCTCATAACTTCAATGTGCCACAAATTTTACTTTATATTCTCCACAACTGCTGTTGAATGGCTTGACTTCAATGGTCTGTAGAATCTGCTTGAATTCTCTTTGGAGAACGTTGTATCAATCAAATACAAACACTTTGTCTGCACAGGTTGTCCTAGTAAGATCTATGAGACTATTCATATTAGTAAAGGAACTTATCCACAGACCCCGATTAAAATGAAAAACATCTGTTTCATTGTATGCATTGTAGTCAGTCACATTCTACAAATGCATAATTTAATATAAATGGTGCCTATTAGCTAATTGGTTTTATTTAATTTTGTACCTTTTTTTCTCTCAGTTTTTTTTACAGCTATCCAGGACTATAAAATCTCTAACAAATGCAGTTCTGGTTTCCCCACTCAATGAATATATATTCAGTCACACTATCTAAACCCTTCTAAACTTCTAGGGTTATTCTTCATTTAAATTGTAGGGTTTTCAAAATATAAATCCCCTTCACTGTGTGCATGCATAGGGCCTCACAAATGACTGCCTTAAAAATAGGCATTTTTTTCCTCTGCCCAAACAAATCTTTCTGAAAGTGAATTCATCCCATAGATAATGACAGGGCATATTTTGTCTTCAGTTTTTACATCTATTGCTCTCTCTTAAAAATAGCATGATAGAAATATATTTAAATTGAAGCAAAGAGAATGTTCCTAAGAGAAACAAATCTTCTTGGCTCCATAAGGAAGCAATTGTACTGGGAAACAAAATAAGAGAAAGAAAGAAAAAAACCCTGAAAAGAAAAAAAAAACACACAAATTTCAGAACATTGAAGATATAATATATACTACATTTCTTCCTGGTGACAGTGTCTCAAAAATATTAAAACCATATATAAGCAAAGAAGTAGACAGAGTAAGAAGTATTCTAAAAAAAAAAAACAAAACACTCTGATAGTTACAGTTTTCCTACTTCTTAGCCTTCTAAAGGCACCTGGAGAGATATCATCTGGAATACCTCATAATCAATATATAGTGAGTTTAATTATTTTTCCAAATCAAGATTGTTCCACTTACCCCTGGGATTTCTGGAGGTAGCCATAGTTCTAAGGTCACACTGTAATACATAACTAGAGTTTATATAGTCTAGTTTCTTACTGGTTTTCTTCATTTCGTATTCTATTTAATGCTTGACCTTCAGGTTGAGAATATAGCTCTATCCATTTCTATGGATATCGCCTCCTGCAAAAATAAGAGAAAGCTTCAGAAAGGAAATGTGTATTGGGTTAAATATTACCTAAAAGATTGTATGTCCCATTAAACAGTTTATCAGATGAATAAGTAAACTTCACCAGCTAAGAAATGGACTTGCAATTTTAAAACTTTCCCATTTGTCTTCATAACTGTCACAGCTACTGTGAATTATTCAATTATTTGTTACAAGCACAAGTTTATCCAGATATTTATATGGACTCTAAATTTACTGTGCATACACCTTAAACAATAGGCTTCTTAGGCACTTTCCTGGAAATCATTATTATTTTTTTGCATCTCATTATTTCATTATTTTGAACCCATACATTTGGCCAAGATTCTTCAGATCTGAAGTACAGATTTGAAAAGGATAATAATGTAAAAACTATAATTCTTCCAGAACCGTATGGAATAAGGCTGAGCCTTGCCTTCAGTGATTTTGGTCTTTTGTGACTCAAAGACAAAAGACTCGCACAATGACTACAGCCAGTGACTGATCAAAGTCTTAAACACATCGTGTTCTTGCAAAGACATAAGTATGTTCTGTATTCCTACTTGCTCTAAGGATAGTAAGTATAATAGGACTACTCATGTAGGTTAATGCAAGCATTTGCAGTTTCTTAGTGCTCTCTCATTGCATTAACCCTAACAGCATATTCCCTTCTTTTACAGGACTACTTTTCCTGCTCACTATTGTCACATTCAAATTGAAATTATGGAGCGTTTGGATTTGTTTGCGTACAATTTAGCAAATCTCTAAATTCTCTTAACTACGTTGACAGGCTTTAGATCACATCTTTTGCTCCCAGTCCCAACCCAGCTAAATTTGGTATAATACACAGTACATTGCTTTCCTAAAATATCCCTGTCAAATCAGTAAAAGCGAGATATAATGTCAGAAAAAAGTACGTTTTTAACTGAAGGCGTTTTGTTTCTTAGTCCATGAGATGGGCTTAAACAAATAAATAGAAAGAAGAACTTGTGCTGAAGAGCCTTTTCAATTTGCTTCAGTTTAGCTAAAGTGGCAGATGGCAGCTATGTCTGTTCTTCTCCCAGTCCTGCTCTCTGTATGGCTTCTCTCTGCTGTTCAAAGGAACTCCACACTCTATACAAATTATTTCAGAAAAAGGAATATTAAGGTGCTGGCTGAAAGAAGGGCTTTCATGAAAAGCAGGAAGCTGCTTTGAGGAGAAAAAACAAGCTTGTTGTTAGCAAAACAGGACAGGGCAGGGGGCAGAGCCGCGTGGGTTTGAGTGGCAACAGAATGTACCAGAATTTTAGTATCACCCTCAAGCACTTACTAGTGCTTCTGAATAAGCCTAAACTACAATAATATTGAAATAAAAATTGATGCAAACATTTCTGAGTCTTTTACTACATTAAGAACAATTGCTCACCTCACAAGATGCTATGAAGAAAAGAAAATTCAGCTGCTTCTTTTCTCAGGACCACTTGTATATTTTTTTTTTGTGAATGTTCATTTGATTAAAAAAAAAAAAATCAGTTCCATGTGCTTCTTTGGTTCTCTTTAATTGGTATCACAAATCCAAATTCAAGGCATTTCTTTCAAAGCAAGTGTAAAATTCTGATACGAGTATGTATTGGCTTTAAATACTAGCTCCTCAGAATTTGTTTAAGTAAAAAAGTAACTAAAGTATTACGGAACTTTTTATATAGATAGTTACATACATTTTCAATAGGTAGCTTCTACCTTACTATTTCTACCTATTTTTTTCCACTACAAAATAATTAAAGATTTCCTTTTCTACTATTGTTTCACTTACTAACAGTTTGCTTCTGGCATATCTAAGGTTTTGAACATCATCCAGATTCCACTGTGTTGAGTGCTGTACCTATGCAATAATAAGACATCCTGAACTACCATGCTTACACTAAACACAGGAAAAAGCTAAGAGAAGAATGGGAAAATATTATTTTTAAGTTGCAAAACAATATAGTTAAATATGAATTATGCAAAATGAATTTGCAAAACATTATTATTTTGAATTATTTTGTTTCTGATTTTGAAACAGTAATGCTTAAAGGGGATTTTTTTCCCTCCCATGGTCACTTTCACTTTTCCATTAGAAAGCTATGAGGCAATTTTAATAAAAATGAGAGAACAAAACCAAACCACTTATTCTTTCCCTTTTTCCTCACCAAAAAATAAAAAGTATAACGCTCAAAGAAAACTGAAAGACAGGATAAGGATGAGAAGTGAAAGGTAAAAGTGGGATCTGAAAGGAGTGTTTATAATCAATTTGTCAGGAGATAGAAAAGGGAGGTAAAAGCATGGAAAGAACACTTAAAATCTTCAGTTGGTCTCTGGTTATGTTTTCCCACAAATGCAGCTTCTTCTCTAAGCTAAAGAAAAATAACCATGAGACAGAAGGAATCAAGAGAAAGACAAAGAAGCCCTGAAATTCCAAAAGGAGTTATGGTTTTAAAAATAAGTACGTTTCCCCATTTCAAATATTTTTTTCATTTTTTTCCCCATTTAAAGCAAAAAACAATTTAAGATCAAAATGCTGACTAGAATATCTTAATGTGATTTACCTTTCTCATTAAGTCTATACAGCTACACTCATCCAATATTATTTATGTTTGCAGCTGATCAGGACATACAAAGCTGAAGGAACAAACAGAACAGTTTCATCATTCAATTAGAAGACTCAGCGGAAAAAAACAAACACAAAACCCACAAAACCAAATATGTTTATATGTCCTTTTATGTTCTTTTTTCCATATGAAATTTCCTAAGACGTAATTTTCAGGAATCACCTGATGAGAGGGATCAGATAAACAAATTCTGAAATATCAAAGCATCCTTTTTTTTTTTTTTAAAGACATTTAAGAAAAACAAGCATGTGTTACCAGTGTTTGAGTCCACAGCTTTGTCCATAGAGAAAATTTATCCTTTTTTCAACCCGAGCTATTAGCCAAACCTAAGGTCTTATATGGTTTTTATTTTTTCTAATAAGTAACATAATATTTTTGTGGTACAATAGTCTTTATTCCTAAATTATATAAATAATACCTTTTCTCTCTAAATATCAACAAATTAAAACAACCATTGCTGCTTAGAATCCTAAATCTTGTTTTTGCTAGCACTCCAGTCTCTTGTAGCTAAGCAGTGGGTCACAAGATAAAGGCTTATGTGTCTGTCTCTGCGTCATCTGTGATGTCTTCCTTATGCAGGTAATTTTTCTAGCTTGTCATACATATAGGTCCAGCAAATATTGGCACAGTGCCCCATTTGAATTTCTGTCTTAAGGAAAACCTTCCAGCAAAAGAATTTACTTCCACTTCTGTCAGCTGGTCTGTGCTTTGAAAACTGGCTCCTACTTTTTCTTTTATCTCTTCCACAAACCAATGTATTTACCTCTCACATTTATCCTGAACATATGACAAAAGTTATGCCCATAAGCTTCAGAAACATTTCTATTGACCCTGGGGGCAATAGTTGCCCATATTTCAGGGTATGCTTTTGCAGTATGACCTGAACTGAACAGCTTTCTCTTTCCAAAAGGAGAAACTTTTACTTTTTGCTTCCATCTGCACTACCCCACACTCCTATAGCTTACCTAGAACAAGTGCTGGTGTTAATTTGATCACAAGATAAACTGATTCACCTCATTAAAATGGCAAAAACCCCTAACTTTGCAGAAAAGAGAAGATAACAGGGGATGCAGGGAAAGGGTTGGCCAGGTTAAAGATTTGAATCTGCTGCAATCACACAAAATGCTAAAGCCAGCAAAGGCAAGAGTAACTAATGTAGCTGGTAGCAGGGACAAGTAAAAGAAGGAACCAAACAAAAGATAAACCAAATAAGCTGTTAAAAAGGGAAAGATTTTTTTAAATTTCTTTTTTCTTTTTCTGCTACTGCTAGCCAGTAATTTGGCACAAAGGTAAAGAGAAATCGATACAAATTAAACGGAGCGGGCGTTGTCAACTCATATTTAGCTTTGAAGTTCGTTGCTTCTACACCAGATTTAAGAAGGGTTTGTATGTTCTTTTCCCAGCTATACAGGCTATTCTAAGTAAAGATATTACCTCTACCTACAAGCCATGTTTTTTCTCAGTGCAACTGACAGCTTCATTTGGTGACCATGACAGGACTCCTAAGGCTGCCTGTGATATGCCAATGTACGGGCAATACATTAGAATTATTAATTTTTGTTGATGTTGTCAAGAGTTTCAGCTGAAGGCATTTAGGCAGTGGCAGTTATGTCTCCCTTATGAGAGACAAAGCCTAGGAGTCAGATTTTTTATGATTAGGGACTGTGACAGTTTGCAGGAACTAACCAGCACTGCTTAGGGCGTCTGTGAAACGATGCATGTAGCACTACCACTGTGTTAGAGAACTCAGGGCTGATGGCAGGTTCTTAAAAGCTCTGTAAGCAACCTTCCATCCTGTCTGAAATGTAGGAGAGGACATTTGGGTGTGACTAAGAAAAAAACAGGTGTAAAAAGGTTGAAGATGCAACTGAGGCACAGGGTTTGTTACAAATGAAGAGCTAGCTGGGAAACTACAATAAAGAAAAGTGTGTCAAGCAATTGCAGAAGTCCTGGTTAGCTGAAAAGACCTGCCAGTTCATCTCACCACAGGGAAACTGTTGATACTTTTCTACGGGAGCGTGCGAGAAAAACTGCATCTTGCTGTCAGGCAAAAGAAACTGATGGTTCTGCTTTCACTGATAGGGACTGAAGTCTCACTGCAGAGAAACAGTGACCGTCTCAAGTCACCTCTAAAATTAACTATTTTAACCAACTATTCAACTTACCTATATTGCCAAATTCATTTGATGTATATTCTGTTCAGGAAATGTCATGGAGAACAGTGTGCCAGTGATGAGTCCCATTGCTCTCCCCTGTGGTGAGAGGCCAGAAAGGTTCCAAGGTCCTTACTATGGGAATCCTAAAGGTCATCCTTGGAAATGCATGTTTGAGAAATGTTTCATAAATGGATTCTCAAAGCATTGCAAAGGCAAGTTCAGGAGAACAGAAGGAAACCTCAAGTTTATTGATCTGGGACAACAGTCAACAAAAATCTTCTGTGACCCAGAGGGAGTGAAAGAAACAAAATGTTGACAGATTCTGCATGTTTTTTTCATATGTGTAAAAAAGTTCTGTGTTCCATTTGATCAGTCCTATCCATGCTATTTCAAAACTGCAAAACTCTTGACTATAGTCTCAGAATTGCACTATTTGCTCTTAGTTGAGCAAAAGATACATGCTGGGGCCAGCGTTAACAGAAACTGACCTCCTCCAGCTTACAAGATAGCATTTTAGGTGACAGTTACAGAGCCTTTCCACTTGCCAAAGCAGTATTGTTTGCTATTATACATCTACTACATATTTGCCAAACCTACTTTTAAAAATACCAAGTATTCCAGTTTTTGCAGCTTTCCTTGAGAGACTTTTCAGCAGCTTAATATATTTAGCTGTCAAGAGGTGAAAGATTAATTTTGAGTATTTTCTGTTTCAGGCTGAATCGTTTGTACAGTTCTTCCAACATTCATATGCAAGCCTACACTGGCCACTTTTTATCCTGAAAATTTGTTTCAGAGTTTTTCTATACTAACATTGCAAGTCCTAAATAATACATGAGTAACCCACATCAGGGACCAACTGGAAGTACTAAAGCTGGAACTGCTGACTGTTTCTAAATATTGTATAATCTTGAGAGAATGAGAGGAAACACATTTTCTTTCAAAGGCCTCTGCAGAGGAAGACCTCTTAGTATGTGTCAGATTACATCTCTGACATCCCTCTGGGTGAGCCTCAACACTGTTTAACTTCCTTCCAGAGCAGTATGTAGTTTGATGTAGATGTTTACTTTTTTATAATCAAACTGTGTGCAGTTTTTTTTCATAAATTCCACTATAGTGTCTTTTTCAGTGTATTAAATTTAATACACGTTGAGACTCATTTGGAAATTAGGTCCAGTCAACTTGAATGAATTGCTATTTCGTATTTTATTTTTTCAATCTAAAAATAATAACTAAAATTTGATACATATATTCAACATAATCTTCCACAAGTCATCCTCTCAGTAATCCTTTAGACATATGAAATACACAGAACAAATGACCCTTTTTTTTTTTTTTGATCTATTTTGCATAACTTTGTTCATTCACTCTGTGCTTAGCTGTTTTGCCTTTAACAACTTGGCATAACCATTGTCACCTATTCATAATCAGGTATTATGTCTTAAAACTTAACTTTTGTAATGGATTATTGGGGGTTTGTACACATTTAAAAAGCAAACAAATTACTTTGTCATGTGATCCTTTCAACAAGTCAGAAAAATATCATCATAAATTAAAGGGATTGACTTGTACCATCTAATTTCTGTTTTCAGGCTAGCTGAAACATAGTACTGATAAAGTGTTGTGTCACTGCCAGCTCTTTGGAGCCTTAGTGGCATGTGAAGGTTCAAATTTCCAATCTGATAGCAGCTAATGTCTACAAATGAATACATTCTAGTTGATCAGACCCCAAGTTTTGTTTCACTCAATTTTAGAAATAAGAGTTTGCCATGAAATGCAGTTTTGGGTTATCCAGAAGGAGCTGACCCAACCTCAGAAGATGCAAGGAGATCTATCTGCTGGTTAGCAGATGACTTTCATCATTGTCAGTTCAATAAAGTCAGTAAATGAGGTTTTTGGACCCTTTCTTGAAAAGTTCGCTGTTGAACTGCTCCTTGCTTAAAAACGATTGTATCTTTTCTGTGGGTAGTGAGATAAGTGTTCCCACAGTTTCATTCAGCAGCCTAAAGTTATTAAATGTATTTTGATATACTTGAAATACTAATATTACATTAATCCTTTCAAGGATTTCTATCTTGTTCTAAATGCAGAGAAGATTGTCTTATTACTCTTTTGTGGATAAACTGAACTTGTACCTTCCCAAATCTGTGGGTTTGGACCTATATCTCAATATTAAGTTTAACTGGAGGAAACCTAGAATATTCCTATAGAATAATCTGTCCTAGTACCCTGTGAACAATTGTAATTTAAACTCTTGCCAGTAACTGATATTAAGGTTAACCACCTCCTCAGGAATTGCATTAAGCCTGAGGTTGATAGATATAGATATAACCAAAACCAATTTGAGTAAAGTAATTTAACAGGCCGCAGATGATATGCACAGATGGGATTTCCCAATTGTATCACTTCAGGGATAGACCTAATGTTATGAAAAAAATAAATCACACCTTTTCATGAATGCTTTCCATAGGAACTCCCCTAAAGAACACTGGAACTGACAACATTTTTGTTTCAATACATTTAATCAATGCTTTTTGACCTGGAGTGGAGAGAAGGGTAGAGAACCTTTCCAAACAAATCAGCATTTAATCCAACTTAATTTATGCCTTTACTTTGGGACAGTAATATGTCCAAACTACAGATAAGCAGAGAAAACATATTGATTTAGTTGCCTTCCGTGATTACTTTTTTCAATCAAATTGTTCACCTTTGCCTCACACGCTAATGAGCAACTGTTTCACTTAAAACTCCTAGCAGATCACCTGTAAGTAAAATTAGCATCTAAAATTACATAGTTTACATGTAACAATAAAAAAATCTGTTCCAAAAACAAAACCATACTTTATTCTATTTTTTGTTTATTATATTCTATACAGCTCATCCTGGAGGTCATCTCAAAGCATGTGGAGGAAAAGGTTATCAGGAGTGGTTAACATGGGTTCACCAAGGGGAAATGTTGCCTGACCAACCTGATAGCCTTCTGTGATGGATGGAATGACTGGCTGGGTAGACAAGGGAAGAGCAGTGGATGTTGTCTACCTGTACCTCAGCAAGGCTTTAGACACTGTCTCCCACAACACCCTCATAGGTAAGCTCAGGCAGTGTGGGTGTTGTGAGCAGACAGTGAGGTGGGTTGGGAACGGGCTGAATGGCAGAGCTCAGAGGGCTGTGGTCAGCAGAACAGAGTCTGGCTGGAGGCTGTGGCCAGGGGTGTTCCCCAGGGCTCAGTGCTGGGTCCATTCCTGTTCAACTCATTCATCATGCTGGATGAAGGGACAGAGTGTGCCCTCAGCAAGTTTGCTGATGATACAAAACTGGGAGCAGTGGCTGACACACCAGAAGGCTGCACTGCCATTCAGCGAGACCTGGACAGGCTGGAGAGCTGGGCATACAGGAACATAATGAAGTTCAACAAAGGCAAGTGTAAGGTCCTGCACCGAGGAACAACCCCATGCACTAGGACAGGCTGGGGACGACCTGCTGGAAGGCAGCTTGCAGAGAAGGACCTGGAAGTCCTGGTGGACAGCAAGTTGCCCATGGGCCAGCAGTGTGCCCTGGTGGCCAAGAAGGCCACTGGGATCCTGGGGTGCATCAGGAGGAGTGTGACCAGCAGGTCAAGGGAGGTGATCTTCCCCCTCTGCTCTGCCCTGGTGAGGCCACATCTGGAGTGCTGTGTCCAGTTCTGGGCTCCCCAGTTCAAGAGGGATGGGGAACTACTGGAGAGGGTCCAGTGGAGGGCTACAAAGATGATGAGGGGACTGAAGCATTTCCATTATGAGGAAAGGCTGAGAGAGCTGGGCCTGTTTAGCTGGAGAAGAGAAGACTGAGAGGGGATCTTATCGATGTCTACAGATCTCTTCAGGATGAGTGTCAGGAGGCTGGGTCCAGGCTCTTTTCAGTAGTGCCCAGCAACAGGACAGAGGGTGACAGGCACAAACCGCAGCACAGGTACTTCCATCTGAATATGAAGAACTCCTTTACTTTGACAGTGACAGAGCACTGGAACAGGCTGCCCAGAGAAGCTGTGGAATCTCCAGAGGAGACATTCAAAACCCATCTGGATGTGACTCTGTGCAACCTGTTCTACAAGAACCTGCCTTAGCACAAGGTCAGACTAGATGATCTCCAGAGGTCCCTTCTAACTCTGACCATTCTGTGATTCTGTGATTCTAGGTGTATAAGTACATATACAGAAAAGTATACAATTCTCATTGACTTTCAATGTTCTTGTCATGTAAGGGTATGATTGTAAATATGATCTAGGAATTTGTACCATCAAAACCAAAATATAAAGGATATAAATATTTATGGTCCTTATATAAATAAATACAATTGCTTATATGATACAGCAACAGAAGATCAGGGTCCCAATCCAATGTGCACAGTATTCAATGTATACAGGAGAAAACATGGCATATTCCCCAGAAGCAAGGATAAGAGCCCTCCTCATAACTTCCCAATTTTGAGTATTTACAGTTTTGTCAGCAACTGTTTTTTTTCTTTGTTTGTTTTTAAAATCACACATATAAGACAAGGATATTGACTAAAACAGTACAATATATCCTAACAGAAAGACACACACATCCCTCCTTGCCCTGCTAGCTGAAACTTACATGTTTCAGCTTACAAAAAACTTACAGTCTAGGGCTTGTTCACACTGTGGGTTGTGCTTGACCCCAGGCTTCACACAAAATGTTCCATACAACACAGCTGGAACCCACTCCAAGCCATAGCTAAGATTTACCTTTAAAATAGGCTAATGTTTGGTCAGCAACAGGGACTTTTAAAATCATTATCACAGTCCAATTTACAATGATAATATTGACAGAATATACCAAATCATGGGAAAGCTAGTTTACCATTACCATCAGCTACATATGGGCAGCAGTAGATTATTCATAAAATCTTGAGCGACTGCTGTTTTGTTGGTATTTCAGATAAGGTTACATTACTGTACCTGATTCAACCTTAAAATTCTGTTTTCCCTCTCTCTGAAGTAGACTGAAATATTGGCACTGCTTTGCAATATGCAATTGCTCTTTAAGCATCCTAAAGACTTTACCACCCTATGAACTGTAGAGTTTGCTTTCCCTGCTCTGTACAGCAGGACAAGTCTGGATTTTTCAGTGACAGAATATAATGAGCCTGATTTGTAACCACATTACCCAATTTTATGACAAATAGGGCTTCACTGAAATCAATGAGAACCAATTGCAACTCTAAATTGTTCTTTGATGGCACAGTGCCATCTGGAACAGGGAGGTATAGGCTGTAAATGCCCTGTTCCTAGCTATGCTCACCTATAAGGGGAAACAAGGCAGGTAAAGAGCCCTCACAGTGTATGTAATTGTGAACTTGAACTGAAAATTTGGTGTGTTATGTTTACACTTGATTGTAAACTACACCTGCTCAGGAACAAATGCAGTTCTGTTCAGTACAATGCCATGAGAATGGCAGGCTTTGGGGAAAAAAAAAGTGGTGTAGACCCAACCCAGCTAAATCCACCCACATATTTGAGTCACTGTGCTGGCAGTTACAGCTAACTCTAGAACTCAAACTGAATCTCTCTCATTCTGATTCTCTTGCAGGAATCCAGAGGCTTCTTTTTTAAAAAGCCATAATACACAGATTACCATTCAGTTTAATGACTAAAACAGAAATCTTATCAAGTTAAATGTTGGTGTGTGGAGTGTGTAATTGGAAGGTAATGTCTATAAACACTTCTTTTTATCACACTGAACCTTATTATTTTTCAGATATAAAACAGAGGGGAAATAGAAGAAGAGTTAAGTACAAAAGAAAAAAGGGACTAAACTGATAATTAAAAGGAACAGAAGGACAATTAATTAGCAAATGCTTTCACTGTACTGTCTTCATAACAAGAAAAGAAGACATGTTCATATGAGTGAGGCGTTCATTTTGCCGACCAAATTACGTTAGGGATATTCAGTAACCTTTTTGCACAATGGTGTTGAAACTGGCATTAGTAATAGACAGTACTGCACTGTGCCATTGCAGCTGGGTATGAACCCGAGTGCTAGCTTTTTGAAAACCTAACAAAGCTTCTTTTGGACTCTTTACATTTCAATTTAGCTGAATTGAAGTACTGACACATTCCAGTTCATCTGCCATCCTTTCTGCCAACATGGAAGCTTTAGCAATAATGGTTATTGCATTTTCCCTGGGTAGTTGCTTAGAAAACTTTAACATTTTCCCTAATTTTGGCTTTTAATAATGTATCAAGCAAATAAGTTAGAATCAAGAACTGCTTTTAAAAGAATACCAAACAAAACCCACAATGAAATTCTGTGTACTAAACATATAAATGTTATATAAACATATAAATCATAAACAACGATGCTAGAAAATTTCCCCTCTCCCTTAGCCATATCATAAAGAACTTCATATACACGATGGAAAAATTGTTCTGATAATGTTTTCTAAGGTAGTAAAAAAAAAAAACCAACTTTTTAAAATAAGATGTGGAAAAGATACACATTAAGGACAAGATTGCAACACCCTTACTCACTCTGAATAGTAATGTTCATCATAACTGGTTCCACTGTAGTCAAAGGGGTTGCCTACCAAAAAAAAAGGCAGTTTTTATCTGAGGAAGAATAATCTAGACCTAGGAAATTAATAAGATTATGTGACTGGAAAAAAAAAAGTACATAAATACCACGGTGACATTTACTATTTTCTACAATTTGAGTCATGAAAAGCTCTTTCTATAGGCAACCAAAACATATTGTGACCAAAACAGATATTTAGAGAAAAACATATACTCCATATACTCATCAAAGACAACACAAACACTTTATTTTGTTTTGTTGCATCACAGAATGAGAATGAAAGTGTGTGTGTGTGTGTGTGTGTGCAACCCAAAACACAGACACGTGCTCTTAATCTTTTAGTCACAGCAGCCTCCACATGACATCTCTTACAAGACAACTTGTCTTCATTTTGAAAATGATTATATCTAAGGTGTTGCTCAAACACAACTCCCTCTTGGACTACCCTGTGCTCAGTGCATTCTTGTCAGCAAGATGCAATAAGCAAAAAGCTGATGTTGAGTACTGCCAACTCATTTCTTGCATGGCAGAGCACTGTAATTCCTGACTGCAGGTGTAAATGCACAGTTCCCTGAAGTAGCTACATGGATGGCAGCGACTAGAGGTAGTTTAACTATACCCACCCCAGCAGATGCTTCATGCTTCCTCACCCTAAATGAACTGAGCTAATCCTAGAAAAAGATCAGAAAACATTTATTTTTATTTTTATAATATTTATAATTATTTTCATCTTTTTTAAATGAAGTTTTCTAACATTTTGTGACTTGTTAGCACCTTCCTGTAATACCCTGGCATTGAGAAATGCAGCCCTTGCTGATCTATGCTACAAACAGAAAAAAAACAACCAGCCTTATAAATTCTAGCTACACACGCTTAACTGTATCATCTTTCTGTCAGGATATGCTGCACTGTTCACTCATAACAATCTCGTAACGTTGACGTTTTCATCAAGTTCCCTCTGGTTCCCTAATCACCCTGCAGCAAGTCCACATGATACACGTATCAATGCCCAAACATCTATTGACAGCAACAGATTACTTTTTAGAAAGCAGTCTCTGTCTTATTAGCTAATCTCTGTTCCTGTAGCTTTGTTCTCAGCCACACTGATTATTGGTCGTTCAGACAGTTCTTACAGACCCATAGGAGCAGGCTCAGGGTCCAATCAGTTCTTGTAATGTCACATTATATACTCAAATCAGTAGTATTTACAGCCCTTTCCAATATTTTTGCAACTAATGGCAGGGCTACTCCTGCTCTTACATGTTCCCATTATGTCTCTAATAGATCCATGGCAATTCTTCAAAAAAACATGAACTTTTCCAGCTGTAAAGAGGAGGTTGTTTCAAAGTCCAAATTTCTTTGACCCCTTCAGTACCTCACACAGAGTAGTTGATGAGTTTCTTTGGTCAAACTCATGGACTGGGAGCAGAGTGGCACACAGGGTGTTCTTGTTGGCTGTATACTGGAAACTCAGTGGAAAGAAATGCAGCATACCAGCCCTACAAACACATGCCCTCTTCAAGAGGAGGGGTCTGCTCAACCATTCAAACCCTGCTGAGCCTTTTTAAGCACCATCACAGTGTAATGTCAATGTGAATAAAAAAAAAATAAAATCAAACCCTAGTGATTTCTAGGTGACAATTTGCCAAATCACTTTCCAATTTTTTTAGCACAATCCTGTCTTTGGTAAATTTTGATTTCTCTGAACACATTCCTGCAGCCAGCAAAATGAAGCAGAAAAATTTTCAATTCTGAAATTGCAGGACAAGAATGGAGCTTTTCTGTACCTGTGTAAACATCTCTTTCAGCAGTTCCTCCCTTTCTTGCTCAGAGCATTACAATTAGTGTCCCAACAAAGCGAACCTTATATCAAGTCTTTATGTATATTTTAATCATTAAACTATAGGGTTTTTCCAGTCTCTTCATGAATTGTCCTTCTCATTATTCCTGTATTTAAAGATCCATACTGAGATGCATGTTTTCCCCTGACCACAAACCTCCTCTCATGCAAACAGCAAAAAAAGTGTTCCCCAGCTTTCAGAAGGGCTGGGAACTCTCTTTCATAGCACAGTTTAAGACATATATTAGGACAATTTAGAATTGTATTATAAATATCCATCATTCTTGCAAATGCTTTCAAACTATAAGGAACAATATTTGTTTCCAATACAAATTCCTGAAACAGTCACAGGAGTACTAGTAGTAGCAGACAAATCCAGAACTCTTACCCTAATCTTTTAAAGGCATTGTCTCACACCCACCTATGCAGTGGTTTTGCCACATGGACAAATGCACTCTGTCCATTTCTGTAACGTGTTCAACAAAGTGTGTTTGAGAGTCTTCTTGTGCTGCCCAATGTCAGTCTTTTTTATATGATTTTTTCAATATGTATTAATGACTTTTTTTCTTGTAGATTGCTCCTTTTCCTGAAGCAATTTACACTGCAAGGATTAACTCCAGGTTAAACAATTGTCTGTGATCAACAGTACGGTACTACACTGGGCCACTACTAGCAGTCCTTTTCCAAAACTGTAAAAATACCATGATCTGATAGGTTGCAACAAATACTCTTTTTTTTTTTTTTTTTTTTTTTTTTTAAATAACTGCAGCTAGTAAAAATAGTCAGAGAAACAAAAAGTGTAACTTGTTCCCCATTTCACACCTGTTAAGGTTTTGACAGATTGGATTGTCAGAGATTCCTGACCTTAAACCAGAATTTCAGCATTCCAGATAAGGAATATATACTAGCTCCTGCTTCCCTGGACTCATTAAAGAAAGGTAGGGGAGATTATACTTCACCTTTTCAACATAAAGATGACTTACTAACCAGTTAAGTTTAGGTCAATAAGGAGGAAAGACAGAAAGGAAGAAAGGTGGAAAGGAAAAATGGAAGTAAGTAAGAAGGAAAAAAAAGGAAAACAAGAAAGAAAAAGCATTAAAGAAGGAAAAAGAGAGAGGAAAGAAAAACAGAGAGAAAGAAAGGGAAAAAAAGAAAAAAAAAAAGAGACAGAGAGAGAAAGAGAAAGATTCCACATCTTTGAATCAGAAACAAAACCTAGTTAAGAGGAGGGTCAGGCTGTCTTTAATTGCACCCATGAAAATATTTTTAAGAGGAGATTGCCTGTAAGAGCTGGAATACTTGACACCATGAGGAAGGCAGGCAGTCAAGCAAGAAGGTTGAAGGTAAGGACCATCATGTTGCTGAAGCAGACTTTACATAACTGTAGTGTAACTAGATTAATTTCTTCCTTTATGTCTTTTATAAAGAAATGCTGCTTCTTTTTTGTTTTTATTTCTTTATTTATTTCTTTATTTCCTTAGCCTGGCTTGGTTTAAGAGAATTGAGTAATAATAAAATATTCTTCGCTGAAGGGAGTAACAGAGGTACGAGTTGGAGTGCACTGGCTCTCCAGCACATCTCGCACTGTAGCCATGAGGTGAGAGTGGCATCTCAATTGAATAATATGAGCCACGAGAGCAGCAGGTACTATGGGCATCACAGAGGGCACAAGTATCTTCCGGTGACTGTGACAGGGAGTAGAGAATACCCACAAACATCCCACTGAACCTCGAAGATCCCAGAGGACACTGTAATATGGTTTATCTTATCTGCTCAGATTTCCTTTCAAATATGAATTTTCAGGCAGACCACGCTCTAGCTTTGCTCTTTCCACGTATGACCAGTTGAATGGTTTTCTTTCATAACTATCATTGAGTAGGTCATTAATAAAGCAGGATCTAAAATCTTCATTCTGAGCTTGTCCAATATTTTTTAATCTTTCCAAGATGCTGCTACGTATTTCTATCATTATCATTCATCTATGAGAACTTAAATAAACAAATAACAACAGAAGGAAATTACTTGGCCAGCCTCTGCTCCTCCAGGTTTTGCTGCTGTAAGATTTCTTAGAAGCTAATAATGTTCAGGTCTGGCTGACTCTCTATTTTTAACAGCCCTTTTGTGGATATATTTTCATCACTTACCAACTCTCAACTGTTATGTTTCCATTACTGCTACACTCCCTTGTTCCACAGATTTGATTTAATATGATTTGTATACTCACTCAAAAAGCCAAAATAATTTTGTCACAGGGCTGCACTTCTAAGGTTCGTTACTTAGCAAACTGCACAACTCAGAGTGATCTAATCTTATTTTCAATCAATTTCAAGTGCAATTCCAGTTCTATCTAAATATTTAAAATTGATTCACTGCAAATTGAACCTGTTCCAGCAAGGTCTTAGTCTACAAAAAAAGTAGGTAACAATTGCAAAATACCCAATCCTATGCAAATTTTTGGGTGGTCCAAATGTCAAACCAAGTAGCACTTTTCCCATAAAGATCTACGACTCCATCTTCCAAGCCTGTCAATCTTTCCTGAAGCTCAACTTTGTTAGCAAATTGACCAATTTTTTTCTTTGGAGAAAACTTTTCTAAATGGTTGTTAGATTGCTGGCCACCTATTCTATCTGCCTGGTTTACTCTGGAATTTTTTCAGTTGTGCTTCCCTGGCCAGCTAAAGGAAATGCCTACTGTGGGCCAGAATTTTCAAGAGATTTTTTTCTTAAAGATAATGCATCTCCAATCTCACTGGAACACCAAGTCAAGCAAGATACCTCACGAAAATGCAGAACCCATCCAATAGGACAGATAAGACACAGTGTAGAAAAGTGCCTACAATACTTTTCCAGTCTTGCTTTCAATCTAGAAACTTCCAGTGGTTTTCATCGGTTGCAAAAAAATGTACACACTTCATCTGAGGTCTTCACACCTAGGAAAAGCCTCCTGACCACTGTGTTGAGTCTGACAACTCACCTGCTCAATCTAGCTCTTCTGGCCACCCAGAGAATTTTCTTTGACAAAGCATGAAGTAAAAAACATCCAGCAAACAAATAAAGCAGATGCCATTAATCATAGTGCTCCAGCAAAGACTTTATTGCACTTCTTGGGTTTTTGGGCTGTTGTGGGGTTTTTTTGAGGAGGGGAGGGGAACTGTCAGATTGCCTTTAATTTCCTTTGGTCTTCATTTGGATAATTTTTAGCTTCTTTTGCCCATTTTAGATTTCCCCAGTCATTTTCCCTGAATTACTTGTCCATTTTGGTTCAGCAGAACTTGCTTCCAGGTCTGTATTTTTTAAGCAAGTCAGTGATGGTTTTGTTATCCCTTCTGTGAACTAAATAGGTAGAAAAAATTCACAAAAAAACCTGTTGACATTCAGAAAAGAAACTGATAGTAGAACCAGTCACTTCTTTGGTGTAACCCTGTTTTTTCTTATAAAGGATGTACAAAGTCTTCCTCTCTAGAGTTAGAAAGTTGGAACTATTAGCATTCAACATAAACACTCTCTTTCTTTACCTTTTCCTCAATGGCAGATACACTATCAGATGTTTCATACCACACTTTGTTACTTCCTTCTTTTATGCTCTTGGGGATTTTCTTTCTCTAAGGGTGCGGTTCCCTAACAGATATGTGCCCGTTGCTGCCACAGGAGACGGCTGTGGACACCCAGCCTTTCTCCTTGACTTCTGCCAGCATACTCAGCTGTGGAGCTCACACCCCCTTTCTGCCATGTCTCTGGCTCTTCCAGGAAGAAGGTTCAAGAATCAACCCTCTTGGCTGATTTCAGCCCCTAAAAGACCTGAAAACTACTCTCTTCTTTATTAAGTTAATTTATCAAACAATCTGTTTAGCATGTTTGATAAGTGCCAGAGTGGATGCAGAGGATGGAACATCCCACTTTGGTGGCAGTTGGATATTACATTAGTCATTTTGTTGATCTGTATCATGTGCAGCTTTTCACTAGAACAATATTCACCTACTTTATTTACGTTTCTGTGAGATAGCCTCACACTTGTGTCCATTCTGGGTGCTAACATGCAGGTATGTTTGAGCTGTGGGCTTTTTGTTTTATTATGGGCAAGTAATTATGAGGGATCCAAAAAGGCCCCTTAAAATTAAAACTTTTTAAAATGAAAGACAAAGCCTTCACGCACACACTTCATTCAGTGCACATTAACATATCCAAAATTTGCTATGCTCTGATCAATGAGGCCAATAGTAGGCATATGTTACAAACCTTTGTTGATAACAAACTACCACCACCACAGGCATTAAAAAGATTAAAATAGTACCCCCAAAATAGCATGGAAATAAATATACAATGCCAAAAATGGATAACAGTAAAGACAAAGTGCTATTTAATGGCAGTATAAAGGATGATTTGCAGAATTCTCTACTTGGCAACGATATGAGATACAGCACCTCTCCCATTTACTTCCACTGGGAATATTTTATCTTTGACCATGTTTTATAACCTATTCTGGTTTTGGATGTAGTCCCTTGTCTTTTATTCACTTTTGGACCATATTACTCCCTCCTTGCTGTTGTTATTTTCTTTGAATGCTATTGTTTTTCTTCTTCTGCCAGCTTTAGCTCTTGCTTGATGCAAAAAATTCACTGTTTTGTTCTTTCTATTTAGCAATAAAATACAGCATTTAGCTCATGTGTTTGTGCCAGACATAGGTGGAACAAGCTAGCTGCAGGCTGGATTTTTGTTCCCTGAACTGACAAACTGAAGGCTCATCTGTGTGCTTTTGAGCTGTGTGGTGTTATGCCATTATGTATAAAACCATACACAAATAGAATTTTGGCACAGCATTTCATCCATTGCTTATATTGTATCCTTTTCTTTTGATATTTGTACTGATTTACCTTTTTCAGAACAGGATTAACATGATAAAAATAAAGTAGATCTCAATAACTAGAAAACCAACATTTGTCTTGGGTGGTTGTTGTTTAACATTCTGTATTTTGTTTTCCTCAACTTTTGCCTCTTAAAAGCAGGTAGAACAGCTGGGCTTGTTGCTAGCACTGCTTGCTTCTGCTTTAATAATTGGTATCTTTCATAAGACAGATTTAGCAGCTGAGGCACTGTGTTAGGAATACAGTCAAATGTAGAAGAAATACAAGTTCCCTGTGCACAAAGTAGAGAGAAACAGGCAGATTTAAAGGGTGATTCAACCCAATTACAACTAATCTTGTCTTGAGAGAGATTTACTTCTTTTAATTGTATATTCAGCGAGATTTGAACAATTACACTCTCAACTAGGCAATTCTTTTAAAGTTAGCTGGGTCAATCTGTATTTAAGCACTGTTAGAGATAAAAAGCATCTTTGCCTGTTCCTTTGCTAATCAAAGCAAAACTCTTGTTTTACAATTATGTGTTCAAATCTTGTCCCATGATGGTCTGTTCTGTAAAGAAATGAACTTCTTTACTGTCTCCTAAAAGAAAAATCCATTCTTAACATATGGAAGATGAAGTTTCCTTCATAATAATCACATGTCAGGTAGTTTCTGTTCTATATCAGGAGCATGCCACTCCATTTTCTGTCAATTTAATTAGTTTCCATGATGTACAAAGTTTTACCAATTCTCAATTTGTTTTCACTTTTACAGATTGATTGATACTTACATATTTGGCAGAATATTTTGGCAGAATATTATCTGAGTAACATACTCAGCTCTTTGGAACACTATTCATGTAACACTAACTTGAAAAATTTTCCATCTGTGGATTTCAAAGTATTTCCTAAATATTAGTTAATTATGTCTCTTTATACCTCCATGAAATATCATTCTCATTTTACAGCTGAGGAAACTCAGGCCCAGATCATTGCAAAAAAACTTACAGAAACACATTCAAGTATTCTGACTTTTAAAGTATGTGACCTTGAAATAACAGAATTTTTTTTCTTCCCTCCACTAAGCAAGAAAGCAGCAACTGATAGCAACTCAATTAAAATAAATTGAACTATTCCAATACGTTTTATTTACTATCTAAATCTGATGTTAGAATAATTTGTATTTTATTATCTGGCTCTTACTACTGGGAACAGAACCCCTTGGCATATAGTTGTCTTAAAAAAATATCTGAAGTTATAACATTTTCCATCACACCTTCTAGGCAGTCCTAATAATCTGTCATATATAATTACCCTAGGAACGTAAAAGTTGAGTATTAACCAATACCAGTAGACAGACAGAAGCTCAAATGGGAAAAGAGAGGAAGAGGTTGCTGTCTGACCCACTGGGTTTGGTTTTTTTTCTTTAAATTAGAAGTATATTGTCAGAATGCTCGACTGATTTATCTTCCTTTTAAATGTGCAAAAGGACATTATTCTGAAAGTTTTAACACTTTTTTTTCCACAGGGAGTTTTAGTAATATGATGAGAAGAACACACTGGCTGAGTGAAACTTTGAACTGTGCCAGTACAGACTAAAGACAGTTACTTCAATCTAAACTAAATTGACTTTGCTAAAGAGAAGGTCATCCTTCCCTCACTCCAGCTGTCTTCCTTGTGCATACACAAGGATTTAGGCACAGAGACAGCTCTGGGAACTGACAGTGCTGCAGCCAACAACAAGCCCTTTCTGTGTGGTGCTAAGCCTCTGCCAGAGTTAACTCTCTGATTTGGCAATGGTCTTGCAAACACTAGTACCAGCAACAGCAAAGCAGTGCAAATTGTGGTGCAGGCAGGGGAAAGAGGAGAAAAACCACTTTTGGAGGAGAAAAACAAACCATCGTTTTCTCATCAAACATGTTGAAAAAGAAATCATTCACAATTCGGTTTAATACTCACACAAAGCAAACTTCACATTTAAGCATCCAGAGTACACACATAGCATAAATTGGGCCATACTGTACCTTATCTACCTCTCTGGGTGGGGATAACTGTATGCAATCCTCTGGCTCAGAAGCTGGTATCATCTGAAACAGCTCAGCTAGGACACTGTTACCCCAGCCTCAGAATTTCACAGACTCTGGTCAAATGCCAAAGGCAAGTCAGTCCGCTTTAAGTTCAGTTACTAGGTCAAATGAGCCTATATGTAAAGTATAGAAGGAAAAATCCTTTCCAACTTGTGTTGCAGAAAGCTGTCTAGGACTTTAAGTATTTTTTTGAATCTATAGATGAATATTGGTACAGGCCACAGTCCCAACAGCAGCCACCTTCCAATAGCATCTGCCCCTCAAAAGCTATGTGGAATTTTACTAACACCTGTGATTTCACCCATATGTTAGTATTACACATAAAGTTCAGCATCCATCTTACTTTCCTTCTAAATTAGTCAAAGATGTTCCACACTTTCTAGAAACTACAGGTCCCTAAATATGTATAGATACTACATGAGACCTCTAAAAATATAGATCAGACATTGTGAATTTCAAGAATGATACATTCCCTGTTGTGTTAGATTTAATACAAGAAAAAAACAGTTCTTCAAAGGGAATCTACACTATGAAATTATCAGAAAGGATTTTTTCAAGGGGAAAAAAAAATAAGTTTCTCAGTCTATAACTGTATGATAACTATTCTAGCATTAACATAAAAAGTCAGATTTCTTAAGGAATACTTAGTTCACAAAAGTAGTTTCTCCTCTGAGTATGGAATAAAGAACCAATTCTTTAATTAATTAATTCAGTTTTGTACAAGCTTTTGCAGCAAGGTGATATCACTGTTATCTTTCTTGCCCTTTATGTCATTTACTACCCCTCTTCAAAACAAGTGCTAAGTGAGTAGATATTGCTGTTTTACAGCATTTTACACTCAAACTTAGCACAGATGGAAATGAGTTTAAAAGCTTCAAGGCAGTGCAGTATTATTTTCACCGCATCTAAGGGTCTCTCTTCATTAGCGAAATTTGCATGTGAAAATATCTAACAAATTCTGTTGCCTTAATGCAAACCCCAATTTATAACAGGTTAGCAAGCATGTATTACAAACTGGTACTATTGCAAGTAAAATAGGGTGACTTTATTAATGTGACAGACATTATGACAACATTGCGAGCCAGCTCTTCCCCAATTTAAACTGCTGTAGCTTTATTATAGTAATAAAAAAATTCTTATTTGTGTATATGTTAGAGCAGTTACAGATACATTTTTTTTGACAACACATTCCAAGTCAGACTAGGGTTGTTCAGAGCAGACACTGAGTGAGATTCACTTCACCTAAATTTAGTGTCTAAAATTAGTCAATAGAGAGAAATCGTCACTTTCTTGTCAAATCTGTCCTAAATGATTAATTTAAGATGAAGTTCATTACTTTTTGATCTTTCTGTTTTTTCACAGTAACAGTTAAAGAAGCCTGAGGTAGAGTTTCAACAATAGATGACTACCTCTTAGAAATCCAGTTAATCCAGATGAATCCCAACCACCACTCCTATGCAGCCACCTCTGGTTTATAGATGAATTCTAAATAATATATTTTTATAATTATCAATTAACACTTTGGCATAATAATTCCCTGATCTAATCTCTCTAAGTAATATAAATGCCAAAGATGGTGGCGATAAAGACACTTTGATGTTTTTGTTACACTGCTTACTAGTTCCAGAGACAGAAAAAAGTGACAAGGTCTCAGTACCGACAGGAGAAGCCTGAGACTTGCAACTTACCCTGCAGGGCTGATCTAGCAGCTAGGGATCACCACAGTTCAGGAGGTCTCCAAATACATTTCCCTTAGGCTATGAACAAAGAAAGGCTATATTCAAAGAGCTGCATCACACCTGGGTATCTGTACCACCCTGAATCCTGAAGAAAGTAGTCTTTTGAATCACGGGAGGAAGAAATGAGACAGTGGAAAGAACAAGCACCTGGTAGTTATATGTCTCTATTCTAGACCAGGGGATGGACATTACCTTTATCCTAGTCCTTTTTACTCTCAGACTTGCTCTCCAGTAATCTTGGATTTCCAATAATCAAGGATTTCACCACAGACTTCAGCTCCAGTATTGCCTGTACTTGCAGCACTTAGTTGCTGGACACCACAAACAGGCTCCAGAAGTCTGCGTACACTACAGCAACTTATTATATTCAACAGTTTCCTAAACTGTCACCATTGGGGGGGGGGGGGGGGGGGGCGGGATTCTGCATTCTAACTAGCTAAGAGGGACCCTGGAGTTCCACCTTTTTCCCTTCTTCCTGCACTAACTTCCCTGCTTTACTAGCATTTTGTCCACGGGAAGATACATCTATCTCCCTATGCTTTACCCTGAACAGCTCAGGCACTCCACTAATCTTTTAACCTTCAGGTTTTTATCTAACAGAAACCAGGTAGCAAACTCCAAACTCCTCCACCCTTAACTCTTACATATCTGCAGCTTTTATCTGTTTGCTGCGGTGAAATCAGCTAGCATTTTTTCTACTCTTGTTCCTTACTTGAGTCATCTTAAAATCTGTAGTCAACCGTTAGGTCCTCTTCATCTTTTTGCCATCTCAAAGCAAATACCCACAGCTTTCCCACTATCAGTATCCACCAGTGCCCAGCTATCTTCACCTGTGCCTTCTCCTTCTGTATTTATAGCCTCAGGTACCACCTGTTCCTCCTAATTAGATCCAAAAACCAAACAATACCAGTTCAACACAAGGGTTTTAGACACATCCTTTTCAAGAGGTCAAATATAAAGTGATGAGAAATCTAGTCCTAAATCCACACATTTTTCCTGAGGCTAAGTATATAATAACTTACATAAATTTTCAGACACATTGCCATAAAACTTCCATTTCAGCCACCTTTTCCTGCCCCTTCCCATTCTGTCTTATGGCCATACTTCACAGCTGGTTGACCTCCTCAGCTGCAGAACTTGTCCTCAGTGTCCTCATAATCATGCCACCAGGTCGTGTCCTTACCTAAGAGAAATGAGGGAAAAACATTTCTTCTGAGTAATTCCTCAGGAATCAGTACCAGAAGTTTCAGGGGAAGATAAACGATGAATAAACCTTCCGGGCTGATTTACTTCTCTGACAGACTCTGCTGAAAAGAGTGAAGGAAAAAATCTTCCAACAGTATCAGTATTTATATTTTTATTTTTACAGAGAAAAAATCAAACAAATTTATGTATAGAAAAAAGGCTATCTCAAGTGAGTTAGTATAGTTGAATTTAAATAATGTCTATATTCATTTATTTTTCAGTAGGTGCAGGCAGTATTTTCGAAAAGCAGACATATAAATATATAAGCTCCAGATTCCTCCTATATGCTGGTGCATTGCTATCATGAAAATCCTGAATTTCTATTTAACATTTTCAAGACAATACAGTCTATTTTTTTATTACAGTATGCTAGAACAGAAAAAAATAGCCCTAAAATGTATGGACAAGGGGAAAATACAGTGTTACTATTTTTGACTGAGATGCCTGGAAACATGTTTATTTTAATGCCCTGCTTATATCAACTTGTGTAAGAAAGATACTACCCCTCTTGACAGATTAGTTCTTGTTATATTCTTAAATCATCACATCTACAAAAACATGGCTACCTCTAATATATTGCACTTCATTTTCCATAAAAGTATTAATCACAGTTTTGGAATATTACTTTTGCTATACTGTATTTTAATTGGTGATCAAAACAGAACATTTAATGAGACAATACGGAATTTTGAAGTCTTGATATGGAAACACAAAAGACCCATTTCTTCCAGTAAAAAATGTGAAAAATAATAATACACCTGGGAAATAAATATACAGGCTACCTTGATGTAAAAGTCCATGTGACCATTGGTTATAGCTAAGTATTTAAGTATTGCATGTACTATATCTGATGGCTTTAACTCATTTACTTCTTCCAATTTTTAATCTATTTTCTTCATTATCTAATGTGTTACATTTATCAACCCTAAAAATAAAATCAAGTGAAAAGAAGAGTATTTTCACTTTAAATACCTTCTGGAGACTTTCAAATTCAATGCTTAAAAGCACTGCAAGCAGATTGACAATATTTCTTGCAATATATTGCCATCTAGAGGAAAAAATGTATGTTGCGGCAAAATAAATACGACGGTTTAATTTATAATTCCTATATTTTCACGTGAAAAACATATATTGTGTTTTCCAGGCGACGTAATGTGTCATAGTCACAAAATCAGCTGGATATAAAAGTATAAGCATAAAACACACAATAAAACACATGCATGTATAAGTTGAATACCGTACGTGACCCATATATGTATAAGCCAAACAAATGTTAGTGGAATTTTCAGTTTGTTGTAGCAAATAAAAGAAAAAGCTGTTCTAAACAATTCACTTTGTGCATCCAAAACCTGTAACTGAATTTCTAATTAATACTAAGTAGTACTCTTTTTAGATAGTGGCACCAAAAATATTAAACTTGCTGATTAGATGAACAGAAATAAGTGAGATGCACTGCAGGATAGCTGTGTAGCTACACAGTTGATTGCATGTAGAAATAAATGGAATATGCAAGTCTAACACAAATAACTGAAGGTATTAGGTATGAGTTCTGATTCTCATATGACATATAATAGGAATATACATTTTATAATACTGAAGCAGTTTAGACACTGAATTCATTTGGACTGTCAAGGCCTCAAAATTAAATTATGTATTTAAGTACTTTCCTGAATCAGAACCTCTATTTTTAACTGTTGTTCTTAATCATAAAGGTGACTACCCTAAGCAGATTTAGATATGAACTAATGGTAAAAGAATTATTATGTTTCACTTACAATCCCTTTGTATTAAAGAGTTCTAGTTATTGTTTTAAATGAATAAAAATTACATTCAGAACATGTCGGGAAAATAGCAAATGGAGCATAAAAACCTCTAAACCAGTACGAGGTCAATTAGTGCAACCTAACTCACATGTAGCAAACTCCATCGCAAGTGCTAATCTCAGACTCCTAAAGTGCAGTTAAACGCAGGCTGATCTGTACATGCAAAGCAGTGATCCTACTTTCTCAACATGGCAAAAAGTACAGGTATTAACCGTCTCAAAGAAGCAAGAATGTGAATTGCTTCTACATGAATAAATAAAATAAAAAATATTTTTTTAAAAAAAAAGAAAATACAGACACTAACATTTAACCTCATAAGGTTCCACAAGGGAAAGTGTAAAGCCCTGTGCCTGGAGAGGATCAGCCCCTGGCACCAGTAGAGGCTGGGGTCAACCAGCTGGAAAGCAGTTTGGCAGAAAAGGACCTGGGAGTCCTGGTGGCCACCAAGTTGAGCATGAGCCAGAAGCAAAGGTGGCTAACTGTATCCTGGGCTGCATTAGGAGGAGTGTTGCCAGTAGCTTGAGGGAGGGGATCCTTCCCCTCCATTCAGCACTGGTGAGGCCACACCTGGAGTATTGGGTCCAGTTTTAGGCTCCCCAGTATGAGAGACTTGGAAGTATTGGACAGAGTCCAGCTAAAGGCCACAAAGGTGATGATGAAGGGACCGGAGCCTCACTCCTATAAGGATGAGTGAGTGGGGACTGTTTGGTCTGGAGAAGAGAAGGCTCTGGGGGATCTCATCAGTGCATACAAATACCTGCAGGGAGGGTGCAAAGAGTACAGAGCCAGGCTCTGCTCATTGGTGCCCACAACAGGACCAGAGGCAATGGGTACAACCTGAAACACAGGAGGTTCCCTCTGAACATCAGGAAACACTTTTTTTACTGTGAGGGTAACCGAGCACTGGCACAGGTTGCCCAGAGAGGTTGTGGAGTCTCTCACTTTGGCGATACCAAAAAAACATCTAGGCATGGTCCTGATAAACCTGCTGTAAGTGGCCCTGCTTGAACCAGGGGGTTTGACCAGCTGACCCCCAGAGGTTGCCTCCAACCTCAGCTATTCTGTGGATCTGTGATATGACTATGCAGCTGGTATTCTGCCACTTCAAGAAGAGAAGAATACATACTGACAACCAGCACAGACAGTGGGGGAAACATCAGCCCTCACTGCTTTTTATTATTGTCTTAGTATCTCTCTGAGGAGATGAGAACTCACTAATTTTCACTTTTGCCTTCCTTCTGACACATAGCTTATAAACTTACTAAATTCTTTTTCACTGAGGCAAAGCAATACAAGCATATAATTTTATATTTTGTCAGGAAATAAAGAAAATCATCCATTGACAGCAAGGAGTTTGGTCAGAGGCCATTTTGCTCCTGAAAAACAGAGTGGTAAGAACGGATGTCTTTTATAGATTGTTTCCTTGCATTTGAAGCTGTTTGACTTTCAAAATTAAGAACCAGGCCACAAAGCTAGACTGGGTAGTCTAGCAGGAGACAAATTTAATGATTTTTGGATTAAAACACTTAAGACTTTTTCAAAACAAAGGAAAAGAAAAACTTTCCTTTATTGACATGAGTACTGCATTTGGAATCTGGATGGCCTCTGGAAACTAAATTATGTTTCATTCACTTTTCTCAAAGTTTTTATTTTTATAAGATAATCAGCATTAACTTAGGTAATAATATAACAATATAACAATAACAATATAATAACAATAATAGCTGTAACAGAGACTTCATGAAGTTTGTCAGTATCTGTTTGTATTAAATATTAATGTTGTTATTATTATAAAAGACTTTAATCATAAACATCTTATTGTTTTTACTTAATTAAAAGTCAGATAAAATAAAATCTTATGTTTAATTGTCTAAAAATATCTCCAAAAAATGACATGTAATGGGAGTTTTCAGTGAACAAATATTGTAGCTAGCAGTACAGCTAGCTGAAAGAGATGGGGCAGGAGAAAAAAAAGCAAATAGAAAGTCTAAATATTTATTAATTTCTTGTACCATTAATAAATTAAAAATTAAATAATTAAGTTTAAGACAGAGGACAATAAATAATATACTTCAAGAAAACATAAAGAAGAAGACAAATGAAACTAGAAAACTATTTTTTAGACAATATGCAGAGACTTACTGTCAGGTGATTAATACATATTTTAATACAAACCAGAAGTCTAGGAGACTATCAAAAGGCACAATTTATCTGAAATAGTTTACTCTAACTGTTAGATCGTGTGTCTATTTAGATATATTAGATACAGCTTCTGTTACAGGTCTGTGGACATGAATGAACACAGTACCCACCTAAACAAGACGACAAGAAAGTACATTTTCATAAATGGTTAATATTGGTTTCTTAACTTGCTTATGTGTGTTTTGGCATTGCTAGTAACTAACTTAACCATGTCCTGACAGCAGTTTTGAAAATACCAGAATTGCCAGTGATCCTTTATAATTTTCCATAATATTATCACCTTGTTTAGAAAATACATATTGTATGCGCATTGTATTTATTCCTGTGTTGTTATTACCAAATAAAAATTACAGCTGTATCTAAACTGAAGAGAAGTTCACTCACGATGTCTCTGCAGTCCTGATCCTCCGCCCTCCAGACCAGGATGCCTGCTGGAAAGCACTTCCAGCCATGCAATTTTTTTCAGGGGCATCCAGAAGGATGTTAGGAAGTTAGGGGTGATGTATAATCAGTTCTTACTGTAAATGCCATCGATCCACTGAGACTTGTTAAAAACAACACATGATTTGTCTTGATTGCTGTAATTTGTACACATGAAGAGAAACATAAAGAAAATAAATGGTTTATATTCCAATATTGAGTGATTGGCTAGTCTTGGTAATACCCATGAATTTAATACCACTGGTGTATCATGAAAACCAAACCACAGCCATTAAAAGCATTACTTTGCCAAGTTTAAGCAATCTTTGCTTGCAGAGCATATTCTGATAGTCAAATCCAATTTTTTTCAGAAGTTACTTTTGGCTGTAGTGATGTGGCTGTTCGGTCCTGAAACTGAGATGCTGTAACAGGATCTAACTAGAATAGATAGAGAATTAATTCTGACACTGAAGGTACTGCCTAAGGGCAAGCAACCAAACATATGGAAAAAGATGCACAGCGTTTGAAAAACTAGTACTTAGACAACTTGTCCATTCCTGAAAGCAAAAATGTATATAGTGTGTGTTTATGTGTGTGTGTGTGTGTATAAGTATATAGTGTGTGACTGAAGCACACTGAGACTAAGTGCAATGGAAGTTCCTTCACATTGTTTAAACCTCATCTCTAAACCTGCGTCATTTCACTGGGTCTCCAAAAGCACCCCTTACTTCCTCATCAGTTGTTTTAGTGATTTGAAAAAATAAGACAGATAGCATGCTTGATATACATAAAAATAAGCAAACTCATTATATTCCATATATTTCTTCTTTTGTCACACCAAATCTAGATTAGCACAAAGGACATTTTCTTTTTTTTTAACTCAATGTAAAATATAATGGTAATTAGACATTTGATAATGAGTAACTGGCTATCATATAGGGTGTCAGTGAAAGAAGTGACAGCCAAGAGCTTCAAACATTTTTCGAACAAAAACTTTCTTTCCAAGAGTCCCAAGTAACTCACGAGGTCTCATTCCCTCATATGTCACTATAAGCAATCTTCCCCTTCTTGCTGTCTCTGCATATTTTTCTTCAAAGTGTTTCATGGCAACATATATTTTGTTCCTTGACTTCTTTTCTGTATCTTTCTCGTGTTTTGTGTGCCACCTTCTCTTTGTACTGTCACTGTTCCTCTGGGACTGTATTTGCTGTAAAATTTCACCTGCACTGCTGCCCTTGCTGTACATGTGTAATTAGGGATGGCCTACTTCAAAATTACTGGAAACAATTGACTGCAGTAGCCATTTTTCCTATTAGAAAACCAATTTCCTTCTCCTTTGAATTGAGAAAAAATGTGTCAGTTTTAGCTGAAACCTCGTTTCAGTTCAACTGAAGACACTGCAAAAGTACCTGCTCTAGTAAAGGCACGCAGGAGCGATCCTGCCACTTCTTCTGATACTACATTCAAGTTTAAAGCAAAACAAAACCCCAAAGCCCACATAAAACCATGTCACTCATGGTAGCAATGAAGTATTGTCCATTTTCCAGCTAAATTTTACTATTCCACCACTATTTCACCACTTGGTATCATTATAAGCATTAATATGGACCTCTTCAGAAAAAATCCTCTGAATTTCATAGTCAACATGAAAGGGCAGAACATAAATATCTTTTAGATAGATAAATATACTTTAAATTACTACTTACATGTCATTGTTGTTTTATTTAGTACTGTATTATTTTAGTTGCAGGTTTTGAATAACAATGAAAAGCTGGTTTCAATACCAAAACTGAGCTCATCCTTGTTGCTTCCAAGTTAATTGACATTTGTGTGCACCATGAGAGGAACTGCAGGTGATAGAGGACATCTTGATTGAAAGAGAACGTGGGACTAAATACCTGGGTTTAACAGTCACATATAAAAAACCATGACCATGGCAGGGATGAAAGAAAAAAAAACAAAACCAAAACCAAACAGATTAAAGGAGAAATATCAGTCACAACCTTACTTACAATGAAGTTTTAACACTTCATGAAAGCTCTTGAGTCCTTAAGGAAAATCTAATTTGCCCCTTGTAACAGTTTAATCTAATCAGGCCTTCTTTGTCCATAACTACAGTATCTGAGCATCTGGCCCTCCTTTCAAGGAAACTCAGTAAATAATATGGTAAAACAAATAATTAATACTCCTTTTAGCATTAAGGTAGCCAAAACCACAGAACAGCCGCCTGTAGATTTTGTAGAAATTTAACCTTAGTACAGAAGCTATCCCAGATTGTTATCCAGTGCCCAGATACCCTTTGTTGGGCAAGTGTTGGTGACCAGACTTCAGTAGCTTCTGTCTTTATTCCTTTTTGGTCAAGGTTGAAGTGGGGACATACCAGAATGAACTCCTCGTGTTGCATATTGCAGGTGTGGAGAGACACAGTCTGAGCAATTTATACAAATATATGGGAGGAAATGAAGAAGTGCTCTGTCATGTGGGTTTTCTTTTTTTGTTTGTTCGGGGTAGATCCCAGAATATATGCTTCTTTATGCCAAAATTCTGAAGTTTTGAAATTAATATTTTATGCAATCCTACATACTGCATAGCATGCGCAGCTCAGAGAAAGCATGCAATCAAAAAATGTTCAAATGCACCCATAACAGAGTGGAGGATATAGCTCTTTCTTGTTCTATGCTTCCTGTATATTCTTCAAAATTATTTTTTTACCTGAGAGAAATAAGAAAACTCAAAATCAACCTTTAAACTGAAGGAGTGCTACAGTTTGGACCTAACTGACGTCCTGTAAGACAGCTGCAGTAGCAGTTACACTTTCAAATAGAACTGGAAACCTTCAGGGACATTATAAAGGTCCCAATCTTAAACAGAAAGTATTTACTGGTTTGGAAAATAATCTACTTTTCTAATATTTTATTTCATTCCTAAAATGAGTGACTAATCAATTTTTTTCAAATTTTAACTTTACTGAAAACCTGGGAGTGAAGAAGCAGGAGAACTGTTTCCAAAGTGAAATACTAATGCTTGTGGTTCCTGGAGAGTCAATATGGTTCTGCTGTCCTGGGGCCATAGGAAAACTGGGATTGCTCCAAAAAGGTCATTCTGTAGGGCTCCTCAACTGCTGTTTCTTTAATTCTGAGTGAAAAGTTCTGGTACTCAGGATCCCAAATCAGCCCAGGTCTAAATAGTTAAGAAGCTACTTCCAAAATTGCCAGAGAGCTAAAGAAGCCAAGTTATACTGGGGCGGGGCAGGGCAGGGGGGGAGGTGGGGGGGTCTCCAAATGGCAGGACATGTTACGTAACTACTTATCAAAGTGTGTCAAATTTACTTTTATCTTGAGTATATTCAGATCAAGAGGTAGAATCCACCCCCTTTTTTCTTCTGGTTTCCTGTTATTGTTGCTGCAGCTGTATATTTCTTCTTCCATTTCACTTTTTGCTTTCAATAAAGAACAAAGTTGTGACTCGGCTTAAAATTGTGTTAAAATTCTGAATGTTGGTTTTGAATTACTTTACTGGCGGAAGATCATTATCAAAATGACTGCTTCTTCTTAAGAAAAGAGGTAAGAATGTATCTGTTCTACCTACATCATGTTCAGATTCTTGAAGTTCCAGGAAACTCTTGGATTTGGCAAATTGAATTTGGAGTGATTGATGAAAAAATATGCTGATGATAAAATGTCTCTCCTCATAATATTTAAAACATCTTTCTTTAAAGTTTTCAGTTTCTTACTAGAGCAAGTTAAAGCTTTCTTCTCATGAGGATTTTTTTCTAATCTTACCATAGAACCATAAAAATGTGGTTAGGTTGGTAATATCCATAGGAGATTGCTCTCATTTCCACTGTATTTTACTGGCAATTCTTCTACAAGATAAATAAGTTTGGTATAAAGCAAACAAATATACATATGCAATCTTCCTTGCTACACGTTTTTTCAAGGAAAATGGTTACAATTCATTCTAGACTGTTCTTTTGTAATATAACCTAGCCAAATTCACATTCTTCAGTTTATAATATAGACAACTAAAATTGCCAACAACTGAGAAATTTTTCTTCTTTCACAGCATCATTGAAAATACATCTCTCAGTTGTCAGTTATGGCAGACATCTTCAAGCACATGTCTATGCACAAATGTACATGTACATTATACAAACAAGAACATTTTCCACATTAAAAGTTTAACCATTGTAGGAAATGACTTATTTGTTATACTTTCGGGGGGGGGGGGGGGGGGGGGGGTTGTTTGGTTAGGTTTGACTTTGGACGGGTTGTGGGGGTTTTTTTTGTTTTAATATCTTTTAATATCATTATACCTAGAGCTTTTTGTTTACTGTTCTCAAATTAAGTAGAAGTCATTTGCTGTGGAATGCTGTGGAATAAAATATTCCAGGTTAATGACTGGTTGAAAATTATTTCAGAAGAAAAATAGTAGTACTTTCTAGGGAAAAAGAATTACTATGTATTTCCTCAGTGATCAGGAATTTGGAAAAGCAGTAACATTTGGAGTCTAGAGTAAAAAGCATACCACCTCCTGTTTGGTTACAGCTGAGGACTCAAAGTCTTTTTTTCCCCATTCCTTCAAATCTATGACTTTGATTCTCTTCCAGATTATTCATCCCAAGGGGAAAAATACAACTCCTTTTAAGTATAATTACAGCTTGGTCTCCTACTTCAAATGCTTTCAGGCATAATATGACTTCCCCTGAAGAAGACAAACCCATTGAAATCACCATCCCTCTTATCATTTCACATTAGTCTGGATCCACATTAGCAGGCATACTGTGAGAAGGAATGATTGTCTATCTTAATACTTATTAAAATATTCAGAAATTCAAATTCCATGCATGTGAAACTCAAGTGCAATACATATGATGAGGCTGTTCTGTATACAACCTGTATAGCTGATACTTTGTTAGGTGTGTAGTAACTGGTACCTATAGATGATACGGGTAAAGCCAACAAAGTTAGGAATACTGAGCCATGAGAGGGTCTAAACAGGTTGTTCTCTGACAGGCAGCTGCCCTCTGCATCATGTTCAAACCGCCTAGCCTAGACTCTTAATTTTCACTTTGCAGGACAAGAAGGGCAGCCATCTAAACCCAGCAACCCGAATCTTAGCACGTGAATTAGAAGCCTGTATTCTGAATATAATCTGTAGCAAAAAAACAACATAACTGGCTCTTGAAGAGGCTTTGGTTGAAATTTACCACCCACTATAAGCAACTATGTGTTGTTCGTTAACATCAGAAGCTGGGATGACTAAGACATCTTTCTCCTCTCACAAGCCATTTTTCCTGAATGTTTTTTTCCTACTGCTGTTACGTGAAACATTCATCAGAGTTAAAAACATTAATTCAAATTCTTTACTAGTCTATCCATGAAGAAAACTCTACAGCCTCCTCTTAAGGCATCTCTGAGATCCTTCAAAGAGTAATTCAGTGTTTAAATTAGGAGACAGTCTCTCTCCGCTTACTGTAAGCATCAGTGTCTGCAGAGGGATGGAGTGCTACTATGCTGCACAGCGAGTTTCCCAAAGCAGGCCAGAAGATGCTAGGAGCAGAAGTGCAACTGAAAAAAGTCCTGACTCCAGGCTTCACAACACTCCTCTTAGGAGGCAAAATCTTCCTCCCAGGGTGTGGTGTAGGGAAAGCAGAAACATTGGGGGGGGGAGATGGTTACACATGGTTAGAGCATCCACATGGGGAACAGGGGACCTGCAATGCTGGCCATCCTCCTTCAGAAGGGATTTCAACCAGTAACTTTTCCTGGAAGGTACCTTAAAAGCATGTATGGAAAGGCTGCTGGGCTGCCCCATGGGAAACAGTACCATAAGCTTGAGAGAGAAAGCCAGTGAGAAGCAGCCTCGTTCTCCAGTCTCTGGGAAAGCGGAAGCCCTGGGGTCTGCTCACAATAACTGAAAAGAGCAAGTAGCTTGTGACTGGTAGTAAAAACATGATAGCTGGCAGCGATGGTAGCTGGCATGAGAAATGTGAGCCAGGGGTATCGAGGAGCGTAAGGCAGGTTGCAGTTGTGATTACAGGGCTGCAGGAGCTGAAGTAGAGGGCGAGTTTTGGCTTCCCTGGGTTCCCAGCTGGTGATGGAGTACTGCTTTGCACTGCAAAGGGGTGTTAAAGAAGCTGCACCCCTGTGGACAGTGAAAACTGTGTTTCCTCCTCCATCCTGAAGCTTGAGAAAGGTCTATAAACTCTTTCACACCACATCACAGCTTGCATGGGAATAAAACAAATCATGATGAGCCTTTACTGCAGTCATTCTCAAGGGTTTATGAAAAAAGAGGGAAACATAACCCTAAATCCTTAAGTATACGCAAGCTAGACCCTGACCAAAATTACAAGTTTTGCTTACTTTCTTGAAAACTACCTTTTCCCTGAACTGTATACATAGATTTCTGAATTAAAAAGAGATTTAAATAAGTGTAGGTAGTAAAGCGAATCTGTGGTTTCCCTATTACAGAGGAATAAGGTATCATAAAACACCTCCTACTTGCCTGCTGGGCAAACAAGAATATGTGAGGCAACTTTCCCTTTTCCCATGCATGTGGGCATTGGGTGGGTTGGCAGGGAAAAAATAGGAGAACAGCTGATTGATACCCTACTGAAAAGGCAAGATAGACTGAATAGGACCAAAAAAGCAATTAGACGAAAGGTGAAGACAGACAAGTCTGCCTAGTGCATAATAGGAAGAACAGAAATAATCCATTGGATAATACTTATCAGACAGTTACCAGAAGCTTTATTTAAAGTCTGAGCTTGTTAAATAAAACAAAAAACTTCCATCTAAGTAAGAATTATAAATGAGTTAAATATTGGTGGTTTTATCCAGCCACTTCAAAAATAAAAAATTGTACAAACTGAAGCAAAATATCATGTGGACAAAATTCCTCCAACAAACTCCCTTAACAGTAATATTGGTGTCCAAAATTAATGTTAATTTGGGTAAAGTACTATATGGTAACACCAACGTTAGGTGGGACTCGTGTTTGATTTATGCCATCTGTTCACAACTCGGGTGTCACTTTCTCCAGCTTTCAAATAGGGAAAACAAAACCAAAACTTACTCTTCCCTACCTCGATTAAGGTTATTTAGTGAATTTAGTTGTATTTCCAACATTTACTGAACTGTTTCTTTGAAAACAGCACTGATGCCTTAATGTTCAGTTACACTTAACACAAAACGCACACTCAGCAAGGTATCAATGCTTTAAAGAGAAGGAAGGAGTAAGTATTGTAATTAGCAAATGTTTTGCTATACAGCTAGAAATGTACATCCACTCTGTAGACTTGTTGGAACGTAAACTGCTTTTCCCCTACATCTGGTATCCATAAAAAAAAAAAAAAAAAAAAAGTGACCTAGCAAGCAGACTTTACATACGGCATTTTAAAGAGGCAGTGCTCGGTAAGTGACCCCCCTCGCTCAGCCGTGCGGGACCCTCTCCCTGAAGCAAATACGTAGAAGGAACAGACCGGTGCTTACTCGAAGAGTCGACCGATTTAGGTATAAAACCGCTGTAGATTTTCGTTTTGTTGACAGCGGTTTGAGCCTGCGATTACTGGCGATCATAGTTTGCACGCAGGATTCCCTTCTGGCTCAACTCCTTCGGCTGCATTTAGTTCCCCTGATCTCATCTGCGCCGTTTCTCCTGAGGAAAGCCCGGTGCCCCGGCAGCCCTCCCCTCACCGCAGGCGGGGAGAGACCGCGCCCCGTGAGCAGCACAGACGCCCGGCCCGGTGCCCTCCGCACTGCCCGAGGGACTGGACGAGCCGAGGGGGCCGACCGCCCCGGCCTCTCCGCCAGCCCTCCGGGGCCCGCCGCCCCGCCCGGCCGCGCTTCCGCTGCGGCCCGACGGCCGCTGGGGGGCAGCAGGCGGCGGCGGGCCGGGCCGGGCCGGGCGGCGGGAGGGGGCTGGCTGCGGTCTGGCCCGCGCCTCCCGCCCGTTGTCTGTACCGGCGGCTCCCCGTCTAGGCCAGGGAGCTCGTGCCCCGGCGGGAGGCGAGCTGTGGCGAGCGGAAAAGGGCGGCGGGGTCGGCAGTGGGCGCCGTTTCCCGGTCACTCTCGGCAGGTTACAGCCTTGGGCAGCCAAGAGCGAACATCTGCCACGCCCGGGGCACCCCGTGCGCCCCGAAACAGCTCGCTGGTGGCGCAGGCCTACCACCGCGCTGCTTTCTGCTCCAGGAACAAAGAACTCTTACATTCAGACAGTAATCGCTTAAATATTTCCCGTCTGGTAATGCTGCTGGAGTAGTTAGTGCTGTGTCAGGTCACAGGCCAGAAAGCTCCCAGGTGTGGTGGGGCTGACAGAAGCCCCCTGGGGCTCACCCAGGGGAGGGCAGAGGTGGGCACCCAAGATGGCTTCGCCCCTCAGCCCCACTGTGCCCTGAGCAGCTGGCCTGTGCCTGGCCTGTAGCAAAGTGTCGGCCATCACATCAGGTGCCATGGCCAGTGTGAGCCCAGGGCGTGTTTCCCTGGGCCAGCCACATACTAGGCGCCATTACGAGAAGGCTGAGGGAAGTTGCTGTTCCCCTGTACTCAGCACTGGCAGGCAGGAGCTGGCATACCACAGCCAATGTTGGGGCGCCCTGCTTATAAGAGAAATGGGGCCAGTGATGGGCGACTGAGATGGCTGAGGCCTAAAACATACCCTACCAAAAAAAAAACAAATAAAGGGATTGAGGGACTGGGCTTTTGTGGTCTTGGAAAGAAGAGGCACCTAGTAATTGCTTCTAAGTATTTGAAGGGCCATTACAAAGATCGCAATAGTGCCAGATGGTGTAAAGAGTGGACAGAAACAGCACATTTTGTCTTGAGAGGTTCAGTTTGGACGTTAGAGGAAAAAGTCAGGAGGGCTGTTCAAGACTAGAAGAAGTTGTCAGCGACATCAAGGAGTCTGTCCTTGGATGGTTTCAGACATCATAGCTGACCTGGGAGTGGGGTAACGGTCCTGTTTCAAGTAAGGGATTGGACTCAATTTTCTCCAGAAACCTCTTCCAACCAATATTTAGCAACTCCATGATTGGTATGCTTGTCAAGTTTGACAGTTCTGGCTTTCTACACAAATTAAGAGTACACAGAAAAGCACAAAAAGGTACTGCAATTTACAAATAAGTTTTTGTATTTTTGTTGTACAAAGTATACAGTACAACACACAGTTTATTACTGTTGCACATTACTGCTGTATGTCCCAGCATCTATAAATGCATTTATAGCTGGGTGAATGAGATTAAGCATTCATTTGTTTTTATGCTGGAATAAAATTCCTTTGGGATAAACCTTAACACAGGAGTTATTACCTTATAAGCATCCCTGTCCTGCAACTACTTATGAAATAAATTAGTTGACCTATTTTGAATCTCTTGGCTCAATAGGTATGGGTAGCATTTTTAAAGCACTTTAAATCTTAGTATTAAAGAGACCATACTTTGTCTTAGACAACACATGCTGTTAAAAGATATTAATTCTGTGAAATAGGTGTTATATTATGCCTCTTAGTTGCAAGATGTACATCTCTGAATATTTACTAGGAGTAATCAAATGGTAAATCTGAATCCAGACAACACAGAAATTTTACCTCAGTATCATCAAGGACCAGCACTACTAATGAGAACTGTAACTATTATCTCAACTACAGAGCCTAATTTATCCAAGTGCCATATAAACCACAAAATTAATTCAGTTTGTGGTAATACACTTGACTATATTCAAATGGCCTCCTCCAGAAGCAGATGTGAGTCTTGAACAACAAAAAGTTAATCTAGCAAATTCCAGTTTAGTCCTGAAAGGTATGGTTTTTTCTTTACATCTTATGAAGTAAAATTGAGTCAGTTTTCTCAAAAACTGTAGCTTCAGTCAAAAGGAAAAATTTGAAGCATTACTGTTGGCACCTATAGTAAAAAATATGCAACTGCAATATTTAGCAAAGAAGGAAAGGGTAAGCAGCTGAAAACTCATTACATTTTTTGCAAATGATGCTTAACTGACAGTCAAGAAAGTAGGGTGTTTTTATCAAATCAGTACTGATTGATAAGTAATAGTCAATACATGAAAAGAGCATCCCAGGTTTGCTGCGTTTTAGCCATTTAGTGCTCTTTTGTAGGATCCAAAGCTGTGAGAATTCATTATTAAAGTAACAGATTTGATACAAAGATTTAATCTGAAGTTATCTCTTTATGATTCAACAGTCATGGACTAACCATACATTTAAATGTGTTAATAAAAAAACCCCAAAAACTTATAAATTAAATCTACAGCTCAGAATATCTTTTTTCTTGTTCTTCAAAAAGCTCATTTACATTAAGTGACTTAACACAGCTTACAGTATTTGTTTCTTCAACATCAAAATACATTCTGATAGTTTTTTTAGGATTCGTGTCTCTGTGTCAGTTGTAATGACTGGAAGTAAAAATTAACTCATATTGAATCTCATGCTAAATAATGTTTACTGTTGCATTCTACATCATCTCTGTGTCCTGAGCCCTCAGTTTGCTTCCACCAGGAATGCCATGGCTTAGTCTGTTAATGTCACCCACAGAAGATCATGAATATCAAGTTTTCCTTAGGAAGCAGATACTACCTACAAAAGCTCGTTTTCTCAATATGTAAGATAACTAAGCAAGAAACATGTACTAACACATTTTTAAGGGGTGAAGAATGGCCTAAGGGAATTCCTTACCCATGGATATGATGCCAATTCTCAATCCTCTCTAAAAGCAAAGTGGCAACAGAAAAAAAATAGCGTGACTGAATGATGGTTTTCTTTGCCTTAGTGACTTACTACTGTTCTACAGCCTGTACTGAAGCACAAAAAAAAATGCATGCAGATTTTATTCAAGCACTATTAGTGGTGTTAAGCGTTTTTGAGGAAAGACAAAACCTTTCATGCTGCCAACATAAATGGAGATATATGGGAATATCTGAAAGCACAGAGTAGCATCAGAGAATGATAAAGGGTGGAAGGGTTGTGGTCCCAGGCACACAGCCTCTGCAGGGAGCCAAGGAGTGGTTCTCCTTTTGCAGGTGGTGGGGTCATCTCCCTCAAACCTTTATAGAAGCCTTGGTAAAAACTTTATCATGATGTCTCACTTCCATCTTGTGCTAAGCACACGTGCCAGCAACAAGCCTGGCACAGCAACACAAGGTAATGAGATGCAAACACCAGAGAAGGTGTGTACTGTCCTCCACAGGGATTTCGCCAGCTGTTTCTAACGTCACAGAGAAAGGCACACAGCAGCTTAAGCTAAACAAGAAAAAGGGAGCACAGGTAGAAGTTATCAAGCTTTTTACAGGATAAAGGACATTTTTTATGTTTTCCACGTAAAACAACTGAATGTTCTCATTTTGCTAGTGTTTTGATAAAATGAATAACCAGTACCACTTGTGCTTTGTACAGATTTGTTTTCTCAAACCTCTGGTGTGGATACATATTCCCATGCATGCACAAGTAGACTACAAAGTTTTCTGCTAACAGCCATATAGTCTTACACCTAAAAAACATTAGAACTGCCAGTAGAGTGAACTATCTCCAAACCTATATCTGGCTTTGTTTCAGAAGAAAATGGGTGGTTTTGGTGTTGTTTTTTTTTTTTTTTTTTTCTAGAAGAAAGCCTATAAATGAGCCAACATTTATATTGTGTGAATGATAAAGAGATAAGAGCTCAGGAGTGGACTGGGGAGGTATGCTATTTGATACTGCAGATGTACCTGTTAAAAAATTTCCACAGGCATCCAAAACCAAATTTAAATAAGGTTTAATGGTTTACATAGTTGGGTTTTTTTTCAGCTTTTCAAAATGGTAAGGAAATACCAACACACAAATGATCAAGTTAACACATAACTTTTATAATGGAGAATAGAGTTAAGTGCTTCTGGAATTAAACACAGTTGACCTGTAAGTAGCCTTAAATGGGTGCTTTTAATGACATTTGGGCAGAGATCACTTTCCCAGTTACACCAAATGGCAATTTTTGCCATTGATAATGTTGGATTCTACATTTTTTACATGAAAGTGTGGTTTTGAGGCAAGTCTGTAGACAGAGTGCTTTTATTTTAGAAAATTTCCAGTGGTTACTTAATAATTGCAACATCCAGTCATACATTAAACTTGGAGCAGCTTCCTGATAATCAAAGGGTTATTCTTCATATTTCAGAATGTGCCAAAGGCCTTATGTTTAAAGTTTAAGAAATTAATGTAACAAATACCACCTCATGGGTTTACTGAAATACAATATATACATATAAAGATGGAAGAAATAGGTTTAATGAGAAGTGTAATGTTGGATCTCTTCCGAATATAAACAGAATATAAATAATTTTTAAATGGTATAAATAATTTTACAGACCATATTATGTATTAAGACACCAAAGTTGTGCTAATGCAAATTAACTAAACAGTCCTTATTAATTATGTGGACCAAGTGGTAATTAAAAAGGAATTTTAGAAAAAGACATATTTGAAAAAATTATTTCAGCTATATTTAACATTTCAGTGTTAACTGTGTAAATAAAACAAAGCTAATATCCCCACTTCATCCCAGCTGAATAGAGAGCGTCATTATACTCCATACCTTATGTGCATTGCTTTGAAAACAGCTGGAAAATAGTACAAGCTTTTTCAAAATAAAAATAAAAAAATATTTTTTTTATTAAAACTGGAAAACAAACTATTCTTTCATGAATTGGTTACTTTGCATGTTAAATCAATCTCTGAATTAACAAATTCAGGTTTCATTTGAAACCTTCATAAAGGTTTCAAAATTTTTACATTTAAAACTTTCAAGTATATACAACTGAAAAAGCTTCATTCCATAGTGATTGTCCTCTCAGAAGACTTTAGGCATCAATTGTGTAAATGATTGCATCTGAGCTAGTCATCCTAGGCTGTCCTCGTAACCAAAGGAGAGAAGAACTTTTGGGGTACAATTAATCTGGCCATCTTAGGTTTCTTTATTAATGTGTGATAAATTACACCAAAGAATCACCTGTTTCTGTCCACTGATTGCAAAAGAAACGACTGGAGCACATCCTGCCCTTTGTCATCCAGCTGTACTTTCGAGCTTTGCCTTGCATTTAAATATAATCAGTAGAGTGGATTTTGCCTGTTTTTTCTAGAAAGCTAGATTTATTGGATTATGTATTTTAATGTGTAACAGTTTCACCATCATTTGAGTTAAGTCTATCGGAGCCTAAATTACTGTGAAAATACACCAGCATTAATTTTATCTACAGTACTTTGGATTACTGAATGTTAGACTTTCTTTTTTTATTTGGCGGCTTGTTTTTTTTCCTCTGTGATTTTCAACAGTTGTTCTGAAATATTTACAGATACTATAAAGTCATTTCTATGGATGTCTGTATGCATCAAATGGAAAACTTCATCACTTCAAGAGAATGAATGCATGCACGAAACCCACAATTCATACAGAAATAGCTGAACAGCAAGATCTGTGTATGTAAGTGGAACTGTGCTATATGAACTAGCATTTGAGTGTGTGTTGTACTAAATACTGAGTTTGGGAAGGACATAGTGTAACAAGAGCATGTTCCAAAGCTGCATTTGCCTGGGGCTCCTCTGTGCTTGGAAGATGTTACTACCTCAAAAACATACATATAAAAACCATACAGCACTCACAGTGTGTAATTTAAGGTATAGCTGATCAGTATAACTGATAGACGTATCTGTTTACAGAATTTTACCTCATAACTTTATCCTCACTAATCATGTTCAGCCTTCCACTAATAAGCATGAGAAGCTGTTTAAGTTTTTGGTTTACAATACATCCATTCTGTTAATATTTCCCCTAGTGGAAAAAACTGCAATATCAGGTGATTATAGACTGAGATCTACTATAGAGATAGTCATAGCAGATGTGGAGTGATCCATCAGATGTCAATTTGAAACAACGATTAATACATTATTAATATTTTCATAGATAAATACATATATCTTCTCAGGGCCGAACCTTTAATTTCCCACCCTTGCAGCTCTAAAATTTTCAGTAGCACTGTCATCTTCAAGTGACATCTTTATCAAAATATTGCCAATAGAAACTTTTAAAAAAAACTTTAACTTACTACTTTTCCTATTTTTAGAAAGTAAAATTATAGAACTGACAAAGTATGTGCAGTGACTGTTGCTATGTCTGTTTGGAAAAGTCATTTCATTTTGGCTGGCTTTGCTTACTTCACTTACCCTAAAATTTCTGTCTTAAACAAATGGTTGTCCAGAAACCAAAAACTCCATGGATCAGTTTTACTCCACTTCAGACTGCTTGAAATTTAGAGTGGCACTAGTAAATAGTTTTGTCTGAGGAATTAACAGCCTAATATCATATGTATCTGTTAAGGATGCTTGAACTCATTAGAGAAAGTATCATGTATATGACATTACAGACAAAACTCTGCCAACGAAAACTGAATTCTGGTTGAATAATTTGTTAGCTGTTCCTTTCCAATGTGTAAAAGACAGATCCCAGATATTATTCAAACCTTATATAAATGCTGAGTAAGATTAAATCCTGATTTGTAAGTTAGAATCTCAGCCTTCAAACCGCATTGACAGTAGAGGCTCATCTGAACCAAATTCTTTAGAAACCTGCGATGAGCTAAAACTTTTGATTTTGGTTTCCAGCCAAATATTGCACTACTGAACATACAGTGTTGAAAACACAGACCTGCTTCCAAACACGTCTGTTCTGTGTATTTCATTACTTTTTTCCTAAAGTATAGAATTTAATGAATGCAGCCACTTGTGAATACTTTAAAATATTTTAGGTATTTTGTTACATACAATAGCTAAGACAAGTAATATGTTGTACATCATAAATCAAAGTGATTATTCTGAGTATCTTAAGAATACAGCTATCTATAATGTAATGTAATTTAATATGTGTGGGGGTTTTTCTCAATACCACTAATTAATAAATCTGGTCTAATAAATCTGGTCTTTTTAGTATGTTTTCAGTGAGACTTTCTACATAACTCCACTGCTGTTCTTTTTGTTTTATTTTGGTTTTGGTTTTTGCTGATTTTGGTTTTATATTAGAAATAGTGACTCTCTATATTAAAGATCACTGTTTCACTTTATTTTTTCCTAGTATGCCTTTGGAAGAAGGAGATGGAGGGGAAAAGCAGGCTTGGAAGGAACCCTAAAATATTCTATGGAAAAGTGAATGGTATTGATATTTTTCTTTTAGCTCTACTTAGCTACTAGTATGGATTTCTATTACACAATAGATACAAAAGCTGTAATAACTTATGGAGATTAAGGAACCAGAAGTGTTAAAAAAATACTGTCCCCTGAATCATGCCTGGACCTTGCTGCTATGTCTGTACTAATTAACAGGGTGAGGCCATATAGCACTTGCTCAAGTGCTACTGGCACGCAAACTCCTGTACAACATGTTTTCCTAGCATATAAGCTCCTATGCTTTTGGTCCTTGTTAACTAAGGCTCTATCAGACAATATCTAGGTGCTGTCTAGGGAATACCACTGGGCAGAGACTGCTCTTTGCTAGGCAGTAAGCAAGAGGCCACCCTGTGTGGGAATGAGAAATGGTTTTAGCTTTATGAGTGTGTTTGCCATTGGCATTGCCTTGTCCTTTTTGTTTATTCAGATAGATGTAGCCTCAGGGTTTGCCCTAGATGATTGGTAGCCGGAGGATAACCAAAAGAAAGAGCATCACTTTAATAGGAGTGCTTGTGGCTTGTTTTTCTGCAATTCTGCTTGAAGTTGCAGACAAGCCTAAAGGAGGAAACAAGTTAGTCCTAGCAAAGGAGAAGGATAAACTACTGAATGAAAGAATTTGAAACAAAGTTTAAAAAGCCATTAATTTATTTTTTTTTTTTAAAAAAGGCAAATTGAAACTATACCTTAAAATAACTTCTTGAAGTCTTCTCATGGTTGGCCATAAGGATTTCCTAATGTGCATGTTAGCCATAAAAACTGAGGAAACAATTCAGCTACAGCCCATCCTAGAGTATTGCCTTTTTGGAATCAGTTTCAAGCTTCCCCAGGGACAGGAAAATATTGCCATTTCTCCCAAGCCTCCACAGTGCTACAGCCTTGAGCAATTTTGTTTCCCTTTGGTACAAATGTATCCTCTCTTTCTTTTTTTTTTTTTTTTTTTTTCTCATCTGCTATTATTCTTACCCTGACTTATCCTGCAGTTCAGAGCAAATTCATCAAGTAGACCTCATCTTACTTCCAGGGAGGTTGTGTGATTCCTACTGTATTATTTGTTTACATGTTGCTTCTAGCTTAAATGACCTTCTAGTTAAGATGGTTTCAAAACTCCTATAATGTTTTATGAATGTACCAAAATAAGTATTTTTACATATATACGTGATATGTAGCTGTAGCTGTAGCTGTGTGTATATACATACACACACACAGCCTGACATTCTTAAACTTTTGTTGAAACCTCCACAGAATAAATTATGAAGGTGTGCCAAGCAAGGGGCCTTATTGAATATAGCACAGTTTCTTCTCTACTTATCCAAAGGCCTATAACTGCTGTCATCCAATTGGGAAGCAGCTGGATTATACACCTGGATCCACTAGTTGGGAAATGTTCCTAGATTCCTCAATTTAGGCAAGTCATTAATGTTAATAATACAAATTATGTTAATGATATGGGTGAAAAATTGGAAGTTTTAGAATGTTTTGTTTCTTCCTGCATGCCTTTTGTCATTTTTTGATCTTCTGCCATTGTGGTAACAGATGGTAAAAAATGACAGTATAAACATTAATTTTAATACTACATATTAAACTTTAATAGTTCTAACGATGTTAAGGTTCTTCACTGAACACCAGAACTAATGAAATCTGAAACAGAAATCTGTTCAACTTTATTAGACACCTTACACAAAATGCCCTGAGTTTGTTGAAGCAATCTTTCTAAAACAAGTGCTTAGGTTTCCTGGATAGTCAACAGTAAGGGTTTGTTTCACGTAAAAGTCTCAAGAGGGTGATTCTGCCTCCGTCAGTTTAATGAGAAAAGTTAAGCTAATTGGATTTCCTTATGGTATCTTCAAAAAAACCTAGCCTTCCTCATTGACTGTACAAGGAACTCAGGTGCCCTGAGAGCAGTTCAGTAGCTTACAGGATGGGATTAATCATACCTAATTTAAACTGTTTAAAAGCTGATTGTCTAGTCTAAGCGTATTGCTTACATTTCAACTATGATCAACAGCAGAGGTAAGTCTTTCCTGGGATAATTCATCTCATCCTCTGGAGATGTCCGTTAGCTCCACTGACTATAGATACTGTACTGTGAAATAAAAGCTCAGGGAATGAGCTCAAACACTGGATACCTACTTACTCACACTACTTAATTATTTACTGTGTTCCTGGAAGTGCCTTGGATTGTTACAACTTGTTTTCTCCCAGCCAAATCCACTGTGTAAGATGTGGATGCAATTAATGATATTAAAGTTGCTCAGTGAGCACCAGAATCAATTAAAATCTGAAGCAGAACTCCATCCATCTTTATTAAATATCTCACACCCAAGTATCATGTTTGTAGAAGCAGTCCTTGTCAAACAAGTACCTAAGTTTTCTGGAGAGCCAACAGTGCTATTAGTCATGGCTATTCAGTGCTACTCACATTCAGGGCTGGGGGCTTGTCCAGAGCTCTGTGTCATTCAGCACTACAGACATAACCTATATGACTAGTTTGGGTAAATAACTAACTCTCAGATGGCCAGTGCTGGTGAGGTATAACTCTTATCTAAGCTGCAGGTGGAAAGAAGTTGTCTAAGTCAGGTAAATTTAATTCTTTTACTGACAAGTTTGTAGCTGGCAGTGAATTAAGAGCCCTTCCCAAAGCTGGCTGGTTGGTTTGGTTTGGTTTGGTTTGGTTTGTTTTTTTCCCAGTGGTACACACACATCTCTAATCATACATCTCTTTCCCCTCTGCATTCCCTGGCCTTTATGATGGGCTGAGTTCATGCTGCGGCCTTTCTTCTGTTTAGATTAATATGGTCTTCTCTTCACAAGTACCTATTGCTCTGAAAGCCATAAGAACTTAAATATTTTTGGTACTTGCAGCTCTCTGTCAAATGTGACTGACATTCAGCAGTAAGTGACTGAAATTAAGTTAGTAGCATACACATTACCATACCCACACAGGGAGTCTTGTTTCTTAGGGGATCATATGAAAACTTTTTACTAATAATCTGTAAAGGCAATAGTGATGTAATGTCCTGCTAAGTATTGCAACTGTTTTATTGTGATAAAATAAGTACCCTTGTTCATTTTGGAAACTTTAAAAAGTGTTATAGATGTAATTATTACAGTGACAGTAGTCGAGAATCTATGGCCTTTTGTTGGGAATGATGACTTTCTTTCTGGATTTCCTCTTTACTGATAGCCGGTTTCAGGTATTTGTGAAGAAATAAGTGTTCTTTCATGATGCCTCCACCTTTTATGAGACTGCATGCACAGTTGCCCAGATAATTATCATGTGTCATGCTCACTTACTTATACCAATATTTTTATAAACTGTGTTTATTTTGAAAGAATTGAAGAAAAAAAATTATTGGAACAGTAAAGCATGTTAAACATACAAAAATGTATCAGGCATTATATAATAAACATTTCCAAAAGTTATCATCATCCACCTCCACCTGTAGAGTCACAGGATGGGTCGTTCTGAAGGTTTTCTATATATATTCACTTAAGCTGAGTGTTTGCAAACTGTTACAAGTGAGAGCCCAACAGGGTCATAATAGACTCAAACAGCAGCAAAATTTTTCCAAGAATTACAGCAAAATGAAAGCTTCATAAGTATAGTTGTTTTGCATATCACAAAACACACAAAAGCTCTGAAATGTGCTTTTCTCTCAGCTTATCATGCTGTGAGGTTACTGACTCTTTGAGACCTTTCAACTTCAGCTAGTGTCATTTATACCATTCCATAAGACCAAAGTCTGAAAATGTTGTAACCAGCTGCAAGCAACAATGCCTTAACATAAACAGATTGGAAAAGATTTTTTTTGCTTCCATTCCTTCCCATAAAACTTCTGTCTAAACCAATTAATTTTAAATTCTCCTAACTTCAGTTTCATGGTTTATTCTATGCTGGCTTTTATGTCTGGAAGAAATTAATACGAATCATTGAAATATTTCTTTCAAACAAAATTTTATGCCTTTCAGCAGAAAACCATGTTATAATCAAATCTAAAATAAGATGCACACCAATTTCAAACTTGGTCTTTATACTGGAAAGCTGGGAAATTTTCTGTTTGGACTGCATTATCTGTCTAATTGAACTGCTTTCTGGGCAATGCAGATTGTGATGAAAGGTGCCCTCTAGCAAGATGGCATTTCTAATTGACTCATCTGAACTGTAGCATCATTGCTGTCTTTCATTTGATTGGGTCATGGTGAGTACATCAGGATGCTTATGATCTTTAGGGAGGCTGGATCACCTTCCTAAATTTAGGATGTTATGAATTATGGGCTACAAAAGTGTCGCTTACATACTACCAACCAAATGAATTTCTTCCTGACATGGTCTGTTACTACAGAGACATTAGAGATGCTATTTTAAGTCACATGTGCAAGCTGCCGGGAGACTATAATCAGGATGAATAATCAGGTGGCATAGCAAATTTGGACTGTTGTATGGTACATTGAGTCCTCTATCTTTGTATTCAACTCTAATATTTTTTACTTACTAAGGAAATAAAATCTCCTTTCTCTTCACTTCCATTTAAATTCAGTTCATGTAGAAAAGTGGGTATACAGTTGCACTAAACTCTTGTCAGTTATATGTAAGCATCAGGTACAGGATAAAACCTTGTAACTAGGGGCTGTTATAAGCATTATTATACTGCATCTGCTCTTATTTCAGAGCCTTGAATAAAGATAGAATGAAGTCTGTATTGCTAATGGTTTGTTGGTTTGTGGTTCATTTGCTAGTTCTCCCTTTCCAAAATATTGCTTGCATATTTTGTAGTCCCTGATTATGCAGAAACAAAACCACAGATGTATTACTGAGGTTTCCCTTTTCTATCTGCATACTCTCTTTAAGCATGTCCTGTGAAAAAGAACACGTCTTACCCATTCATTTCATAATCATGTTAGAGGTCTTCTGGAAGCAGCATTTTATGGTCTTTTTGTGATTCTCCTCAATCTCTTTGCCTTCCACTCTTCATTTCATTCTTTCCTTCATGCCTCCTATCTCATTGGCATGTCTGACTGCTGGCAGCACTGTCAAGTCATCCATCCTCTTTTGTTGCTCTGCTTCAGATCCATGATGCAATTGCTGGAGTGATTATCCAGTGGCCAAACCTTGGCTTGATGTTCCTCACAATGTCAAACCAGTCCCAAGTGGCACAGTCATACCAATGGTAGATACTTTGGAACAAAAAAGTTTTGTTGTCATTCTCCAGAAATACAGTATGAAGACACATGAAATTTGTTTTTATCTTCTATCTAATCGAAATATTTCTGGAGGGAAAAGGGTTTGGGAAGTGTAATAAATAGGAGTCTAATTCCTGAGAATGGAATTAACACGGTCCAACTGTAGCAGTCTAAACCTGTAGCTGGCCTATACTAGTCATCCAGGCTTGTCTGTGTAGAGAAACAGGAACATCTAAGGGTGCTGCATGCCAGTTATCCTGGCTGTCTTAGAAGACAGGAGTCATCCATTTGAAAGACCATGCATCACTGGCTATAAAGGGAACTAGCTTATATTTCTAGTGGCATCTGCAACCTTAAAACAATGTTCTCCTTCAAGAACCAGTGGAGGAAAGGCTAATTATTCCAGACATCTTATATGAGTCTTGGGAAAAAATGTAACAGGAAGGTATTTCAAGTTAGAGTGACAGCAAAAGGAAGCTTGCTTTATCAAATAATTTCAGAATTCATGGATCTCTTACTGAGTTAAGAAAGCGTATTTTATCACTGTCCAGAAAACGGCTAGAGTGAGAATAATGACAGAGCAACTGCTACACTGGCAAGAGGCTGTTACATTATTCAAGGAGCCTGAGATAATACTGAGTGTATTTAATCACACTTTTCTTGTAATTTATTGTTTCCTAAGGACATAGCCATATACTTTTAAATATTTATATATTATTGTTGTTCTATATAAATATTGTTGTTCTTTCCATTAAAGCATTATTTTTCTCTTTAGTTTCATAATAATCTTGAACTACATTTTTCTTTCTCTAGACTGAACAGCACAGCTGAAAGAAATTAAAGGAAGTGGAGAAAGGACAAGCTTCTCAGTACCGCAGCTACCCCCATCTGATGTAAAGATTGCAAGTTAGTAACATGCCATATCTTGTGTAATGCTGTCCACAATAATTTTAAAGAAAATCCCTTCTTTTTATGAGAATGAGGTTCCAAGCCCCTGCCATATTTTTCAGCCTGAACAATTTCTAACAAGTTATGTCATACCACATCTTCACAATCATTCAAGTTACAAAGCTACATATTCCCTTGCTTTAAGTGGAGCGATCTGCTCACCTCAATGTTCTCCACAACTGATCATAAAACTAACAATGGTAGGGCACCAGAAGGTCATTATTTCTGCCTCTACTCCTTTCTGGTAACATACCTTGAACCTCTTTATATTCTTTCTACAGAAGCATTCTGTCTGTATAGTCCTAGACTGAATCTGCAGTGGTATACTTGGACATGATTCAATATTCCCTTTTAAACTTTTAAAACTGTATGGTTTTCTCACTTCAATTTGAAGCTCTTCGAAATTCTTCTATATGCAGACATTAAGTATACTGATGTAGCAGCAATGATCCTGTTGCTTCAAACTAACAGTACTGTTGGTTCAAACTCTAGAGACAAAAAACCTGAAGAAAGATGGAGTGAAATGGGAATGTAGACACTAAGGAACTTGGAAGCTGTATCATATTTAGTCAGGGTTCAGATCAAATATAGTATATTATATGCCAAGTCATAAAAGAGTGTTGTTCAACAGGTGTCTGGATGGAGTTTGAAGATCCACGATGTATCACTTATTGTGAATGCCTACACACAGCGTTCACCTTTTGGGAACAAAGTGTGTTCAAAGGTACTTGTGGCTTGCAGGGCTGAAAGCTACTTTTTTAGATTAGATCTTGGTTGCTGATATGCAGCTATATGAACACATGCTATTTTGAGTGGAAAACAGGACAAAACATTTTGCCAGTATGCAGTAAATATATCTCATGCAGTTTTAGGTATCTGCAATACCTAAACTTAGGCTAATCAGAGTAGACTTCCTTTATAAGTACAAGAAAGGCAAAGGCACTTTTAGGATTTTTTTATGGACTTCAGCATGTAAAAAGTCCACTCTAGAAGAAACTGTTCTTCTCTACTGCATAAAAAGGCAACCTAGATGTCTAGAGCAAGTGTAGATACCTACAGTTTACATAGATGTATTTAATAAGGTGAATCCCAGCAACAGTGCTGGAGCTGACTTCACCTGTGGCCAGCAAAGGTCTTGACTTATATTGGCTGAGCACCTGATAGTAACTAAGTACTGGAATTGTTTCTCACTTAGTGACTGATGAGGAAATGGATTGGATTTCACATTAACTCTTGATATATTTTGGTGCAGGAAATATTTAACAGGTGGTTGGGGCTTTGGGTTTTTTTGTTTGTTTGGGTTTTTCTCATCTAGTTTGCAGTATGAACATGAGCAGATAGTCTTTATTAAAAACCCACAAATCTGGCATATATACAGCTAATGAACTTCACAAGAATATTAGGAGGTAGAGATAAACCCTATCTCTAGATTATAGAGAAAACTTAAGATAAATTCTGCATAGGGTGGCAAAAGATCAAGAGAAAAAAAAAAAAAGATCAAGAGAAAAAATACTTGAATTTACCAAAAATTTGGGATGTATTAATGGCAACAAAAGGAATCATTCTGTAAAAACCAGACTATAGTACTTCCCAGTTTGTGCAGCAGGATAAAAAATGGGCAGTATAAAATTCATTGAGTATTCAAGTTCCACATTGAAAAAGTAACTTTATGTGCCAAAACTTAATGACTTCATATCTAACTATTAAATGTGTGAAATGGTATTGAATGTACTAAGCTAGGCTCCCTTGGTGTCAATCAGAAGGACCTATGCTCCTATGAATGAGCTAAACTATCTTGTACACTGAAGCAACATTTTGACAATAGGCATGGAGGTATGTCATACCAGCACTATTCACTTATGTGGTAGTTCCTTTCTTTTTTATACTTTTTTCTTTTTATCTCCAGAAAGCTGAGGATTAGATTCTTACTAGACTTAAGAACCAAAATCTCTCACTCTGTCTAGTCTCTGACCACTGACTAGTGGTGTAATAATGTAGCTTTAGCAACAGGCAGGAACCAGCAACCATATTGAATGACAGAAATCATGCTTGCAATGATTTCTGTTAAAGGTAGTGCCATCCATGTAAGTATTCTTCTGCAATGTAGCTGTGGAGACACTTTGTTTGTCAGTCTAAAGCGGTGGTAGACAGGACAGGTGACTAAATGATTTCCCCTGAACTTCAGTGTTTTCAGACTTCAGCATTTCAGCTACAGGAGCACGTCTGGCAGCAAAATGAAGATACATTTTTAGACTTCACCTTTATCTCTGATGGTGCTTGCAAGAACTCTATTTTATTATCTCTTGTTCCAAGCCAGTAAAGATAGGATCTTTATGTTGGACATCCAGGTTCCTTTCTGTGAAGCATGACCCTGAGAGGCCCCACGTTGTCTTTTGTAGCCAACTAAAATGTAACATGCCAAAAGCTAACATTAACATAATTCACGATATGGATACTTATAATCAACTCAACACTAACCACACTAACACTGCAGGAAAGACCCCTCCAGAATTTGAGCCTTGCTGTAGCCTGGAGATATTAAGCCCTGGTGTACTGAAGCTGTGCAGTCCCACATATTCTGAAGCTTTAAGGGTTAATTTATTTCATTTGTCCACTTATTTATCCACAAGTAGAGATGACTCTAGTACTCTTATTTTAAGTTTCTGTTGAACAAATGTCAAGAGAAGACAAAACATCCTTTGAAAGTGCCATTCCGCAAAATGCTAAGTATGGACTAGAATCTGATTTGCCATCAGTTTTTACCAAGTACTTTAATAATGATCACATTGCATTGGATAAGGTAAATGTGGACTCGTGCTTGCATATCTAAACTTATATTTCAAATCAAAGAAAGCAAATTCATGATCATTAAATCGCAATCAGTCAAGCATCTATAACAACAGGCCAGATGTGCACTCACCTATTTAGCTTCTAGTTGAGCTACTGCTTGAAAATGAGAAATAGTCTAGAACAAGTAAAATGGACAGGTTTCTATTCTAGTTTAAAGAAATGTGGAAATTATGTATATGCTTTGAGAGCATTTTTCTTCTGTCATCCACATGGATTCTTTCACCTCATTTCACTTGTATGTGGCCTTTAGATTCTGTAGCTGTAACTATGAATAAACAAACTCCATATTCTCAGGGTACAGCAAAGCATTTGCTAGATCCTCTTTGGCAATAGTGGTAATTGTTTTCTTATTAAAGTCAGTTAATAGCACATGTCCCCCCACCCCCAAATAAAGAAACAGAAAGTTACATGCGTGAAATAAAAAACAGAAACTCTTCCCTATTTCAGCTTGTGGATGCTCAGGTATTGTTAATATTGATGCATAAGCCATGTGTTCTATTTTATCCATACAAAAAGGAGATGTTTCTAAGCATTCCTGCAGTCATACAACAGCAACTTAGGGAACTGCATACATTTTCATAGTAGATCAGCATTTGGGCATCTAAATTATCCCTTCAGTTTCTCAGCTTTTCCTAGCTGAAGATATGAATCTTGCTATTTGCTTTTCATTTTATATGTATTTATATGTAGCATCCAGTACGTGATGGAATACAATGTGCTTGAGAGTTATTTTTTTATTCTCTATCCATTTCAAGCTAGGTATGTATAAGGACAGAATATTCAAGCAGGCCGTCCAGCATGTCTGGGAAGCTCAGTCCTTAATGGCAGCCTCCAGTATCATAAGCAGCAGTCTTCTCCTGTTTTTTCCATTTTCAGGGTTTATAAGTTTTCTTCTGTTATCAAGCTAGATATGCATATCCATATATCAATTAAATCATCATTTATAAGAGGTGAGACATCAATACCAAACAAAAGACATAAACTCACAAAGATGAAGAAACATCAGTCGAAACCTGAAATCATACTGAAAGCCCAAATTGTTAAGAAACCAAAACATTGATGCAAATAAGAAGTAATGTTCTTTTTTTATTTACATTCAGTTTTACAGCATATAGGGCTTCAAGTTTTATTCTGCATCCAGGAAGATAAGAACTTTTAAAAATGAAAATTGAACTATCGTATGATTGAAAAGGCACCTAAAAAAAAACTCCTACAAAAATTGTTGTATTTGGGAAGCCATGGAATAAATCAATGAGACAGCACACCGTACACATTTCAAATTCAGCTTTACTTAGCAGCAGTTTGTAATTGGAGAACAGTTAATTCTCAAAACCATGGACTGAAAACACAGTGAATTCAGAGAAAAGCCATAAGTAAGTTCATACAACATCTTCCATACATTTCAAGGAAGTAGGTAAACCAGAAATGATTATGTAAAAGATGCAGGAACAAGAACAGCAAACCTTACATACGGGAAATGAAAATACATATTGGAAAATTTACCGTTGAAAACCTTGAAAAGTACAGATTTGTTGATACTCAAAAATTCAAGGATTTCAAAATAAACAAGATGAAGACACCAGGAAAAGTAGCAGCATCAACAAAAAGGGCTAAAGGTGTTGAGACAGTAGATGATTTTTGGTGATGTAAGGGAAGATGACAAAAATAAAAGGACTATAATAGATAATTCTGTTTACTGACTTTTAAGGTCAGGAACTTGCTTTTAACCTCCATGCTTGCTATGAACGTAGCACTTATTTGTTCTGCAGAAGATTCGTTATAAAACAATGGGGAAGCATATGCTGGTTTTGAACTCAAGGAGAATATCAAAGCAGAATGTCATAAAAATAGGCTGTTTGTAAAGGTCAAAACATTTGAGTTAAGAAGACAAAAATATATTTAACTATTTGAATATAAACTTTGTTTACAGAAATTTATAGCAATTTCTGTATGTGAAAGGAAAAACCCCACCATTAGTACTTTCTGAAAGCCAATGCTCTCATAATGTCTTGTGTCTTTAAATTTAAATGTATATATGCATATGCACATACATAATTTCCTGAATAGACTACTTTGGAATTTGGTTTCCATAAAGCTACAGCATGGCCATCTGAAAAATTTCCATCCGTGTATCATCGTCTTTTCAGAGAACAGTAGAGGTTAATGTTTCAGTGTGTGTATACATCTATGTTTGGTGTTGATTTTATTTGTATATATTTGTGTTGGAGACCCATAAATGCTGTCATTGTAGCCCATTTGATGCATCTAGCCCATTCTATTTGCCTTCGATAGCTGGCAACAGATGTTACAACTTGTAACAGATGTTGTATTTCCTGTACATTAAAGTAGAACTGGTGCTGAAGAAATCATCAAAACAGAAAGAGAAGGTAGAATCTGCCATTCCCAAAGATCATTTATTGAGATCCACAGGTCTGGATAACAGCACATGCCAAGGGAACTATTTAGCTTTCTGTTGTCGATCTCTTTATAACAGACTCTGTAGCTCAGTTCTAGCCTAACATTCTCATCTTTGTTTCCTGTCTGGTCACCTCTGCTGTTTTAGTTTGGTTGTCCCATAGCGTGGGATTTTTGATAGGATCATCTTGTCTCATTGTTTTACCACACTATAATCAGAACCAAGGATTCATAATTGTAATACAATTCCAGTTTAACTAATTTATTGAGCTTCTGCTGAGGTTGGAAGTTTTGGGCAGGGTTTTTTGGTATTTGTTTGGGGGTTTTTTGTAGTTATTTTTTTTTCTTTCACTTGTATAAGGACAAATAATTAAATGCTGTTTTTTTAAAACAAAAACCTGTAATTAAGTGGGAAATTTCTAGAAGACACATTTCAACAGAGTTTTCCAAAGAGCTATCTCCTCATTCTTCCTCTCCCCCCAAATCAGCATACTGGAAGTATGCATTTGTTCTGTAGTAATGAGAAGTTAATTTACAGTTTCTTCATTCCTTATTTGGAGAAATCTATATGAAGAGGGGAAATTATTTTTGGTCTAGGAACATATGGGAGAAATGGGAGAAATCACATCTCACATTAACCATGATCTTCTAACTCAGAATAAAGACAAAGATACTAAAGAGGAGCTATCTGATCATCTTTGTATCTTTTGAAAGTATAGTTAAATAGCATCACATTTCTCCCATTGTTCTGTCTAGTTCTCCTTATTATTGTGATTACATCTTCAACATTCTTATTCTTTTCTGTTGTCTATGCAAGTTGATTTCTCAGTTTGATAGAGCATAAGGACTTGGGCTGTAATTCACTTTATATTGTCAATATCAGTTTGACTACACCCTCTTCTACATTCCACAAGGAATTTATTATCTTCAGTCTTGCATTTGTTGGATCAAGTTGCTAGATACCATAAGGTGTTAAAAGTCTACTAAACTTCTTCTATTGATAAATCTGTTTCATGGTTACTGCCCAGAAAAAGCTATTGAGAACAGTCAATGTTATACTAAATACTTTGCTTAGATACTGGGTTGTGGAAAAAAATAGAGCAGTGCAACCTTTTTTGGAAAAGCGGTATCTTAAAATGGTTTAGATTACAAATTGAAAAAAAACAATTGTTTGTACATATTGTCACTATTTCATATTGCTTATGCTTCTTATTCACAAAACTCTGAACCTCAGGTTCTCAGTTCAGGGGTCCTAAAAAGCTTCTACCTTACTGTGATAAAAAGTAAACCTTTTTGCAGCATAGGTACATTTCAAAACCCAAATATACCCAGTTCCTCCTATACAAATGCAAGAGTTTAAGTTCAGATTACTTTTAAGCTGTTAATATTGCTCGTCTGCTCACCAGAAAAACTTACTGGAGGAAATTGACTGGTTTAACTGACCAAAGCTGAAATAATTTTGTAAAAATAAAAGGTATGGATAATTTTCTGTGCTGCATTCATCAGAGAAAAATGAGACAGTCTCTAAAGCAAAATTCTGCTTTCTAACCACAATTATCACTGCAGATTTCTTGTCATCAATGTAATTTTATCAATAACATATGCATACACGCATTGTGAAAATATATTTTTGTGTTTTTCATTTCAACATTACATCAAAATACCATTTTCAATCTCCAAGACTGAAAGGCACAATCAGACATGCTGATCATATCAGTGTGCAAAGACAGCTGTATGATAAATATTCTAAGTAAATTTCTGAACTTCATAATAACAAAGATGCTGTGGTCAAATTGTTGTGCTCAGATTTCTGATTTATTCTTATTTGGACACGCAGGGAGGCAATGAGTGTATTCACACCCCAACATGAGCAATCAGGAGCAGGGTGCTTAGCACCTTGCAAGTTACTGGTGCTCAGCACTTTTGGAAGAAAGTGCACTTTTGCAAGTGTGTCCACAGGGTACTATGATGCAGCATGATGCTGCAATACCTAAAGTAGCTGTTACTAACTTAGTTTGTGTACCAGAAACAGTACTTCCACGTTGATTATGCCTGGGCTAATTATAGGGCTGAAAAGTCTTTTGAGGGAAAACCCTAGAAACTGTGATGCACCTGGAAGGAGAGAAGATGATGGAATAAAATAAAATCAGAAAATATTTTGAAGATAAGTAGAGGAAGTATAATTTGAGACTTTTCTTGACAACTTTTTTCATTGAACACCTCTTATCTTACAAGGTGGAGCAAGATTTGTTCATTTTAAATCATGGGGGGTTGTTGGTTTTTCTTTTTTAAAAAAAAGAGGCCAGGATATTTTTTTATAATTAGCATTTGATCAGAGCTGAAAATATAGAATATAATATTGTTTGCTCATGTAGGGAAATGGTGCAGCCAAGGTTAAAAATAGCTTTACTGTTGCTCAAAAGGAACATGACTAAGCTGAATTAATGTGTAATTCTACAAAACATTTTTTAAAGGTGTATCTAACAGTCATAACTCTTATATGTGTTAAGGACTAAAATAATTTCTTAGAGAAGGATGAGATATTTTTATTTCTTTCTTTTCACAAAAATTCTAATTTTACCTCTGCATTTGTTTTGTATTTTTCCCATTTAAATCATAATGTTAGGTTAAAGTATATCAAATTATTTGGCACACCAGCCAAATTATTCAGAGCATTTTTAATTTTTAGTGTATCATTCCATGACAAAAAGAAAGATGCCAGATTTCTTCACTGTGTAATGTCTATAGCTTTTTTCATTTTAATAATTCTGAGTGATCATAGTCTACTTATTGAACTTAACACTATTGTCATATTTTTTATTGTGAAAATGACCAAACACCTGAAGCTGCAACAACTCATTTTCAAAGCTGCTTGATATCTCTTTTCACATGCACACATGTGTAATGCTGACAATTCATCATTATTAGCTTCATTTTTAAATATCCCAGTTAAGATTAACAGTTGTAACACATTGCTGTGCATGTTTCTAACTTTACGAATGTGCTTTCTTTAAGAAAAATCATCACTTGAAATTTACATAGTTAAATTTTCCTAAATAAAAGGATGAAGATAGCAAATGTAATTGTTTGCATAAAAGTTTGAGGGTATTTTTAGTCTTAAAGTAGTGGCTTGTGATTGTTGAAATATATGAAACTATGCTGTTGGTTTATTTCCTGAAGAAGCAAGCAGCTTTTACAAATTAAACTCATTTAACAGCTCTGTTGACAATGACAACAAAATTGGGAAAAATATACCGCTATATCTCATGGACACTTTTTTCCTTCAGGTTTAACAAATAAGGATTATATCAAACAGATCTTGTTAATCAATAGTGTAGATATGACACGGATGATATACAAGAAGCAGATCCACTGAGTAAGCAGTCTATTTCTACAGTCACACTTCACACTGTAAAATAGATTGGTCAAATTCAATCCCATTGTAACAAGAACTCCCTGTCAGTAGAGTTTTGCTTTCTTCCACTAAAACAACAGGCTCCCTCATCATTTTGGAAGACATGCATAACATACTAAAAAGCAAAATTTTAAGCCTATGTTTAAAAGATATTATTTGCCACAGAATTTCAAGGAGTCTCTTAAACCAAAACAATTAACAATATGTTTGAATAAATTACATTTGTTTAAATTTAATTAAGGCATATTATGTCATTTAATAAAAATATATCTGTCCTCTCAACATGCAAGTTTTCTGCGATTTCTGAATTTTTAATTTTCAAATACTATTTCTTGGATCCTTCAAAACAGCATTTGTTCATTAAAATTATTATATCTGTAGTTTTATTCACTCCATACATTCATATTTGTAATTGTTCCTATATTTTGCTATTTTCAGAGAAAATTATGATTAAAAAGTGTGGATTTATTTTGTTCTGAAAACCCAGTAAGATCTAGATTCAATTTTTTTCAAATTTACTCTGCTAATAAACACCATATGTAAAGGGCATGAAAGTGACTTGTAGTATCTGAAAGCTTGTGGAACGTGACATTTGTTTTGCTGTAGTTCAATATTTTAAGTTGCATGCTACAATTTGGCACAGCTCTTGAACACACATATGATATTCAGTTAAGATGAATCTCCGTTCATGAAAGAATCTGGACTAGCTTCTGCTGACTGCAGACTGTACTGCAAAAATGTAACTGAGACACAGCAGTGATGTGCACAACTGGAGAAGGGTTTGCTGACAAAAGGTGATAAAATTTGCCTAAATGTAGTTGAAGATACATCTTTATTTGCTACCGATACATACATATCTATCTGCATAACTAGACTGCATGCCTGAAATATGTGTCACAAATGGTTGTCAAACTCATTAATCAAAGGTGCTGACACTGAACCACTTTTTCTCCTTTTTCTCCACTCTGCTACTGCAAATGTTAGCGGACCTGATAGCTCTTGTCCAAGCCTCCATCTCTGGCAGACATTGAATTACCTTTTCTACTGAAGCAATGGGAATCATAGAAAAGGAGACATGCAAAATGGCAAGTTGTGTGTTGTCAGCACAGTGACAGCATCTAGTTCAGTATCTCATTTCTAAACTTCTCAGTGGTTTCCCTACCACTTTGAGTAGGAGGAAAAAAGAGCATGTAAGGAATAGTCATAGAATTAGGCAAAAAGTTGTCACTCTACACTTACTGAGGGTGTGGGCTAGTCAAGAATACCTTCCAAGCAACAGAGCATTCCTCAATTCAAGTCAGGTGAACTGAAACATACAGACAACTTATTTGCAACATCTAGTGAAAATCAACATTAGAATAATAAAAATATTTTTAGTTCAGTGCCTGAAGCTATCTAAAATGGGAATTAAGCAATTCAGAAGCATTTCCTCTTATGAAAGGTCCTATCATCCTCTCTTCTAGAACCAGTGTATTCAACACAGCTTGTAACAGTTCTAAATTCTCACAAGTTGATGACCTGACAAAAGGATATTCATCTATGTGCACACTGATGTCACCAAGAACCTTCAGTCTCACTAACACAAAGCTAGAGAAATCTACAGTCTTGGCCAAATATTCCACAGTAGACTATGGCAAGCTGAACGCTTATGGCGTGACTACCATTTTTTATTGGTGTATACATGCATCCACACATATGCTTATTTTAGTATAGTATTTTAAGCACAGTCCCATAATGAAGGATGGAGTCACCTGTGGCCTTCAATATATATGTATGAACAGCCATCCACTTGAATTTACTGTGACATTTCTCACTAACAAGAGTGAGTGCTTTTGAAAGTCTGCACACAGCTAGCCCAGATGCCCAGGTGATGCTGAAAAGAATGAAATTACTGTATTTCACTGCAATAGAGTAAGATGGTTGAACTGAAGCTACATTAAAAGGGGAGGAAATAAACACCTGAAGTTTGTTCCTACCTTGACTAAGGTCTTAAAATTATTTAAAATAAGGAGATACAGTTGCATGTATATCCTTTTCATCTATACCCTTCTCACAACTCCCAACCTCAGAAGAAGGGACGGTTGCATCACAGGGCTTTGCAGGAGCTGAGGATGGAGAGGACAAGAAGGACAAATCATCTGCAGAAGTGCAAATTAAAGGTAGGGAGTGACATGATGGAGAGCATGCAGCTCACAGAGGCTGGCATGCACTTCCAGATGCACCCCTAAGGAGGGGTTGTCAAAGGATGTCTTGGATGTGTAACAGTCATTGCCCATAGAGATGCAAGCAATGAGTGGAAGTATAACATTTATTACTGCCTGTTGTCTGTGAACAGATGTTTGTTAAGTCATCTCAGTCCATTGTGCAACCCTAATATTCAGGACTCTGGTTGGACAGCAGAGTTTGGTCAACAAAGTTGTCAAATGCTTCAAGAAACATTAGCATTGGCTCCTCTCAGGCATTACTTTGGTCCTGGTGCCATGTGGTGCTTTACTCATTGACTAACTTCAGGGTCAAAGGCCACCAACAGAACAGGGATCTCAGAAGGACCTGAAGTACAATTTAACATTAGTTCTGCAGATTCAGAGGACAGCCAGAAGCATAAAATTCTTAAATATAAATATGCAAAAGTTTACAGATATTTTTCTGAAGAATATCTATAATAATATCTACAGGTGTTATTGTAACATTCAAAAGATCCCACTGTGTCTTAGTATTCAGCCAATGCTCTCACATGAACATATAGTGTCTCTAAAATCCCCATTCTTTTCAGTACTCATAATTTTGCCTTCATTACACAGTTAAGTCCCTCTTCCACACCAATTCTCGCTCTCCCTTAGTCTATTTCTCATTATATTCCCAAATCCTTACAGTACATGTGTTGTCCCAGTCCTTCCATATACTGTTTTCATTATTTCCACTCCTTCATTATTCATCTTCATTCTCTAATTAATCCAAGAGACGGGTAGCTGTATGAAGCATAAGGGTTAGCTAACCCAGGCACCAGAATCCCCCCAAAATAACCACGTCTCTGTAACTGCACATATTCCAGTACTGTTCTTACATACCTGTGAAGGTATATTGCATAATTATATGCGTTAATGCACCAGGATTCATTCGTATGCAACAGTGGAAAAACTATCCCATGAAGTGTGAAGAGGGGATTTTGGGAAAGGTTACAACAGCCATTTTGTTTTAGATCTCCTGGCATGTTCTTTATTTAGCCTCAATAAAGCACCATGAGGCTTGAAACCATGCTCTTAGTCATTTTGAATGTTCACAGAGCAGAAAAAAAAAAAAAAAAAAAAAAGTACATGCTTTTTGCATGGATGCAATGGGAACAGAAGGCAAGAATTACATCTACCAGTACCTAGAAAGTCTAAAGTATGGATGGATTTATTGGACATTTGTAAAAACAGTGTCAGAGCACAATTTTATCCTGGAAAGATCCTGTCCGCTATCACTCTCAGGCTTTTCCTCCCCCTTTTTTTCGAGCCTCCTCTTTAGCATCTTGTTCTTACTTTCAAACTGCTTCTTTTTAAAGACCACTCTTACACTGCGCTTCCCCCCTGCCCCCCCCGTTTTTACATTCAATTTGTTCAGAAGTAAATCCCGTGGCTTCTCCTATTTTCCAGCTGTTTAGTGCATGCTACCTCTCTCTAGACTGAATATTTAAGAGAGCACAGGGAACTTAGGTACTGAGAAAAGCAAAGGCAGTGAACAGCTTGAAACAGTAAGCAGTGTGAGAGTTTCAACAGCCGAGAAAGTAAAATTGTGAGACAGAGGACAGCGTGGTTGAAGACGAAGCAGCTTATTTTCAGTCCTCCTTTTCCCAGCAACACGTTTGCTTCCTCTAGCTAAGTCTGGATTGCACTAACAGTACCATCTCTCCAAATTATTTCGGAATAGCCCAATATCCTAAGAAGGAATATTTCTGTAAGAGTTTCTCATCAGCATTCTCAAGAAACCTAGAGAACACCTTAGAGCAAAACCTGGATCCCTAAAAATCACATAAGCAGATGCTTTTGGCCAGCTTAAGGGGGTGGGCGGGGGGTAAGAGTCCTTCTGCCTGTGCCCAGCCACTCCACCCTCAGAGCATGCAAATCTTGAGCCACAGAGGACAGAGGTAAGAGCACTGCTGTAAACTTAACACTCTCCAGTTATAAACATTCCTTCTTTCCATGCTGCTTCATCTCTGCAGATGCTGAAATATACCTGCGAATTAAGAGATTTCTATACCTCAAATGAAACTGATGGACAAAGGGAAACATTTTTACAAGTGAAATGAATAGGTGAAGTCTGTGCAAACACAGATCTGCAGATAGGATAACATTATAAACACCGGGAAATAAAATCAATGGTTGAATGACAACAGTACCAAACTCCCAAAAAATAATGGTCAGCTATAGCTGTTTAACTGCCTGTGACTGAGGACTCTGTCTTGTTATAACTCAACTCCCAACAGAGTACATGCCTCCTTCTAAATATAAGTAATCAAAATCATGATTTGTGTGTACTTGTGTATGATAAAACCTGCAGGAATTAAAGGCTTGATTAAAAAAACGGTATGACTGGAAAGTGTATTTTAATCCTAAAAACAGAGAAGTCTCTCTACACCACTTTTGTTTGCTGTGTTGTCAATTCTATTTAGCGTTCTTGAAACTTTAAGTGGAATAGCAAGAATTAGCTCTGAAAAATCAGTTAATTCCAAAATGTTTTGCTTTTAGACAAGTCTTTTTTGAAAAAAATTGTAACTGGCTCATGCATTAGCAGTGATAAGTAAATATAAAATGGCATTTGGGTTTTTTTTCATCCTGTTTTCCTCTTTCTGACTGAAATCTACTAAAGCAGTCACCTCTGCTAAAGATGAAGTTTGTGAATTTCTGAAATAATAATACAAATTTTTAAAAAATTATTTTTTTTAAAGTTGGGAGTAAAACACCAAACTAGAGCACCTTCTGTTGGTCTGTCACTAATTAATCAGTTGTTATTTTTTAGAAACAAACAACCCTAAAATCACCCAAAAGAATGTTGCAAACTTTTTTTTAATAATCCTCGCTCCCTTTAGTCTAGGAACTGCAAATGGACAAGGAGCTGGCATCACTACTACATATCTCATTAAATAATGATGTTTGTTTAACAAACTTATGGAAGTTTTTACTTCTGATTTTTTTCTTTTCTTTTTGGGGGAAGCTTGCTAAATTAGCTAGTTCCTAAGATTTCTTAGTAGCATGTGACTTGAGTGATGTACAAAAAATACCGATTTATTCCATATTCTTTATAACAACTAAAATAGAGAAGACTGGCCTTGGCTAAGGTGTAAGCCTTGGCTTAGAAAGATCTGTTCTGCTCCTTATTATATCACATTCTTACTCTGTTACAAGGGAATAGTAATTGCCATGTCACAGTGTGCTGTGAAGGTAAATATTGTGATAAATGTAATGTACAGCTACCGTCGTAAAGAAAAATAAGATGGGCAGCACTCTCATAAAGGACCAACAGATGAGTTAGCACATGCTAAAGGAGAGTGGCCTTAGGGCCTCCATTTCTGAGTATTTTCTGCAACCTACGAAACAGTGTTCACTGCTTAAGGAACTTCCACTTTAAGGAAATTCATAGTTGTGTCAGTTTTCCTCTTTGGAAATCTGTTCACTTAGTGGAATCTACTCCAAAGTATTCAAAGTTAGCCATAGGAGAACCCACTAGAGCTCTGAAACACAAAATACAGCCACATGCGTGCTCATGGACAACCCATGTGCCCAGGGGGTTTATGAAGACCATTCAGTGGAAGCCAGACTGGGTCCTAGAAGCTTCTGGATCTGTCAAATAATACATTTAATTTTCTTCATCAATGCCATGTTTCTTCTAGGTGTGGTGAGAGGAACACAGACACCTAGGTCCCGAATTTAGTGTATCCCTTCTGTTGCACATGAATAAAGTCACAGAAAAAATATGTCTTGTATTCTTTTGCACGCTTTTGTTGGCTCAGTGCACAGTTTCGTATAAAGTGATGCTACTTTCCCTATCACTTAACTTAATCTAGATTCTGAGGAGACAAGATACTTTCCCAGCTCTGCGAAAGCAATCTGGAATCTTTTGATATGAGAAACAGATTTAAATCTTACCTGTTCAATCAGCAGGACTATTGCCACCAACTTTGGTAAGGCCTGGAGTTCATCCAAAGCAGTAAGAACAAAAATATGCTTATACTTGCAGCTTATTGATTACCTTTTGTTGGCCTTTTTGCCAAAAGTTACAAGAGAACAGAATGAAAGGACAAAGAAAGAAAAAAAAAGGGAAAATAAAGAGAAGGGGTGGTAGAAGGGGTAAATTGGGTTGAGGAGTGAGAAAGGAGCATCAGCTGCATGGCAGAATAACTTCAGTATTACTAAAATACAATACAAAGACAACTACATTTTGTACTACCGTAGTTTTAAAAAGCAGTTTTTTCAAACTTAAAAAAAAACTTTTTTAAAAAAGGTTTTCAGTTCAAATGGTCCTTTATCAAGCATAGTATTATAAAATAAATGTTTGTGTATATCAGTAAATATTTGAGCTAAAAAAAAATAATCCCAAACTAGAGGATGTGGATGAAGAAAACAAACAGTCAACTTCCAGGACATTTGACATCCCATATACATGCTAAAAAAAAAAAAAAGAAAGAAAAAAATACCCTCAAGTGTATTACTTATTGAAGGCTCAAACAAATGCAGCAAAGCTACCTAAAAGATGATGATGCAGTTTTAATGAAATGTAGTTATAAGCTTAGGAACAACTAGCGATGTATTCCGAACAACTACAAAACAAACCAAACTGGGATCAGGCACACTTTTCCTGCTATGTACTGAAGGTAACTAGAGTAACTGATAAAAGCAAACACTCTGCTGCCTGCAGAAATCATTGGAATGGTACGACAACAAACAAAACCTCAAAGCGCTTTGGAAATGGTAAATTCATACAATTTTTCTGGTTGTTTTATTCGGAAGAATAAGTGATTTCTCCATCTGTAATAACATAAGGAACTGTAGAAACGTCCATCTGCAAGTATTGTCGTTGTATAAACCACTCATAACTAAAGGTACTTTCACCTTTTACAATACGAAATTAAATCAGCCTTTGCAAAAGCATCATCTATGTAATGGAAAAAAAGTAGTTTGATCTTTTTTTCTATCTGTTCCGAGTCCAGAAAACCGCGGCGAAAGCAACGATGAGAGAGGGCCATAGAAAACCTAGTAATTCTTTTCGCACACGTCACTGAACACAGTCGTCCGTCCCCGTCCCCGTTCCCCCCCCCCCGTCCCCCCCCATCTACGCAGCTTCGCCACAAAGAGCATCCCACAGGTCCCGGCGCTGCTCGCCGCGCTCCCGCCGCACCGCGCTGCCGCGGCCCCCGCCCGCGCCCCGGGAGGCCGCCGGTAATGGTGGCTGCAGGAAGGGCACGGCGCGAGGGGAAAGGCGCTGCCGCCGGGAGGCGGCCGGAGCCCCGCAGCCCACCTGGGCTCCCAGGCGGGAACGGCGAGGCACGGGTGGGACCGGCGGCCCGGCGCGGCGGGACCGGGTGCTGCCGCTCGCCCACCCGCCGGCCCCCGCTCGCGTCCCGCCACCCGGCTCTCCCGCCTCCCTTCGGGCCAGGCGCAAGTGCAGCAGCTTCCCTCGGACAAGTGCAGCCACGCGCGGGACCACCCCCCACCCGCTCCGCGGGGGCCGAGGACGCGGGCTGGGGCGGGCCGGCAGCGGTGCCCCCCGCGGTCCCACCGGGCGCAACTTCGCGGGGCGGCGGTGGCGGGCGGCGGTGGCGGGCGGGCCCTGCGCGGCCCGGCCCTGCCCCGCCCCGCCCGCTCCCCGCGGCCAGGCCTCCCCCCGGCCCTCCCGCGAGCGCGGGGCCACCATGTGCATCCCCCACCCCGCTCCTGCCCTCCCCTCCCCTTCCCCACCGCCTGCGCAGGCAGGCTGCGCGCGGCACCGCCAGCCCCCAGCGCGAGCCCTGCGGGAGCCCTCGCACGGCGCGGCGAGCGCCACGCTCCCCCGCCGCGGCCCGGCACCCGGCGGAACGGCGGCGATAAAGTTTGCGGCGGCGGCGGTGCCTGGGCGGGCCGGGCGGCGCGGCGCAGGCCGGGCGGGCGGCTGGCTGGCTCGGTGCATGCCTGGTGTGTGGATGAATCGCAGCAGGCGGTGGCGGCGGGCGGGGGCGGGGGGCCGCGGCCGGCGATTGGGCGGCGCGGCGCTCGGAAGCACTTTGTTTTCTATTCTAATGAGGGCGGAGCGGGGCTTGTGGATATTTACGTTGAGGCGGGAGCCGCCGCCCTTCATTCACCCACATGGTCCCCGAGCCCGGTCGCTGCTGCCGCCAGGACCTGCCTTCGCGCCACTTCCCCCCCTCCCCCCACCCCCCCACCCGCCCCGCCGGGGAGCGGCACGGTTCCCTGCGGCCGGCCGCGCCGCGCGGGGCGCCGGGGGCCGCGGGCGGAGGGAAGATGGTGGCGGCGGCCGCCGCTGGCTGGTGAGTGTCGCTGCCGCGCGCGTGTCGCTGACAGGAAACCTGTTGTGAGGCGCCGGCGGCCGCCCGGCGCGGGGGGCGAGCCCGGGGAGGCAGCGCGGCAGGGGGCGGGCGGCGTAGCGCGGCGCGGAGGCAGCGGCGGCGGCGGCGCGGGGGGTGCTGGCGGGCCGCTGTGAGTGGCCGGGGCGGCAGGAGGGGGTGTGGGTGGGCGGTGGGGGGGGGGGGGGGGGGGAGCGGGAGCAGGGCGCATGGCAGCGGCCGCCGCGGCGGCGGCGCCTCCCGAGCTCGCACACGGGGCGGGAGGGGCCGGAATGAGGGAGATTTGAAAAAGCGTGCGCGCCGCTCGGTGCTGCAGTGAGTCCCGCCGCCCCCTTCCCGCCCCCCACCCCCCCACCGCGCTCCGGGCCCGGGGCGGCCTGCCGGGCCGGCGCGGGGAGCGGCCGGCGGCGGCCGAGCCCCCGGGGCGGGCAGGGCGGCGCGCGGCACAATGGCAGCTGCCGGGGGTGGGAGCGGGCAGGCGGGGGCTCGTGCCCCCCGCGGGGCAAGGCCCGTCCGGGAAAGTTTGCGCCCTGCTCGCGGTGGCTGCGGGGGGGAGTTGGCGGCACCAGAACAAAGCCGCACGTGGGGCAGAGGCCGCGGCGGCGCGAGGGATCCGCTCGCCGCCCACGCCCAGCTCGGGGAACGGCAGCGGCGGTAAAAGAGGCGGCGGGCGGGGAGGGAAGGGCGGGGGGGGCTCTCGGGGAGTTCCCGGTGGAGGCGCTTTGTGCTCCGCTGGCCCCCGGGGGAGGGGGCGCGGGGCCCCGGGGAGGGGGCAGCGCCGCGGGCTGCGAGCGCGTCCCGGGCCCCTCCGCATGGGCTTTTGTTCGCAGGAGGGGCGGGGGCGGCGGGCCCTCCTCTTCCCCCCACCCCCCCGCCCGCCTGCCCCGCTCCGCTCCTTCCTCGCCGGGGCGCGGGCGGTCGGTCGCGGGCTCCTCGCCTCTCCCGGGCAGGCGAGCGGGGAGCGGCGGCCGGGCCCAGCGCCGCCGCCGCCGCTCGGGAGCCGCGGGCTTCATTACGAAATCGGCTCGGCGGCAGCTGCGGGGCCTCGGCGGCGCCATGTTGCTGGGAAGGGGGAGGAGGCGGGGGACATGGCGGCGGCTGCGTGCTGGGGCCGATTGTTCCCTGTTAGGCCCGGAGCCGCTTCCCCTCCCCCCGCCGCGACTCCCTCGCGGCCTGGACGGTCCCCCGGAGCGGGCGGGCGCGGCCTTTCGCCCCTCCGCCCGGCATGCGGTGCTCGGCGAGCCCGGCCGGGCGGTTGGGGGCGGGGGGGGGGGTGGGGGGGCGTCACGCCGTAGCCGGGCTGTGACCTCCGCGCTGCTGGCGGCGGCGCCCCCTGGCGGGCGCAGGGCACGCGGCCGCCCCTGTGTTCTCGCAGGAGCACGTGCTGCGCCGTGAGGGGAGCGGGCCCGGGCCCGGGCCGGCCTGCGGCGCCCCCCGCCCCGGCCTGCCTGCGTCGGGCCGGGCTGCCGGAGCGGCGGCGGCTGGGCTGCCGGCGTCCCGGCTGGGCGGCGGCGGGGTCACTTCTCGGGGAGCGTGTCAGCCCACGTGGGGGGCTGTCGTACGGGGCGGTTTCTGGCCGCCTGAGGGGGTACCGGGGCGTTCGGCGCCCTCCCCCGTGGTGGAGTGGGGATGGCGAGCCCCAGCCTCCGGGAACTTGCTCGGTGACTTTGTTCTCTACTCGGCAACAAAAAGCAAATAATTTGGTGGGTTTTTTTGCAGTATCGACACGTGCAGCAGGAAATAATGAAGCGTTCTGTGGATGCTGCAGCAGTGTATTTGTGGAGGAAGTTACTTTTTACGGGAAACGGTAAGTTTTTAAATTTCATAGTAGTTTACCTTTTAAAAAGGTAGAGGCAGAACCAGTGCTTTTGAAGATGAGCCTGAGACTTCGGTTAGGAGCACTGAATTCCAAAGAGTTCCTTGGGACTGGAGGCACATGTAGCAGTCCACCGTTTAACTCGTTCAGAGGAGAATAATGCAAGTTTTGCAGACGCTCATTTGTCCAACTAAAGCAGCTGGACAGTGAGGAGGTCTTAAAAATATTTAAATTCTGTATTTGAGGTATTTTTTTCTTTTGCAGCAAAGCTCCTTTTTCAATCTAACAAAGTTAACAGTTTTCTTGTAGTTTCAAAGTATTATGTTAAGCTTGCTTTAAGTATCAGGTAAAGAGAGGCTTTATGTTACATGATCCTTCAAATCCATATTCCTATTAAAGAAGGTATAAAATGTGCTTTCAGATTTTGTGTATAGCACTGTCCTGCTTTACTGAACTTAGGTCCTGTTATAAGTACCTGTAGTTTGGTTGCAGTAGTGTATTTATTTTACAGCCATCACTAAAACTTGTTTTTTGTTGCTAGGTAGGCCGATCTGAATACAATCATAGGAATTGTGTTTGAGGCAGGGTGTCTGTGGCAGTAGCAGCAAATGTTCTAATCTGCCAGCAAAGTGAGAATTGGAAAACTTGGAGAGCACCTGGCATGTCATAAGGTGCCTTCTGGACTTCAGAAAGCTGATGGTGTGATCTATTCAATATAACTTTAAAATTCTCATTACCTAGAACTAGGCACAAACTTCGTTTAAATACTTACTGGCCTTAACTTTTTTTTTTTCCCTATTGAGGAGGGGCGGTGGGATCTCTTAGCCTGTTTCAGATTAGTCTTTGAGAACTAATAGTGATTTTTATCTCTCCACAAGTTGTGATGGCATTCTGAGAATCATATGGGAGAAGCAGTTGACTTGTTTTCACAATTGGGCTCTCCTACTGTCCATCAGCATTGATTTTCATACTCCTAGTGTTGTGGATGAGAGTCCTGGATTGGGCTAATGGCACTACTTCAGCTTACTCTGGAAGTCTTAGCCCAGGAATAGCGTGTGAATGTTTGTTCCAAAGCTTGATTGTCAAAGGTGTGCAATTCGAAACCTGATCAAATACTCACTTTGTTTTTTTCTTTCAGCAGGTACAAGGTAGACAACATATGTTGAATTACTAAAAATGCTGGTTGCGTCAGAGTAATGTCAAAGTGCTTACAGTGCAGGTAGTGATATATAGAACCTACTGCAGTGAAGGCACTTGTAGCATTATGTTGACAACTGCCTCAGGAGATCTTGCAGGACTTCAGAGATTGGAAAGGTACAGTGTGGTGGTGTCAAGTGCTTTTTGTACTAAGGTGCATCTAGTGCAGATAGTGAAGTAGATTAGCATCTACTGCCCTAAGTGCTCCTTCTGGCATAAGAAGTTATGTCTTCATCCAGTCACTCAGGTTAAGACTGTAGATGTTCCAGTAGTTTTCTGCTTTGCAGTCTTCTGTTAGTTTTGCATAGTTGCACTACAAGAAGAGTGTAGTTGTGCAAATCTATGCAAAACTGATGGTGGCCTGTTATAATCTACATCAAGGAGTTTGAATGCTTTCTGCTGGTGTGGGATACTTTATGGCCTGCCTTATTTAACAGCAGTCTAGTGAATGACAGCTCTTGTAGCACTAAAGTGCTTATAGTGCAGGTAGTGTTCACTAATCTACTGCATTATAAGCACTTAAAGTACTGCTAGCTGTAGAACTACATATTCAGCATGTCTGACAATTTATTTGTTGTTTAATTGAACACTGTTCTCTGGTTAGTTTTGCAGGTTTGCATCCAGCTGTATGATACTCTGCTGTGCAAATCCATGCAAAACTGACTGTGGCAGTGACAATTCAGTCAGTGAGTGTGGAAAAACTGTACCCCTTTCTACACAGGCTGGGATCAGTTGCAATGCTGTGTGTGTCTGTGGTATTGCACTTGTCCCGGCCTGTTGAGGTTGGTGGGGATAGAGGCTGAAACACCTTCATAGTTTTGAGGAATTTCTTCTCCTTCACTGATCCAGGAAAGTTGGTGTGTGTGTGTTGTTTTTTTTTTTTTAAGTTTCTTCTTGAAAAAAAGTGATGTTATTTTCTGTGTAACTAGACTTTCATTTTCTGTATCTGGCTTGTTTGTATGTACTAGATTTGTTGCTGACGATGTGTATTTACTGAAATCCTTGAGTGTGATTTATTTTGTTCATTTAAGGCTGTTGTTAGCTTTGTATTAAACTGAGGTGGATCCCTGTTTACAGTTTCTTCATGAATTTGTTGGGAAGAAATGGATCTTAGGTATCAGAAAATCAGATGAAAGTTCCAGCTTGTTCAAAGTAAGCTTGCTTCTCAAATTCAAATTACAGGAAGGATTTAGCAGCCTTCTTTTGTAATGTTTTTTAGTATATTGAAACTCTTACCTTTGAGCGCATTTTTAGCCTTAGTTCTTCCATCCGGAATTTGTCAAATTCAACAGTAATAAATGATGTTACAGGTGGGGCCTTAACCATTCCTCGACTATGGAATTTTAATACTAGTCAGGTGTCCACTTCTTGTGGAGTATCTGCATTTGTGGTGAGTTTGATAGTGGTCAGCTCATAACCTTTGGAGTGAATCACTTGGCATGTGATGCACAGCAGTGAAATAAAACATCTTTTGAGCTACCTGAAGAACTTACCTGGGGGAAAACTCATCCATGTAAGTGCTTCAAGGAAGCTGAGATTGGTTGGGGAAGATGGGGTAACTGGCTCCATAAGGAAAGTGTCATTGTGAAATCTGCAAGTGGAGCATTCAACACACCTTGTTTTTTAAATGAGCTGTGTGTTAGTAAACTACGCTTGTAGTCAAATGTTAATGGTTTTATTTTCTAGAAGGGCTTCCAGAGGACTAATGCTGTAAATTCAAAGTACTCAGTCTGTCACTTATAGCTGCTGGAGCATATATAGTATTGTAAAGATCCTTTGAGGTAGGAAAATTAAGAATATTTGGGTCAATGCTGCCCGTGCTTCAAATTAAAATGCGGTACTAAGCTAAATGGGTCGTTGTTCCTAAGAGTGTTGAACACTTCCAGAGTCAGTTAGTGTCAGTTAGTCAGAGTCCGTGCTGCCTTGGAACATGATTCTGTTTCTTAAATGGATTTGGCATCTCCCAAGTTTCTTTCTGAAGTAGCCAAGCCAGCTTAGGTTTTACTATGTGCTACTCAATTTCTGCCTCTTTTTTTTTTTTTTTTTTTTTTTTCACTATTCCTTCAGAATGTACTGCTGAGATAGATTTCTTACCCAAAATACTCTTTACCAAGCTTTATAGTCTTGCTGAGCAGAGACTTGTGTCAGTGAAGTCAGCAGATGAAGACACCTGTCTCCTGATTTCCATACAATAAGTTCCCACAGTAGTCTGCTGGTGATGGCAAGTTTAATGCCTTTTTGAGTGTAAAAGCAAATCTTCACAGGAAGTATTTTAATATGTGATCATGTCTATGCTGCCCTTGTAAGCATCAGATTTTGAGATACCTGAAGATACATATTACATTTACAGTGAAGCTGGGTCAACTGAGTGTGTGCAGAAGCAGTTTTTATGCCCATGAAGCTTTAAATTGTCCATCAGGGATGTTGGAGTGTACCTAGATTCAATACCTTTGTTTGAAAACAAACTTTTGTATCTGTTAGCATTTCCATCGTTTAATCTTACAATTGCCCAGACTCCAAAAAGTACTTTTATGTGGTGCAAGTCTGTGAGGAATAATTTTGTAACTGTCTTAAAGCATTTTGAAGATGTGGTAAGCTGTGCTTCAGTCAAGGGACAATTACAGCAATGCCTCTGTAAATGTAATTTCAGTATTTGCATGCTTTACGTAGGGCTTTGGCTTACTAATTATATAATTTACGTTATCGGAAGTTTCAAGTTTATCATGCATGCTCTTTTTTTCAAAAATATCTGATACTTCTCTGTTTAAACTCATTCTAAAGTATTAGTAATTTTTTCCATGGGTATGTAATAAGTATTCATGCCTTGTACATGAAGTTCCATGTAAATTATTTCTATGAGCATCTCCTAAATGGTCATTAATCCTGTGTTGTGTTAGTTTCAGAGTAGCTGAGACATTGAACTCTAGTTGACAGAAAGTGGTAGGGAGAGAAGTAATGCTGCTAAGTTCAGTTGGTTTTGCTGAATTAAGCTGAGCCTCGTAACTGATGGCTCTAGAAGGCTGACTGGAGTAGAGTGGTTAGGTAGCTAAAACATAGTGGTTTAAAAATCTTACAGAAATAAGCATTTTCTGCACATGTGTTCAGCTGAGTGTATTAAAGCACTGTCATGTGGATGAGAAACTTATTTCTACTGACTTTGATACAGGTAATAATTTTTCAAGTGAATGGCTATGACTTGGTCTGAGCCATATGAACTTCTGTGAGCTTAGCCCTAATGAAGATAAGCCTGCATGGATTTTTAGGAATGGTCTAAAATGAAAGGGGCTTTTTTATGTGTATTATGCAGGAAGAGTGTAACTTAGTCTCTCTTTCTAAACCAAAAGCAAGAAATTCCAAGCAGTATTAATACTTGCCTGAGGTTCTAGTATAGAGCCTTATAAGGAAAACCTTGTCTGTTTAACCATAGAAAATTTTCTCTGTATACTCTTAATATCTGAAAGCATGCTGGAAAATTAAGCAGGTTTTTTTCACTAGTTTGTCACTGGATGATACTGAAAAAATCAATTCTTCACAATTTACTTTCTTGTGTTGACTTTAGAATATCAAAGCAACTAGTGAGATGACTGTCGGGAGCAGACATTTTGAATAATAGCTAGTTCATAGGCATTAAATGAATATAGGACTAGGAGGGGACGGCCCCTGCTGTAGTGGCACAGAGTTGTATTCCTCCTGCATAGCTGACATACTACCATGAGAAAATGAATGCAGTACTCAGTGTTCTGCTTTTCACTAATTCTTATCTTTAAAATACATCACTGGTACTGGTGTAGTGCGTAAGTGGTCTTGACTGCAAAATCTTACAAAGAGCCACAGCTTTCTTCAAATCTGAGACTTGGCTTACAAGAGTTTGTGTCCACACCACCTTTCTCTTCCTTTTTCCCCTCCCACTTCTGACATCACTAGACTAGATTCCCTAAAGTGTTTTCTCTAAATGTTTGGGTTTATTAGCTTCAGAATAGTAGGCAAGTAGCATTTGGTGTCTAAAATGTACAAATGTGGATACAGGAGATAAAGCAATTGATCATAAAGCATCATGTTGTGACTCTTCGCTACAGCCTTGCTATGAAATCTGCAGTTTTGTTCTCAAGAATCTAAATTTCTGGTCGTTTGCTTTCCTCTTTGCCTTTCTGGATGAGGTCTAGATGAGAAGATAGTGGGGGGGGGGGGGGGGAATAAAAATGTGCCGTTAGAATTCTTCTCCATTTACCGCATACTATCCTGATGGATCATCTGCTGCCCTTGCCTTCCATGTCTCTGTAGTGATGTTAACAAGCATATGTCTTAGTTGATAACAGTCAGCAGGAGAAAGAGTTGAGACTGGTACCTGTTAACAGAGCCAGGTAGTCATCAGTCTGAAATTAGTGAGGCTAGAGACACATTCCTGTATTGTTGCATGATACCAGTTCTGAAGCATCCCGTTTTGGAAGGTAGTTTGAAACAGGACAAACAACAAATAAGTGCATACACTGAGTGAAGTTAGGTTTTTAAAAGGCTTTAATACAGGACTGTTAATTGCTACAGCCTAGGGTTCCTGGCTAGAGATGAGCCGACTAGTGGCTTTGTGTGTAGAGACTAGAGTTGCAAAATAGATCTCTGCAGTTACTCTAGATTTCCACCTTTCTAAGAAAAAATCAGCAGTTAACAATCCAGGTGTGGCATTTCATTCTTGCTGTTAAATAAAACTTAAATTTGTGTAGTTTACCAAAGTGATTTAACAGTTTTGTCAATTGAGGCTGGTTTTGGGCTTTGGGAGGATGTTTTTTTTTGTTTCTTGGGGTGGGGTGTTCTAGCAAAAACCAGCTACACCTAGCTTGGTGACGTGACACATGAGTAATTCTGATCTTTGGTATCCAAATACAGAACGATTAATAAGCTGACCAGGCTCCTGGGGAGCTGGTTCACGTTCTTTAAATGGGTAGTAAACCGTACAGACAAAGCTGCAAATGCAAATAGCTGCAATTTGGGTAGCTTTAGATATCTTTTTGTGACTTAATAGATCAGCAATTTTGTTCATCACTAGAAGGACTGATTCCTTTAAGCATCAGTAATTGTACCAGTTTTAGGCATTCAGTGTGGCCAAGGGAAGAAAACCTCCTAGTTAATTTTTTTTTTAAATTACTTTTGGGTGTGGCCAACATGTTTAGCATGGAACAGGATTTTTACATGTCTGGTGAAAAGAGCTGAGACTTTTAACCGAAGAAGTGCTTATTTTGGTGATGGGTATTTGTGCATACCTGGGGTTCAGACCATGGTTTTGATTACTGTCAGCTGGGCTAGCTGATGAATACTAGCTGTTAACCTATAGTTTGAATGAGTAATGGAGCAGTGTTTGAAAAGACAAAAAGTTGTCTATGACACAGGCTTTAGTGCTGCTCTTTGTATATTGTAGTCCCTGGAAAATGGGTGCTGTCCCAAGTTCAGTTGAGATGTTTTGGGGAATCTGACCTGCAGTTAAGTGGTGGTTGGTCATGTCCCACTTGAGTAGAAACAGGTAGGCCTGTTCTCTGAAAAAGTGTGATATTCCCTGGGAGATGGGAAGCAATTGAATGTTATGATTAAAGGTAGAGAAGACGAGAACAAGAGTGGAAGGGACAAGAAAAAGAGAGTAGAAAGCTCAGTTAAGGCAGGAGACTAGTGTAACTTGGGTTACTTAAGCTGTATTTTCCATGCCTTGACACTGCTGTGGCTGACAAGAATGTTAGAGCAACTGTCCTGCTGTGGGGCATGTCAGCAGTTTGGATAGAAATGGCCTGGATTTTAACAATGGATAAGGCACTGTACAACAATAGGAAGTCCTTTGGGTGACATGTTATAGAATCTTTAAAAGATTCCAGATACCCACATCTTTTAAGTGTGTTTATGGCAGTGCTTTTTCCTGCTATAGAACAAATTAACTAGTTCCTGTGTAGTGTACTTAATGGGGAAGAAAAGCTGCTTGTACTGTTGTACAGGACTGGCACTTTCTAGTCACATCTCTAGTTCTTTGTCCTCTGCAGAGATGTAAAATAGAAGCACTTGGGAAGTATTGAGTCAGTAGTTGGTTGTTTTGATATGTGTGTATCTTACCCCCACCCACCCCAGTTTCGCAAAGGCCCATGTTTTATATGAGAGATTAACCTTAATTTTGTAGTTTCTGAATATTGCAGTAATGCTTGGAAAGCTTATAAATGCTTTGAAATAGAAAACCTTTATGTGTTGATCTCTGCACGCTTTACTTTCTTAGTTGTTTTCCAAAGACAGACGAAGTACTGTGTCTTAAAGAGAGGCTTCTTTTAAGTGTTTCATTTTCTACAGTAAAATTATAGAAATAGGCATTTAGTAGGTACTGACCAGATTTTTCTTAGTAAAAACATTGAAACAAAAGGCTTCATAATGAAACAAGAATGGCTTAGGGACAACTTCCTTCACTGCCTAAGAGTGTCAGTGTGTGTGTGTCTGATAAGCTCTGCTAATGAATTTTTAAAGTAAAATCTCCTTAATTCTCATCTAGCAAAAGCTTTTAAAAACATGCTAATAGAACAGTAATTGATACCTAGATTTTATGATTGGTAGTCATTACATACGGGGTGGAGCTTTGTGGTTTTGCGTAATGTTAAATAGTTCTTCATATGATGTGTAATGAGCAAGATACTATAGTTCTGGGATGTGTTTTCTTTCATATGCATAAGTGAGTCATGAATGTGTGTCTGTGGGTCTATCAAAACAACTTCCATTGCAAGTCATGAACCTCTTTGAAATTACATTACGTTTAAGTTGTCAAGATGTGTCGCAGGAAATAATCTTTCTTAGCATTTTGTGTTAAGAAGTGCCCCTTTTCAGCTGTCACATAGAAATTCCGCAAGCCGCTGTTGCAGTATGATACTGCACAGGGTGGTTAACTTTCATGAGCAAATTTTGCCCTCTGAACTGCTGAGTTCGTAATTTGGTTCCAGTCTGAAGGTCACACAGCTGGTTTTTAACATTCTTATGTATGTCACCAAATAACATGCTCCTTGTATTTGTCAGCATGGTCTGTTAGAGATTTAGCCCTGATCTTGTAGTAGCAGATAACTAGTGTTCCTAAAAGTGTTGGGCTGGATTTCTCTGCAGGTGAGTATGCTGTGAGAGCTGGTTAAGTTTTAGAAAGCCCAAATACACTTACTGACGTAATTGCAAGAATGAATGTAGAGAGTATTTTGGAGTTGTCATGATTAACAAAAATACCAGGGCTCCCTGGAGTATTTTCAACAGTCAGCCTGCAAGCTTGGAACACCACCGATTTTGTGGCAGACTGGGGAGGTGCTAAAAAAAAATTTGGATCTTAATTCTTTCTGCCTTGGTCTCTGTGCTGTAATACCTAGGTGCTTGAGGAAACAGTCAGGGAAGTAGTTCCTTCACATTCTCCCTGTTTACATCTCCATTTGCAGAAACTTGATGATGCCATGTGAAATCAAATGGTTGAATTACAAATAGATCCTAGTAGGCAGCATTTGAGAGGCTGCTTTAGCAGGGTAGCAAAAGCAAGTTTTGTTCAGGGAGGCTGCATGAGCAATCTGTAATATGGGTTATTCACAGACATCAGTGCAAACAAAAGTGAGCATGTTCTTTGTCTGGCCAGGTCTGAGTCAGCTCCTGTTTGAAGCTGTATTCTGAATTAGGATGTTTCTTTTTACCCGTATTTCCTAGCAACTCATGTCTAAGGATTGTACCGATCACTTTGACAACAGATGTTCACTTGCTGGTATCTTACTATTCAAGTTATTTTTGTCCCTTCTTAAGGTTTGTTTATTAAATTCATCCAATAATTAAAACCCACAGTCAGTAGAAAGATGCGTGGATACAAATCTGTACTGCACTTGGAATTTGCAGGAGAAAAATACATTTATTATATTAGTGTTAACACTAATGTAAACATGAGAGGAGGTTGAGATGGATGGGGGTTAAAACTTAGAGTTTTAACTCAGAGTAGGGGAGGAAAGGGGAGAAAAATAATCACTGGAAGAGAACCCTTTGTATTGGGAAGGCTAGAACTATGCTTTGTCCAACAAAGTATTGAGGTAGACTGGAGTGACAAGCAGCACTTTGCCACTCTGGGTTTATAATACTGCAACAGTTGTATATGGTGTAGACCTGGTTTCATTAAAAAGAGATTGAAATTTAATTTTGTGCTCTTTGTTTGGGTTGATTTGTTTTTCCAGAGAAGTAAGGTGAAAAAAGCTGGTAGAGCCACTGGTATGCTGGACCAGTGGACTATTCTCAGTTCTTACCCTAACATGGCTATTGAGTGTGCCCAAGAGTATTTTGACTTTTCTAAGGTATGCCATTCAACTCTGATTTATTATACCCAGGGAGGCTTAGTGGTTATGGTTTTGGGGGAAGGGTGTTTTTGGCACTTAAGAGGAGGAAATGTGGGAGCATTGTAGTTTTGAACTATTCCATGAAGAACCTAAGTGAAGAGTTCCCCTTCCTTGTGATGTAAGTTGGTTTAGTTTTTTGGATACTGAAAATCTTTATAGATCACCTCTTCAAATTGCTTGGTCTCAGATTATTTTTTTTTTGTACAAAATAAACTTGTCTTCATATTTCTATACTGTGAGAATGGAGGGTAGTGATTAAAAAGGTATCAAAGCCTTGGAGAATTCATTCTGCAGTATTTTGTGATGGTGTATTCTAAGACTGACCTGGATTCCAACTGAAGATAACAGTATTCTCATATTGATGCTACTTTCTCACCAAATTGTCAAGTTGTTTCCTCACAGCATAGCCTAGTATATCAAAAAGTAAGCCTTACACTGATTGGATGCTTCTCTTGGTTACTTTCATTTAGCAGTTGTCAAAATATCATGTCTGGACACAACCTGAAATTTGAGCTCTACCCTTCATCTACTGGTATAATTCCCACCCAAACTCGAGCAACATCACTGGCCTTGACAGACATGCTTCATGCTCAGGCACGTGAGTGATGACCTGGGGAAATGGTTTGTGGGCACTATGAACAGTACTGTATATACTGAAGCATTCAGTATTGACGCCTGAGTAAACGATGTTTGTATCTGAGCCACGTTCAGGTGTCTGCAACCACGTGGAATTAAACTTTAAAATTTGCTCCATCTATGTGTATGTGTACTTCCACTTGGTAAGTGCTGCTTAAATATTAAATTGATTTGGTCTAAAATGTATATTGTTGTGTAGACCTGTTCCCCTTTGGGGATAGGGAAGCTATAGTTAGTACATTAGTGGTCACCTACTTCTGAAAATCTGTAGATTTCTAGGACGTTTAAATTAGATTGCATTCTACCTTAGCTGCTTTTATAAGAAGCATGGGGAACCAACAAGAATGTAAGCATATTCTTAGAGGCATTGCACAAACAAAAGAACTGTCTAGCATTCAAGAAAATGCTTTATTCTAAAACATATGGACTACATATTTCAGAGTTCTGCTAGTGATAAACTGAGTCTTCCCTCTATAGCCTGAAGGAGCTTGGAAAGTCTGCCCCTTCCTCTCTCCTTTATAAAAATTAACAGCAAGGGAGCCTTTGCCAAAGAATCTAAACAAAAAATGGGTAAAAAGGCAGTTTACTAGTGATCCTCTAGAGAGTTCTGATAAATCACAGTGCAACAAAATCTTGATCAAAGTTGTAGAAGGTAGTAATTTGTTTCACCATTTCTGGTAAGTTTCAGAGAAGCATGAATTGGCCAGTGACTCCCATCTGTAGAAGGCAAGGGATGGTTTCACTTCTGACGGAAACAGCCTGTTGGTTTGTTCTTGGGTTTTTTTTTCTACTGAATTACTTTGCTGCTGGTTTAGTGAGTTAAATTGACCCAGGGCAGGATCAGATGCGTGCCAGAGCTTGACCGGGACCATGTAACTGGGAAAAGGAGAGAAAAAACTGCATTGGTCACATGCGTTTGGGCAGCAATGAGCCACATGGTCAGCTCAACTGTAACAGGTGATCTCATCCAGTGCAAGAAGCTTGTTGGGAACAGTTTCCTGAAAACTGTATGTGGTTAAAATAAAAGGAAAAAAAACCCCGAAAAACAACTAAAAACAAACCAAAAAAAACCCCCAACCCCAAGCTCTTGCTACCAGGGTTCCCTGGCTAGGTCAGACAAGATCTGATGACACTGTGGTTTGTTTCTTAGATTTAGCTTGGCTTTGCAAACCACTTGCTTTTATTTATGTAAGTCATAGGAAGTCCTTGGGGCATCTGGGTAAAGGAAGGTGTGTAGGACTGGATTTGTGGAAAGCCTTAAACTTTCCTTGCTCATGGCAAAAAATCGCACTGTCTTGGTTGAATAGCATGTCCTATGTGCACTTTACAGTAGGCTGATTATAGCCAAGCGTGATGAAATAGATAAATTTTGTAATGCAGAGCCTTCACAGGTACAAATAAAGAGTGGTGTTAAGCTCAGGAGGAAAGGATGGGCTACCCAGGGAAGTGGTTGAGTCGCCATCCTTGGAGGTATTTAAAAGACATGTAGATGTGGCCCTTAGGGACGTGGTTTAGTGGTGAACTTGGCAGTGTTAGGTTTACGGTTGGACTTCGTGATCTTCAAGGTGTTTTCCAGCCTAAATGATTCTATGATTCTGTGAAAAATACGCATCTGTATTTCTTCACCATCTGCTGAGAGAGAGAAAGAAGGAAGTAAGCTAGATGTTGTAGTGGGGCTACCAAAGTAGTGTTAAGGCTACTTGGGAGTCTGTCAGCCAGACTCCATGCAGAGCCACTTTTCTTGTGGGTGGGGAGGAGGATGCAGGGGGGATAGTAAAGGTACCTCCTTGGAGACTGGATTTTGTTTGGTTGTAGCAAGTCACCTTAATGTGCTGAAAGAAGAGCTGTGAAATTAAGCTGAGAATTACAATGCCTGTCCCTTTGTTGCTTCTCAGGTTTGTGGTTTTGGTTGTGGTGGGTTTTTTTGTGATTTTTGGGGGGTTTGTTTTTTTTTATATTGGCCTTGGGCAATGAGCAACAGTGAGGAACCTGTCAAGTTTTCTTTTGTGTCCAAAGCAGAAGGCTCCAGAGCCATCACCCTTACAATTGCTGTTGTAACAGCTCTTGTTACAGCTTCTGCCAGATGGTACTCACAGACCGCTACTCTGCATTGGGACAGGATGCTGCTGTGGCAGAAGAATTCCTTCCATTTAATTGGACCTTGCTGTTGTGAGACCAGCTCCATGCTTGGCAGTGTGACTTTTCAAAGTCTCCTGCTCACCCAGGTTGCCTTGAATTTCTTGTTTGCGGTGTTTTTCAGGCTGATGATGTCCCGGTTCACTGGTATTCAGAGAAATAAAGGCAGCACTTCAGTATGCCAAGCACTTGAGCTGGTGTACAGTGTGCTAAAGGTACCAGAGTGCCCCTTTCATAGGGCAGCAACACCATCTTGCGGTTGGCAAGCAGGGCATGTGCAGTATTCTTTGATCTGGTAGCTGTAACCTGTAGAACCGGTGCATTAAACAGTAGAATCTCCCATATCATTTGAACGCCCTGTCAGAGCCATGAGAGATCTATTTCAGTTTTACTCACTGGGAACATCCTTGTGTATTGGCTTTTTATGGCCCAAATAATATCAGAACTGCCATGGTGTGTGGATCTCTGATGTGCTCCAATGTATTGTTGGGAAGTTTGTGTGTGCCTTATTCCGAAAGTCTCATGAATGGTAGGGAAATAGACCTTAATAATCCTGATTGACCTGGTTGTTCTAGTATCACAGTTATGTTTGCCTTTTGCTAGGTGTTCTCAGACTTCTTTTCTTGTATCTGCCAGCAAGTCTGAAAGTACAGCATTTGTATCGGTCTTCCACAATTTTATGTTTAAAAGTGATGAGTCCACTATGACACTAGTGTAAAAAGGAGGCTTTCTGCCTAAAATACTAGAATACTAAGGATGCTTCTTGGGCAAATGTGGAGGGAGCCTAAGGACCAGTACTACTTTTGTGTGCAAGTGCAATGGAATGTTGTAGCACTGTCTTAACCATAAAAATGAGTTGGGGGGAAGTTGGAAAAAAAAAAAAAAAGGGCAGGGGGAAATTTGGAGGGAGTGTGTTAAGCAAGGGAGTGTTGATAAAGAGGAGTATCTGTTCCGTTTCTTTCTTTGCTGAACAACCTGTAGCAAAGTGTACATTAGATCTGCTGACCTAGGAATGATGCTGAGATTCCTTCATTCAGGCAGCCTAACGGGCAGGTAAAATCACAACTGGCTGGTGTCTAACATGTTGTTTCCGATGTAAGTACCTTTGGAGCTTCCAGTCATCCCAACTAATATGTCTAGGGAAACCAGGAATGAACTCAAAGATATTTAGGTATGATCCTACATACTAAACACTTGGGTCTTCATCAAAAAAGCACCTTTTTTGTCAGAGGGTTCCAAAAATGTGCTCTGATTCATTAAGATGAACCTAGAAAGATGCAAATAGCATGTGTTGTAATAAGCCTACTTTTATTTAATGAAACTCAGTTACTTCTAAGTTGATCAATCCTTTTGATTAAATGTTTGATAGAAAGCTTTTACTTTACAGTTACCAAATTGTCACATTCAATCACAGTATCCAAAGTTGTCCAGTACTTGGAGCCAGTGGTTTTGTGTTCATATATGGAATTTGCGCAACAGGAGTAACAGGCTGCAAGGTTGTAGATTGGAAGGTCCTATATCAGCTGTATGGAGGTGTGGACTGTAAATTGTTTGGTAAAGGTATATATCTCTTCCCCACAGGTTGTGACTTCAGAATTCTAGGATTGAGGTTGAAAGGCATAAGTAGAGAATTTTCTTTCTGACTCACTGCTGTGTTTGGTTTTATTGTTTGTTTTTAAGATATTGGGAATCTTGATTTTAAATTCAAATACAACTTTAGAAGTTCACCTTCAATTAGCTTCAAGTGAAGTAAATTATTGGACCTAGGCACTGCTACCATTTCATACTCCACATGCTTCTCATGCCACAACCATGCTGCTTCAGAGTCAGAATTTCTCATTGCTAGAAGTGCTAATGTTATTCCCCTTACCCACAGTTTGTCACACTGTTCGTGTATAGAAAATTAAGAACTTTTTATAGCATTGTTTAGTAGTATTAAAATGTTAGTTTAAACTTTATGTATGTTAGAATTTTAATAACTACTGTGGATTCCAGACAACACTTTGGGGAGGCATTTAATAAAGCTACAGATACTTGCAGTTTCTCTGATATTTTTTCTTTTTTTTTTTACTTTTTTTTTAATTTCTCAGATTTCCTCTGACTTTTTCAGGGCTACCCTTTCCCTGAGCATACAAGGTCAAAAAGTAACTATGCTCAAAATAGGCGTTACATCTTTGTCCTTGATGGGCCTGAGAAATGCGCTATAAACACGCGAGGAGCTTTCCTACTTTCTTCAGACTTTAGGACATGTTCTTCACAGCTGCTTCTTGTTTCCCTAGTCTAGTCTTTTTTTTCTTTCTTTACAGTATGTGTATGTGTTTCTGAGCTTTTTTGCCTTGGCTGGATTGCAAAAATGAAAGATGCACAAGTGTCTTGGGAGTGGTGAGAGGTGAATGGGACAAAACTGGGGCAGGGGACAGAATCCATTGAGGGATGTTTAAAGAAAGGGCAACCAGCAATTCAAGTAGTTTTGAAGTCACAAATAGCTGGAAGGACATAGAGGTGAAATGTTATATTGTTCCGTGGGAATCTGCTGCTACAGTTGGGATACTGAATGAACAGAGCTGTATGTCGTAGCTCTTATAGGCTCATAGAGGAGTCTTGTTTCTCCATCAAGGAACTAGGTGGTCATGCAATAGTAACAGACCTAGGATGGCTTCAATAACTGAAGAAAGATTTGTATCTTGAAACTTCTTACAGTTGATCTAATAAGGTATTTTTTTCTTGCTGTGGAGTCAGTTCTACTTATATTAATTTTTCTTAGATGCTGAGCTATTACTTCATAGTACTGACTGTGCTGTTAAGGCAAACTAAAACTGATCTGGTTTCTAAGCTCTGGGCTTCTCATAGCTGAGGGGTATGGATGACTTACCTAGTAGCTTCTGCAGTTTATTTGTTGCCACGTCTGCTACCTCAAAGACCACAGTGCTGTAATACAAGCTTAGCTTGTTCCAGGATGCTTTGCAAACTGGAATTTGCACTAGATACTGTTGTATACTGGTTAAAATTCTCAATAACCTTTAAAAGCTCGCATTGTCCAGGTGTTCCTTTTGCTGATTGAATTCTGGTGAAAATAGAATAGTTCAGTTGGAAGGGACCAACAACAGTCATCTAGCCCAACTGCCTCACCACTTCAAAAAAAAAAAAAAAAAAAAAAAAAAAAGGTGTTAAGGTCATTGTCCAAATGCCTCTTAAACACTGACAGGCTCAGGGCACCAACCACCTCTCAAGAAGGCCTGTTCCAGTGTTTGACCAGTGCTTCCTAACGTCCAGTCTGAACCTCCCTGGTGCAGATTTGAACCATTCCTAGATGTCCTGTCGCTGGATCCTAGGGAGAAGAGATCAGCACTTCTCTCTCTACTTCCCCTCTTCAGGAAGCCGCAGAGAGCAGCGAGGTCACTCCTCAACCTCTTCTCCAAACTAGACAAACCCAAAGTGCTCAGCTGCTCTAATAGGATGTTCCTTCCAGCCCTTCCACCAGTTTTGTTGCCCTCTGGATCTGTTCAAGGGCCTTCACGTCCTTCTTAAATTGTGGGGCCTAGGACTGCATGCAATACTCAAGGTGAGGCCACGCCAATGCTGAGTATAGTGGAATAATCACCTGGCTGGTTATACTATGTTTGATGCACCCCAGGATGTGGTTTGCCCTCTTGGCTGCCTGGGCATGCTGCTGACCAGCAGCCTCGGATTCCTTTCTGCAGGGCTGCTCTCCAGCCATTCCCAATTTATTCTGGCTCCCTCATTTGGACTTGTTAAATTTCATTCCATTGATTGCTCGGTGCACCAGTTTATCTAGATCCCTCAGCAAAGCATTTTGTCCCTCAAGAGAGTAAACAGTACCTTCCAGTTTGTATTGTCAGCAAACTTGTGAACGGTGCATTCAGCTCCACAGAATGGCAGGGCTTGGAACAGCTGAGATATTTGGCTGCCTCAACTGAGTTGGTACAGCTCAGTGACAGAAATTTATGGTTAAGGCAATGAAATGGGAATGAATACATATGTAGGTTTGTAGATAAAAGTTCAAGGTGAACTTTAAAGGGAAATTATGGACAATTGTGTAGAGAAATACTTTGAGCACAACATGTAGGGATTTTTTACCAGTATGCTCTGAAGTGAATTTGTTTCCATTTTGCTGATTATTAAGTAACTTCTAGTAAGTATTTGAAAATTATAGATACAATTTTTTGCAGTGATAAATGTGTAAAATTCTTTATGAAAAGCTTGTGTAAACTTATTTTTATGAACTGGTTCACAAGGAACTGCATGTGCTGTCTGTCAGTAACTTTCATTTGAGTATCTAATTGAAGGAAGAACTGGAAGACCTTCTTAGGTTCATGACATACCTTTAGACATATATAATCATTTGACATAAATATACTTTTTTTTAAATACAAATGTGTCTTAAGTAATGAAGGAAACTCAGTGGTGACAGAAGTTACTTTGCATGTTGTGTTTTGTATAAACTACTCTGGAATAGAAGTTAGATAGCTGTTGCCATGTTTGAACAGTTGGTGGCTCCAATGCTTTGCAGCTGTCGCTATACATAATGCCAAAACAAGTTAATTCAATTCTGTATTGAACTAGTCAGAAATTTAAAAAGAAAATAAGAACCAGGAACTTAGTAAGTAGCCAAACACTTCCAATTTGCATTTTAAGCCACTATGTAAATACTCTTCTTAATTCTTAAATAAGTGTAAACTCCACTATTCCTGTCTAGCTTAAGTTAAAATATAAGGCTCCTTTGCAAAGTCCCAGTTCAGAATCAGTAGCAATATTCTTGAAACCAGCGTAACTGACAGAGCATTTATGCTCCATATTGCAGGATTATACAGGCAGCTCTCCTTACCAAATTAAAAGTAAAAAAAAAGAGGGGGGCAGGTATAATCAAAGAACGAATTTCTGGAAAAGATGCAGAGATGAGCAAATACCACATTTTAAAAAACTGAGACTCGCACAACTGCTTCTGTACTTAAAAAGGGAAGTGCTTTTGTTTAGACTTGGAAGTAAGGGATTAGTGGGCAGTGGAGTCTGATACAGCTTGATAGCTTAACAGAAGAGCAGGTGCTGGTTGGGTGTCTTTTCAGTCATTGCAGGAATGTTTAATAGGCACAAGAGCTGAATAGGATGGACAACTTTGTAGAAAGCTTGTCCTGGAAGTCTGGAGAAAGCCTTGGATAAATACGTAGCAATGAGACCAGAAACTTCCAGTGATTACTCTTTCTGACTTTTTTTGACCCCAGAAAATATTATTGGAGAGGTGGAAGATTCCTCTCTGAGTTTTCCATGTTCTAGGGAAAAGGAAAATGTAGATTTCCTCCCCCCGCCCCCCCCCCCCTTGTTGTAAAACTACAATTTTTCTATTTTAAGTGAAACATTTGTATTATGCCATCATGAGCTACTATAGGTACCCTATGTTACTGTTTTGCTTTGTGCCTGATATCTCTTCTGGATTGTATTACCATGCTTGATTCTTGAAACTTCTGTAGCTGATGGTGGGTACAGTGCTGCAGGTACAGCTTAGATTTAGGAATTAGTGGGGTAGAGAACAGCTTGAGAAGACACAGGCCAATAAAAACACGTAGTGATGCAAAATTACGTCTGAGTGCAGTCTGTGTGGCATTTTGTTTTTGTAGAGTTGGATGTGACGGACTGGTGAAGTTCCATCTAGGACTCAAAAAAAAAAAAAAAGGGGGGGGGGGGGCAGGGAGAGAGGGTGTGAGGAGTATTTGCAATGTGCAAACAAAATTCCTTACCAAGACTCTTCATTTTTGTTCCCTTCAGTCTCCTGGAGGAGACAAAGGAACAAAAACAGCCCTGCTGATAAAAATTTGTATGTCAGTTATGACTACTCTATAGCATCATACTATCTTATCAGTGTTTCATCAAACAGTACGTTCTAGCAAAGTGAAGCCAAAAAAATGTATTATTCCAATACCTAGCTTAACTTTTCATACCTTTTAAAATTAAGATTTTTTTTTTTTTAAACTAAAGTCATCTAACAGTTGCACTTGAAGACAGGCTGGAATGTAGTTAGAGGTACAGTATTTACTGGAGAACTGCCTTTTCTTCTGAACCTATAAAATACTTTCCAGATGTGTTCTTTGATGATTTTTGTTTAGTTATTCCTAATATTTCTGTTGTTTTAAGGTATAGATGTTCATAATACTACATAGTTTCAGTAGAATTAAACTTACATGCCTGTGTTGTCCTTAGAGTGCTCTGGAACAGTCAGTGAATAACAGCAGGCTAACCTCTCAAAATATTCATGTGCTGCAGTGTCTAATTCTTGTTCCTATAGTGGACTTCTAAGCCTCTCACATGTAATACACAGTTTCTGTGAAATGTATGTTAATGATACGGCTAGACAGGAAAAAAGTGCAATTCGGACATACTACTCTAGGATATGCCTTGAGCTATGACCGGTCAGCTCACTAACAGGGAGCAGTCTGGCTCTAGTTTGTAAACAGATTTGTTCCTATGTATGAACAAGTATGGTTTCTTTGGGTGGGGGTAAGATGTGATATGAAAATTGCTGGTGTCTAAATATCTCCTTAAGCACCCTCTTTTATCTTTTTTTTTTTTTAAATGAAAACCTGAGTGCAGCTGTTTTCATACACTAGTTTCTTCTGTTAAATATAAAGTGGGAAGTGAACTTGAAGCTTAAAGTAGTTCAGAGTCAGCAGAACTCATGAAACCTTGTTGTGTGGTGATTGATACCCAAAGTAGTCCAATTTCCACATGAAGCTTTTTCTGTAACTGGGACATTTCTGTTATCTCATACCTTTAACACCTTTAATACCCATTAACAAGTTGTTAGGGGCAGGTAGGCACTAACACTGTGAACACAGTGTGGCCTTTTTTTTTTTTTTTAGATTAAATGTAAGGTTGAAAATTGACTTTTTGTTAATGAAATTCACAATACAAAGTTCATAAAGGTTTTGTGTGCTGATGGAAATTGCATCTTACTAAATATAGAGTGATCTATAAAAAGAGCATGTGATGTAGTTAGGGAGAAGGTTCAGCAGCCTTTCAATAGGAAGTTATAGCTATGTTTTGTGTATTTATAAAGCGGAAAGGTCAGTGCTAGCACTTTAAGCTGCAATTTCTTGGTCATCTGTAGAAAGAGATTGGAGCCCACTACTTCTTCCTTCCAGTACCCCAGCTTGGTAGACTAGGGTTCTGCTTTCCCCTACACCAGTTGCTGTAACTACTGCAGTGCATGTTGGGATAACCTCAGAGACTTTATTGTGTAGCTGTCACTTTAAAAATACATTAATATCTTACATGTTCACCTGGGAGAGGTGTGAAAAGTTTGAATCTGTCAAGCAGACAAACAGCCAGTCACTTGCATCTTGAATGTGTGAATGATATACAGGAAATGAGGGTGTCTGCATCAGTTCTTTTTTGTACTAATTTACATAAGATGGGACCAAATTACTGCTTTTTGGCCTGAATTTGAGATTCAGTAGGCATTCTTTCACTTGGGTCCCACCTGAATTGACAAACTATCGGCGAGGTAGGTCACCTGCTCAACACTGACAGCATGTAGTTATTAATGATCTAAAAATAAGTGCTTGACAGTCATTACTGATGGAAACTTAAGCCCTTACTGACTTGTAAGAGTGCCCAGGTTTGCCCTGATCTTTAAATGACTGAATTCTGGACTTAGTACCAGTGAGGCATGCACCTTGAACTGCGTGGATTACACTGCATGAATTGAGAACTAGAACTTGGTGGAAAAAAAGTGAAGCTCGGTGCAGGATTAAATTTGAGAGCTGTGACAGGATCATTTTCAGTGCTGTTCTGTGGACAGTAAACAGCACTTTGAAAAATATGAGAGCTGAAGGAAAACAACAGTGTTGTATCTCTCTTGGTAAAGTTTTTCAGGGAGAACCGAAATAACAGTATGGGCGAGCACAGTGTCTTCAAACAGCTGTTTGGGGTAGCTGTGTCTGAAGGGCTGCAGAGACATGAAGAAAGAACATAGACACCTATCTTTGAATATCAGTTTGTAAGATTGTATATGACTAGTAGAAGTGGCACGCTAATTATAGGGTCTGGAGTTCTGAAGGAGGCTGTAACCTGCAAATGCAGGTTACTGTCTTACAGGAATGTCCCAAGAGGCGTATTTTTTCACTTTACTGTTACGCTAAGTAGAATGAATGTGACTTCAGCTTAGTACGTACCTTGGAGCTTGTATAGTAAGATTCACACATAAAATTGCAAGGCAAAACAGACGTTTGAGATTTACAGTTGTTCAGAACTTAGTGAATCAGTAAGGACCTTTCTTTGCATGTGTGTGCATCTTTTTGGGTGCTTTGGTGTCCCTCACCTGCTTGAGGGGAAAAAAAGACAGAAAGCTAAAATCTGGTACACTGTAAACACTTCGTTGCTCCAGTTGCAGGAAGCTGAAGCATCAAGTATGTTCTGTTTAGATGCAAGTCATGTGGTTTATACCTTGTAGTCATAGTGTTTAATAAGTGTTTTACCCACCAACAAAAACTGGGAAGCTAGGCATCAAGAGTTAGAGTAAATGATTCCCAAGTTGCAAGGGCATGAGGTATAATAACAGAAGCTGTGAGTGACACCATTTAGAGGAGTGTTGACATGTGCATATTGACTTACCTGCTAACTTATTAAGGTGGTGCCTGGTTGTCTTGTTGAACAAGTAGTTTCTGATTGCAGGGTCTCCCGGGATTCATTGTTCTGATGAAGGAAAAAACATTGTGAACATCAGATATGGACTAAGAGAAACGAATTTACATCTCTAGGCATGATGAAACTTGAATGTGAGTTCATAAAATGTGCACAGCTGTCCCTTTGTGGCACGCAGGGAAAAGAAGGCATTACCTCTGTATAATCTGTGTTTAGAGATGACCAAAATAGTGTTGACCTTTTGTTGATGCTTCAAAGAGTATTTAAATATCCATAAAAGTCTGGCTTTTTTTAATACTGATGATGCTAAACTGAAACTGATAGTATAGATTTCTTTCATACTAGGATCAGATTGCAGAACCATACTTCCAGTTACACAACAGGTTCTTTCTCAGTGTTACATGCCAGTATTTTGTAGAAGTTGCTGCTTTTCTTTGCTGCAGTCTCCTCTACTGAGCATTCCCTCTTAGGTGTTCTTTCTGTTAACGTCTTTGTTGGACAGCCTGAGATAACTGTATCCTGCAAGGAAGACAAATGATTATAATGAAAAAAAACCCAAGAGATTAAGTATGTTCAGCCTAGAATATCTGAGAAAGCAGCCATGGAAACGGTGCACCTAGCAGTTTGAAAATTACTCCCCCTTACTGCTAAGCTATATCTGAAGTATGAATTATTAAATAAAACCTTTATGAAAATACATGTGCAATTACGTTCTGGATACAGTACTCCGAAGTGAATGCTTGAAGTTACACAATTCTTACTGTCAAGAACTGAAGCTCTTTCTATGCAGGATGCAACGTCTGCCTTTTCCAAAGCTTTTCCCTTTCGCTTGAAGGGGAAAAGCAGTAGTGCCGAGCTTTGACCAATACGCTTGGGGGTGGGGGGTGGGGGGGCGGGGGGAGGCGGTGAGGGGACCCTTCGTCTGCACGGGGGTGGTTTTCCCGCTGTCTGCCGAAGCGGAGCGAACGCGTCCGGCGCAGCAGCCGGGGCCGCCCGCCCGCCCCGCGCTTCCCGCGGGCGCCTCACGGGGGCGGCAGAGCGCGGGCGGCCGCGGACCCAGCGCGGCGGCCGGGCCGGCACCGTTAGCGGGCAGCGGCGTGGCCGGTAATGCTGCTTCGGGTCTGCCAGCGTTCTTCTGGGCTGGCAATGGCTTGCGGATTTCACCGGGATGACGAAGAATGTGTGAGGAGTTACACAGAGGCAGGGAACTGGGACGCAAGGGATGCTGTAGCCACAAGGCACTGGGGGAAGCAGCATGTAAGTTTAGATTGGAATATAGAATAACAGCAGCATAGCCTTTATCATGCGCTAGGGAGCGGGGGCAGGCAATGGTGATGGCCTGTGATACTCCTCTGTGACCTGCAACTACTTCCCCAGCGTTCTGCCTCTCATCTGTCCCTGCCTGAGGCCTCTCACCTGACAGTTCTCTGTAATTGCAAGCATGAAGCAAAATACTGTTTTCTCATTAAGGCTTCATAAAGATTTTCAGTTAAAATTCATCATTTATTTAAAGGAAGGGGAAAAAAATGCTCTTTGAGACTTTATCACCAAATTAGGTCAAACTTTTGTAATACTAGTATCAAGTCTTTCTGAGCACTACAGTTAATGGACCCTTCGATCAGTTAAACTTAAGAGTTGCCTCACTATGAGTTTATGGGGTCACTGTGTGGTAGTGTTATGAATCCAAATGCTTTTAGTCCTAGTTTACTAACTTAATTATCTCAACCTAAATAAGAGGAGTTTTTACTTACCATAGTTACTATGGAATATTTCTGTGTAACTGAAAAAAAAACTTGGTAGTTTGTTGGTTTGGGTTATTTTTCTCTTCTGTGCTGTTGCTGTAATTTCAAGGAGTTCCATTTGAATGCTAGGATCCCCACTCTGTTCAAAGCTGTGTAAAAAGCAGAAGAGTAGTATCAGAACCAAGAGCTTACAGAAAGCATATATTAGACTGGAAATAAATGGGTAGAATTTGCCACTGGGACATGATGTGAACATACTTGTTGACCAAACAGTCCATGTTCCTAATGAAAAACTTCCTTAATTGCTATGATACATATAAAAATGATAGTGGAAAGATTCATAGTAGTGAAAACTTTGAGGAATTACTTAGGAGAATGAGGCAGCTTAATGGATGTTTGCACTACTTTTAGTTATGAGAGGAAATAGGGAGATAGCATTAAAGTATTTGGTAATTTCAGAAGCTGGAGATTAAGACAGGTGCTGTAGTCCTCTGGAAGTGCAAATTCCCCTTTGCATCCTGAGATGGGAACAATAACAGGATATGCAGTCAAAGTTAAGTGACTTGTGTTTGACACAAGGAAGAAGATGTCGTCAAAGCAACTCTCATGGTTTAACCCTGGCTGGCAACCAAGCACCATGCTGCTCACTCACTCCCCCCTCACCCAAAGGGGAGGAGAATCAGAAAGGAATGTAGAACTCGAGGGTTGAAATAAGAACAATTTAATAGCTAAAGCAAAAGCCGCACGCACAAGCAAAGCAAGGAATTGATTCACTGCTTCCCACAGGCAGGCAGGTGTTCAGCCATCCCCAGGAAAGCCGGGCTCCATCACACGTAGCTGTTACTGGGGAAGACAAATACCATAATGCCAAATGTCCCCCACCTTCCTTCTTCTTCCCCCAGTTTATATACTCAGCATGATGTCCCATGGTATGGAATATCCCTTTGGCTGGTTCAGGTCACCTGTCCTGGCTGTGTCCCCTCCCAATCTCCTGTGCTCCTCCAGGCCTCTCACTGGCAGGGCCCAAGGAACTGTAAAGTCCTTGATTTAGTATAAACATCACCCAGGGACAACTAAAACCATCGGTGTCCTGTTAGCATTGTTCTCACATCAGAGCTGAAGCACAGCACTGCACTAGCCACTAAGAAGAAAACCAACTCTATCCTGGCTGAAACCAGGACAGCAACAGGTCAGGGAGGGTTATTTTTGTAGTAGCTCTATGAAAGGATAAAAACAGGGAAGATGACACAGCCATATAAAGTGTTTTCAATAGTTACAAGATGATAGTCTGAAGGAGAACGTCATCTGCGTAGCTGAGCAGGAGACTTGATGATGTGTGCCAAAACAAATAGAAAATTTCATTTTAGCTTGATGGGATTCAGAGGGGTAGGTTGAAGGTGTAACCTCCTCCAGCATTATTTGTGCCCGCATTTGGGTAATATAGTGGTATTGTTCATGATGATTAAGAAAAGGAGGCATAGGGAGAATCTGTGAAAGTGGGATTCTTTAGTCATCTTGAGCTGACAGCTAGATATCCATGAGGAGCCAGCAAGGGCGGATGTTAAGGCCTTGGTCAAGAAAAGAGACAAATCTGTAGTCAATGTTATCTCATAACGTCCATATATATATATGTGTGTGTGTGTGTGTGTGTGTATATATATACATGTATATATATATATATATTTTCACATGTTAAAATGAGAGAAGTCCCTTTCTTCTGCATATGGCTGCAAATATGCAGAAACATTTTCCAGGATATTTGATGCATTAAACTTGTTAGCTAAAATACACATTTTAACACTAAAATCAGGGAAGCTTCAAAGCATAAAACCAGGAAGAATACTAAATTTAATCTCATAATTAAGCCAAAGTTAATTATTTCCTTTAGAGTTCCTATGCCAAAATTATTAAACGAGAAACCAACCCCCCAAAATCCCCCAACAAACAAAGAAAAACCCACCCCACCTTTTGGACTAAACTAGAATCTTGGTCATCTTGAAAGAGCTACTTAAAACATATATATTGAATTTCTTAGCAAAAAGCTCCCTTTTTTTCCTCAGGCTGTAGAACTGGAGGGTAGAAGTTTCTCTGAATTGCTGCTAGTGGAAGATGGGAGGAAGTACTGATTCAAATTAAAGCCATGAGGTTCTAGAGTTTTCCCAACACTGATTGTTGCTGTTGGCAAACTTTTGTATGGTTGTGAGGTAAATGGGGAAAGCTTTTTTTCTTTTAAAGTAGGAATACTTGTCTGTATTTCTTAACCTGCAAAAATGTCCCTGTCTCCTAATACTTTATTTTCATAAGTTTTTTGTGGGTGCTGCACATTTTGTACTAGGTGTAGAGGTATGATTTCCAGAACTTCCTCTACGATCTTTAAGTTGCTGAATAAGATCCTGTGTTCCCTGGCTCCCATATTTTGGTTGTTTTTTCCCGGTGACGTTGTTTAATATTTAAAAACAAGTGTTCTGTTTAAGAAAGGGTGTTTTACTGACTGACAAGGGGTCTGCTGCCTACTACCATTTTCCATACAAGGTATTTAATTTTCCATTATTTCTATTTTTTTATCTAAACCAAGTTTTTTATTTGCAGTGGGACTCCCTGGTCTGTTTTCCCCACTGTTTCCTCATGCAGGGCCTAAAATGTTTCTTTTTTCTGTACTTTGCTTTATCAAGAAGGTTGTAACCTATCACCTATATTCCCTTTTTATACATCAACAGTATAAGAACTGTTTCTTATATAAGAATATATATTCTATATAAGAATAGAACAAATTCTATTAAAGGATATTTCATATCGTATGTGTTGGAACTTGCTGACAGAAGGAAATTGCCAAGTCTGGGATTACAGATGATTCAAAAAAAGGGAAATGCTAGTCCTCTCCACTTCTTACAAACTGCCAGTTAGTAAACTGGATAAAGTTACTGTAATGCCATTTTTTTATTGCTTTACCCAGCAGGGAAATGCTTGATCTCTAGTGCAAGTTTTAATAACTTACATGTCAATTTGTTACTTGTATTCAAATGGATACATAGAACAATTCACACTTAGAACTGTTCTTACAGGCTTGTGTTGAAATTGCTGCCACAGGTGAAAGATTTATTTTGAAGTGAAAGCTGGGATAGACTAACACTGTACAGTGCTGCATGACCACCAGCAGCTTCAAAACAGGCTAGGAACAATTTCCAGCTATAAGGGGTAAGGTGTGACATTTAAGTTAGCGCATGGAGGTGATTCTTTGCTCTGGTACCATGAAGCTATTTAAAAGATAAACTGATGAGTCCCAGCTGCATCCTTGGCTGCTCTGACAGATACCATAGCACTTTGGCTTGTAGGCATGAGAGGGTTCTGTAAACAGGTCCTTTGTCGCTTTTGCCTAGGAAAATGGAATCTTTTGAAGACATTTGGAAGACAGCTGAATTCTTGGAGACTTGTCACAAAAGCAAGTTTGGCGTTTGAAGCCAAACTGAATTGTGTGTGTTACTGCCCGTTTGTAAGACTCTTGCGATTAGTTCCTAAAAGTGCCGCAGATTATCTTAGGGTCTCTCTTTTTTCCGTGCTTTTTCGGGGTTGCTGCTTACACACCAGTACCAGTGCATTTCTCCCCTTCCCTGCAGCTTTCCCCCCCGCCCCGGGTGTACGTGGGGTCCCCTCCCCTCCCCAAACGGGCCGTGCCCACCCCCACGCCCCGAGGGGGCGGCGTGGAGGCACCGGCACACCGGCGGTGGCAGCGCCCTCCCCCTGTCGCCCCGGCGTCGCGGGCCCCCTCCTCGTGCGAGGGGGGGCGGCGGGCGGGGGCCGGGCCGGGGGAGGGTCCCGGCGGGGGGCGGCGGGCTCGGGGGCGCCTGGGCCGCGCTCCCTGCGGCAGCTGCCGGCGGCCGGCGGGCCATGGAGGGGAAGCGCCTCAGCCTCGGCGTCCTCGGCGTCCTCGGCCTCCTGCTCCTGGCCGCCGCGGCCGGGGGTGCGGAGCCGCCGCCCAGCTGCGAGGGCGTCCGGAAAGTTTTCCAGCTGCGGCAGCTCGGCCCCCTCAGAGGCATCCCGGAGTCCCCGCGGGCAGGTAAGGGAAGGCTGGCGGGGTCGGGGGCTGCGGCCGGCGGCTGCCGCGCTCGCCCGGGGCTGCCCCGCCTGTCACCCCGCCCGGGCCGGGCAGCGCCGTCGCTGCTGCGGGGGTTGATGGGGTCGTTCTCGTGGCGGCGGGGGATGCCCGGCGCTTTACTCCAAAGAGAAGACGCGCTTCTTGTGGTGCGGGCGCTGCAAAAGCTGGAGCACCCCAACACCTGCCTACAGTCCCCTTGTGCCCGCTCCCTGCCGTGCGGCGTGGAGGGGGTGAGCTTCAGCCGGGGGCAGCGTTCTGCCCGCCGTCCGTCCGTCCGTGGGCGGGCGCAGTTACCTCGGTGCCGCTGCGGGCGCTGGGGGAAGGGGCGAGCCGCCCGGCTGCGGCTTGGGCTTCTGGAGTTACTCTTGTGCGAGGTGCGGATGGTATACACCGCTGCAAGTGGTGGATCGGCACGTTTTCTCTAACGGATCTGAACGTCCCCCTAACTGAATAAAATTCTCGGGGAAGAATATTGCCGTAACGGCAATCTCTGTCAACAATGAAACTTTTTTTTAAGCAGATACAAAAACGTATTGCAAAGCCATGTATGTACTAAGATGTACCTTCTTAGAGTTGGGGTTTCGTTCCAGCCTTGTGAGAACCTCGTTATTTCCGTGGTGCTAATCACAGCACTAAAATTAATCGATTTTCATGGTCAGCAGTATGGCAGGCCTGGGTTGGACTTGATGATCTCAAAGAGCTTTTCCAACCTAAATGATTCTGTGATTCTGTATAGGGTTGGAAAAGACTTTTTTTTTTTTTTTTTTTTTTCTTTTACACACGTATCCGTAAGTGTGTTCGTGTTTAGATGGTAAGTTAACTAGTAAATGTCAGTGCTTTCCTGACATTGAAAACGACATCTCAAGGCAACTAAAGCTGAATTAACACCCCCCCTCACTTTAAAATATCAATAGCCTCTTCCTGTTTTTAAGATAATCTGTGCAGGTTTTATTAACTCTGCAAGTTGAGATAAGGCATGCTATGTTTATTCCTAAAGGAATCAATTCAAAATACCTTTTTAATGACTAGTTTTAAATATAATAGATTATCCTAATCTTAACACACTTAATATTGCAGTGTGCAGTTTACCAAAAATACTATATTAAAGTTGACAGTACATTTGACAACATACGTTGTCTTCTAACATTGTCCTGAGCTAAAGATTTTTATTATTGTCTTCACTAAAGAGAAAATAAACACTTTAACTGGAAAGCCTGATTGGGTAGGTACTGTGCAAATGAAGATGTCTGGAAAGTGCAATCTGAGTCAAAGCCCAGTTAGTGATGTAATAGTGATGTAGGTTTTTGTGCTGATGATTTGGGTGAATAACATCAGCAGGAATTATGTGGTATCAGTTTGTCTGTGTTCTTCTCATTCTGTAGTCTAGTGTAACTATTATACTTTCTCTGCAAATGACATTTGATACCATACATTCACTTGTATACCGGGGATAAGGAGAAAACATGTTGCCTCAATGGGGAAGAACTATGGTATGTTATGCGTATTTCTTCTGCCCTGCTCTCTGATTTTCTCCCTTCCCCTATATTTCTTACAGCACCACTCTCATTTTTTTTTCTTTTGACTTTTCTGTATTTCCTGTTCCTGAAACAAAAGCCAGTTTTGAATTGTAAGAGTAATAAAAGAATTCCTCTCTCTGCTGCTGCCCCTGCAAGCAGTGGTCACCAGGAGGTGCGGTACAGCTGCGTGGTCAGCAGCAGCCTTTCACTCTCTGGAGGAATGGTATTGCTGTGGGCAGCCCGGAAAACACCAGCCCTCAAGGAGCCGAGTACAAGCATCACAGTTCTTGCTTTCAGTAGCTTTAATCTCAGAGGTACACAAAACAAAAAATTGTGAACAGTAAAATCTATCCAGAATTGGAGATGACAAGAAAATGAGGATTAAATGAGTATTTTAGAAGGTTTAGGTGTGATTAAAGGTATTTGTAGGCTGAAAACAATGTGAAGAGGAAAGAAATGTCACTGTTACTACTGATCTTCTATATTAAGCCTTCTTTTGAGGCAAGAAGTGAAAAGTATTTTAAAACCTTTTCTGATGGCACTTAGCAATGTGTTTGTGCGTAATATACACTCTCACTCTTTCTGTAGGTGTCCGCTTGTGAAAATAGGTGTCAGAGCTGCCTTTATAAAGTTTAATTCAGTTGCTTAAATGTAGGCATCTGGCATCATCTGAGTTTCCCTGGAGTCTCTGGAATATTCCTATGGGGCTGGCAGATGTGATACCTCTGGGAGACTTGCATCTTTCTGGAGTGGCAGTGGGTGGGATACCTTTAGCATCTCAGATGTTCCCTGTGAGCAACTGCACTGCATAGTCAGCACAGCCAGCGGCATCTAGGAACTACTCAGCTATGAAATGTTTCATGTCAGCTTCAGAGTGAGCTACATAGGTCCTTTGCCACTATGGTATTTGCTTATATTTCTTTTAGTGGTACATAGTTTGTATAAGGACATCTTCATTTAAATGTCTTAAGCTGAACCACACCTTTTATGTGGAGAAGGATCACTAACTGAAAAAGGGTGGGAATGTTAGCTGGTGGTGGCTTATATACAGTGGGAAGCTACCCCTACAGTCAATAAAGTTAAAGGGAAGAAGTTGGCTTATTGGCCTTGTTTATATTGTGTATATTAAAACAAAAACTATAGCATTCACAATTGTATTTTTTCCTCTTCATAGTGGTAATAAAAACTGAGCAGCCTTATATCAGTAAATCATGCAAATTGGAATTATTTTTCATTTGGGGACTGCTACATGTCCATATTTTGAACATACATCAGCTCAAAAAATTACGCATTATTTTATATAATTAGGTTTGCAGCTATTATATGTAGTTCATGTCTTTAAGTGAGCAAAAATATCTTTATCATCGTGTGCAACAATGCCAGATACATGTGCAAAGGTGATCTTGAGGGATATGGGAACCACAAATTTGAGTTTGTGTAATCATTCATATAAAACAGGATGTCACAGTGTTGAAATTGGCAACTAATAATCAAGGTAAATGAATATCCCTAATAACCAAGATTTTTATTTTTACTCCCCAGCAATGAAGATTTGACTAACTGTGCTCAATCTTTTGTAGCAGTGATTTGTGAACTATCATACAGAGTTATGCTCAGTCCCATCACATGCTATATTGAAACATTTACGACCTTCATACCAATTTTAAATGTTAGTTGCATAACTACTTTGTTTTTTCCTGTTGGGTTCTGTGCTACAAGTGCAGTGTTGTGTCTGTGAAGAAAATCCTCAAGAATTAAAAATCATAGAAGACCCTTTTCATTGTATGGAGAATCAAACAATAGGCAATGCATGAATCAAATATAAAAAGGCCTCGAAAGTTTGGTTTGGGTTTTTTATTTTGTTTTTGTGGATCTGTATGAGTTGGATTGTTAAAAAAAAATCAGTGTCTGCAAAATACTTTTTTTGCATATTTTTATTTCCTGTCCTCGATTACTAGTGTTGTAACCTAAACAATTTTCTTGAAGAATTCCACTCTTTTACCCCATATGTGTTAGTAAAGCTAGAGCTTTTAACTGGTTTCAGCAGCTCATTTTTCAGACAGATTACATGGGACCTCTCAACTCTCCTTGTTCTCTTGGTTGCAAATAAGATTTCTTCTCTGGTTTCCTTCTCTCTGAATATGTAGAAGAGCAGAATAGGATGGGCAGTAAACCAATCACCCTTGCCCTCTTGACAAAGGGCTTCCAGTAGGTACATCAGTGAAAAAACTGTTAGGCTTCTGTTGGCACCAAAAAGCTGAATTCCATGGCTTATTGAAAAATGTTACATTTGCTGGAACTGTAGAATAAACCAGTTCCCAACAAAGTGGAAAAAAGTGATGGAGATATTTTTCCAGGTTCTCAGCAGGTTTTTTTTGCTCTTTTTTTTTTTTGGGGAATAGGTCTAGGCTTCTTTTCAGCAATGTTTGGGAGGTCACGTATGTGGTTGTGAGAACAAGATGCACAAAAAAGAGTGAAGACTGTGATTAGTATAAATTTTATTGCAAAGGCTTCTTGATAGAGAATAATTATGCATATTGTCGTGGTTTAATCCCAGCTACCAATCAAGTACCACCCCCTTGCTCATTCCCCCTTCCACCGGGCCTAAAATCATCAGTGTGTTATCAACATTGTTCTCATAGGTCCAGAACAGCACTGCACCAGCTACTAGGAAGAAAATTAACTCTATCCCAGCCAAAACCAGGACAAAATGTGATATATGTGAAATTGAATAAATGAGACAAACTGCTTGAAGGATGAGGTAATCTCAGAAAAAGCTGGCGTGTAGTACTCTTCAGTTCACCCTTAACTTTAATTCAACTTAAAATATTCATGCTAATTCAGCTAAAAGTAACAATAGAAATCAGTTTAAAATCCAGACCAGATTACTTTGATGCAAATCCAAGATAGTTTTGAATTTTAATTTGTGTTTCTAGTATGATTTTCTTTCAGGTAAGTGGGATTTTGGTTCTGTCTGAAATCAAATAAATTTCTTTTTGGTGTGTGCAGGCAGGGACACTTCTAATTACTCTATTTGTCTAACTTGTTGCCTAAACTCCCCTCTTACCAAACTCTGAAGTAGTTAAACAAGAATGCTCACAAAGTTTCAGTCGATGACCTACCCTCTCAGGTCGTTAATGCTCAAGTACCCACAGCCTTGGGAAACAAAGAACAGCTGACGGTAAGAGCACCAGTATATAAATCATGCAGGAAGAAGTCTCCAGGTGAAAAAGTTCTGGCTGCAAGAGGAGACAAGCCGTTAGGAGTTGTAATCGCTGATTGCACTAGAAGGGAGAAACTTGCAGCCAATCCTGTGCGTGAATGAAAATACACCTGCTATCAACATGCAAGTACTCCACTGTGTGTAATGTGCACCCTCGAGTAACTCAGTGTGCCCATTAGGAAGAAAGATCCCACATGCACCCAGCTGCAATAAACTAGTGTTGGGTTTCTGAACTGTCCTTTGCTGTGGAGTTTCCCTGGCTAGGATTTTTGGTAACAAACTGACATTAAGGTCCTTGGAAAAGAATTTAAGCAGAGGCAAAAAGTGAGTTGCTCTGTTATATCAGTTACTGATGTTCATTATATCATGTCTGTTTTTATAAAGGACTGTTGCCTGCAACATAATTTTTTGTCTGCATGAACATATACTGTTGGTCTTGGAGGATGTTAGGAAGGAGCCAAACCTGTACTACAGTGTTGCTTACAGTGTCCTCTGAAAGCAGTATACAGAAAGCACCATCTCTAGAAGTGCAGCTGAGAGAAATACTGGTGCCTTCTGAACAGAGCCACAGAAAGAGGTGAGGTGGTAGTTCAGCACTGTGAACAGTCAGGGCCAGGTGCTCGAGACTCATCCCTGCCTCTTTTAGGCAGCAATGCTGAAGTTTACGGGTAGTCACAATGATGGTGATCAATGCCAAGTCTGGAGTGTCCTTTGTAACAAAAGGGAATTAACAGATATTAAAGGCGAATTAACAGATACTAAAGGGTGAGCATGGGAAAGTCTCATGTCTGATACAGGTTGCAAATCCATTTTGCAATAAACCACTGCTACAAACAACTGATTCCAGACCCTATGGCTGCTTGACTTTTAAAAGACCGTTTATCATGACAACCCTAGGCCTGTTTCGTTTTTTTTCAGACTCTGGATTTGATCTCTTGGAAGTATTTGTCTAAGTAGATAGGCAGAAATTTACCACACATCTGGTATTTTTGCTTCCTGGAAATTAACATCCTCATCCTGTCAGCACTTGTTTATCTCAAGGTACTGAAAACACGGATTTTTTTCTGAAACACTGAAACTGAAAACACTGAAAACATGGCTGAGACCATGAATGAAATTTTGAAATCAGTTCCAGATCATCTGGAAATAATTAAACCTATGCCTTAGAATAATCACATTTTATTCTTGCTGAACTGTCTTTTCTGCACCCATCTAGATTGTTTTCAGTAGTAATCCCTTTCCTATACTATAACTGTTTATGTTAATTTTTATTTTAATCTATTACAGGCTAAGTTATTTCACTTCTTGCTGTCTTGTGATCTTGTCTAAAAATAGATCGCAGTGTAGGGCCTCCAGAATTTGGTACTGAAAAGAGCCAATATTCCTTACTGGAGCAGAAAATGCTTTTTCACTGTATTTCAAAATAATTGGTTATTGACGGAAGATTTTTAGATATGAAAACACAGAAAATGTGTGTGAGTTTTTAACGTTGGTTGTATTGAAATAGAATGACCTGTTTCACTTGCTGGTTTAAATACCCTCTTCTGAAACATTATCTGTAAGCTGTTGGTTGTCCTGTAGCTCTGTAAAGAAACAACTACAAAGCCACTCTGATGTTGAGTAGCTACTCCATTTTTAGTCAGTTGGGTTCTTTTGAATGTTGTATTTGGTTACTTTTTCCTGGCCATTGAAAGCAGCTGTGTTTAATGAGCTGGAGTAGAAGTAGGTCAATAAAACGTAGTTTATATGTAAATGATTAGCATTCTTAAAAGTTCCCTTAGGGTTGGGAATTATATCCATGTTAAAAAGATGCTGCTTAAAAAAAGACATATTTACCATAAAATCAAGGGAATAAAAGGATATTGAAGAGTCACCTGAAACCATGAACAACTATTCATTATTATTTTAGAGTTTTGCTAAAAGTCTGAACATCTTGAAGCTATACTAAAGCCCATAGTAAGCCTAGTTAAAATTTCATATTAGCTGCTGCTTTACAAAAGGCAAAGTAACAAAAGTTTGAAAGCTGAGTAGTGCCTAACATTTTTTTAAAACATTAAACACTGTGGTACTAGAGCTAATCTTTAGGTTATTTAATTTTAATACTAAACAAGTATTATGCATGTCTGTGCCTGTATGCACATGGAACTCCACATAGGCAGATGCTCTGTATATTATTTGTTAATAACTAAAATGTAGTAGTTGAAAGGCTGTACATACTGGAAAAATGACACAAAGGTTTTGTGCAAGATCAGCTTTTATGAACCTCATAGGAGCAAGGGTATCATTGCTTCTAGGAAATGAAGCTACTGTTTACTTGCGAAAGACACACATGTCAAGTCAGTAGGAGAATGAGGAATAGTACATGTTCTATTTTTTGCTTGGTTTGACAGCTCACCTACACGCTTCTGATCATGAAATTATGGTTTATTATAAAACAATGCCATTGACTAAAATCATGCTATGTGCAACACTTATTTGTGTTTCAGGCAACTTGATAATAATACTTTGCCACTTCTTCTCTGTTATGTTTTCAGTTTCAAGCAGAGGGAGGACATTAATGTGTTGTTACTGTCTGCTAAGATTTGGAGGGTAAAGTAGATCATCTTAACATACATGGCAGTGATGTGGTTTTTTACTTTTTTTAAATACTTGGCAAAACAAAACAAAAAACCCCTCCTCAAACCCACCACAGCTATATTCTTTATTGGGAATAGCTGTAAGTCTCCTGCTGGTATTTGGGCCCATATACAAGCTGTGTTGAAGTTTGAAGCTTGAGCAGTTGTACTGGGGAAACTTCCGTAATGCACAAAATTTTGTCTTTCTAATGAGTCACTTATCAGAAAACAGTAAGACTATGCTGATGTCAGAGAACAGTAAGAAGTTTTGTACAGTCCCACAAGCCCCTTGTGCTTTCACATATAAGTTTCCCTGAGTCCCAAGTATCCAACAATGCTTATTAGTCTTGTTTCACCTTCCTCATAAGTTACGATGTTCAGACTGATCCTCTCTTAAAGGCTCCGAGTTCCTTTATAGCCCATCAGTCAGTGGCTGACAAGTTTTGGTCTTTGTTACCGTCCCTGTTACCACCTGCATTTTAGTGTTTGTGTGTGTGTGTTTCTTGAATTTGTCATTTTCCTTGTTGCTTGCCATTTCTTTTATACTGAATAGTCCATAACCAGGCAACTTAACAGGCCAGATACCATTACATTCAGATACCATTGCATACATGTGGGCTGTGTGCATTTGTGTACCTGCACTGGAAGTGGGTCCCCTTTCAACCTGCTTTAGCCTTCCTGAGGGTGCTCTTGCACCCGTCTTTGGGCTACATGTACTTACCATTGCTGACCTCCCTTCCCATGGTTGTTTGCAAACTCTTACCAACATCCCCCTGACATGCCTGTATCAGAGCCCTCCTTGCCAAGTGGGCCAGCCTCTTGGCAAAGGTGCGCCTACTCTGCTTTGTTAAACAGATCCCATCTTTCACTAACTTGACGTTCCTTCCTTAAAGAGGCACCCAGGTTCATAAAAGCCAAAGTGCTGTGTGTCATACTTCTAGGGAAAAACTGCTCAGTACAAGTAGCCTATGACAAATCAGGATGAGAGTGGTTTGCTGTTTTTTTAAAGACACTGGCAATCAGTTAATGTTCAGGATCAGTGTGAGTAATACAAGAGATAAACACAGTACTAGGCACAAAATGTTAATAGACACCTGTAAATTTCTGAGCACTTTTTTTTAATTCCAAAACTTTCTAACCTCCTCTCCCCACCATGGTTACCTGCAACCCCCACACTGGCTGTGCAGGCTCCCCTGGGTGTGCACCCCTTCCTGGGGAGACATGGCTGCCCCAGATTTTTTGGCACCCCTGCTGCTCCCAGCACCCCACTGATGCACACCCCAGCACCCCGAGGTGGGGTCTCTGTGTGCTCCACCAGCCCACTGCTGGGTGCAGGCTGGTCCCGGTGCCCCATGGGGAGGCTGTGCTGCCCAGACTGGGCAGGGGTTGGGGTGCTCCACAGACACTGCTGGCAGGGACAGACTCCCTGTGATGGCTGCTGCTTCCTCTCCAAATGTTTGTGCTTCTTGCCAAGGTCACTCCTTGGTTTCAAAAACCTTGTAATTCCCCAGTTCATGTTTGGTACAGCAAATTTTTTTGTTCAGCATCATGAGTTTTGGGCAAATGGTTCTGTGGTTTTGGTTCACCTTCCTGGTATTAACAGCTGCTGTTGTCACAGATCACAGAACGGCTGAGGTGGGGTGGCACCTTGGGAGGTCATCGAGGAGAGTCTCCTGCTCAAAGCATGGTCATTTCCAGCAGGTTGCTCAAGACCATGGCCAGTCAGGTTTTGAGCACCTCTGAGGATGGAGATTCCGTGACCTTTCAGGGCAACCTGTTACAGTGTCGGACCATCCTCATGCTGATGTTTTTTTCTGGAGTGGCTGCTTTGCCAAGGGTGATAAAACATGTATTGCATATTTAAATTAATAAATAGGTTACAGGAAAAGCAATACATTAAATTAGTTTTCAATAATCATAAGCTGCATTAACTTAAATTACAACACATCACATATTGCCTAAATTGTGCTTTGCTTGTTCTCTTTTAGGTAAAATTTGAGAAAGATTGTAGTTTCAAGAAATCTGTACCTTTTAATTAAAAGAAAAAAACCCTAAAAATTTATTAACTAATCTGATTCAGCCCTGAATGCTGAAAATCACAAAACGTGAATGCTTTTATGTTGTTAGTAAAACAAAACGGTGTGTGTTACAACTGAGGGTAGCATCAGGAAAACATGGCGTTCTTTTTTCATCTTTTTATTCTGCCTATGAATAGAATTGAGTTAAATGTAATGACCTTACTGTGATAAATGTATTCTCAAATGAAAGTCAAAAAGAAGAAAAATTAGTTTTGATCAGGAAATCTATAGCCTAAAGCCGCTCAGGAGGGTATATGGTTTAACATTGTACATTTTCAGGGGAGAGGTTTGGGGCAAAAGCACAGTATCTCTGTGTATATTTAATGTCACTGACTTTAATCAATACTAGAAGCTAAACTACTATAGTATTTTCCCCTTTTTAACATCAGTGAATTAATCTTCACTACAGTAACAACTATATATAATAGTCCTGAAATTACACAAGGAGAGAAGGGAAGTAGAGAGGCTGTGTGCAGATATCATGGCAGGAGTTCTGTTCATCTGCTGGCTGATGTCTGCCCCAGCTCCGTCACAGCCTGTGTGCGTGACAAATCTTCCTGCCCCTGTGCTGGAGGGGGATGTTAAGCACCTGGAGCTCATCATGGAGCTGAAGCATCGCCAGCATGCATGTGAGGACTCCGTATCTGCAAGTGCTGTTGCATCCCACAGCTGAGATGTGCCCAGGTCCAGACAGAGCCGAGACCAATAATTACCTAAGAGAATTTGTGCTTGCCGAAGAAATCATGAATGAAATTATCCTGAGATCCCACTGCTGTGGTGCTCGCAAGGTTAAAATTCAGGAGCCCCTTTTTTCTACTGATGTGCTCCGATTACTATGCATTGCCCTTCTGCACACATCTCAAAGCAGAAAAAACAGGAGCAGGAACATCACAGGTTTTGAATTATCAGCTTCAAATGAGTGCTTTGCATACTTTGAAGGGTTGCTACATTAGCTGGGTTTTTGTTGTGTTGTCTTTCTTGCCTTGTGGCTGCTGCCATCCTTTTTCCTAAGGGGCAGCAAGCCAGGAGTTTTACTCTGGTTCTTCAGTAATAGTAGAAGCAATTTAGCTAACTGCTGATCTTGTATAGCTGATTACCCCAGCACCCATATAGACACACACACAGAGAAAACCCACAGAGGAAAAAAAAAAAAAAAAAGAGAATGGTTACAGATGTCATTAAAAAAAAAAAGAGAGAAGAAAAGGCATTGTCCATGTTCCATTTGCTCCAAACTTACTCCAGCCACCTACAAACCTCACTTCTTCATTTAACAAACCAATGGCTTGTTGTAGTCAGAATAGTTGTTTGTAGTACTTTGAATACCATGGAAACACTTGCCTGATGCTTTAGAACACATATACTTGATATTTCATAGTAGTATTTAAGATCATAGACCTAGTTCAAAACTAGTCGCTAAAGACCGTAATCAGTCTCTTTGTATGTGTCCCTAGAGAACAGCTAGAAATTTTTTGATGATGTTAATACAAAAATGTCCAATTTTAATTTTTTAATTATCCTTCTGGTTCTTACTGCTTTTCACTTTACCTGGTCCTATACTAAAGTAGCTCACCTAGCCCTGAAAAACAGACTTGAGTGTATTCTTTATGTTCCACCTGCAAATTAACAGTCCTGCCTTCACAGTTTTTCGCTTTTAAGATCTCGTGTGCTTTATTAATTCGTGAATTCTCTTTGTGGCCTTGAAAATGTATTCCATACTGATATGCTAGCTTTTTCTGTCAAAGTTAATCTCTGAAAACTATGTATATTGGACATTCCATCACTGCAGAGAAGCAAGTTGTGAAAAGTGTAGCGTGAGCCTTCAGTGTGACCCTGCATAGTTCTGCTTTCTTTGTAATCAAGTTTTCAGCTTGTGAAGAACACAAGAAAATCCTAATGTAGACAATGCTTAGTAAAATTAATCTAGATTAATTTATCCTTCTCTCTGTTGTTTAATGCTGGTTCAGACTACTGCTGTGTTTCTTATTCTAACAGATTTGTTAGGCTTTCAAAATTGTGCTTAAAATTTTCTGCGGTTAAGAAGAAATTAAGGATAGCTTTGCATATTAAACTTAAAAAGTGAAATCAAGAAATACAAAAATTACTGAGAATTGTGCTAGAAGAAAAATATTTGTCTTTTTATATAAATATATAATTATATTAAATTGTTATGAAAATAAGAGGTACATGAGATGAGTGGATTGGGGTTCTCAGGCTGCTTTGTGGAATTGGAATTGACAGGAGCATGTTGAGAAGGATCGCTGCCAGCATCTGGTAGAATAAAACGGGTTTGGAAGCCAAAGCTATCATGAGGAATCTCTCAGCACTAATGGTAAATTGAAGGAGCACATTGCAGGAAGAGCGGAGAGATCTTTTTTTTGAATAATGTAGGAGCAGTGGGTTATCTTCTGGATATCTAGAAATGAAATAATTTGTTTAGTGGTTTTGTTGCCATAAAACTGATGTAGCTTTGAGGGAAAGCCAAGCTCAGGGTTGCTCTGAGTTAGCTTCTGTGTCAGTCTCTTAAGTAGGTGTTGAGCATGTTTATTGACAAAGATGGGCTTTGGGCAAGGTCAGACATGAATTTATCATACAGTAAAATTGCTAATAGCTCTAGAGGCTTCAGCAACATAGTAGTTCATAATTTAATCCAGATGTTACTCTGGTTAGATGAATTGACTAAATGATTAATTTGTGCCTAAATGTTCAGCTTCTATTTCTTGAGGCTATCTTACAGGACAAAGATATTCTCAATTTTAATAGGATATTTCCATTGTAGATTCCTAATTCAGCTATACTTAATGGATGTATTGGTTACTAAATGTAAGTTTGAGCAGCAGTATTAATAATGATGTACCAGACACTTCAAAATTCATGCATGTGGGTTAAATTTCTGTCTTAGATCTGTAGTATCACAAGTGACCTCTGTCCCCCTTGCACTCTTTCCGCATAAGTCGTGCTGGCTAGAACCTTCTTTATGAAGATAAAAGACTTTCCTGAAACAGCAGAATTGGAGTTTTAAGAAAATACAGGTACTGCAAATAATTGTAAAACTGCTTGGTTTGTCACTTTGAGACAAACACTAATGGATCAGGTTATACGACTAGTTCTTTCTTTCTGAGCTCTCTGCTGATTTGTTTGAAGGTTAGTAAAGAGAACTCATGCACAAATAATAAAAAAAAGAAATAGAGAATCTCTTTTTAAATAAGCAAACATAAATAAAACCTTTCCTTTTCAGAAAAGAACCTAAAGAACCTATATAGGGGAATAAAGTATACAATAAGTCTGAAATTGGTATGGCATCAAAATGTGTCTAAACAACTTAATAACATAGTTCCTCTCTTTTAAACCGTCTGTTACATGACAAACATGCCTTTTCATGACGGTAGTGAGTCGGGTTTTGTTACAAGCAGAAGATAACATTCAGTAACCAAGTAGGAAAGAGCTGTTTTAATGCAATACTGTGATACTGCTATGGGTATGAATACTTTTCCTCTTGATGTTTGTTGGGTGTATTGCTACTGGCATAGTACAGACTACCTTGGCTTGTCTTGTACTGTGGTATTTTTTGTGTGATAAACTCTTTGAGAATAAAAAAAAAAAAATTGAGAGAGAGAACTGCCTGTCATACCTGTGGATAGACTTTTCTGGTATGATGAGTAAATATTGCTGCAGGCTGATTTATCATTCCTTTATTTATTTGTAGGTGGGTGGTATATTAGTTTAGTTTGCTGCTTGCTGTTTTAACAGTATGTTATTTAAAAATTCTCATTTACTGTAGCTAATATTTAAATTAATTAGTACAGTGCATCAGCATATGGACCTCATCACAAGCAAGAGGTTTGAAAAGGATTAATGGAAACTTGCAGTGTTGTATTTCCTTAAACAATGTTAATTTAGACATGTTTTGCATTAAGAGTTATTGCACCTGAAGTTATATGTGTTTTATATACTTTCAGCATAACTCATCTCAGGAACAGGTAGTATTAATATAGCTTTAATCCTTAAGTTTCTTGAGTCATGCACAACTGATTTGTTCTCTTAACCCATACATTCTCTTGAGTAACCTGCTTTGTCTTTCTAGAACCAGTTTGCTGAAGCCATCGCCACTGCCCTGATAAAAAGATTTAACTTCTAAACAAGTGTTGTAAGAGCTACAGCTATAGGTTGCAGAAAAACAAACTTTCACGTAGTTCAAGTCCCAGCTTTGCCTGTTTTAAATTGTAGATATGGCCAGTCTTAAACACAAGCATCTGAAGTGGTTTCTTGTGTTCCCATGACTTGGTCCTTTCCTGCTGCTGGTCCTTCCCCACTTTTTAATGCGTTTTAGCTGCACTGCAGCAATTGCCCTCTGCAGAAGAGCCTGTAATGCAGTTAATCTGGAAAAGTGGGATGAGAGGAGGGGAGTCAGCAGTATTTTAGAGGTAGTGTCGTGGTGTCTAAGAATGGGAATGTGAGAATGCTGTAGGAAGGTAGGGATGGTCAAGCAGTGCAGGGGCCTGAGTTTGGAGAGCTGGTATGGACTGGGAGGTTGGAGTCATTGGGGTCAAAGGCTTGAAGTCTGGCTTGGGGAAGTGTGGGGCATGCAATGGAGATTGAGGAAAGGGAGGCTGTATATAGGTAATTACAAGGACTCTGAGGTTGTAGGGCACTGGTGAACTGTATTTTTAATACTCAAAAGTAATTTTAAGAGGCTCATTAATGTTGAGTGGAGGTAGGCACCTTTGTTAAAGGATGACTCTGATGCTAAGCACTTTCTTTGGCATGCATAGTAGTAGCTAATAAATAGGTAATTTAATAGACCACTTTAATTTTGCAGCTTTGTTTTCATTCTTTTGGAATGTCAGGGTGGAATATTAAAGTTTTCACATGGCAAGAGATTTGTAAAGGCAGCTGGCCAGGATAAATTACTTCATTTGTAAATTGTAAAAATGTATATACTGAAGAACATGGAAATTGTATTTTTAAATAAATGATGAAGATAAATAATGTTCAAAACCATCAAGCTCTATGAAGAAAAAGGTATCTTGTAGCAATACTGAAACACTTAAATAAAATTTCTTAATAGTCTCAGAAGTTCAGAGATTTGTACCTGCATTAGAATAGTGTTTTAACTTTCTCTTGTGACTGTGAAGGTGTTCAGCTTCCTGGGCTATGGCTTGTAGGTGTACTAATCACTGTGTGTTATGAACTACTACTGGAAACCACTTCAAAGAGATATACAGGGATATCACTTCCCTTAGTTCATTTTCACACCCAGAGCTTATGTTCTTACTTTTTCATGCTACCATGAATGCAATCTTAGATTTGTGAATTCTGTGTGGTAGCAGGATTTCTTAAAAGTATCTACTGCTTTTCCTTTTATATGATAATATTTACTGCTTCTTATGTCTGTGAAATATATTTATTTCAAGGCACCAATTTTTAACACAGGCAGTAAATAGTTCTTGTGTATATGGAGTCAGACTTTTGTCTTCATGATTATGGAATTATATGAATTCCTGAGCAGCACTCCTCACTAAAATTCATTAGTTTTGCCTGAAAACTTACATTTATGACTGAAAGCATGAAGCAGCAAAGATCCTTTAAAAATTAAGAGAAATTCTCTGGTATTTTAATGCTGAGGGTTCAAAGTTATCCTCCTTCCACACCTGCTTTTGGATGGAGGGACCAGGAATTATGAAGATGGAAACCACCGATACCAGAAGGAAATGTTAGGCAAATCTGAGACCATATTATTTTAATTTGTTATGGGAATCAGATTACTTCTGTGTAGTGTTGTAGCAACACGTGTTCATCAAGGACTCTGATAACTCCCCCCTCCCCCCTTTTTTTTATGTGCCATATAATTTACCTGTATCGTTTTGGTTTCATGTTTTTCTAAATGTGATTCCTAAGGAATCATATGGATCTTTTCTACCTGTCTAAATATTACACAGTGGATTCCTGCTTCAGGTCTGGGATTTCTGTATGGAAATAGTAACATTTTTTCCTGCTCTGAAATGAAGTTCCAGGGCCAGGAATCCTTTCATTAAGAGTGCTTCAACCAACACATGGATAAAGGGATATGAGTTTGATGCAAGGAATTTAAAAATTTTGCTGTTCTTCCAGAATGCTCTGATCCAGCCCTCAGTAGCTTAACTTTTCTTTCTTAGCTTTCTGGAATATATTATTTAAAATGCCTAATTCACAGAAGATAACTGGAATATTTAGGGTTCAGATTGTCTCTGGGCTCCCTTTCCCCATAACTATATTCGTACTATCTTAGAATGATCGATCAGAGAAAAAAAGGGGGAAAAAAGATCTAAAAGGAATGTTAAATCTTGTAGGTTTAATGATAGGGCAATAAAAAGTAAAGTACAAAGAGGTGCTGTAAGAGCTGAAAGCAAGTTTAGAGACAAGGGCAACGTGGATTTAGGTTTTGACTTCTTGATTTCTTACTATTTTTCTGCCAGTCATGATCTTCTGTTTTTACCTATTATGAAGAAAGAGTAATGCATGTACACACAACCACATAATTAGAATTTAGTCCACAGAGCAGATAAAAAAAAGTTTCTCACAATGTTTGCTAGAAACCTTGTGACATTTGCGGTGAAACAGCATATCTGAGAACAGAATTTGGATTGGACCATGAAATTTTGTATTAATATAATTTAAATGATCACATCTTCCTTCTTTCATGAAAAGTTTGTTTCCGCATTTTAGAAAGCATTGTTTAGATACAGTGTAATACCACATCATAACAAGGAAGCTGAATAAGGTATTTTCATCCTTGATTATGCTCCAGTTATATATATATATAAAGCTATAAATAAAGATATTATATGTAATAGTATATGTAATATTAATAATAGATGATAGCAGTAATATAGCTATTATATAACATTATGTAACTATATATATAGTTATGAAAAAAGATAGCTTTTATAACAGTACTGAATTGCCCGTTTTGAATTCCAGCATCTCCAAAATTTGAAAAGGTGTTCCTTTCTAGGAATGTTTCCTGACCTGTTAGTGCAGTAGTAAATTAGCATGACAGATACATGGGAATGTTAGACATTAGAGAAAGGCACAGTAAGAGAGATTAGACTGGAACTTAGGACTGTTTCATATAAAAGTTAATATGAGAATATTAATTATAAACCTGTCAGGAGTGGGCTTTGCACTGGTGTGTTTGTAATACTTAGCAGTCGTTAGCTTTTTAAAGACCAAGAATTAAGATGAACAAGAGTGTCAGGCATGAGCTGGCTCAGCAGTTGAGTATACTAGATGATCACAGAATCATAGAGTAGTTTGGGTTGGAAGGGACCTTTAAAGGTCATGTTCCAACTCCCCCTGCAATGAGCAGGTACATCTTCCACTAGATCAGATTGTCAGAGCCCCATCCAACCTAACCTTGAATGTTTACAGGATGGGGCATCTACAGCTTGTACAATGATGTGCAATGCATATTCAATGTATTTTACCAACATCAGTTAATAATATTGACAGCTGGATAAGATTACAGTGTCAGGGAAGAATATTAACTGTAAGAAGTGTACTCTTCCCATAAAATTTTAGTTAGTAACCCCTTCTGGTTTTTTGTGTAACCAGACAGATGCCTTTAAAGCTTCGGGTATTTCTTTTTTGTGTCTATACCTATCTAAAAAAAAAAAGTAACTTTTTAATGTATTTGTGTATTGTGTACTTGTGTTTTGTAGTAATCAATGTAATTATCTCTTTCTGTAGGAGCTGATCTCCAGGTTTGTACTTCTAAAAATCCAACATGCTGTACCAAAAAGATGGAAGAAAGGTATCAGACTGCAGCAAAGCAAGATATTCAGCAAGTGCTTCAAACATCAAGCGCTCCATTAAAATTTTTAATATCTCGTAATGCAGCTGCTTTTCAAGGTATGGCCTTCTGCTTCTTATTTCGAAACTTGTTCATACTTTTCTTGTTTTTCATCTTTGATTAGTTGATACATGTAATAAAATTTTCTGTTAATTTTTAATTTCTATGCTTTTATGCTTTCAAAGAAGGATATTAAATCATGGAGATGATTAGAAATGGCATTGCTCTTAGAATTTGTGACTTCTAAAAAATTATATTTGAGAAAAAGTAATAAACAGTAAGATTTTTTGATCTGATTGTAAACCAGTAACTTGGTATTCCTCTTGAACTTCTTTAACTTGGACAGCACTAAAATGCCAAATTATTGCCTGGAGTGTTACAAAGGAGAAATTTCGTTATTCTAGTATTTCTGCCTGCTGTATTCTTTGTCTTGTTCTAATAGAAATACTTGGGTAGTTTGTTTCTGACATTAATTTTTGGGATCTAGTTTTATAAGCTTTTTAGTTCATAAAAATTTTTTTCTGAGTTTCTAAGAATAGGAAAAAAAAACATTGGAGGTTGAGTAACAGTTGTTCCAATGCACAATAGGAAGTGACTTGATAAACTAATAGTTTGGGTTGCTGGTGGGATTGCCTTTTAGCAATTAACCATCATAACATTCAGTTTTCTTTGAAATAATAAGGGGTAAATTAATGCAGAATTTGGTTAGGAGCTGAGAAGATGTGAGAAATAGTGGCAATATGAGGTTGTATCTGATAGAAAGGGTTATAGAGTTCACATGTGCTGATGACAAAGCCCTGCAGTCTTGTCATTTGTCTGTTAATGTGTACTTATGGCCTTAATGGCCACTTGATTGGGCAGGATAAGATGGTAATTTCGTACAGGCTTAGGAAGTTGTACTTCTGGTGACTTGTTTTTAACCTGTGAAGCTAAAATGACTAGGAGAATGAAAACAACTGCCTAGGTTGGTAAAATGGGTAACAAAGTTGGCTCTGGGGCTCTAAAGCCTTCCCTTTTTGAAATTTAGGCTGTCTAATGTTGTGCTCTACCTTCTGGGAGTATTGCCATTTAGCTTGCCTAACAGCTGTCAGTGGGTGTCATGATCGGGAGATCACTGGTAAAATGTACAAAGAAATCTCTCCTTCCCCGTCTTCTGTCTGTTCTTTCTGCCGACTTCTGTATATTAACTCTGTTTTTTGCACCACAGTAGTACAGTATGTTGTATTGCTTTGCTGACCTACAGCTGTAGACCCTGTAGAGCTCAGTAACCAACTGTACTTCCCTTAAGTGAGGGCTGCACTCTTTTCCCCACCCCTGGAAAAAAAACAAAACACACAGAAATCTCCTTAGGTATCTAGATAACATACTTGTGCAATCCCAGGATTTCTCAGTCTTCACAAGCATGGGTTTTAAGTGACATTTAAGTGAAGGTAGGTGAAATCAGGACCCAGAAACTACATTTCTGTTGCTCTTAAGTCCTGAAGGGCTCAGTCAGTGGGGTATTTTCAGAGTGTGTGCAGTGTACATCTCCCCTGTAGGTGAGTCTTCCCTGGAAGACAGGGACACACGCATGGCTTTGAGGATCAATGGTTGTGCTTTCCTCAGGTACAATCTGAGCAGTTATATTCAGGGTGTGGGTTCTAGGCCATTCTCAGCTTGTAAAGATTGAAGTTGTATTACCTGCCAGTCCAGGAGGATGCCCTAAACACCAGTTTGGAGGCTAATGTGGGACATCGGCACTTTTCACTCTCCCAGTAATGCTATTTTACAGTGCAGAAAGGAATTCAAGAAGCAGTGACCGAAAGAAAGGAGCCTGCCTCTGTAGCCTAGTCATGATACGTCCTTCCTATAGAGAGATGGTTTCAGGACTGGTTGAGAATTACAGCTTTTCATCTTTTTTGTGAAACATGTGAGCAGTTCTTGTTGCAGGAACACAAGCCATCTTTCCCAAATATGTAGCCTAACAATAATTACTTCTTACACTGACTCTGTTTCATGATTTGCTTTTAAACAAATATTTTTCAAAGCATATACTTTAAAATATTTCTATTTTCCGTATCTTACATATTTCATATATTTTTGACATATGTGCTTTAGTACTTTTGTCTTCAATTTCCTTTTATGTAAAGAAGTATAATTCAGAGAGAATGTTCCATGGATTATGGTATTTAGATTTTAAACCTTTTTTAACCTTTAAGTAGTTATTTGTGGAAAAACATGCTGTCGATCATACCACTCATTTTTAAAGAATAGCTGCCATTGCTAATTAAAATTCAAGCTAAATGAGTTCAGATTCAGAAACTGTAATAAGATGCTGCTGATGTAATTTGGGTTTTGAAATCTAGGGACATAATAAGACATTACACCCAGTCTGAATCCAGTTTTGACCCTGCTTTATGCAGGAGTTTGGTCTGGAGGCCTCCTGAAGGTCCTTTTCAATGTGAATTGTGGTATGACAGGGTGTCTACTGGCCGTCACCACCAAGTCTTTATACATCGCCCATGTTTAGCAGAGGCTAGGATGTGCAGCTAGGAGTGTGATTACCTCTCTTACTACTTTGGCATCTGGGCAGACATCTCAGCAATTACGCAGAAAGTGTGAAGGGGATTGTTGGGGTGTGTACAGAGGGGAGGGGAGCAGGTGGTGTGGTCTTTGCTGCTGTTCTCACCTGCCTCTTTTTGAAGTCTTCTGGAGTTGAGTATCTTGGCCTAAAGGAGGTGGACTGGATCCAAACTGAAAAAATAACTTATGTTTTCTCTCAGTTTCTCTACATATTCAGTAGGGAGAGGCAGACAGTTAAAATAAGTAATCTGTATATGCCTCTGGAGATATTCAGAGGTGTATTTTCTATCTGTATTAGATACAGTCTAGAAATCCTGAGTACTTCAGATGACCCAGTACTTTAGGATGGCTGTGTTCATTAAATGAGGCATCTGTCTGCCTGTCTGATCTGTCTGTTAAAGTATGTTTGTGCAGGTATCTTTATATAAGAGCAAATATAGATATTGACATATTTTTGTCACCTTCTAATGTTTGTTAAAATCCTGTTGTCTTTTTCACTGTGAATCTTACTTCTTTTTAATACCTTTGAGGAGTGGTAAGGGAACAGAAGAATAGGTGAGAGTGAAGTTAAATAAGGTATTAATCTGGTAAGTGGGAGATATATTATAGAGAGCAAGAAATCATTTTTCCCTTGGGAAATGTGACTAGAGAACTTAAGGTGTATGATAATCATGTTTCAAGACAGTTCTTTTGGTAGGATAACATTCATACATGTCACTGCATTTTTAATATTTATTATCTTAATGATAGCTGAGGAAAAGATTGTGAATGCTGTACAGGGATTGCTGTAACATCTCCATTCTAGCGGTAACCATAAAAACAAATGCTTTTTTAACCTTTAGACCTAGCCCTGCCCCCCCCCCCCCCCCCCCCCATTTTTGCACAGTTTCTTAGATGTTACTCAAAGTTCACACTTAACCTTATCTATACTTCCAAACAAAAGAGGAACAAGCACCACCAGACTCAGCTCTTGTGTAGTCACAATGCAGTGCCAGTTTTTGTGTAGGAAAAAAAATCCCTATGGTTTGTAACAAATTGGAGAGGAATTGAATAGTCACCTAAGAATCTGGTGATTTGGAATAGGATGAAGCTCCATGCAACAGAATAGCAGATCTTGTGTCATTTCACTGTTTTTCCACACAGAGAGCTCATAACACTTTAAGAAGTGTCAGGATATGACATAAAACAAAGTAGTATGTTGTCTGGTTGAATTGGTGCAGTGGTTTAACCCCGGCCGGCAACCAAGCCCCACGCAGCCACTCACTCATTCCCCCTCACCCAGAGGGATGGGGAGGAGAGTTGGAAAGGAGTGTAAACTGAAGGGTTGAGATAAGAACAATGTAATAATTGGAATAGAATAAAAATGAAAGAACAGTAACAGCAATGATGACAACAACAATTACAATGAAAAGGGTGGGTGGGTGGGTGGGTGGGTAAGAGCAAAATCAGGAAGGAAGAGCACGTAATGCACAATGCAACTGCTCACCACCTGCCAACCAATGCTCAGCTGGTCCCTGAGCAACGACCTGCCCGCCCTGGCCAACCTGGCAGGTATATATACCCAGCATGACATCCCATGGTATGGAATATCCCTTTGGCTAGTTTGGGTCAGCTGTCCTGGCTGTGTCCCCTCCCAATTCCTTGTGCCCCTCCAGCCCTCTCGCTGGCAGGGCCTGAGGAACTGAAAAGTCCTTGACTTAGTATAAAGTCAATACTCAGCAGCAACTAAAACCATCAGTGTGCTATCAACATTGTTCTCACATCAAAGCCAAAACTCAGCACCGTACTAGCTCCCAAGAAGATAATTAATTCCTTCCCAGCTGAAACCAGAACAATGGGAAATTTAGAGGTAGTAATTGGGCTGTAGAGTCTGAAAGCAAATGGACTTTTCTTTATGCTACTGTATTTGGCAACTCTAGTACTGTACAATTGATTTAAAAATATGTAACTGTCAATCATTTATGAATGTGGCAACCTGTCACCAGAACAGTGGACTTGGCAAGTGTTCCTGTTTAAGAAACAGGTAATAAACTGCATTCTTGAGTGCGGCGTTTTCTGACACTTTTCATACTGTGTAGGAAAACTCTAATGACTTTGTGATGGAGTATATTGAATCAGGTTTTCCTGATGTAGTTTCATGTTTTTCTGTGAACTTATTATTACACAATAGATCAATATCCACTTTATCCTAGAGCAGAATTAAGTGAAGTCAAACTGTTATATTGTTTGAGGTCACAGTAGAATTACTACATTTAAATATAATAAAGTTGTAGTCAGTAGCTAAAATAAATTGTGTGAACTAGAAAATGTGTTGGAATATTTTGAGCTGCTTTCTCAGGTAGCATAGTAAGCCATAATAAATAATGAAATATTTGTTCATCCTTGTAAAACTAAATCTACCCTGGCACTAATTCAGTTGTTTTCCATTTATGAAGTTTTCTGAAGGATGATTTGAAGATCAGAAAACTTTCAGCAAGAGCTGCTGTATCTCATTGTTTGAAGTGATACATTGCCCTCTAGATCATTTACAAAGCAAAGAACTACTTTGAAGTTCTAACATTTTCTTCTTTCTCGCCTCCATAATCCTTTATATTTCAAGTGTGATATAATTACGCTGAAATCCAAATACCTGTGAACCCCAACTTTATTAATTAAATGAATGGTTCTATTAAAAGTAAAAAAAAAATAAAAATGGACATGCTAAGAGACCTGATTGTCACTCTGTTGTTATATTGAGAGGTGAGGATCTCGAAAATGCCTCTGGTTCACCAGAGTTATGCGCCTTGTTCTCAGTTGCTCTGCAGACCTTCCCCACAGCTACAGTCGTGTTTCCCTATGGGACTGAGAAAGTATGGAATTTTAATAATGCAGGAAAATGATTATACCCAGTGGTTGCTGTAAGGACAAAACTGTTACACAAACCTTATTAAGTTCAGAAACCATCTATGCAGATGCTATTTTGATTCCTTTATAATACAAAAGCAGGATAAATAATATGCTAGTATAAATTAGAATTGGAGCCAGTATGTCTGTATATACATAAAACAGCATTAAGGGGCTGTTGTAAGTGCAGAAATCTGGAGATTCAGATTAATACCTCAAATTCCAATATTAGTCCTGAGTTTTATTTCTATATTATTATATTGATAAAGTCTTTTATCATTCTGGAGGGATTTACTTCCATTGTATCTCTTGTCTTTTAGATACTTATTTACATGCATGTATGCTGTGCTACAGGCATTCCTGGGGTACATATGCAGAGGCATTTAATGGGTTTCTGTAGTTTCCACCAAACCAGTCTTTTCTTAAATTGTACATTTTCAGCGTGTACTTCTGCTCATGGGTTCTTGTCTCAGCCTATGCTTATTTACTTAACTATCTAAATAATCACTTAATTATTTCTCCTAGTTGCAACAATACCTGAGTTACAATTAAGCTGACGTAGGTATACTGTTCAGATTCACATACTCAGTGAAGACTTAAGATTTTTTCATAATCATATTTTTGTTAGTACCCAGATAAAAAATATTTTGGTTTACATCTGTGTAACAGTGATTGATGTAGACATGCTAATTTTGAAATTTTATACTTTAGATAGTGCTCATACATTAGAAAAAAATTGAAGTACAAATTTAAAACATCATTCCCTTGGGAGCAGTGGCTATGGAAAGTTTGCATTTTCAGAGAACTGTGGATGCCTGCTTCCTGCTTATTCTGAAAATTTTGGAATACTGTTTGCTTGCATAATGTAGGCGTCTGAAAGAACACTGAACTCCAACAGAAGTAGCCAGTATAAAGTTGGTAGTTTTGAATGAATTTTTGGTGTTGTTTCAAAGATAGCATTTTCTGAAGCCTTTTGGATTTCCAGGTTTTCCAAGTACATATGGAAAAGTTTTCACTCAATATTTTTATTCTGTCAAGAAAAAAAAAGAAGTCAGCAAGTCAAGTCCTGTTGAAAGACAGAACTCAATATTGACAAGTTGGAGGTAAAGTCTGAAAAATGTGTTGTTCAGTAGGAAAAAATGCAAAGTGCTACGTTTAATTGGGGAGAAACAGTGGAAAACAACAGGCTGGGGGATAACTTGCGATGGATCTATTCAGTAGGAAAAGTTCTGGGAGTAATGACGGATCAAGATAGATCAAAAGCTGACAAAAGTCAGCAGTTTCATGCTGTTGTGAGACAGGCAACTGTTGTAGTGTTCTTAAACAGAAAGACAGCAGAGATTTGTGAACTGAAAGTTTTCTGTTTTGCACTGGTAAACTGGAGAACCGTGTTCAGTTTTTGGTAGTTTACTTGAAGATGGACATGGACCAATTGGAAAAAAGAGAGCAAAAATATGCTTTGAAATCTAAACATATAACCTAAAACAATGGACAACCCTATCCCCTTTAAAATGAGAAACAGGGAAGAATTACGCTATTTCTTAAAAAAAAAAAGGTGACAACTACATAGAAGAAAGTAATTATCTGTAGTCGCTCATGTAGCAGATGACAAACAATAGTTTTGTACTGTAGTGAAGAAAATGTAGGCTCAATATGAGGAAATACTTCCCAGTGACAACATTAAAATGCTTTTGATTCAACTTCTGTGTAAGCTGGACAAGGTAACAGCTGCCAAGAATTAGGTTGGAGATACGACTGATTCTGCTTTGGGGCCTGGGGTTAGACTAGACTGCTCAACAGACTTTTCTCAGCCTTATGACAGATTTAAAATGTGATTTACAAAGAAAGGCTGAATTAATTGAATGTTATAACTAGGTTTAAGCTTAATCTGTGGTAATATGCTCTAAGAAAAAGGGTTTATTCTTTAGTTTCTCACCAAGAAGATAACATGGTTCTTTACTATAACTGGATGGACTGCTTCAGTCATAAAGATGCTTGCAGAATGATTTAAATTTAGAATGTGGTTTAGAATTTAGAATTCCAGAATTAAAAGAACATGAAATTGTTCAAAGCTTTGTACACATTTTTTTTCCCATTCTTTATTATTCTTACAATGGAACTGTTGTATAGACCTACTGTCACTTGAACACATACTTAGTCATTATGCTATTACGGACTACATATTTCATACGGGAAATTCAAGGAATTTTGCAGTCTTTATTTTTACCGCATTTTTTTTCAAATTGCGTGTCAGTGAACCTGGCATACTGCTTAGGAGAAATGGAATCATGTAATGCATTTTCAAAGGTGCTGTGGGAGGTAAAACTGATTTTCTTTCCCAGCAAAAGTAAACTGAAATTGTCTGGGTTTAGGTGGAATTTTTAAAGTAAGATGTGTTTACATCTAAAGCAGGTGAATCTAATAGCATTTCAAGTGACCTTTTAAATTAGAAAACCATCTTGTCAAAACGGCAAAAAGAAAAAGTGAGGGAGACTACAGTTGCATCAAATTAAAATTAATCAAATAAACATTAAAATAAAATATTATAAAATTTTTCAAACCTAGTACTGATTGTCAAAACAGCAAAAAGGAAAAGTGAGGGAGACTACAACTGCATCAAACTAGAATTAATCAAATAAACATTAAAATAAGTATTATAAAATTTAACAAACCTAGTACTGACTTTTCCTGTAAATAACTACCCTGTACTTGAAAAAGTAGATGATGTGCAATAAGGAGATATTTAAACCAGGAAATCTGCAGAAAAAGAACTGTACGAGTAACCATAAACCTGGGAGTAGAATTTTGCTCCTATGGAGAAAAAAATGTATTTTAGAATTTATTGCTAGATACCTTGGGGCTTCTCAAATGTCACTAGAAACTTATGGTTAGGCAACTGAGCTGAGCCAGTGTCACCATTGACTGCAGTGAAAGCTCAGGCACTTCGTTAAATTGAAAATATTTAAATACCTGCACTGAGGTGTCTGAAGCTGTACACCAGTGTGTATATTATACACATCAAAGTAACAGCCCTCAGAAGTTCCCTAGTGTCTGAAATCTTACAGCCACCCTGTCTAATGTAGCTCAAGGGTGTGAGTAAGGTCTGGGAACACAAGCAGGTTATTGAGCAATAAGCTAATATTTGGTTTCCAGCCTATCAACTACTGGGAGGTGATTGCTTTTATCATGAAGTAAATGCTAACTGGCTTACTGCTTGGAGCAAACTGCGTCCCTCCTGCCAGAGAGGTAGAAATATGCAAGTAGTTTCTGTGCACATAATGCAAAATCTATTGTTCACCCCTTTGGTTATCATGTGGCAATTTTCTTACGTGCAAAATAAGGAAATGTTTGCCTACTTTTCTTTCTGTTCTTCTGGAATCAAGTGAAACGGTATGGCTGTGTCATGTAATGGAGTTGGTGGCATAGTGATTTTAATGGTGGTAATGAAACAAACTTTTAGTAATACTAAACAGGTCATCAGTAGGTGTAGGTAACTGTACTTTGAATCTTGAAAGCTGTTGATACAAGTAGTGTCAATTTTTAATAAATGTACGAATCTCAGCTTGCATTAAGGGCTTGAACTTAGGTCTGTGCAGACTAGAGGAGTGCCATGATAGAGATGTGCTGATCCTGGAGTTCCAGAAGAGAATGTTTTATGTTCACTATTTTAAGTGCATTTAAAATGCATATATGTAGCAGGTCACAATACAGAATGGTACAGATTTACTGTAGATCGGCTGCATAGCCATCAGCACATGTACAGTAGCCATTTTTGTAGGGTTTTTGGATAGTTTCTAAAAGACCAACAGATTATTGAGGAGAGTTGGCTGTTTTCTGGGTTATTTATTTTGCAGTGTATAATTCTTAGACTTCCCTCTTGCAGCTGTTCTGGTCTGTATAACTACTTAATATTCCTTGGGTCAGAAGCAAAGTGAAAAATTAGGTCTGTAGTTCAGTGGTTAGGGTAATCATCTGCCACAAAGGAAGGTTGCATGCCACTGCTTCAGTGAGTATTTTTAATTATTTGCATCACCTATAACTATACTCTGCACTGGCATAGTTTCACCTGCCAGGCCTGAATCACTTTAGAGTAAGTGTTTTTCAAGGCATGTATGAACTCTGGGCTGGATATGCTTCCAGTTGTCCATATTTCATCAATTTTGATGCCCTTTTCAATGGATCCTGTGTAGTCACCAGGACTTTAAAAAGAAGGAATTATGTGCTGAATGGGAGCCAATTAATTAACTTCTCTTAAAGAATGAAGAGAGGTGCATCGAAATTCCCGTGGATGTTCCCCTTCTTTACCACCACTGTGATAGCTGTGGGCTGGCTGCTCGTTTTGCCTGAGATAAACTTGTGCAAAGTGTAGCATAGGTATTTTGCAGGATCAGGCTTATTATTTGGCTGAGAAAAGTTCTTTCAAATCAATTTGATGTGGTGTTTTGATACTGGAGTACAGCATGTCTTTGTTCTGTGCTTGTGTAAAATGCGTTTTGTATGTATAAATACATTTATTTATTATTAGGTGTCTAAACATAATTAATTATTTGAACTATTCCATGTTCTTTATGTTGTGCCAACAAGATCTTTATGATTTGTAAGATGGAGTAATGTAGTTATAGTTTGCAAGGCTTGTAGATATACAGAATGGGACTAGAAATTTTATGTTATGGCATGGCTTTGCATTGTGCTCCCATTTTGTCATGACAGTTTTAAACTTCAGTAGTTTGTACGTGGGTTTTCTTGCTTTTGCTTAACACAGTTTTAGCCTCATGTTATTTTAAACAAATTGCTGGTAACATAAAATATCTGATTATCACCAATGAATACTTGGTTTTGTCACTCCTGGTGTGTTACTTAAAAGCTGCAATCAAGAACCTGGTAAGCAAAGTAAGGCCTAGTTCAACCATATTAAAATTCTATGTACATTTTAATTTGCTTTCTGCTATGTGACTGTGCTGTACTGAAGCTATTACCTGGCTCAGTGGTCCCCACAGACAATTTCCCTTTCTCATTCTGATTTTATTGTAAATGATTGTGAGCACAGTAGAGGAGACTGCAAATTCAATTTTGATCATTCCCATGAGGACTTGATTCTTCATGACTTATTCTTGCTGTTTAAAAAAAATATGGAAATAGCTATCTAATTTAAGTGTTTCCTTCAGAGCAGAGGATTAAGATCTATGATTTTTTTTATGCAGGGGCTTTTCATTTATTATGTTAGCAGGTAGAAGCTAGTATTTAAGGAATTTTTGAGGTGACTACCCCCTTGGGAAAGATATATATTCTTCATTAAGTATTTCCATTTTATATTTAATGGTTCATTAAGTTGCCTTTTTTCTTTCTTTTACACCTGGTGATCATAAACCTGCTGTTTTCTTTTAAAAATAAGTATTTATTATGATTTAAGATTTAAAGACAGCCCTTCCTGCACTTACTGCTCTTAGTCCTTACTGTGAAACAGATTAATGACCCCTTTGGTTTAAAGAACTTTAATTTTGCTTCCTCTTTCTGTGCTGTGTTACTGTAAGACACAATAGCCAAGAATGTGGAAGATGAAATAGTGAGAAGGGGACCATTAGAGAAGAGAAGGTAACTGCATTAGAACAAAACAGGTTAGTGATACAGTGCAGTGTGACCCTCCCAGAGACAAAGGTGTTAACAGTAAATCATTGGGAGGTGATTCAGGGCTTGATTCAGCTGCTCAACAGGCATCTATCTAGTGCTGGTTTACCTGTTGTAGGGTTTCCTATCTGTCCTCCAGGCCTACCTCTAGAGAGAGGTGGTGCTGGTCCTGTTTGTCATCTGTCGTATCTGCTGATCCTGTGGAGGGTGTCCTGTATAACCACAACAAAAGGAAATGACACATTATTTTGGGCAAAAGATTCAAGTTCACTCTTTCAGACTGTAGATGTCCACATCTAATATCTACATGTGAGGTAGAGGCATTTGGTCCCATAATGGTCAAAGGGAATAAGATCAAATATGTTTATTTTAAATGAAGTAACTCCAGTGACTACATCTAGATTAACAGTTTTCAGTTACATAAACTTTATATAGTATATATTTAAATTTTAAAAGGGACAAAGTGATATTAAAGCCTTAGATGATGTCACTATTATAGAACAGTCACTGGAGCCTGAGGGGGAAAAGATAACAAAAATTACAATTCAAATTTCTGTGCTTCAGGAGCGTCACATTTTTGGTATTAGATAACAGAACAGACAAGGTAGTAAGGTGAAAAAAAGTCATGATCATAGGTTTGTTCTTGCTTCTAGCTACAGATTTGTTTCCCTAGCTGAAGTAGTTCTTTGATAGTCAGCTTCCCTCTCTGCAGTTGCTATGGTACCTAATGCAACTGGAACAGGAGCATACTGTCGAGCAGATTTGGTAAGATGCACTGAGGCTCAAGCTTTTTGAATATCTTCTTAAGACTCAACTCCTCTTATAAAACCAATCAAGAGCACTTATACTAGTGACATAAATAAATAAAAAATCCATGTCGGTTAAAGATCTTTAAAAAATATCCAAGCATCAGCTTATCCCTGTGTACTGATCAAGGCAGTCAATTGGGGAATGGATTAAAAAAAACAAATAGACAAGCCAGAAATGAAAAATCCTAAAAAGCGAAACCTTAGAGCAGTAATGAGAGAATATAGAATTCAGGCATTAGGGAGAAAGAAGCAGCAAGAAAGGGGGAAATAGGTGTAGTCTTTTTCATTTCTTCTTTTCTGTAGACCATGACACCCTCAATTCCCTCATCTGCGCAGCATACAGCCATAACTAACAGTCCTTTCTTGAGGAGATTACAACCTAAAATCACTGTAAACGTCAGAAGGAAAGGGGGAAGTCAAAGACAATTGAGAATTCAGTGTATCCAATTAATCAGCTGGTGGTTATGAAGAATCTGGAAAATTCTGTTTTGCTTTTCAAATGAGGACACGACTGCTTATGTAACCTGAAGAAAATACAATCTGATTGTGTTTTAGAGACTATGGTTCCTCTCCTCTGCATCATCTAACTTTAGATGTCAGTGAAACCAACAGTACGGCTGGAAGCTGTAAGTAGTAGTTCCCTAACTTAGTCCATTTACGTGCAGGTATCTTCTGTAACACCGAAAGAAGGCCAACCACGGTATCTTCTCACTGTGTTTGTTGAGAATTAGGAACAAGTGACAGTTTTTTGACTTATAATTTGAAAATGTAAAATCTCATATAGTATGAGAACAGCATTACAACATTTTCCTGAAAAGTTGAAATGAAAATTCGCAAGACCAAGAAAAGTCTATTTGATGTTCTAGCAAAATGAAGCAAGAAAAGCATTGTAAATACAGCATGTCAAGTTTAAGTCAAAGTATATGTAATTTCTCAAAAAAAAAAAAAGCTGCTAACCTGCTTTTGTTCCCATAATAATACAGGCGAAAGTAGAAGTGGTTACTCTGACTCAAAACCTTCAGAGCTTATACACATTCTGGTGAAAAATGTGCTGTTTTGCTCTGCGGCCTACATCTAGATTTTCCATTACCTTAAACTTTAGAAGTCATTGCTATCTATTTATTAGGGAGATGCAGTGTTAGTGGCATTCTTTTGCCACTTTGTATCCACTTTCACAGAGTAAATACTCAGCAGAAGGGCGCAGCATATGAATCCAGTCAGTGTGAGCTGTTAAGTAAACCTACACTGGTAAGCGCATCTTCTTGGCAGAGTGATCTCTGGCCGTGGGGAGATACCCTGCTCGGTTGCGGTGCATACGCAGTACCCAGGTGTAAGCAGTTATCTAAGCCAGTGCTTCCACAGCATACTAACCATGTCCCTGTGCATAGCATTAAGCTGTACCATTTGCTGCCCTTATGTTCTGTAATGTGCAGGAGCGGGCTGCAAACTAGGACCATGCGTGGCGATCAGTTAGCTGAGGGGAATGTGCTCGAGCTCGTAGGTCACGAACCCTGGGAGGACAAGGAGTGTGAATAGACACAACAATTAACATGATGAGGCATGTTTGCAGAGCACAGGGGAGTGGGAGACGGATGGCGCCAAGGAAAGATAACACCTTGCAGTTAATTGCTGGCAGTTAACCACCAATCAGGGATTGCCTAGTATGCAAGGCTTAGCTTCAAGAACCAATCTGTTTAAAACGCGCAGCTTCTGAAAGTCTATAAAACCTCGTGCTTCTGTACAATGAATTGACATTTGCTTGCATCAAGCTGCGTCCCGTCTCTTCATTCGCCGCAAATTGGTGACCCCGACGTGATGCGTTTAAGGATCTGACGTGAAGGGCTCTCGAATCGCCTATCTGAGCGACATGCAGCGAATCCCACAGAACTTTGAATGATCTGCTGAAAGGAAGCAGGAGCCGGCAGAAATCCCTCCGGAGTTGAGAGGTGAGCTGTGGGAAATCCGTAATGGGGAATCAGGCTTCGTCCCCAGAAAGAGACGTATATGGACTCATGAAGGTCTTCTAGTCAGATCAGGGACTCCGTGCCTCAGTCTCCTCAAATGGTGACCCCTATGGTGGTGTTCCGAAGCCTTGGAAGAATAAGGACGGAACTGGTCGATAAAAAAGACAGCTCGTGGAAGAGGGCTGCGTTCCGGAGGAGACGGCTTGGCTGAACGATCGTCTTGCTGTCTGGACCAGGCGGACAACCTAAACCCCGAGGATAACACCTGTATTCATCGAGACAGGTAAGCAGCCAAGAAACTTTAGAGACTTTGAAAGAATGAAAGTGTGTACATACAGCAGCCAGTTGTATGATGCTGCCGCGGGGGGGAACTCCGTGTCGGGAATGCATTTAGCATCTTGGTGGCAAATTCTGACTACTCTTTGCCAAGTGTGGACTAATTCTACTAACGGTGCTAAACCAGAGGAAGCTGTAAATTCCACCGACAGCGCGACTCTTCTCAAGACACAGTCAGCAATGGCGATTCTGTCCACACCTCCTCTGCCCCCAGAGCTTCTGTCACTGATTGCAGCGACCCTCACAACACAGGACCAAGCACGGGAACAGGGCAACTCGGACAATGATTTTATTGACACTGATAAACCTTTTGATCCAGGTCCTATAGATCTGGAAAAGGAGCTAGACCTTTCCCCCACCCCCTCGTCTCTCCTGATGCATTGATTGTATTTTTGGGGAGGGTGAAAGGGAGTCTGAGGGACTGGTGGCAGGAATGCAAGTGGGAAACACTTAAGTGATGGGTTTTGGGAGTCGCTATGGCATGTTCAGTATTTTGTCAGACAAATCAACCTGCAGAGTGGCAGCCTGTGCAATACGAGGCTGTTAAAGGGTTAAGCAAAGCAGTGCGGGAAGGGAGGATTCATAATACATTTGCTATGTCCCTTCTTGAAGTGATGGCAGAGCCTTATACACTCACACTGCATGATTGGAAGTCATTGCTTTGTATGGTACTAACTGATACAGTATATGATGTGGTTATTTGATTTTTGTGAGCTATGTGTAGTGGCCTTGATTGAAAACCTTAATCGGGGAATTGCTGTTAACTATGAGCAGTTGGCTGGAGAAAATTAGTTGTGCCGATTCTGTGACTCAGGCAAGGTATCCCAGGGACAACTGTTTGCAAATGAATGAGATGGCTATTAAGGCAGTCCGGATGCGGGAGTCTTGCCACAGTCTTGCAGGGTCCTAGAGAGTCACTAACTTTAATACTAACTTGATTGATTGGCTTCAGAATATTTTGCAACAAGTCGAACATGAGGAAGCTCAAGGGATGCTTTTAAAACAACTAGCTGTGATAATGCCAATGAAAATTGTAAATGGGCAACTTTCACAATCGCAACCCCAACATGTGTCAAATGATTGTAACGCAGAACTCACAGCAGACTGTAATTCTCAGGCTGAGTTCTGGAATGCAGCATAACAGATTTTTGCTTCTCTAATCTCTTCTGTAAGAACAGTACACGCTTTTAACTTGCTTAGTAAATTAGGCTGTTGGCTTGCTAAACAAAGTAATACTACAAATAATATTTTTTTTTCTGGCTTATTAACAGATGTTGATTCTGCCCATCATATGTTGCTACAGAACCGAGGTGCTATTGATTTTTATTATTAGCACAGGGACACAAGTGTGAAGACTTTGATAGGATGTGTTACGTGAATCTGAGTGACCACTGTGAATTAATTTACAAAAGTATACAAAACTCAAAAGCCTTAAAACAAAGATCTGCAACAGAGCCAGGGGCGGGATGCCTTTGGTCTCTTCTCACGGCTGGGAAACTTTGGGCCATGACTCAAAAGTATTACAGGATTTATTATAATTATCTTTAACCACCTTATTGACGTTTGCCTTAGGTCTCCCATGCTTTTTTTTCTGTATCCAGTGTTTAGTTGATTGTAACATAAAGCAGGTCATGGTCACCCACCTACATACACCCTTTGCCTCCTTGCAACTAACAAGCAAAAAAGGGGAGGATAGAGAATGTCTGAAGAGATATACAGGAGAGGAAAATGGGGAATGGCTGACCTAACAAGAGATGAGAGAACAGCTAGGTGTTGTGAAGGAGAGGAGGAAAGATAAACATGGTTATCTAGTGTTTCATAGGTGTCTGCATGCTTGTAGAGATATATAGCTATGTAACTGCATGAATGATTTCTGCCCTGAGCCTGGTGGAGCATACAGCTGCGGTTTGCGTCCGGGCTCAGAGATGTAAATAGGGGCTTCTTTGTTACGGTAAAAGTTTTTCTCTTTGCATAAAAAAGAGAGGGAATGAAGGGAATGACCCCAGAGGTATGTTCAGAGAAGGCATGCTATGTTTCGAACTTTTTGACTGAACCAGTTCTTGTTTGGTGTGCCTTTCCACCTATGTATAATGTTAATCCAAAAAGAAGATGATATTGTTTACACTTTGAGTGTCGATAATTGTCTTTTTGTAGATGCTAATGTAGTAGGAGGCTATGATGGGAACGTATTGCAGTGGTTCTTCTCTTATCCGGAGTAACAGCAGGGAAAGCATTAGAGTTAAATCACCTTGTTCGGTAGGCAGTTAAGAATGCAAGTCAAAATTGCCACTGATTTTTGTTGTTGGTTCAAGGATATGGCTGTGAGGATTTTGATGGTATGCGCTGCGTGGATTTTAGGCGCCCCATTGCAGCAACATGTTATCAAAATCTGAGAAAATTTCAGCCTTTTTGGCATTCATTCACTCAATTGGCAGTATTGTTTGTTTGCTATTACCTTGGTTGCTGTCATGTTTGCAAGGGCCCTGCAGAACATGGCAAACCTGGTACTAGCTGTTCAAAAACAAAAAGGGGAAATTGTAAAATTGTACGGAACAGAGACAGTGGGTTATTTTGACACTGACAATATGTCTTAGTTGCTTTTTTATTTGTTCTATTACTTATACCTTGTTTTTACTCCTTCGGTTTCAAAGGTTCTTTTTGTGCAACAGGAAGGGGGAGATGCAGGAGCGGGCTGGAAACTAGGACCATGCATGGCAATCAGTTAGCTGAGGGGAATGTGCTCGAGCTTGTAGGTCACGAACCCTGGGAGGACAAGGAGTGTGAATAGACACAACAATTAACATGATGAGACGTGTTTACAGAGCACAGGGGAGTGGGAGACGGATGGCGCCAAGGAAAGGTAACACCTTGCAGTTAATTGCTGGCAGTTAACCACCAATCAGGGATTGCCTAGTATGCAAGGCTTAGCTTCAAGAACCAATCTGTTTAAAACGCGCAGCTTCTGAAAGTCTATAAAACCTCGTGCTTCTGTACAATGAATTGACATTTGCTTGCATCAAGCTGCGTCCCGTCTCTTCATTCGCCGCAGTAATGTGATATTCTTTTCACAGATTAGGATAGTATCTTGTAATAAAAACAGAGTTACATGAGGGGATAGGACCCTGGAGGGAACAAAGCAAGACAGCCCAAGAAAGCTGGTTGATATTCAAGGATCACCTCCTCCCAGCTCAGGAGCAGTTCATTCAAAGAAGCCGAGAGTCAGACAAAAATGCCAGGAGGCCTATGTGGATAAACAGGGAGTTTCTAGTAAAATACAAACACACCAAGGAAGTATACAGAGGGTGGAAACAAGAATTAATAACTTGGGAAGAATACAGAAAAACTGGTGAAGTATTGACTAGATGAGCAGCTAGTGAAGTGGATTGAAAACTGGTTGAACATCTGGGCCCAGAGAGTGGTGATCAGTGACATGATCTCTAGTTGGAGGGCAGTAACTATCAGTGTACCCCAGGGATCAGTACTGGGTCCAGTCCTGGTTAACATCTACATTAATGACCTGGATGATGGTGCAGAGTTCAGTTTTGCTGCTGATACAAAACTGGGAGGAGTGGCTGATATGTGAGAGGATTTTGCAGCCATCCAGAGGGACATGGACAGGCTGGAGAAATGGGCTGATGGGAATTTCATGAAGTTCAGCAGAGACCAATGCCAAGTCCTGCACCTGGGGAGGAATTATGCCATGCACCAGGACGTGCTGGGGGATGACCAGCTGGAAATCAGCTTTGCAGAAAAGGGCTTAGGGCTCCTGGTGGGCAGAAAATTGAACATGAGCCAAGTGAGGTGTTGTGGTAAAGATGACCAGCAGCCTCCTGGGCTGCATTAGGAGGACTGTTACTGGCAGGTCAAGGATTCTGATCATTCCCCTCCACTCAGCACAGGTAAGGCCACACCTGGAGAGTACTGTGGCCAGTTTTGGGCTCCTGTGTACAAGAGAAACATGGATGTACTGGAGGGATTCCGGCAAAGTGCCACAAGGATGATTAAGGGACCGGAGCACCTTTCATGTGAGGAAAGGCTAGCCAGAACTGTGTAGCCTAGACTCAGCTATAACTAATATTGCTGTGTTGTTTTATGCTTTTAAGGGTTCAGAACTGGAGGAGGTGAATCTTTCCATAACATCGTTGGTGATTGCACAAAATCTGACTGTGCTAGCATACCTAAACATAGGGGTGGGGTTCAGATGACTCAGTAAAAGGTCCCTTGTGTAACTGTCCCTCTGTAACCCCCTTGGTTGCCTCCTCTGCAGTCCATGGTTTGCAGGCTGTGTGCCAGGGACTCTGCTGTGGCAGAGTTGTGCACAGTCTTAGCTCTGACTTCTGAGGATGTTCCCTGCACTGGCAGACCCCTCCTGTAGCGTGCCACTGCCATCACTGCTTTGGCTCCAGCAGTCCCCTGCGTGGTTTCTTTCCATCCCGTCTGCCAAGTCCGCGCTAACTGCCCAATCCACTCTGGCATGCGTTGATGCCAGGGCTCCTTCTCTCTAGTTCTCCCTAGGCATTTGTGGAAGAGGAAACCAGACACAGACCTGTTCTGCCCTGCTAAGATTGCAGGCCCAGCGGGGAACTTCTTTTACTGTCTGATGTCTCTCTCCTAACCCAGCAGAGATAGACCCACTGTGCAAACTCCTATGTAGGTTGTAAGTTGATGGTCGGGGTCCAAAAGGGACAGAAACCCCTTAGCCGAGGTTCCCTTCAGAACAGACTTGCCTTTTAAACATAATGAAAAAACTGGAAGGGATTTATTTCTGTATTTTGATGCTTGAGGAGCATGTGTCTTTTACGCACTATGATAGTTTGACTGGTGAAGCACAGCCAGACATACACAAGTTGGTCCATCTTTATAGCTGAGTTGTCTTCTGGTAGGCTTTAGTAATGGAGGATTTGCAAAACCTATCAGTTAAGCTTGGAATGGATTTTAATAATAACTGAATTTACTGTCTGTTAAAACAGAGAGAGTCAGGAACTGACTGTAGCAGTGCTGGAAGAGTTAAGTTACCCTGTTGGATTGCCTTTTGAGTGCAGATTTTTTCTTAGCATGACACTGTATGTGCAAGACTCCTTAAGAGCAAACCATCATATCCCTGGTCCAGGCACTAGCTCTTCAGAACAGACCTGTGACTAAGTATGGATTTGGCTTAGCTTATCATAAACCAAAGGAATTTTTTAAAAGGAAATTCACAGAAGAATCTAAGTATCATAAGCTTCGGAAACCACAGGACTGATTGCCATGACAGCTGTCATTTTGGGAGAGCACAGCTGTGACAGTGGTTATATATACATATATATGTATCAGGTGTTACGGAAAGGTCTGTGAGGCCTATGGGCAGGTAGAAAGATGAAAAGGAAGGTTAATGTATGAGAAGGAGCTGGCAGTGGTCATAGGGAGCTGTAAGATGACTTCGAGGGGCACAGAGCACTTATCCCTTAATTTGGGATTCAGGAAAAAAATATTTTTTTAAATCAATATTTAGGTTTTTGAGCATTTTTAATCAGTGTTTCCTCTGAGTGATGTGTGCAAAGAGTTAATCCATTTGTCTTGGTTTTAATGTATCTTCAAGAAAACAAGCCATGTTTTAGGTGTTTGGTGTTTTAACAACATGGACATCCAGATCTCTTCTGTTGCTGCTTTTTTTCTGTGTACAGCACAGATACCATATCCTTCCTTGCCTGAGGAGGCCACAGACAACTGGCATGGCTAAGGACAAAGCCAGGGCCCTGCAAAGAGGAGTGCTTGAACAATGAGCTAAAAAGTGATTGAAAGGCTTGTTGCTAAGCTGGAGGGAGAAATGTGTTCTTAAGGGAAGATTAAACTTCCTTCCTAAATGCTGTCCTCAGAAGCTCTGGCATATCCAGCTTCAGGAGAACACTGCAGTGTGTGTACAGACCCTTTGTTGTGATAATTTTCCTTTGTTTCTACGGGTAAGGTTGTTGTGGGGTTTTTTTGGGTTTTTGTTTTTTTTTGGTTTTGTTTTTAGAAAGAGGTTGTGGTCTGTCTGCATCATTTTTACACCACTTTCTGAAAATAAATCTATTGCAAATATAAACCCCATTATATTGCCAAGGAAACAAGTGGTAGTAACTCTAAGGTTAGAGAGATTCCTTGATAATGCCTTTGATAGATGTGCTGAGTTCCTCAGCAGAAAATATGGGAGGGCCAAAGACATCTCCAGTCACAAAAAGATAAGAGTTCATAGCCCACTCACAGAGCATGACGAGTCCTGGTTCTTTTTTTAAGTACTTTCATTTTTTTATCTCAGTTGTACTTCTTCAAGTTGAATACTTCATTTTCTTGCTCATGCATGTACATTTCCTGTCTGATTTTATGTGGTGTTCCTTCTTACGCTCTTAACTTTCTTTTCTATATCTATTTTTATTTTGGTTATTTTTAGTTAATACTTTCATTTGACTCTGAGATTAAAATTGGTAGTATTAAAAGCAGAGCTGTTCTGTTCTTGTATATTAGACAAATAAAGCAGGTTTTGTGATTTTATTTCCTAAGCACAAATATCTAATACTATATCTGGTGACCTGGAACTTCTCACCTGGCCTCAAGGATTCTTCTGGAGAAACGCAGGTCTCCTGTGGATCCTGTGCCATGTCTTCCTGGCTATCAACAGATATTTTGGGGCCCTTCCAGTGGCACTGTATGCAATGTTAGATAGCTGAATCCCATTCAAATTGCTTTTAAGGAGATTATATTGACAGTAGTGTTGATGGCAGTGGAACTGATGGATAATAGCATTTTTAACACAGATATTTAGGAATTAGCTGAATGCAATGAGACTGGGAGAATAAGCTATTCTTTACTTGGCAGGCATGAAAGCTTAGTATAAGTCTATAGTTTACTGTAATGCATGCAGGAATCTGGCTTCTCAAGGAAGGACAAGTAAGATATATAATACAGTGTCATCCTTTTATGGTGGTTCCTGAAGTTACACAGTTGTTCTGCCTCGTTAAGATGCCAGCAGTCAAAGGCCCATAATTTCTAGAAGGTATTTTGATACCTGCAAATAGAGATTTGATGTCAGAGGTAGCATTGCACAGACAGGCTGATACCTAGTCAGATATTTTTAGGAAGTTTTCCTTTTCCAGATATTGTTGCTCATTAAAATACCTAGGAGCCAGATTCAAATCCTGTCAAGGGGAGGGTTGGACAGTGCCTTGATGTGGATCAAGACTTGAAACATGAATTTTGTTTGACGTGCCTTATGTAGTGATAGAATCACAGGATCTTAAAGTTTAGTGTTGAGGTATCAGAAACTCACAGTAGCGTAACTGTACTTTTGTTGTTTCAATGTACTTTTTTTTCTAAATAAACACCATTTTGTTTCATCATTTAGATAGTTCTGGTGGCAGTACTTATGGTTGCCTTTTCTTGCATCCTCTCCCAATAAAGTTTAGAAGTCAAAAGAAACAGCATTTTCTTAGGTGTTTATGAAACTCTTTAAAGAAAATAAAGAGCTCTCTTTTTAGACAATGAGAGCATTTCAGTCAAAACTAACTTGATCATACATAACAGGTGACCGAGATTATAGCTGCACTTGCACAAGACAGCTTTGTTGATGGTGTGAAAGTTGAGCAATTAGTTTGCTTTTCAGACTTCTCAGCTGTTATTCACAAGGAAAGTATTATGAGAATTTCTACTCCTGCCTTTGACCCTTTACTTCACACTTACAAGTACATGAAAGTGAAAACCAACGTTCTCTGTTCTTTATAAAATTTCCACTTAAACCTCTCTTAAGAATAACCATGAAAGTTTGCATGTAATGGTTTATATGGTTTCTCTAATACTGCTCTTTCGAGAGGAATAAAGAAAACCATTGTGGTTACATTTGCTTCAAAAGTTAAAACTATTTGCATTGAATGCCTGTAGTATCAGTCTGAAGGAGAAGTAGTCTGAGGAACATTTGTAGCTGAACAGTTTTTCCTACTGTAGCTCTGAATCTACAAGCACAGTAATCCAGCAGTGTTCAATTTATATTGTCTCTTCTGGTACAGAAAAAGTGGGAGTTTTTGCAGCATACATGATTGTGTTCAGGTTACATATTTTTTTTTGTTATTTTAAAAAAGTCCTAGTAGAAAGAATAGGTTTTTGTCGTACCCTCCTGTTCAAACACTGAATGTGTAAAGACTTTGAAGTCTAGGATTTGTATTTTTTCAGCTGAAAGGTGGTAAAGTGGAGGGTACACCTCACTGAAATTGGTTTGATAGTATGATGATTTGGCATGGAATCACTCACGACAGCTGAGTGGCGGAATCACTGAGGTAATTCATTCATCTTGAGGATGTGCTGAAAGGCTTTTCTGAGACAAGTAATCTGATTTTTCCATTGAAAGGTACCTTTCTCTTACTGTTGTCTGCTCATACCTAGTGATTGTAAGTTTTAGAAAATTTACTAGAAGTAATTATGCCCTAAATTAGGCGTTTTAAACTCCCATATATTGTGCGGAGAGAAAGGATAATGCAGTGCACTGAAGTCAGACTCTGAGGGATACCTTTCTTTATTAACAACAGAAAGAGCCTAGGGCCACTAGAGTCCTTACTGTCTGTACTTAAGTGGGGTGCCTTTGAGTGGCTGGGCTAAATCCACAAAGGTATCAAAACCCACCCTCCTTCTGCTTAACTTGGATACCTAAGTTAGGAACCTTAGCTTTCCTGGGCTGCTTTGTAGTCAACAGTGAGAGAAAGCTACTTGTAGAGAAAGGTCAGCCTAGTTCTTCATCTCCTACCTCAGTGCTTCAGTTGGTACCTGAAGTTAGACAATATGAATTGAAATATCAAGTCCCATCAATTTCAGTAGGAATTGGGTTGCCATTGTAAATTTGGGTATTAAGAGACCTACTCGCTGTCTTCAAGTATTTTGGTTTCTAACATCTATATTCAGACTCTTTGTGCAAATAAAGGTTCAGCTGATTCAGCTAGGAACCTGCTGCTCTCTGTTGGCTTTGTGGGATGCCCTACAGTCCTGACTTCCTTATTTAATATAGGTTCCAATGCTAAAGTCAGTGTGGGTTTCATCCTTTTGTAAACATGGCTTTTATTTTCAGTTTCCATGCTTCCATATAATACCTCCTTACCTTGTGGCACTGGCAGGATGAAATACATTCAAAGGCTTGTGAGTCAGCAGAGTATTGGAAATGTCTTTTAACAAAAGTAGTTAGTTTTGTCTCGTTTGACTTGCTCCACTTCATTTTCATTGATTTGTATCAGAAACATTTAAGCTGAGGAATAGTATTCTGTTGAAACAGGATAGGATAGCTTTGTCTGGCAGTTGTTCAGTTAAGTACCAGTTTTGATAATTATGGATATTCATAAAGCCCTTTTTAATTTTCTATTTATTTATTTTTAGCATCAATATGAACTTTAACTTAGTCCTGTTCTTTGCTTTATACTCCTGCCTCTTTGACAGCATGTGCTGTGTTCTCTGCTCTTTATAGTAGCCCAGCCACTTTTGTGGCTGCTTTGTGAACTAGAGTGGGAAACTAGTGCTGGATAATTTTTCCTTCTTTATTATATTTAAATTGGATACTTCCCCTGATCTGCTTCATGGAGCAGCTGCACAAACAGTTGTGTGCCTCTCTGGTACTGCAGCCAAAGACTTGTGAAACCATAGCCTAAGTCACAGTGCTTTCGAGCTACTTCCAGTGCTTATAATAAAAAGGCAGCTGTGATTACAGGTCTGTCATAACTTTTGTTTTTTCAATCTTTCATATTATAATAGATACTCACATGCATCCCAAGATGTAATTATTAACCACATCTGTTTTACAATAAATCAAATGGGCTACTTTCAAGTTCAGGTAAGGGAAGCAGAATTCTTGCCACTTCAAGTGCTTTGTATAAATAATGCTAAAATGTGTTTAATTGAAAGGTTTACATAGTTTTTCTGAGTATAGTATAATTTATATTGAATATTTATAATCAAGTAAATGCATCAGAACTATATTCTGCTTCATAAGGATTCCTTTGCAGATTTGTTGCCTGAGTTCCATACAGTACAGACTGAAAATATAGTAGTGTTTAATTAATATACGAATTTATCTTAAGGCAGTAGACAGCAACAATTCTAGTATAAAATGTGAGTGATCCACAAATTAGATCTATAAGTTGCTACAGAATTTCTGAACTGAACTCTGAAATTCAGCAGAACTTAAACTGAGAATAAATGCTAAGGTGCATTGAAGTTACAGTGATGGAAGATATGACTGATGTTTCATTTAAAGTATTTCTTCTACCCCTCAAAGCTGCATCCATCTGAAGATGAAGATTTTGAAATTTAGCATCTATCTAAGCTTAAAGGTAATAGAGATCTGGGTTATTCAATATAAATATTCAGATTTAAGGTGATAAGTAATAATTCAGGAGACAGTTATGAATCATAGGAAAAAGGAAGATGTTTCTTTACTCTTGCAGGTGACCAGCAATATCTCAGAAGTGGCTATTAATGTATAACCTTATATATATTTAGAAATTAGCCCAAGTAGCAGCAGTTCTTTGTTTTGACTTTATTTCTGTTTTATACATTTGTTTTCTTTTAAGTCTTTCCTATCTACCTTGGTTCACATATATTCTAGACATTCTGTGCTGGGAGCTTTTGGACAGCAGAAGCTTTTGAACATATATATGTTAAGTATCTTCACTTTTTGCATCAGGATATAAAAGAGTTCTTATATTTTCACTGTATCAGTAAATAAGCATACATGTGTTGTCCTTAGTTAAGGTATATTGCGTAATGTGACTATCAGCAGATTTGTAATAATCATTAGTAATGTTGTACCTGAGTCTGCTTGGCTTTAGGTGTCTTTGTTTTCATAAGATTGTATTCAGATTTTATTTCTTATAAATGAAGAGTAAGAAAGATGGCTCCCGCCCCAGGGGGAGCTAGTGGTGTAGGGAAGCCTTTTTCTAGAGAGATATTAAAAGCAAGGGAAACGGATAGGCAGATGTTTATACTAGCTGCTCTTGTAAACATCCTTGTTGATCCAGATGTTGCATCTCCTTCTAGGTGTCTGTTGTCCCAACCAAGAAATGTCTCTGCTGCTTACAAATGCACCAGCTCTGAGCTCTTTGCAAACAAAACTGTACCAAATGACTAAAATACGAAATCTGCAGGCTTTCAAACAAAAAGAAGCATCATTCATCTAGAGAGCACAAGGGTGGGTTTATGTTGACAATTCTCCGTACGGGAGAGGTGCAACTCAGACACATACTCACGCATGGTCACAGAGATGTGCGATCACACCATGGCCATGCCTTCAGCACCCGGGTGAAAATACTATGATCTTAGGCTTATGTTCATCCTCCCTAGCTTTTGTTTGAGCTGTGTCTGTACTGATATATGACATATAGCCTGGAAAGAAGATTGAGACTGTTATTTACCTGTGTTGTCTGAGTGTTAGTATTTTCTCTGGTAGTGTTTTGAGTCATGCTATGTTGTGCTCTCTGAGAATGTTCATCACAGAGACCAATCCCTAAAGGCCGTTTGGGTGACACTGTAGTAAGCTTGGCTGTCTTCACCCTACACGGACCTCAGACATTACTGTCATAACACATGCTCTGTTATATACTATGAAAAGGCACTGCAATTGGCTGTGATAGATCTTCAGACACTTTTGAACAAAAAAATGAAAATTAAGTGCTGATGCCATAGAGGTCACCAGCTAGTGGGTGGGCAGGGCCTGTGCTTTGGAGCTTTGGACCATCCAAAGCTACCTGCTCTCCAGGATGCCTCTCTTCCTTCATTGGTGCAGAGGCAGTCTTGAAGTGGCTCTGGTCTTCGTTTAGGTACCCCAACCCCTATTTAATGCCAGATCAACTGTTTTATATCTGAACTGGCTTAGCTTTATGAAGAGCTTCCAGTGTATATAAAATTTGGAAGACTGAGTGATACTGGCACATTTTTCATGTCTGTGCTTCCACCCTATTATGTATAAGAGCTTTCTGGTTTTCTGTAGAGGTCTGTACTTGAGGTACCGACTAAAGAGGAAAAAGTATATTACCATGAATACCAGTTTTTCAGAGTGACAGGTGGAACTTGTCAAACACTTTAGGTTGACTTTAACATCAATTTCCAACATTCCACACACACCCCACATCCTCTGCCCTCTCCCTTCTCCAAAAAAGGCTCAGTTCTAGGTGAGTTCTAGTTCTGCTAGATAGAAGCTGAGATGCCTGTTTCCATTGATTCTGCAGGGTCTAAAATGACTTGCTCAGGTGTAGTTGTCTACACTGGAGGCTTCTACAGTCAAATAAGAGGGATCACATATGATACATCTGGGCATAACTTTTTGTCATCACATTGGAATTACTGTTGCTAGTGAGAGAAAAGATAGTATGTTGTGGATAATACAGATCTGCACTTGAAATTGCAGTTACTGTGATGTTAAATAACTTAGCAATTCACCTGAGAACAATTGCATGGTATTTGCCTTTATCTTTGTAAGTCAAATCAAAGAGACTTCACCCTGAAGCAGTGATAGGTGGATTCTTATCAATTAATAAATAGGCAATTCATGTCAATATCTGTACTTTTAAAATTATAAACAAGTTGCAAGCTTTGCTAAACATTAGGGAGTAGTGCTAGATAAAACAAACAAAAAAATCGGCATCAGACATCAGAAATCATGAGGACCTAGAATGAGCTTATACGTTATGGTGATGAGTATGAATAGGTAGAGAACTTGACCTTTCTTTTTTATCCTTACTGCATTTTGTGGTTAGCATATTTTAAGTCTTCCATTAAATATTTTTTTGTTAGGTCAGGGATATCTGATTTCTTGCAATCACCACGTACTTTCATTTTCCACTTATTCACAATAACACCTGAACAGATGCATTCTTTTTTTATTATTTCTGTTAAAGTTTTTTCCCCTAGTCAGTTAATTTTGTGACTTTTACTGAATCTAGCATCCTAACTTTATTAGTCTTACTGTGCAGTATGCAGATTCAGTCACACTGCAAAAATTGATTGTAGAGCTGCCCTTCGAATCAGAAATTATTCCTAGACTAGTAAAAAATATACAGGATCTATTTTCATTTGTGTTAAAATCCTGTGGATCAAAATACATGAATGAATGTTCCAGGGAATGAAATATCCACATAGGAGAAAAGGCAATTAAAGAAATACTATGAGATGGATTAAATATGATAAGAACAAGGAAGTAAATTCCTATTCTCTGTTGTAGTAGCTACAAGTGTTCATTCACTTAGAGCTGTAGTGTTAATGTACATTTTCTGGACTGTGAATTTGAAAGGACATACATGCTAAATGAGGTCAAGCCTTCAAGGCTGAATTATTCTTCTTGTGACCATTACTGTTTATACAGAAATCCAGATATTTAAAGACACATATTTACAATACTCCCTGTGTCAGTTTGGATGTGTTTCTCCACTATAGTACTAATGCATAACTCTGTGGCATGTAGCTAGTTTGCACTTTTTGAAGACCAGCTGTAAGTTCTGGGGAGTCACTACCACTTTCACCAGCTGCATGTGAGAAAAGTATATTATTCTCCCACAAACCTGCTAATGTAATTTCTTACTTGTAGTTTTTGACAGCTGGAGCCTTGTCTGAGCTGTGATAAAATCTTTCACTAAGGTGTATCAGTGTATACCAGACAACATCTAGTCAAACATTATGTTTTTGTATCTATATTGAGTTTAATAAGTAAAATTTAGCAAAAACTGTTTTCTTGGAGAGGTGTCCAATTTTGGTTTGAAGTTGTCAGGAGGAGATAATGTGCCCATTGTTTTCTTTGATAATTTGATCCAGTAGGTAATCACACTGCATGTGAACATCTTTTTTGTTAAAGAGCCCTTTAACATCCAGCATGTTCTCCATATGAAAGCAATTATATCATTCTCAATAATAGTTTCAGTAAGCTAATCAACTCTCTAAGTGCCTTATTGTAAAACATTTTATCCTATAATCAGATAGTTTTACTGGTGTAAATTATGTGTGATTTTATGATACAAATCACCATAGTGCTATATATAGAAGTTAAATTTTCTCTATGCTCCTACTGCATTCTTATTAATACATATTTGTATATACCTGAGCTTCTTCCTGAACCTGCCTGTGGTATTTGTTACCGTATCTTGTATTGCAACTTTTTCTTCCATGATTAGCTGTGTCATGAGGGGTGGCTGCATTTCTTCCTGTACAGTGTCAGCTATGGTGGTTTTGTCTCAAAGACTTAAAGCTCTCACCTACTGCTCAGTGGAGCTTTTGAAGAGCTTATAAGGAACAATGCCTGCAAAGTACAGATAATGTTACTCTGCTCTGATCCTGAAAATATGCAATAAAACACTAATAAAAAAAAAAAACAACACAATAAAAAGCCAAAGGTGGAAAGCTGAAAACCCAACCCAGCTAAGTTACATACAAATGAAGTTACTATCCTAAGTCAAATAAACTGCATTTTTTTTCTTCTAACCAAGAAGTAATAAGCCCCCTGAAAACATGGTTGCTGTGTGGGTTTAATGGAAGACTGGTTGTGAGCTTTGTGCATTCAGGGTGAAGGGAAGATGGGATGACAGTGTCCTTTCACTGCCGTTAGGGGCAAAAATTCCCATTGTCCCTTCCTGACATGAGAAATTAAGTACCCTTGCAATCCATCCATGTTCTTCCAATGGCAAGAGAATGAGAATTCCATTTCTTGGCAATGTTTTCAACTTCTTTGAAGAGGAACCAGCAGAAAAATGGGACCTATATTCTTTTTTCTAGTGGGTGTGAGGAAAGAGGAAGATCCCACATCAGATGAAGAGAAGAAGGCAGGGAATCTGCAGGACTTTTTACATTGAAAATACGTAATAACAAATTCTGGCACCTCTAAGGTATAAAGGAAATCTGTATTCTTGGAATTTTCTGCAAAGGTGGTAGGTGAGAGGTGAAGAAACACTGCTTGTTTTTTACATTTCATGCATGCAATGGAGAAGAACATAGACTAGGGACCTTGTGAGGAATCAAGCTGAAAGTCAAGATTTTTGAAATAAGGACAAATATGGAGAGCAAGGAAGGGTAGCCCTGGTGAGAGGCTACCCAAGCAGTTGAACAACTTTTGGCTAGAAGCCAGCTCATGTCGTATATGTGTGGGCTCCATCTGTAGGCAAAGCAAACTCAGATCACTCTGCAGGGTCCTGTGTGGATGTATCCTTCCACTCAGATTCATTCCTCCCAACTGTAGTCATGTAATTCATCAGTATAGACACAGTGGCTTTAGTTGTTCAGCCTAAGGAGAGAAGTAGACACGGCCATTAGGGCTGTGGGCAAATGGCTAGTCCCTGTTCTGAGGTTGAGATAATCAAATGGGATGTTAGAAACGACTGGATATGACATGAGAAATAGGCATTTGTGACAAATGACAGTGTGTGAAGCTGACAGAAATTGCAAAGAGGGATGGCTGTATTTCTTAGGTAGTTAAGGGGGAGTTAAGTGAGAAATGGCTGAATAATTGGAAGGGAGCACGGTGAAGTGTTAGAGGAGCTGAACTTTGCCAGGCTGGCCGTACACAGGTCACTGTACCCGTTGTGACTGCCTAGGTAACGATATCAGGTGATCCAAATTTGGGAAAGGGATGTAGCAAAACAGGGATCAAAAGGAAAAACTAGGGATGGGTTGGGTGTGTGGGAGGAGACTGGGGTGGAGAAAGGGAGACTCAAGAGTGGTGAAAAGGAGTGCAAAGAAATGGCAGAAGGGATAAGAAGCCATGCAGTTCATGTCATAGATGGTGGCCGGGGGCACCTGTCAGACACCCTGTGCCAGGTCACTGCGGATGGAGCAGGACTGTAAACCCTTTTTTTCTGACAATACCACAGGCCAAACTTCTGTGGCGAGGAGGACTGGATGAGGGAAGCATGCTGATATATTCTGTTTAATTTTTATTTCTCACGAACCTTTCATGATGTTTGCAGGCTTTTTATTGACAATTCCCTTCTGCAAATTTGGCACACTGAATTCTGATTTATTTGATGACTGGTCTACCTCTGTGAACAGTTATGCATCTGTTGGTCTTGCACGGTAATACGTTACCAAAACCTCTCCCTTTTAGGTTCCTATTACAAGTTTTTCTTCAAAGAATATATTCTGTCTGCGTCTAACACATTCATCTAATTCCCATTCATTTACACTTTGTTTTATTGAAAGTGTAGCCTTTGCCCTTAACTATTGCTCATCTTCCTTTTAACAGTCTGAATGAAAGGCATTTATGCATACATCATAGTAAATGAAGAAGCCTTTCTTTTGTAGGGGAGTATTAATGTCTTCTATTTATTAATTTACAAAGCTCTTCTAATCCCTTTGGGAAAATATGATCTTTTATTTTCATTACAGTCTTGCTAGGTCCCTTTATCTTCTGACAGCTTTAATCTCTAAGGAGAATATTGTATAACAAAGTAATGTTTGTCTGTAAAACATTCTCATGTCATTTCCTTCTGGAGTTTCTGATAGTCTATATTTATTTGCCAGATGCAGGATGATTTAGAAAATTTGGATCATAAGCTAATTGATATTTCTGGTAACAGACTTATTTTTGTGTGGTTTTTTATAATTTATTTTAAATTTTTAAGTTATTTACAGTAACCTAATTGTTCAGGAATTCACACAAAGAATAATAGTTGGTAAGGATCATACCTTTAATGGTGTGTGTATGTTTATGCTTTGCATGTCTGTGAAGAATTCTTTAGGTATTCGAAGGGATAAACCATTTATCCTTACAAAGGTCAATGAATATTCATTAATAACTAAAGAAATGTTTCTCTGGCATCTTTTTCTTCTGAAATATTATATATGCTAGAAGTGACTGTGGTTTGGCTGTTCATGGAGATTCATTTTTCGGTTAACAGAAATCTCAGAGAATAGCTAATAATGATTAAAGCCAAACAGGATGGAAGAATCTAATGTTACACAGGATATATACATACAGGATGTATGTGCAAGAAGGTCTTGCTTGGATTTGGGTATACAAATATCCTGTGTGTATGTATTTTGTTGGCTTTGACTGCAGTGCTGGCAGTTAATATAAAAGGTGGCTTACCATCGTAGACACAAATCCTAACTCTTAGCCTTAGATCTTCCCTGTAAGATAGACCTTTCAGAGTTTCAGTGGATTTCTGTTTTTTGTTCTGTCCTTTTCAACCTGTAATGATTAAACAAAGTATGTTTTAGCTCAGTGTTTAATTTTTTAGAGAACATGTCAGTTATTTCCATAGAGGGCTAATGAGGCCATTTCCAAAATCTTTATTATTTTTAGAAAATATTTTTGCCCAGTGGAAGAAAGCATGCTTGAACTGATAGTGGCAACTGGGAGTTAGCTTGCTAGCTCAAAATTCACTGAGTTTGTCCTGTTTTTTATAAGTTAAAAGGCATTAATTCATATGAAAATACTATCCTATGAGTGTTTCTATAACAGAAGATATAAACAGAAGTGATGCTGCATATTTATGCAGATCTCAGTGAAGGCTGACAAGTTACATTTATTACAGTATTTTTTAGTCACTGTGGAAATGAATTTGGACTGAGACACAGAATTTTTGAAACCAGTGATAATGTGAGTGAGATGCTGTTAACGCAAGACAGAAAGTATTGCAGCTTTCCAGAAAATATTGCAGAGGGAGGTGGCAGGTTTTAGTTGGAAATAGTGTGAAATCTGATAAAAAATATGAGGACTTTTAGTTGTTGAATCAGAAGAAGGGGGAACTTCATTTTTGTATTAAAGTTTAATCAAGATGAGCTTGAGGAGCTATAAGGAAATGAATGTCAGAACTGAAAACTTGTTGATTTCTGTTTTCTGTCTTCAATACACTTGTCTTCTGTTGGAAATCTGCCGCAGTATTTTTCAGTGATTTATGGGATACTTCTGGAAAGCTGGCTGCTGTTACCAGTTAATGAAGGTACGATCAAGTGCTGATATGTATTTTAGAACCACATAAAATAATGTGTGAGAAGCAATTCTCGGTGTCTTTGTACTGAATTGAGTACTGTGATTTTCTGACAAAACTACAGCTGAGAGTCTTAGTATAAAAGATGGAGAAAACATTGAGATTTAAAATGACCTGAGGTTTCTCACTGTAGAATACCATTTTATTTATAGATTGATTTGTGATTTCAACCTTTTAGTTTGAAAATAAGTTAGTCTGTTCTTTTAATATGGGAGCATAGGTTATAGCCTCCCTGAGGGAATTAATTAAGGGCAACTTAAGTAATCAGCCTTGCATCAAACAGTGTATGGAGTTATCAGTGCAGTGCAGAACACTTTCAAGAAAGAAATACTTCACATCAACATGTAAAGAGAATCCTGGATATTTTCATAGAAGTGCTTAACACTGTGCTGTTAGAATGAGCACATATTAGCACTGTGCCGCTACAGTTAATATTTTATTGCTTCCCTGGACTGTTGGTTTGGGGATTTTTTTGTAGTGTTTGTTGTTGTTGTTGTTTACTTGGGATTTTTTTTACAAATAAATGTAAGAAGAATGTGTGTCCTTGAATTACGCGCTGTAAAGTTTTATATAGTTGTATGAAGTGTATGTATAAGAACATGTTGGCTCCATAATAGGGTTTCATTCACACTTTTGGTTTTCAGCTGGTTCTGTGTGCCACCAGGACTGATATAATTTGTGAAACAGGGAATCAAGAGTCGTATTACAGAGCTTGGAAAGTTTTCTGTGTATTTAGGGTCTTCCACAATCTTTTCCATTCAGCTTAGGGTTTGCAGATACTTTTGATATGAGAAAGACTTTCCTGGGCAAATTAGTAGATGCTGTAATAAAGAACAGAATTAGTGAATACATAGATGAGTAATGTCGTGGGAGAATCAACATGGATTTGTAGAGAGGTCATTCTTCACATTTATTGCAGTATTTGGAAGAAATCAGCAGCTAACTGGATAAAGGAGATAGAGTGGATATAATCTGCTTGGTTCTACGAAAGACTTTAGACAAATAACTCAGCCATAATTAAAATGCAGGTTCTTCTATGGATAAATAAATGTTTAACAGATAAGGAATAGGGTATAAAAATAAATATTTCATTCTCAGAGTGGAGAGAGGTTATCAGTGGAGTTCTGCATAGATAGTTTTGGGATACATTTAATAATATTTCTAAGTAATCCAGAAAGGGGATAGCAAAATGACAAATTTTGCTTATGATACCAAGTGTTTCAGGGTAGTAAAAACAAGGGCTAACTGCGCAGGTCTGTGGAGGTGTCTTTTGAGGGGTAGAGCAACTGAAGTTAGAAGCCTGGGTGGCTCTCAGTGTAAGTTTAATAGCATTACGGAAAAAGAAAAAAGAAATGTGTTTTATGTAAAACATCAGTGGCTCTGAGCTGTTTCCACATAGTTCTGAGATACTCGATTCAATATGATAATTCTGTGAGTATGTGAGTTCAGTGCCCCAGAGTGCTTGGGGGGGAGGGCGGGCAGCGGGGGCACTCAGAACAAAAGAGAAAACACAGCATTAGGATACTAAAGCATAAAGCCATAGTAGGTTTGCATTTTGAAGACTTTTCAGCCCTTTTCTATCCATCTCAAAATGGATATGTAGACATTAGAACTAGAAAGGGTCAGAGAGAGAAACGAAGTAGTCACAGTTGTAGAAAGGCATCTGTATGAGGAATGACAAGGTAGTTTTGGAATAGCCTTTAGTAACAACTCCTTGGCCTAGAAAATGAATTAACAAGGAAGAATATGATAGACATGTCTAAAACCCTAGACAGGATAAACAGAGATTAATTTTTCACTCTCCTCCAATACAAGAACTAGGGGACGTTAAATGAACTCCTTAGAAGGTGGTTCTTCTCACAACACATAAACTGTGACACTAGTGGCATCAGGATGGAGTGGTTTCAAAAAGTTTACATCAGCTCAGTTCCACAGAGTAGCTGACTAGTAAACGCAAAGTTATGGCCTCTGGCTAAGGAAGACTTCCAGTCTTAAATTGTTGGAAACTAGGAAAACACTGGAGAATGACTGCCCTGTTTTATGAGTTTGATTAGGGATCTATTCCACCACTTCAAATAGGATATTGATATAGCTGGGTCTTTGTTCTGATCCTCTCCATATAGTACTATAAACTGATGCAAATGGATCATAAAGTTTAATAAACTTTAAGTAGATCAAGGGTAAAGTTAAGGCAATGACATTGTACTTTGAAATTGAACTATTTAAAGACAGGAAAATAAAAATTGATGGAGTTCTTTCTTACAGAGAGTCATTAAAAGTTACTACTTTTTATTTAGCAATTTTGATTAAAAATTAGTTACCTTAAGGTATATAATAATTGAATATCTGTTATATAATTATTTACACACTATAAAAAATATTTTCCATCAGGGGTTTGTAATTATTATATCCAGCAGATTAACTTTTCTTTTAGTTACCAGCACTATTACCCTTTCTCCAAAACCCAGTTATTTTTGCTTGCTGTTTTGAAAGACAAGCATGCAAAATCTTGTAAACTCTAGCTAAATCCATAGTCTATTCCAGTAAAAAGGTATGTAACATCTTGCACTGGCATGTTGCCAGTATTTGTCAAAAAGAATCTTTTAGAAATTTTAGCAAATTATAATCACAAGAAGATTTGTTTAATATTTAGTTTGAGTGCGTACTGATAAATATTTTTAGATTTTCATATTGAAATATTGATTGATATATAACTCGTTGAAAAACTCACTTAAATTTATTCGTTGGGGTCAGATCAAAAACAATGTGCAGCCCCTACTTACAAATCAAGTTCTTCAGTGCCTAATGTTTTTACTCTAGCCCTTAGAGAAGACTTAAATACGGATTGCCTTATGGAGTTGAGAAGGTAAATTTTGAAAGTGTATGTATTGATTTGGGACTGCCTCATCTTTTTTGCCATGTGGGTACAAGATACCAAAAAATATGAAGGAGATGTATCTGATCCCTTGCCCATTCAAAGTATTGCTGGTGAAGTGAAAATAACAAGAAGGTATCTCAGTCGAATAAGATGCAGTTTAGACTTCTCTATTGACAGCAGAAACCTTAATCTTTCTTTTTTTTTATAAAAAGCATCACTATTCATTTTAAAGAAAAACAGAAATAGTAAGGGAAGGAAGATCTAATATTCTGCTTTGTGGATGAGTGCCCTAACCTTACCCAGCAGATCTCCCTTGCATTTGTATTTTCTATTTCATGAAGCTCTTGTTCTTTTTCTGAAGCTTCATCCAAAAGGGTTAATGGACTTTTCACTTACTCAGCCCTTTTCTTTGCCTCTCTGAATGTTAGAGGTAAGAAATTAATGTAGGTTTTGACATCACTTTCATTGGAAAAAGGTTTTACCTGGTATATCAAGTATAATGCGGTTTTCTAATAGACCTGTAAAACCCCAGAAAGCAGGATTCATAAGTTCGAGCTGTTTTTCTTGTAATATGATTATTAGCTTACACATTGAAATACAACAATTTAAAATATCAGTACTATGAACTGTTGGTTTTAACAAGGATAACTTGTTTTCATAATCATGTAGAATTCATTTGGATCCATATCCTTGGCTTAAATAATGGTAAAATGCGTAGTTTGATAGAGATTTCAAATCTGTTTCTTGCAAAACAGAACATAATAAACAAAGAACACCATTAGTTTGTTACTGGGAAAGGATAATTTATTCTAAGGTGAAGGATCATTTCTGTTAGCACAGCTTTGCAGGAAGGATCATATGTCAGATGTTAAACTTACAGATCTTTGTGATTTGGGCAATATCCTTTAAAGCTCATAAAACCCTTTCCTTGGAAAAGCGAGAGAGTCTTATTCAGCCTCTACATCAGCAGCAAGGGGAGCATTTCAACAAAGATTTATTTTTTTTTTCTGTAAAAAAACACTTTACAGAGTCAAGGGGCTCCCCACCAACATCTTTATATAAGTATCTTAGGGTGGAAAAATAGTTTAGCAGCAAATATGTGAAAAAGAAAAGGAAGACGGAAGTGTTGCATTTTTATTAATAAATTAGTTAGTCCACACCCCCTTCAGTTATGATAGAAAGACTGGAGCCAGTCAGGCTGTTATGAGATTAAATGGAATCAAGATGCTATTTGTGTTCCTCTGAGTGGAAAAATCATTATTTTCCTGTATCACACTTGTGAGAACTACACTGAAAAATTAATTTCATCTTCTTTCAGATTAAGTATTGTTATGTTTGCTACATGCTAATTGGGCACTTGCACTGTAAGTTAAAATCACAATATGTTAAAACAGGAAGTAATCAGGCAAAATATTTATGATTTTAAAATAGATACAATTTTTAAAGGATACATTTTAGAAATTTAGGTTTAAATTCAGCTTCTTCAATGTCACTGTATTCAGTTGAGGGCTAATTTGATGAATTCACATGGAAGTCAATCACATGTGTATATTTACCATAATTTACACTTCATATATTTTGCTGAAGATTTTAAAACTAGAATATGGTAGTCATAAGTCATGTTACAAAGATTTTTTTTGGATTTATAAGCATTGGGTGGAGTACTTACTAAGTACATACTACATTAATGTACTTTTTGTCAAGAATACCTAAAATTAAAGTACCCTTCAAGAAATTTCAAGGGACTGTTGTGGTGAATGATACTTTCTCTTGCATTTATGTGCTAATTTGTAGTGTTGTAGGTGTTCTTATGAACATCTGTTAAGCCAGATATTATTATGAACTAACGAGATTCTGTTCTATAACAAAATCTGTCAAAGCATGACTTCTCTCTTCATTATGTCAGAGGTCGGTAGGTGCTTATTAATGAAAAAACTCAAGATGGCAAGTTAGAATGCATTTGGATTGCTGGTGTCATGCTTTGATATATTTGTCCTTATTTACTTATCTGTTTTTACTAAATTAATTGTTTCATCCTACTGACTATATCCTGTGTGTGTCCTTGAATAACTAATTTTCTTGGGTAGGGTACATACCTTTTTTTTTCTCTTAGTGGTCAGTAATGACCTGTTTCTTTTTTGGTATATTTCAATTACTTTATTTAAAATTAGCTGTATGTTTTAAGTTGCAGATTTCTCTGAAATGAGAATTAGAAATATAATGCATTGTCTCTCAAATAAGTAATGACCAGTCACCCCAAATTTATTTTGTTTACACAGTAAAAATTCTCCTTTTCCTTGAAAATTAAATCATAAGAATTTGGAGATGCAAGCGGCTTTTTTTTTTTTTTTTTGAGCACAGGGAGTTAATGTCATGCTGCTTTTTCCCTGAACAAGGTAGAGGGTTTGTACACTGCTACAGCCACCACCAGTGTAATTTTAAGGCTTAATCTGTTTGATTCAGAATTTCAGAAAGTGGTTTTTGGCTATGTGGCAAATACTTTTGGCAAGTAAGCAGAGATACTTCATACAAAATTCTGAGGCACTGAAATGCCACAGAAGATGAGAACTCAAAAATATTTTTGTGTTCCGGGTTTTCCAGCATTTACTCAATATAAGTTACGTTTTGTGGGTTGTGCAGCAAAGAACTCGTCTAATCAGTATTAATAAAATATTAGATCATTCAGTATTAAATCATTGTGGAGTTGAGAGGTTTTACACCTATCCCTATTTGTGTGTGGTCTTGGTCACTTTCTGCTGTTCCTGTGAATCACCTTTCCAAGTCAGGGACCTGACTTTTAAATATTGTGTAGTCTAAGTTAAAGAAGCTGAAGCCTAAAGCAGTTTTTCTGGATTCATCATGGGTGTATGTTTACTAATGGTTTTCCACTTGTCAGTCTTGACCTGTGCTCCATCCAAGTCCCAGCTAAGAACTTTAAGTCTATGAAAATTAAAGCTGTGTTTTTATTAATTGATCAATCAGAGAGTATCGGGGCATGTGCCTGTGTTCAGGCATTGACTGACTGTGCTGTTTAATTGTCTGAACAGTCCCTTGATTGCTTCTTAGCCATGCTATCTAGCAAAATACCAAAAACTTCCCTGGGTATAATTCTGCTGTTAGTATGGATCAAGAACATCTACTGTTGGCAGTCAGCATGCAGGTTTGGAGTGGATGTGGGTCATTCCACATAAATTGTCTTCAGTGACAAAGGGAAGTCACAGCCATGTTTAATTCATTGGTAGAGGTGTAGCTTAAGTGTCACAGATACCTGTAGACTTGAAGTTCTGGAAATTACTCTTACACCACTTCGATCAATCTATTCATAGTCTGCTTTTAATAAAACACTATTATACCATCACAGAATAATTTGAATTCTTGGAAGTTTAACTACTAGCATTTGCATTTGGGGCTTGTTGGGGTTTTTTTTGAACCGCAAGAGGTTTGAAGCCATATTTTAATATGTGCTGAACTGTGCTTTCTTCTTGCCTGTGATATCTAAAGCAAAAAGCTTTTATGTGGATTTTTATCAGAAGCTGCATCTGATTAGCAATTGTGCTAATGCGAATTTCAGATTAGGTCTTTTCTTTTTTGCCTTTGGTCTCTTGACTCACTGTGGTAGAAATTGACTACAATGATGAAATGCTCTAGTTTTAATCTTCCCAGTAAGAATCAAATGATCAAACTGCTACCAAGCAACATCTTGGCCAATTGAATAAGTCTCCTAGACTTCCCAAAAGAATGTGCTGAGCAAACGTGAAGGGTTCACAAAGCCATTTAATAGCAAACTGCTTGCAGAGCTGTTCGTTATTGTTTGAAGTAATCACTGCTGAAGTGTACTGGTCAAAAGCTTTGTGTTTCATAAAGGCTTTTAAAACGATCCTCAATCCAAAGGTGAGCCTGACATTGTTCAGAAAAGATTTGTGAAATAGCATGTGATAAACCATAGCTCAAAGTTTCATTAACTTTAGTGGACTCCTCCTATCATTCATTTCTAATATAAAAGTGATTAAGTCTTAAACGTAATCCTGATGAAAAAGTAGTTCATTAGCAATGGCACTACATTCTGTCTGCTTCAGAAGTGAAGAACCAGTCATGGCTGAGAAAAGTAGGGGAACAGTCAGCTTGTTTTTTCTGGTAAGTTCTTGGAAGCCCATTAATTTCTATTTATTTAATTAATACATAGTTAAATATTAAGTTATTTATAATGATTTAATTATTTCACAGTGATTAAATGATGGCTTAGGCGATTCTTGAGCCTCTTGGGAGGCTAGAGACTATCTAATGGTAAATCACTCTGCAGTCTTTGCCAAAGAGATGGAAAAATATAAAACTTGCATTACACTGAGAGTGTAGAAAAGCAAACATGAAAAGTACTTGGGTTTGCCATCACATGTAGAGTGTGTCTAAAAAGAAAACATGTAGCAGTCTGCAGTAAGTCTTTTCAACTTCAGCACATACAGGATCCGGAATGGTTGCTTTTGTGCATATTCTGTTTTCCATTGAAGTTAGCTGAGGTGTTGGACATGACTGAAGTAGGATGAAGTTACACATTTTATTTATAATCAAAGGATTTGACCTCTGAAATGAGAATAAAGAAAAACATGGAATTGAAAGTGTTTGCTCTCACATGAGGATTCTCCAGGTATATATTAAGCATTCTTGAAAATAATTATATACTTTTATAGCCTGTAAGGCTTAGATGATATGGCTTTTCTGTTTATTAGTTTCTTTATGACATACTTGTGGCATATATGTATGTTGCATAGTTGTGGCACCTCAACATTTTATCAGGACTCACTTGGTTTAATATTTCTATAAAATATACAATTAATATTGAAGCATAATACTCAGAAAGTAGTCTAACCAACTAGAAGAAAATGTATCCAAATAGGGTGAAGTTCATAAAACAGTATTTGCACTCACAAACTGTTCTTAATTGTCTTGATTATTGGTAAAAAGTGACTGGACAAGGAGATTTTCATACAGGTTATTTTAATGAGATATATTTGCACTGTTTTAAAAAAAAACCAATCCTGCTGATAAAGCAAAAAAAAATCAATGATAAAAAAGCATAAAGAAAATAAATTTGCTTTTTAAACTTGGGATGAGAGATTAAAAGGAAAAAAAAAAAGAGTAAAATTAGATTGATCAGGTATTGTGACCTCAGTCCTTGACTCCCTGTCAATACTACGTGCAGAAAGAGTGATGACTTAAAATGTCTTGCTTGTTTTCTTTGTACTTGAGATATTGAGACACTGTGTTACTGTCATCTGCACAAAGTAATGTCTACACAATTGATCTCTTGTCTTATTTCTGTATGTCTTTGACAATGATTGAAGCAGAGATTTCTGTCACTGCAGAGAAAACACGGGACTTTGCAGGAGAGAATGTCAGGTACCTGAGTTATATCTATTTCACCTCTCAACCCTGAACCTCCAGTTTATTTGTAAGCTTTGTGATTAGTAGCAAAACTTGGACATAGCCGATACAGGATAAATATGTCTCCTTGTAGTGTGAATTAAATGTCTGGAATTGATTGTTTAGGTTACATAGTTGTATATGCTTTATCATAACATGGTTAGTCTTGTATATGCATATAAAATCTCTCATAGGTTACCAGTATTAAATACAACATCTAGGAGATGACATTTCACAAGTTATTTTGTCAGGTGTTGCTGTAGTTGTCATTGTCCTTAACGCAGGCAGAGTAATTTATTTTTTTCCCCTTCCTACCAAATCCTTACAAAGAGTCATTTTTCTCTTTACTTGGAGGAAAGGTAGTTTCAGTTTGTGTTATAGCCTCATTCATATCACTTCTAAGAACTTCCAGATTCTAACTGCAATCTTGTATCAAAATGCACCTTAAAACAGGAAGCAGAAAAAAATATGAAACAGACATATGAAACAATTCCATTTAAGAGTACGTAAGCATTCAGATATATGTAAAACATTTTAGACTAATTTTGGTACTACTAAAGGATCTGTTAATCTAAAGGAGGTTCATATCTGAGCTACATGTCCAGACCATGTAAAGTCACTGGAGAGAAAGAGGCACTTACGCAGAAACATGTTTTCCCATATTATTTAGGAGGAGATTAATTGTGCTTTAAAATGCAAAGTTCTCCATGTTGATTCTACCAGTCTAGTCTAGTATGATTAGCTGAGATGTGGATATTTGCAGCAGGACAGATGATCCCAGTATATCTCTCAGTTTCCGTATTTCTGGAAAAGACTCTGGAGCTGCAGAATCATCAGAACTTTCCAATGATCAAGTCATTTAACCTGTTTTAAAACGGAGTGAATTGTCTTCTGGAGGCATCTCTTTCCCTTTATTACTATAAAGTGAATGTATATGACTGATTTAGATTAAAAAAACCCTATTAAACAGCTATATTAAACTAGGTGATATGAAACTCATCCTGTGCAGCTGATTTCTGACAAGGATGGAGATAGTTTGCATTTTTTTTTCTTAAGACAGAGCTAATTCAAATGCCTGGAGTGAAGGTTGTTGTTCTTTGAAAACCTAAAAATCCAACTCTGTTCAACTAAAATTAGTCTAGTGGTAAAATGTAGCACACCATGCTAAGGCAAGATCCAGAGGTATCAGAATGAGGAGAAATAAGTTAAAAGTACTCTGCAAGTTGCTACCATAGTTCATGTTGTGGAGCAGCAAGAGATAATCACTCTCCTCGCTGATGTTTAAGCTAGGAAACTGCTATTTCCTGCAATCAAATACTTTTTCTTACACTTTTCTTACTTTAAAGTACTCTAAGGTAAAAGGGAAAAGTTGGAAGAAATCATCAGAGAGGGCAGAAGCTGGCAGAACATCATTACAAGTAACTTTGATCTGCTGTGGTTGAACGGTAATTACATGGTTGCCACAGAGAGGAGAACAGGGGAGTTTCACTTATCCAGCACATGTGAAAAGATACTCAGATACAAGAGATACAGCAGATACACATAGGGTTCAGTATAGTATAGGCCCCTATGTACCCAGTGTGACCACAAGCTGTGGCTTCAAAAAGAATCTTACAGGCACTGTGTCATACCTGCCAGTCTCATGTGGATTTCACTCCTAAAACAGCTTCTGTTGTTGCTTAGTGCTTTAGAGAACTGGACATACTCTCTTGGAACATTTTATTAAATGTCCTTTTTCTGTTGCTCAGGACATAGTCAAACCCAACTGAAATAAAGCCAGAGATTTGCATTTAAATACATAGCATGTCAGATTTCATTTGCAGGTGCTGTAGTTATGCTTGCTGTGTCAGTCTTTCCAGTCTCAGCAGGCAGAACTACTTAAGTGGTGGGCTCCTATCAAGGATCTTACTGATCTATTTTGTAGATTGTTTATAGATAGGGAATGAACGTATCCTTGATTATACTACTTTACAAGGCGATACTTACAAAATATGAAATAAAAATTATTCTTACTGTTTCTCACTGCCCATGATAGATTCACTTGATTGGTCATTCTATAGCCTATCCTTCTGTGAGGTTTCTGGGACTGAGATTTCGCAAAACCACATTTTATTGACTGAATTATCTGTTCAGACAGGATGTTATTTGGTTTGGTACCATGGGCAGAAATTTCCTTGTCAGTCAAGACTGTCATGCAGAAAAATGTCACTGACCAGAATAACTCACTTTTCAATCTGGAAGTCTCCAAATACTTAAGCAGGATCTGGACTGGATGCTGTCACTAATGTCAAAGATCCATAAATACTTTGTGCACTTAAAGCGGGCCAGGCTCATCACTAAGTACTGACAAATTTCTTCCTGTGTGCTACTTACCCCTGTAGTTTGAAGAATGCCTTGCTTTGTTTATTGAAGGATTTCAGTGTGTGTCTTGGAGGTATAATTATCTTAATAGATCACTGAAAGTAAACACTTCTCATTAAATTACTCAGTATCTTCTCCTCTGTTAAAAGCTTGAAGTATTCTCTGTTCAAAATCTGGTATTACATGTAATGTAAATCATTATGATCTGTGCAAAGATTCTGTTACAGGGTGAAGAGGGAAAATGTGAACAGCACCTTGGCAGTATGCAGTAGCCATGAAATTTAACTATTGAGTTTTTAAGTGATATTCAGCTCTCTTTATTTCTTTAATCAGACTTGAGATATACTGGCTGCAGTGGCAGTATGGCATGTCTAGATTTAAAAAAAATGAAGTGTATGCTAGCAAATACTGAATTTTGCATCTTATAGGTAGGTTTACCTGCCTGATAATATAATACTTGTGGTAGGAGTCTAGTTGAAACCTAGATTGACAGGGAACAAGCTTTTCGCAGGGAATTTTATTTTTTAATCAGCCCACAGATGATCTTCCCAGTGTCATCCTTATTAATAAATCTACTAGAAAAACACAAAATGCAGATTTGCAACATGTAACAAAAAATTGGGAGCAGGTAATTTCAGGAGAGAAATTTGCAAGTTCTTTGCTTTCACTTCCATATCAGTAAATGTTTTGTCTGACACCAGTGGTGTTTTATCTCTTCTAATGGTATTGAAGTTTTTAAAAGGATTCTTACTGTCTGTGTACATGTCGGATTGCACCTTGTCTGAAATCTTGATGTGAATTCTCATGAGGTTCATAGTTTTTAATATTTCTTGTAATATTCCTTGTATCATTTCACAGTTTTCTTAGCTGGAGCAACCAAAGATTACAGGCACTTAAGGCTGATACACCCTACACAAAAGTTTACATAGATGAGAAAATGCTAACAACTAACCTAATTGCAAAAACGGTTCCTGAATTTAGAATCATAGAATCTTAGAATTATTTAGTTTGGAAAATACCTTTAAGATCATCAAATCTAGCCATTAACTGCCAAGTCCACCACTAAACCATATCCCTAAGCACCACATATTTTAAATACCTCCAGGGATAGTGACTCAGCTACTTCCCTGGGCAGCCTGTTCCAGTGCTTGACAACCCTTTCACTAAAGAAATTTTTCGTGATATCCAATCTAAACTGCCCCTGGCACAGCTTGAGACCATTTCTTCTTGTCCTGTCACTTGTTACTTGGGAGAATAGACCAACACTTACCTGGATACAGTGTCTTTTCAGGCAATTGTAGAGAGCTATAAGGTCCCCCCCTCAGCCTCCTTTTCTCCAGGCTAAACAACCCCAGTTCCCTCAGCTGCTCCTCACAAGACTTGTGCTCCAGACCCTTCCCCAGCTCTATTGCCCTTCTCTGGACACGCTCCAGCACCTCAGTGTCTTTGCTGTAGTGAGGGGCCCAAACCTGCACGCAGGATTTGAGGTGCAGCCTTGAATCTGAAACAAATGATCTTCCCAGTGTCATCCTTATATGTTTCATTCTGTACGTTATTTCTGAAGGTACACTCTTGATGTCAACAGAAGTTGTTTGTCCTGGTAATTTCTAGTTTTTTATGGCACAAGGTCAAAGGATCCACACTGTTCATGCTTTGTTTTTTAGCTAAAGGTTGACGTGAAGTCATCTTACTGCAGATTGTGAAGCACCAATTTCCATGTAACTTATGTTTGCTTGCTCTTGAGTGTCTTTCCTCAAGCAGATTTGCTTTCCCAGAACTTGAGCATTACACTTTGGACTCAACAGAGATTTGAGTGGAAAGTGTAAAAAGTTGTTGAAGCAATCCCAAATTCACAGTTTAGGCAGCTGCTGCCTCATTTTATCATCTTGATGGGTACTGTACAGCAATAGCATGTAATTAGCTTACCTTTTCTGAATATATATTGAAGAAAGAGAAATTATCACCTCTTGTATCACAGTGTGGCATCTCTGTTCATGTTTTTCAAAGTCCATCGCCACCAGGGCTTCAAATAATGAAATAATTAAGGGACACACGTATGTGGTCTGTTCTTTATACTCTCAAGACAGTTGCATGAGGTTTTTATGAAAAGACAGTGCTATTTAGAAAACTGTGATCACGTTATTTAGAATCCACGTGAGAAGGTAGGTAGTAATTTATCAGAACAGTGACTCCCTATAGGCATAATTAATGTTGAGATCACAGTAAATCAATTGCAGTCAGTTACTGACAAAGATAATTGCTCTCAACTGGAATCTCAGGGAAAAACGTTTACTGTATTTACATGGTCTTGTACTTCTTGGTGTTAAGGAGACCTCTGTTGCATGCTCATTAACTGAAGAAACATTAAGGACACTGTTTTCACCCTGCAGTTATTTCAACAGAAGTAATGAGTAAAGCTTGGGCTTAGAACCTGGCTCACGCAGTTGTTTAGACAAATAACTTGCATGAGGAAGCTGATATATGGGGAAGATAATTAAGAAGGTTACTTTTCACTTGGCAAGAATTATTCAACAAAGTTGGGTTTTGATTTTTGTTGGTGGTCTTACTCTCTCATTTATGTCATAAATTGAGATTCTTCAGTGTTACATGAAGGAATTAGAATACAGGGATTTAGCCTGTAGGAGATAAAAATTTTCAAATTAATTAAAAATCAAGTAATTAAGGGAATTTATGCTGTTTCATGTCACTCTTACCTGCCTACAAGTCATCCTTGAGTAGCAAAAACCCCCTTTGAAACCAATGAGATTTTTCAGTGATGACTACAGGAAAATAATGACATTTTATAGGACTTTGATGTTAGAGGAATTTGTTGTACAAAGTATCTGGGAAGTTCTTTGAACCACTTAAAAAAAATCCAAAGAGCGTTAGGAGTGCTGAATGTCATGCAAATATTAGTGTTGTTATTTCCTTCCTTTATGCTTTTTCTTCTCTGTTCCAGATGGTTTCTGAATTTTGTGAGGTGGGAGTTTTAGGAAATTCAAATAAAGCAAAAGCTCTGCATATAGTTGATGACTAAAATTAGGAGAAAAACAACCTAGGGGTCTCATTTTATTTTACTCCTCCTTTCTTTATTCATTGTGATTGAGGGGGGGAGAGAAACAAGAAAGGTTTTAGACAAATTAGCGGAATATTATAAATTTGGAAGGTAGAGACATAAACCTTATTTGGTGGAAACTTACAATTAAATGACTTTAAATCTGCTTCATTTTCGTGATCATAAAAACTTCCAGTGACTGTACAAATACTTAATCTTCAGTTGGGTTGTCGGGCCACTGTACATGAGTGATTTTAAATTAGGCTGTATCTTCAGAATTTTCTTGATGTTAGAGGTAGCACATGTATTGGTCTACACTTGGCTTTACAGAAAAGATTTATTAATATGGCCATCTCAAGCATGAATTAAAATATTGTTTAATTAAAAATCATTGTAAATGTGGTATTTTTTATTAGTTTAAGTGATTGCCTTGTGGTAGAATTAGTTTGATATGAAAATTCTTATTTTCATTATAAACATGGTGTATTGCAAAACTGACAAAAATCAAATTTTCTAAGATCTTGCCCTGAATTTTTGAGGTCATTATGGGTTAGTAGGGGTTGATTTAGATTTGTGGAAGGTGTTCTATTTGCTTTTTAAGAAACCAAAGAGGAAAAAAAGGTTCTAACTTTTTTTACCATCAGCCCATGTAAGCCCAGGTTTGTTACGTATCTTTTCCTTTTTAAGTTATATTACAAAATAAAAAATGGTAGTAAAAATCCCGATTGCTTTGTATCAGGTAAGGGTGAACCTCCTGGAATGTGATTGTAGCTTGCTTTTGTCCTGAGAGCAGGTGAGCACACCAGCTTGGGGAGTCACCCAGGATGCAGGGAAGGCCAAGCTGAGGAAGAAATATTCAGGAAGCAATAAGTATACAGAGAGGATAGGAAGTGAGAAGCAGGTATTCAGCCAGACTAAAAAAATTAAAACAAAAACAAACAAAAAAACCCCAAACACCAAAAAACACTTTTCTTGAGCTGTTGTGGCGGTAGACCTTTCTTGCCAATTCTTTCTCTTTCATTGAAGAGTTATTCTATTTTATAAAGTACACTGCTGTAGTAAAACAGAGGTATTAAGATTCAACCCCATTTTGGTGCCTTTGGGATGTTTACTTTATGGAAAAACCACTGGCAATCCATTCTCAAGACTATAGGTCACCTAACTACCCTAGAACTCAAATGTCATCTGTCTGTTGGCATACTGGGCTCTATTTTAGCTCACATAAGTTCACCTGTTGCCCTATAAAAGTAAAATCCGTCATCACATAAGGAGGTTTATAGCATGTTGCTGCGAATATTGTATTGTCCCTACTAAATTTTCATCATTGTCAGTTACTCACAAAGTTACATATTCAATATAAATTTGACAGTGCAATAATGCCAGTATCTTTTTTTGTCCTGATTTGTAGCCTTTTATATTTTTATGTTTCCTGGCTTCCCTATTTTCAATTTCAGTTCTCGCTGTTTTCCTTTTGATATTTTCTATGTCACTTTTAGAAAAGCTAAGACTTAATCAGATTCAGTTACACATTATCTATGGCTTTGAGAAACTACTGTGTGCGCTCTGACCTGTGTAGCAAGGACTTTGACATGTGATATGTTTTTATAAAATGAAATAAATCTGAAAGTTCAAATCTTTATGTTACCTTCTTTATACAGTTTTGTATACATATCTTTGAGATATACTAGAAAAGGACCTGGTGTTTGCCTGCTGTTCTGCTGATGCTGAATTATTGAACTGCTGATTCTCATTCCTTGGATAATAAAATGAACCTGAACCCCTTTAACTCTTGTAAGGCCATGCAGCGCATAGCTTGAAGTTTTAATTAATAAGGTAACCTCATGGAAAAGAGAAAAGGTCACATAAAAGATACAGTTTCAATACAGTTTGTCTAATTTAAGATGCTCAGCTAGGCATTGTCTCACTTCAAGTTTGGGTTACTTAGTCCGGGAGTAGGGATAATCCAGTCTGCTGTGGAAAACTCTGTATTTCTTACATAATATGTTATGGAGTTAATGGGGTTAATGGAGACAGTGGCCTCAGGCAAACAGTGGAATCTAATTTTGGTTCTTTTTTCAGTTGAAAATACCGAGTCTGTGTAAGTGTTCAGGGTCCAGGAAGATTCATTCTCCTTCAGTTTGCATAGGAGTTGGAACCTATTTCTGACATCAATAAAAAATATTATGGAAAATTTAGGTAATACCTGTTACCCATCCTGCTGCAGATGACAAAAGTTTTTGGTGTTTCGCTAGGGATCTTTGCTGGAGTGTGGATGCCTGTCTACCTAAGCATGTATTGAAATTCCTTTCTAGGCAGGAGAAAAGTGGAAGACTAAGAAATAAGCAAATGCAGCAGATTGTAATTAAGTGGCAAAAGAGCTTCCAGAGCAAGAGGCTGCTATGCGAATTGGCACTCACAAAGTTAAGCAGACCCAGAAAGCAGGGGCTTGTATCATGTTCTGAAATATTTTTGGTAACTTTGTAGAAACATAGAGAGGATTTACATAAAGTAGTTCCCATATCCATTTTCTGTCATTAGGTCAGTGAAAAATTTTCATTTAGGAAGCAGATGAATCCATATATGGTAGGCGTTTTGCTTTTATTTCAGGACTGGTCACTTGGCTAATGTGAGCAATAGTTAGTATTCATGGCCATCCTTTTAGTAAGTGACAACTTTTTAGTTTCCAAAGACGACAGTACCATGGAAAACAATGTCCCTCACACTCTTTTTGCTTTCCATTCTCCTTTAAAATTTTCCAAATATCGAAGGCGCATCTGAAAGCAAATGATAAATTTTATTAAGAGAACTGATGAAAAATGTCTTATAATGAAAACAAGCTACAATGTTGTTTTTTGTTACTTAGACAGGTCTGTAGTCATCTGTGGCAACCATCACTCTTCAGAGTCAGTTGGCTCACAAAACTGTAACGACAACATGTTTACAGTGCCAGTACTTACATTTCGTGTACCTTGACTGAAGCTAAATGTAAGAGAGAAAAGCCAAAAGCTATGCTTAATATTATTATGAGGATCTATGTAAAGAATTTCACTTCCTTGCAGACTTTCAGATGTAGAATTTTGAAAAATTTGATAATTCTTGCAACATTTTTCACTCACTTTATTTTTCAGTATGCAACATGATTACACAGTGTATATTTTTTTAAGTTACAAAAAGTACACTTCAAAAGTCCATGATGAGAAAAGGCTTTCAATTTGTTGCATTATAAAAAGTAAGGGGTTATACAGCAATGCAGATGCTGTTCTGTCAGAGTTTGGTACAAGCTCATAATTTTACTTGTTGGCGATTAATAACCGTAATATTTTTATATCACTTTCTTGCTGACCTCAGGCCCCAGTGAAGCTGAAAGACATCAGCTGTTGTGAATAATGCCACGATAAAACCTCCACTGGCTCCAGCACTGACACTGAGACGCCGCTGGCTCCAGTAGCTAACATCATGGGCCAGGCGTGCCTACACCCCTGCTGTGGCTTTGGTAGCTGCCCCCAGATTTCACCGGCTTGCACTCAGGTCTCACCAGCAGCTGGCACTAAGTTCTTGGAGTGTGCACACGCACACAGAGACACACACGCAATACAGTGAGGTTACACAGAGAGAGTTAAGAAAAGATTTAATAAGAAGATAGGATAGACTGTGGTGATGAGGCACAAGCCTCAGCCAGACAGCATACTGACCAGCTCTAATTAACATGTAGTTGGCCCCTTTTATAGGCCTTTCTCCCTAGCCCCCTTCTTCTGTTCTTCCCTGTTCCCCCTTCCCCTGCTCATTTGCCTTATCAGTTGGCAAGTCACACTGACTCCCTCTAACATGTAGGACCCCCAGGTGATTGCAACGTCCTGATTTGCCTGCAGTTTCTTGATAGCCCATCAATTAGTATTACTGACCAGCTTTGTTTCTGGTTATTGCTTGTTAACAGTAATTGGCCAGGTTTTATGTCTCTGTGTTTTGTCTCCATCTTGTTCCTAATCCTCCCAAGTGAAAAAAACCCCACATTCTCACACTCTAGATATTCTTATCAGTTCATGCCACTGAGCAGGTACATTCTTACCATCACCTCCCTTGTCATGTGTTGGTCAGGTCTTTATGGCTCCTTTGGCCAGATACTCTCAAAGGAACAGAGACACCCCCCCTTCCAGGTACCCTGACAAGGGCATCCACCTGAGGTGGAGAATTTGTGTTCAGACTTTATCAAGCTGAAGAATTAGAATACAGTTGTCTTACTTCCTGGGAAAATGATCTAAAAACTTGGTGGTTAAGCAAAATTGTGTCTAACTTGCATCACTTCATGGGAGATGTAGGTGTGAATAATGGGGGTTCTTTCAGGCATTTAGGTAGGAGGAGGATGTCATTTGATTTGACATTAGATTACTTCGGAATGTAAGTGGGAAACAGCCAACTGTGTTCTTGGTTCAGGATGCTTCTGACCTGCAAATATCAAATGATAGCTATCCAGAAAACTGTCAGGACAACAGAGGAAGCATGTAAAGGAGTGTCTGAACCTGTAAGATTAGGCAGAGCTGGAAAGTAAGTAGAAGGGTTCATTTTGACTATAATACCTATTGGATGACATCGAAGTACATATTTTTCTGGGATTCCCATGCTCCTGGTGTTGTGCAGACATGTGATAAGGGAAGCCTTAATTGTAAAATGTTAAAGGTGTAACTAAATGAGAAAGAGAAGCAAAACACAAGCAGTAAGATTACTTCCTTTAAGTCCCACAGGTCATCAGTGGCAGATTAAAGAATAAAGCCTGTCATTTTCTGAATTTCGATCTAGTGTCCATTACTTACATTTCATTATGTGTACGGTCTTAGTGTTATTCGATTCTACACCTCATATTCTTAAGAATGATGCAATGTAGTATGAAATGCAGTAGAGGTTCCCCCTAGCAATACTGGGTCATTCACTTCTTTCAAAATGTTGTTGCATGCATATTAAAAAGTGATGTTTTAATAGCAGCATAGTTTGGTCTTTTGCATGTCTTTGTAGTAGGATTTTTACTAATCTTTCCTGTCAAAGCTTGGCTTATACCTGTCATGCTTCATGTAGATCAGCAAAGACATTCTTGTAATATTGCAGAATCCCTAAGCATTTCTTTGCATCTTTTGAAATGCATCGGGCTGTTTTTTTTTAGTTCTTTTGTTCTTCAGATTTTCTATTGAGCATGGAATTCCTTGAGTAAGCAAAGACTTTTGTCTAATACCGGAGGGTAGTAGGAAAATTCACATCATTGTGATTAACCGTGAGAACTTCCAGTAACAGTTTGTGACTATGTCATTAGAAAAAAGTCTTAGTTTGAAAATGTTGATGTTAGTTACTTGTAAAGAGCAAGCTTGTTACCAGGTTGTCCTTTACATGCCAACACAGCATGCATCAGTGTTTCCCTGCAGTGGAAACTATGGCTGCCGAGTCCCGTTTCCTGCAAGACAGCAGACGTTCACCTTCTGTAACTTGCAAAGATGTGGAAATTCAGAATATTTATGGTTAATGCAAAATGCATGGTATACAACAAAAGATTCTTAAGTCAGATATAAATAGCTAGACTGTAAGCTAGACTCCAGTGTAGCTGACTGATCTATACTGTGGTAGGCTTCTGTATTTGACAAACAAGAGAAACACATTGTGACCATGAAAATAATTAGCTGTTAGCTTGTTTGGGGTTTTATTTTTAACATATAAGTGAATTGCTGAAGGTGAAATTTTATGGAGTTTTCATTACAGAAATATGAAGGAGGAGTAGAATCAATTTTCAGTGGCTGATAACATTTTGGGTGTGTTACAAAATATTATCCCTCTTTTGGCTGTTAACTTGTCATCAACCACAAAATACTAGTAAGCTAGTACTGGAACTGAAATTATAGTATATATGTGAATCAGTTCCCCAAAATACTCAAAGTGATAAATAATGTCCAAAATGTCCTAGAAAGTAAAAAATTATATTGAGCCCTGTACTCTGTCTGTGTTCCTATGTGCTTGGGAAAAGAACAAAAGAAACAAAATTATTTGCAGGTCCTTCCCATACTGTAGCCTTACACCATCTGGCAAATGAGCCAAAGGCAGCACCCAGAGATTTCCACTGGTGAATGTATTCTCCCTGATGTGGCTAACTACTTTGGAACTAATTTTTACTTTTGGTCTTCACAGCATCCTGTAAGAATGAGATGCAATTATGGACTGTATGAAAAGTAATTGCTTCTGTTTGTTTGATTGTGCTCTGTGGGGCATCTCAGGAAGAAGTATACCCTCATGTCTGTGTTGGTAGTTAAGAAGACTCATTCTTTGTTCATCTTCTCATGATTCTATACATCTCTGTTTGTTCCCACCCTCGTCTTGTTTCTCTTTTCTAGATTGAAGAGCTCTGGCCTGTTTAATCAGTGTGGAGGAGCAGTCCATACTTGTTCATTATTGCTCTCCTCTCTACCTTTTCCAGTCCTACCATTTCCTTCTGTATATGTGATGATTAGCTGAGTACAGTATTCATTATTTGTAATACTTTGTACCTAATAATTTATGCTGTGAAATATGGTATTAGTTGGTTTCTTTCTTAATGTCCCATGTTTGACAGTTGCCAAAAAACTAGTCAACACTTCTGGCAAATGCCTCACAATGATTCCAAGATCTCTTTCCTGATGGATAATCATTAATTTAAAGTCCAGCAGTGTGTTTATTTCCCTACATGCATATGTTTGCTACTTGAATAAATGACATTAAGATTTTGAAATAATTCTGACACTTTTGTATCAGTCATGGTTTTGTTTTCTGAGTGAGGTCCAGGGGCCTGGACTGTGCCATGGCACGTATCTGTGGAGGCTGCAGCTACATGTCTTTTAAATGGTGCTTAGTCCTGCCAGTCTGGCACTGGCACACCCTGCACTAAGGGCAAACCCTCTGCCATAATGGGGCTGGAAGGAGGGGTGGAAACAGCCTTAGCTTGGGATCACAGGATCCCTATCCTGTGATTGGGAATTGGAGCCTGAATGAAATTCTGAATGATTCAGAGCATTATAATAATTTTATTTTGAGGTGATTTTATTTGACTTGCTTTTCTAGAGAGAAAGAATGATGCTTTGCATCTCTGGAAAAGCAGTATTAACATATTGTTTCATGAGGGAGAAGTGTAAGAGCATGGCTAATTTATGCTGTACAGATGTACTAGTAATGTAAGATTCCTACCTATATATTTACTGTCATCTCTCATTTACATTTGTAATTTCATCTTTGGGTTTGTACATCTACGTAAATCTCTTGGACGTAAATAATTCTTTGTGCTGTTATTTATTGTGTGTCTTTTTTACCATTTTGTCTCATCTTCACACCTGTTTGAATACCATCCAAATGCTGTCCTTTATGCATCCTTTCAGTGTCAATCCTATCTTTCTGCCCCACAGCTATATTACATTCTTTTTGTTGCTCCTTATGACGGCAGCCTGCATATTGGTTAGAAAATGTTACTTTTGTGTTGTTCTTCTGGGAGTTCTGGTGGACAGCAAGTTGCCCATGGGCCAGCAGTGTGCCCTGGTGGCCTTCTTGGCTGTCCCCCCCCTCTCCTCTGCCGTGGTGAGGCTACATATGGAGTGCTGTGTCCCATTATGGGCTCCCCATTTCAAAGTTCAAAGGTAATTTGGGCCTATAGACAAAAACATTGAAGAAATGTACAGTTTATTCTCATAGTCATATTTATGGAAAATAGAATTGTTTTTTCTGGTAGGATTATACTTCAGTAGAACTGTTACTGTTGAAGCTGCACGTGAAACATTTATATACCTATTTCTGTACATGAAATCTCATGTTTTTTTGCCATTTTCTGTTTGGGATTTATACAGCAGTATACATAAATTCTTTGTATCAAGCAGGTGCCATTACCAAGGCACAGTGAGGTCCAGCTTCTCCTTAACTGCACTTGCAGTTCAATGCTGCAAGTTTTTTTCCAAGGAGAAAATAGTCATTTTACAGGCTTGCAAGGTTCTATAAGTGTCTCTTAAAAATGGAAGAGAAAAAAATAATTTCATCTTGCATGAAGATTTGGGCTCTGTGCCCAGAATATTCCAGGTGTAAAATTACACTTCAAAGAACAACTGTTGTGTAAACTACATCTTAATTCTTGGAATCAGCATACATTTAAATCTGCAGAGTTCAGATCTGTGTTAATTTCATGCTGCTTTTCATCACTTATATACTTTATATAGGTTTTGTAAAATCACTGTGATTTCCCATTTTATTTGTTAAAAGATACTACTCATTTATTTATAATTTGCTTGAAGAATGAATAGATCCACAATTAGATCAGAAAAGAAACTGCCGTAACTGAAAGTTGATCAAAACTGAACAAGAAAACTGCAAGTTTGTTGATTCAGTGTCACATTTCTCAGCCCATCTTACTGTTTTTATAAATCTGCAGCCCCAAAATCATCTTGTTGCACACAGGCCTTTCAAATCATCTGTATCAGCTGCTTTCAGCTGCTCAGGCTGCAGCTATTTCAGCAGGTACTTTGCTGGGTGACCAGCAAGTGGGTAATGGGGGTAGATGCTGAATGTGTAGAGCAGTAATGCAATTGCTGTGTATGCAGTCTTTCACTCTTTTATATAATGCATAAACATAAGACTATGCAAAAAGGAAGCAAGTGACATTTGCTTAGTCCAGTCGTGAGGTGCCTTTGCATGGACACAGTGTCCTTTAAATTTCAGGGAAAAGGTAAGGTTAGCAAAACATAGAGCAGATTAGTGTCAGCCAGAGCAGTTAAGAGTCAATAAAATTTTTACAAGAATATCAAGGGAAAATGAAGGACTTGAAAGTAAACTTATTAATAAATGAGAAGGTAGATTAAATTAATGATTAATGACTCTTAAGTAGCCAAGTGCCAAAGTGATGTTTTAAAAAAATCAGTTGAAAGGGAGTGGGGAGGGAACAAAAGGAAAGTCGAGCAAACAGGAGGAGGTTGTCACATGGCGATCTACCCCAAGTCTCAGACGAGACACAGTTGTACAATCCTGGGTGAAAATCAGGTACTGAATCAGGAGGCCAAGATCTTTAGTCTGGCCTTGGCTTACTTTTTGTTCTCAAATCATGCTCACGCAGTGAGCACTGCCAGGGCACCCTGTTTCAGCCACACTGATCTGCATGCGGTGCAGTAAGGAGTGACAGCTGATGAGGTGGCCGCAGCCTGCTGTTCAATACCTGGGTTTGGTTGATCAGGCAAATTCCTTACACTGCTTTTCTCTCTTGCTGCCGGCACTGTGGTCTGGCCCTTAGCAAACAGGAGGGATAAATGGCAGTTACACTTAAACCAAATCAGACAAAAAGAAATTTGCAAATTGTGTAAATTTGAATGGACCCTGTGAATTTAAACACAATTTATTACAGGTGTAATTTATTCTAAAAAATAAAAATACCCAACCTGTGAAGGCACAGAGGATTAAGACAGAAATCTAAGGTGGCATTGATCTTCAGAAGGAAAAGGGATAGGAGAGAAATGATCCTTATAAATCCTGTTTGGTTAGACTAAATTAAATCCTTATGGGTGAGAATACCCTTAGAAACAAATAGTAAATTAAAGAGTAGTAGGCAGCTGATTTAGAAAAAAACACATGTGCGTTAAATAGAATGATATTTTTAAGTAATGAATCACATTCCTAGAATGTTACTACTGTCAGTCATTAAAAAAGAAAAGAATTAATTAGGAATAGATTTAATGTACGTAGCCATCTCCCTCTCAGATGGCAATTCACCCTAGCGGTAATTTTCTTCAGAGCTGTAAGCCGTCCATAATGAAATAACCAGAAGGCATATGTCACCCTTTATTCACTCAAAGCATTTCTTTTTAACACAACTTAGTTTTGCATTCATGTATGTATATATACCTATATCTACATATAGGTTAGCACTGTATACTTGCTGTATTTCTCAGGCTGTGCAGCTGGAATGGGACAGTCAAATTAATAATATTAATAAGTTGTAATAAATAACCTGTTCATTTAGTAAGGAAGAACACAGAATAAGACAAATAGGTTTGTTTTAAATCAACTTTCAATTTACATATTTATGAATATTTAGGTTTAGAGTATGCTAGGTCATAAACAGTGCAGTGGGACTGAGAGAGGTTATTTTGGAAAGAAAAAGAGAAATAATAAAAACAAAACCAAAAGAAAATCTCAAACACAGTCAAGAGTGAGAACAGTTTTATTGGAATTGGCATAGGAACTATGCTTCTTCTTAAACATTAACTTACTCCAGTTACATCATATGGTTTGGTGCTTTAAAAAAACTTAAACCTACATTTCTTTCTGTAATATTTTATTAATCTTAAAAAATATTTATTGAAACAGACATGGCTTTTTTAGCAGATAATACTGAAGATCATGTCTTTGCAGATTTCACAAATATTGAGAAATATTTCTAGGAATGGTAATAATCAAGGAAATTCAAGTATCTGTGAATTTTCCAGAAATGCTTACTGTGCCAAGTTTTACAAGAATGTACTGCTAGTTTTCTTGTTAAGGCAGCCAAGTGCATGACACACTGGGGAAACCACTAGCTACAGTAACTAGCCAGTCATTTAAGGGTCAGTCCTACAGTATTACTAATAGGCCTTTTTGTTTCATCTTCAAATAGTGAAGGCAAAAGTAGAAAGTTGTTAAGTCTTTCGTTTCCTGTTTCTTAAATTCAGTTACTCCCTTCTTCACTTTCTGTGCAAAGTGCTCTTCATAACCAACAGCAGTGCTCATGCTGCTGAAACTAACAGTATTACATGCTTAACCTCACTTCAAAGTACAACATGATATACTTACTACATACGCTATTATACGTATGTATCGAATGACTAAAGCCTTCAGGCACTTGGTTCTTGTTACCTTTCTCGATTACTATCAGTTTGCATCATCTATAGTTCCTTCTGAATGTTACTGGTGGGCTTAGGGTCATTACCTTAGGATAATATGTATTCACAGTAGTTTCAAAGTCAAAATAGACAGCAAGCATCAGAAATTAAAATAAACAGCCTTTGTTTTAATGTACTTACCTTTTTTTTTCTTTTAAACTGCTGTAATTAGATAATTAGCTATTAAAAAACCACAATGAAATAACTTGAGAAGGAATATATCAGTTGCTTTCCATACTGAAAACTGCTTTCCCACATCATTCTCCTGGAGAAACTGGCCACTCATGGCTTGGACAGGTGTATGATATGGTGGGTAAAATCCTGGCTGGATGGCTGAGCCCACAGAGTGGTGGTGAGTGGACTAACATCCAGCTGGCACCAGGTCACAAGTGGTGTTCCCCAGGGCTCAGTACTGGGGCCAGTTCTGTTCCATCTCTTTATCAATGATCTGAACAAGGAGATTGAGTGCACACTCAGTAACTCTGCAGGTGACACCATGTTGGGGGGGAGTGTTGGTCAGCTTGAGGGTGGGAAGGCTCTATGGAGGGATCTGGACAGGCTGGATCAATGGGCCGAGGCCAAGTATATGCGGTTCAACAAGGCTCAGTGCTGGGCCCAGCGTTTGAGTCAGAACAAGCCCACACAACGCTACAGGCTTGGGGAAGGGTGACTGGAAAGCTGTCTGACAGAAAAGGACCTGGGGGTATTGGTTGACAGCTGGCTGAACATGAGCCAGCAGTGTGCCACAGTGTGCCAGTGTGCCCAGTGCACCCAACATCATCCTGGCTTATGTCAGAAACAGTGTGGCCAGCAGGACAAGGGCAGATGTTCTGCAACAGCAGTCTGAAGGGTAGTGTTATGGACATAAACACTAACGGATTAAAACTTTTTCCAGGGCTATGGTTTTAAGTTGTTGTACCAAGTGTCGTCTAGGAATAAAAGTATGTAACTTTTTTTTACATCAATCAACTATTGTATTACAGTTCTCCAAAAGAACAAGCAGAACTCCCAAATACTTTGAGACTGACTCAAAACACTTGTCATGAAACTGAGTGCAGCAATTTTTTTGAGCCTTTGCTATGCTGTTGGATCACAACCATCAAACCATCAGGCATAACCATCAGGCTTTTTACACAATCTGAGTTGCTTAAGTATTCATATAACTGCTGTCATATAGCTCGTGCAGCTTCTCAGATTGAAACTGCAGAAAAAATAGCCAATACATGTAATCTTATCACAAACCCTGAGAAAACTGTGAGACACAGCAAGAGTTAATTGCTAGGATCTTAATTGTCTTGCAAATGCTTTCCCTAAAGGAAGCAGAAGAAATCAGAAGAGGATTCAGTCTGTGTGTTGTTCAGGCCCCTAGCTGGCCCCTAAATTTTAGGTGAAGTCTCCTTGTTGTACTTGTTACCAGTGAGGAAGTCTATCGCAAACATAGATATAAAGGGTGTCAGCCATTGAACAGAAAAGGGTAGTTCTGGTTCAGTAGTTTTGCACTGATTCAGTCATGAATAGTTTGTTTGACTTGACTTTGAAGACATTATTTTACATTAACATAACTGGGACCAGACTCCGGTCATTTATCTTTGATTAGTATTTCTTTTATTTCTGTTGCCAATGTTCTCCTCTAGATGTTTTTGTACAAACATCCTCTACATTTTGGGGGACATGACAAATAGTGAATTGCCCCCGTTTTGCCATTTCAAATGCCATAGCATCTAACTAAATTAAATTATATTATCATCAAGTGTGCCATCAGTTTAAAACAGAGAGCAAGCTGATCCCACAAAATCAACTCTGATTTGGAAAAGGATGCCATATTGCCCTCAAAATAATGCTGAATTAATTTATCTTATATAACAATATAAAATAAATATAGTGTACAGTATATGTAAATAGGTAGTGTGTAAATATATTTATTACTTGTAAAGACAGTATTTAGAATAAATACTGAGTTTAAAATGGAAAGTATCTATAGATAGCCTTTTGAAATTTAATTAATATTCGTCTGAAATTAAAACTTCATTCTATGTATCAACCATGCAAATCTGGGTTTCTGTGTATCATGGCATGTATAGCATGCATATCCTGTTTGTATAGACCAAAAAGATACATAGCATACGTATGCTATAGTGGAAATATTATTAGTAACATTTAATAGGGCAAATAAGCAGTGGAAATTAATTGTAAGAGGACACGGTAAGTACATTATAGTATCACCGTGCTCGTGAAGCTAGTGTTTGCATTATCACTGAGGACATTTTCCAAGTAATTAATTTTTTTACGTCAAAGTTTTTTCTTATATATCTTAGGTGCATTTTCCTTTATCAGTTGAGTTTACATAGCCAAAAATCCATTAACTCCATTCAGGAGAACACATAAAATCTATGAGGAATTCAATGAGGACTGAAAAAGAAGCATAGAACTAAGTGTTTTATATATTTAGATTATATACTGCACAATATTTTGGTAATGAACTGTATCTAACATATATAATATTGCTTAGCATGATGAGACATTCTGATTGAGATGAATGAGTGCTGTTGTAATAAAAATACAATTTACTTAGGCAGTACAAAACTACTACCGAGAAATTTAGAATGAGAGAGATGAACTATGTTTCATCTTGAATGATAATATTGAAGAGTAAAATGAATTGATTTAACAGAGGTAACAATCCAGTTTTTTTTCAAATTGTGCTTCAGTGATCTTATTATTAAATCATAGTTGTCAAGGCTTCAAGTTTATGTTTTTTAACAACCTTTAGCATGTTCCTGTTAATGAATTAAAAAAGAATTCATGTATGTCAAATAGATCCCTGTTCATTTACATAGTAAGCAAGATGATTCTTATGGAGCTACAGAAGTGATTTTTTTTCTTAAATAACCCAGAGAAGCTAATAAAAGTTTCAGATTAATGGCTTTGTTTAATTTCTGTGTGAAAGCAAAAATCTCATACTAAAATAATACTACTGGGTTTATTGTAAAACCGTTAAACTGAATTAACTTATTACAGGGGGTCCCTCAGAGCAACTGTATATATAAAAAAAAACATAATTGAGTCAGTAGTTCTGTTTTATTTGTTGCATGTTAGTGGAATTTCAAATGAAAAATTGAAGAATCTCAATTTTGTCAATTTAATTTCTGTTCATGTGTCAGTTTGCTAAAATCTATTCTCTACAAGATTTTTTAAATGATTCAGATATGGGGCAAGAGGACACTATAATTTTGTTCTAGCATTACAGTCAACATCAGAAGACAAATTTTTAGAAATCAAGTTGTGAAAAATGACGTGATGAGTTATACTACTCATTGAAAGATAGTGTATTTTCAATATATAGTCTTATAACTGACCTTTACTGGTAGAGATCACCAGTAGACAACAAACCAATTTTATTTGCCCTGGTGATTCAAGATGTGAACAATTCTGAGTTTATGCATGACACATGCTGTATAAATTTTGTAGGATCCCAGTCTGTGATACACACTTAATCAAACATACAGAAATTCAAGGGACCCATTTGTGCAGTGAAAGATATTCTAGGTGCTTTTTTACTTGCTTGAATGTTGGATTATTTCTAGAACTAACATTGACTTAAATTTTTTGTGAGAAAAACTGTATTGGCCAAAATGACTTGAAGATCTAAAAACTAAAAAGAAACTAAGATCTAAAACTACAAGCTAAAGCAGAACGAAAATAACTCCCTTTTCTTATGTAAAACCACTTACATTTTGGCTTTTCAGCATATGATTTAGGTTGCTGTAGCTGTCTTGGTAGCAGCGTGAAAGAGTGCAAATAAATGCTGGGAGACAGAGGTGGACATAAGGGAGCGCTTGTATGTATATATTTGAATTTTGTCCCAGCTCTTGATCAGAGAGAGTTCAGATTATAAATCTGAAGCGCTGGCTGAGTAATGTGTAACACCTGAGAGACAAAAATACACAGTGAATATATGTTGAAGGAAAAGGGCTACAACAATAGCATACCCTGGAAAGAAAAACAGCTAAAGGTAACAGAACCTAAACAACAGAGGTACTTAAACTTTTTCATGAAAAGATAGCTATCAAGTGAACTTGAGAAGTATATTCACATCCAGAAGCAAAGAGTCTGATCCTATGCTTGGAATTATACATTAATTTGGCATCTTTTAAGCTCCTAATCGTGCAGTCAGCTCATGCAAAGGACTCCATTAAGTTAATGATATTGCTCAAGAATTTTCAGGATTGGGACCCTAATCAGCATTTTCCTGCTTTCTCGCTCTTGCAGCATGTGTGCAGCTAATTGGTGTTTTGACTGAGTCAACAAAAGAATGGTAACACCAATGAATCAAAGGAAATTGTTCTCATTAGAATGTGAAGCTGAAGAAGTACTGCTTTCCAGAACAAATATCCTCAAAAAATATTCTCATTAAAACAAATTGCCCTTTGTGGCATAATAAAATGTGTGTAAAGAGAAACATCTGGCAGAATCATATAACCTACTGTAGTGTATAACATTTGGAATGAATTAATTTATTTTATTGTCATAAACTGCTTTTGGGGCTTCTCGATATTTTGTCCAGATTTAAATGTATTGGTGCATTGCTTCATGTCATTTTATCATACTCAACTTGTATTTTTTTAAAACCATTTTATTCAGCACGTAGCAAACCCTGGAAGATGGGATACGTTGGAATTAAAGTTCAGACAAGGTTTGTAGACCTGACAGTGTACAGTAGCACATTTCATCACTAAGTGTTCTACAAAGCTTCCAGAATGTAGAATCGCTAAAGTGCAGGTGTCCCAGTGTTGAGAATAAAGTTTGCTTTACAGTAAGCAATAGGAAAAATTATGTTCAGGAACTTAATCTAGAATTTCTCAATTTTACCCTTCATGTTTATAATACAAGTAGTGTCCACTCCTTTTTACAGTCAATAGAAAAAATGAGGCATATTCCAGACATACTCCACTGGAACTACGTTAGATGCCACTGTAAAAAAAATCCAGAATTGGTACTTGAAATGCATGTCTATACTGCAGATCTCTATCCTTGCTTAGATTAATCGCACCATGAATTTGATGAAGAGATGAGTTAAAGGGGTGACTTTGATTTTTAACATTGTTGTGAAACGTGCTCAGAAAGGTCACAGACTTTTCACCATGTGTCTCAGTTGCTGGCCACTTAAAAATACTTAGTTCCTACAGATTAGAAAGATGCCAGAACCGTGTGTTGAGTAGGTACCTGAAGTGTTTATACACAATAATAATATGGAAAGTAAATAATGTCGAATAATACAGATGCCAAAGAGATGCCAGATTAACTGACTGGTTTTTATACCTAGTCATCTTGGTGTTTCAAACCTGAACCTTAAATCATCAGGCTACCCACTTCCCAAGCAGGGGAGTAGGACACATTGTTTATCCATCTCTGCCATATGAGCTGCTGGTATTGTGAGTTAAGCACTGGTTCATGATACTAAGTGCCAAGAGAAAAAAAAAAATTATTTAGAAGAAAGAATGATGGGTTGAGGCAGAGGAGAGAAATCCAGAAAGATTTAAATTCCGTATAATCTAGAAAGCCAAACAGAGCAATGCTTTCTGGACCCCTCTGCTCCATCAATACCCAAGGACAAGAAATGTTAGCTACATCTGTTAAGTGGAGGTAAAAGGGTATTATTCAGAGCAAAAGCACTGCAAGGTAATAATAGGTTGTCTCAGTAAGAAAAATACATTATGTATAGTGAAGCCTTTCACACAAGGGCAGTACTTATATAAATGAATAAGTTGACATAACCAGCATATATACAAAGGCATTCCTCAGCACAAAATTAATTTCAGTTCTCTGATATCCTTGAACATGCTTTTAGTCTGCACCTCTTAACCTTTTATTTTACCTAGAACAGCCTGTTTTATAATCGAAATCACTGCTCAAAATATATGAACATAATAATTAAGATACACAAAAATATTTTCTGAACTACATTTTATAAAAGTTCAGGTGTTTGTCATATTGGTGGTGGTTTACTTCAGTTAATAAAGTGCTATAAGCTGTGTTTCCACTGAGTGTGTGTATAGTAGTTCAGATGCTGTAGAAGTTATACTTACAAAGCTATTTTTTGAGAGGAAGGAAAGGGAGTAAAATAACAATATTACATTATGTGAAGCAGAACTCTTCATCTATTGTATTTTCTAACAAAGTCAGATCAGACATCCCACCATTACCAATTAAATGGGCTATCTATTTTCCTTTGAAGTGTTAAAAAAAAATATTCCCTTCCTTGTTAACAAATCTTCAAGAACCATAGAAGCTTCTCATCATTCAGAATATTCATCTAATAAAACATTTCTTCAAAATAATCATATATGCCCAGATTCTAAATAACTTTTCATCCGATAAATGCCTTTCATTTGCTGCAGCTGGCAAAGAAGGAAGTGAGTGTCTGTTTTCTCATAGTTGCTGTCTGTCAGGCTCCTCTGAGCTTTTCAGCCAGCCATGCAAGGAAATGAATAAGCATGAAGTTGATAAAGCAGCTGTGATGCAAGAATTTAGGGTACAAGAAACCTCCACTAAACAACTCATATAATTAAGACATACTTGCAATTATAATGTCATAATGCTGTTCAAGGACATGCCAGTAGATTAAATCCTGATTTTTTTTTTTTAATAATTTTTATGTATACATACATACACGTGCTTTTTTGGTGAACATATAAAATGAGTTTAATACATGAAATTTTGTGCACTTTGCACGTGAAAAATTATTTTGATATATATTCATGGAAGAAAATTTTGTCTTCTGATAGTATTCCTCAGTGTGATATGTACACACTACTTATTCAGTGTATACAGAAGGTAAAAGCAATCTTAATGTCTGGTCTGAAGTCTGTTTAAGTCAGCAAAAAGAATTCCGTTAGCTTGAATGGGCTTCAGGGACAGAGCCCTTTCCACGTACATTTGTAATGTGACTAGTTAGCATATACAAGCCCTGTTCAAATCATTCTTCCTAGGAACGGGAGTAATTTCTGTATGAATTGTTCAAAGTTTTTTTTTTTCAGTTCATGATAATTTGACCTTAATCATCCTACTCCCCATCTTAGAAGACCTAAGGAGTATTTTGAAGTAAGTAGTGTGAATCCTTTGTTGTTGGCATCTTTGGTAATTGTAAATGCTTCTAGCAGTCTCTGGCATACTATGTCAACTAGTGGAATGTTGTGTGAATCTGAAAAAGTTTGAGGTGAAAACAGATAACTGCCTTTTCAGTAACTGAGTTATTTTAAAGCTAATTTTGTCATGCATTGAATATTAATTCTGAAGCAAATGTGTTTGAGATGTTCAGAAAGTAAGGTAATGATGTTTTTAACAATTTGTTGGATTATGTTTACTGTTACTATACTTATTATGCCTTGGCATCAAGAACATGACTGCATATGACATAGAAATGAGGAAAGGAGAATGCATGTTTAAAAGGTCTTTCAATATGAAAAAAAATCAGAGTATGATATTGAAAATGGTATCTGAAAACAGCACTTACGCTTTATGATTTGCCTGTTGTAGAAAAACTCTGGAAATACGATTTTGTGAATTCAAGATGTTTCATTTAAAATGCCTTATATAGAGGAGTAATTTCAGATGAAAGATGTTATATTATCTTGGATTTTTAAAGTGCAGAGTAAGTAATAAAGAAAGTACGTCTAGTAAAGAGATTTAACTAAATATTGCGGTGGGTTTTCATAAACAGTTCTGATGATTGCTTTGCCATTTTCTGACAAAAGTAAGAAACAGGTGTGGAAGGGCAGAAATCTAGCTTTACAAAGTGGTTGCCACCCATTGAGTAACTGAATACACAATTGATTCTGCAAAGCACAGCAGAGCAGTACTTCCAAATAACAGTAATAAAACAAACGACATAATGTTATATTAGTTAATGAGAGAAATTTCAATCCAGTATTGTAATAACAAATGCATGAGGGAGCACTAGCAGCTGCTGTTGGAATGTGAAACAGAACAGCTTCTGAAGCACGATTTACTTACCATCATTAGCTTTTCTGGGTGATAAGCAGAAGTCATCCTATACTCTTAGGGTCTCCCAGGGATTCATTTATTGGCCATGTGAGTGAAAATTAACTCTATTAATACAACAAAGAGCAGTAGCAAGGTTTTACAAATCAGCTTCTCTAATATGAATTTTAGGTACCCAAGTTTAAAGGCAGTCACTTGTTTGTGCAAGATTTGCCTCCATATTTAATCAAGACCTAGGAGCCACTTATGGGTATGCAATTATAGATAATAACCAAACTAAGTTCACTTCAAAATACGAACATAATAATAAATTTAGCTTAAGAAAAAATGTGATCTTTGACCATGTACTCAGACTACAAGAATCTTACTGATATTTAATTTTTATGACAACCACAAAAATACACCTATGTAATTGTAGCATGAATTCATGCATTTTTTAGGCACATAGCTTAATAACTAATGTACTTGAATGATTCTGAATAACATTTTTAAAAGTGGTTTTATAATGTAAACAGCTGGGATTCAACTCATGTAATTATAGATGTTTTCAGTTCAGTCTAGGTTTCTGCAGCTGAGGTAATAATTTTTGTAGTTGGGGAGAGAAATAGACATCTGCAAGTCATGATTGATGTACTCCATGTTAGTTGTACATTGTAAAGTGGGAGGATTCATACAGGAGGTTTTTTTTTATATTTCTGTCCATAACTAGAGGCTATACAGCTAACCCGTATCTTGATGTTTACCCTGAAATTATTGGGGGAGAGAAATGTTCCTCATAAGTTAAAAGTTCAGCACAGAAGCTTTTGAAATTGCGGCATCCCTCTGAGAGCGCAATTCAGAGTCCTGTATGAGGTGAAGTTACCATATTTCCTATTACGGGGAAAAAAAGAAAAGGGAAGGAATGTGGAAGGAAGGTAAAAGCATGCACAGTGGTTTTATGCCAGCTCAAGGAGGAGCTGTGTGTGTTTGTGATCCCTCTTCATACCAAAGTCTTGTTTTGCAGATGGTTAGAGGGAGACAGAAGTTTTAAAAAGTCATTATTCTCCTCACACAGAGCCTTTCACATACCAAATCATGATTATTCTGCCTAGAATTGAATTATCACCACAGTTGCTCTAGAGTCTTGAAGACTTCTTAGTGTAGAGGTTCACTAAGTCTCATGTAAGTCTCACTGTCCTGCTGGCTCTAAACCCTAGGTTTCTCTAAATTAAAGCCCTGCAACTCTTCTTAATCTCTTCTCTCCCAGACCACCCAGTCTGTTCTGTCCTGAGACCTTATCCCACATTCTTGTGAGCCCTCTAATACATCACAGGGCTTCCCCAGTACTCCAAATCCATGCCCTGTGTTTGTACAATAAGTACACGTGCTTATTGCTCACCCCAGGACCAGCAGCAGGGCTGCTCAGCTCCTCCTGACTCTTGTGCTGCCAGCATCCACGTCTGTGCCCCCGTGCACCACTGAAAGCTGCTGTGCACAGCCATTGAGAAAAATCATCCCTAAATTTGGTTCTACCAGCTCAGATTTTGGGGCAGGAAAGGAATGCAGAACCATTGGGGAGAAACAGCCAAACATCTGTGTGACCCATGGCCCAATCAGCCCCATAATTATCTTCACATGATAAGTGACATGAATAAGAGCGGAGCATCCAACATTAACAGTCAAAAATGCTTTTTCATTTCTTTACTCAAATGTTACTTGCATTCACTTAACTGAGACTCTTGTCGTACCTGAAAATAATAAAAACTTCATTGCCACCTAACACAAGTCTTTAACCAAGAAACACAAACCTTTTAACAAGAGCTTGTGAACTGGTATCTTTCAGACACTTATTAAGACTTAATTAGCAGGAGTGACAAAGGTCCCTTGCACCTTGTTGAGATCTCATTCCACTGCAGAAAACTGCTTTTCAGTCTTCTGGTAGGGGGAGCAGTTTCACTGGGAAGTGCAGAGCCAGTGTTGGTTTACACATTCCACAGTCACACACTGAAGAAAAACTTTGACATCAACCCCAGGAAGCGGCCTTCTGGAGTTAACCTGTTTCTGGTCTCATTTTCTACAAGGCTACTGCAGGCTCTATGGACTTTGGATCTTGTGACTAATTTGCTCCCTCTTTAGTACTGACCTGGCTTCCAAGCTCCTCACTGTCCTGTGATTATCCATACTGAAGAGTTCATTTATCAGATGTCCTGGCTGTCAGGCTGCTGAGCTCAGGCAGACCCTTGGTTCTGTATTGGCTGGGCCATTTGCTAACCCACCTGTCAACCTCTGTTTCTGATCTCCCTTGACTTTGTGACCAACAGGCAGCATTTCCTCCTAGCATTTCCTTCCCATCTCTATGTGCTCTTTTGGATCACCAGAATTCTCTCCTGGTTTATTCACGAGGGTACTGAACACCCCAACCAGCTCAAGAAGTCAGAAAACTGTAGTCTGGGAAACAAAGACAGCATTATGTTTTCAAGGTAGAATCTCTCAAAAGTTTGTAGGTTACAGAAAACAACAGGCAAAACTGGGCAGCTTTTGTCTAGCTTGTTTTTTTAAATCTCACTGATGGATACTCTTCACCCTCATAAGGGAATCTGTCCAGACCATAGCTATCACTTCTAGTAAGCTTTTCTTTATGTCTAAATTAATCTCCCTTTCCACAGTAAAAGCTTATTATTATTGTACTACCCACAATGGACATGAAGAATAGTCTATTATATTCCACTCTGCAGTTACCATTTATCATGTCCTTCCTCAGTTTTAGGCTCAATTCAACTTCCATTACTTACATTTTTTGTTACAAGTCATGTTTAAATCATCACCTCTGATGATTTTTGTTGTTGTGCCCTCTACTACTTATAGAGTATCCACATACTTTTGGAATTCTGGTACCAAAATCAAGTACAATATTCCAGGGAAAGATGTCTTAAAACCAGCTACAGCATAAAGATTATTTACATATTTTACAGGCTATGCTCTCATTTTTATAACACTAATAGCAGTCTTTTCCTTTGTCATGTGGCATGGAAGACACATGTTCAGCTTGATGTCCAGTAAAGCCTCCAGATGTTTTCTTTCCTGCAGGCAATTATTCTAGAGCCTGGATTTGTGCCATTGACTACTTTTGCCCAAGTGTAGTATTTTTCACTTCTCTTTAAGGAAATGTATCCCATTTTTACAGAAGAAGTGGCCAATATGCAGTGGTCATTTTGAATTTTAGTTCTGTCTGCAAAAATGCTTACAGCTAGCTTCAGCTTGGCAACACCTTCAGATTTCGTAATTTCACATTTCTTAAAACATTCATTTTATCGTATTGCTTATTAAGGGAAACACTGATTAGGTCAACAGTAAATCCCCAGGAATCTCAAATCGTTATATTCTTGTTTAACAGGGAACCGTTGACCTATCTCTGAATATAGTTTTCCAGCTGGTTGTGCATATAAGAGTAACTTCATTTAGACCATTTTTAGTCAGCTTATGAGAACAGTATGTATTAGAAGCTTCACTAAAGCTTTTTGCCTGCTAAACACGTAAAATCTTAGTTTACTCTCTCTCATGCTCACCCCCACACCTACACCCCACCTCACCCCCCACTTACAGAAATTGTATTTGAAATATTATTATGGCTCTTGGTCGGCATCCCTTTTGCTGAGGCTTGCAGTCTTTTTGTTCGCTAATATATTCCAGTGTTTTTCTAGAAAGGGAAAGTAGTCTGACTGATACATAGTTTCCCAGCTATTTTTGCTTTTCCTTTTTAAGGATAGATAGGTGACTCGTTTCATTTTGTTCCAATCTTCCAGAATACCATTCATCATCCATGAGTCTTTTAAGTGTTTCTGAAATTGCTTCAGCAAATTCTCTATACTCCCTGAATTTCATCATGTCTGAATGATTTAAAGCCAACTAACTTATGTTTTATTGTCTAACCTCTTTCCTTTTTTCTATCTTAAATGCTTTGTTATTTGTGTTAATTTCATTATCTGCCTGGTTGCATCTAACCTTTTTAGTGAAGACTGAAGCAGTAAATGCATGAAACATTTAGGTTTTTGTTAGTGCCATGACTTCATAGCTTTTTTCCCTGTTGAGTAGTGGACCGGCTTTTTCCCTTTGTCTTCCTCTTGCAACTAATGTACTTACTGATCTTTTTCTTTGTTTATCTTGCATGTTCCTTACTAGTTGCTTCACATTTTGTGCCTTCACTTTTCTCAGTGTGTTGTTCCTGGTAGTTGTGCTATTATTTGTTCTTTCATCTCTCACGTTAGTGATTTGAATAGTAGTCATCTTCTGTACATATTCTTCTGTGTTTGAAGTAATGATTTTGTGACTTTACAAAGTTGATCTCACACAGTTTCCATCTTTCTTCTGTGCTTGATAGCTTAATGTCACATTTTAAATAGAATTTCTTCAAGGAGGTTCTTAGTTGAATTTTTTCGCAGAGGATCTGAGTTTCCTGAATGAGTTAGGTTGCTGTTTGTTTGGTTTTTCTTAATGTCTTGTGTATTTATTTTATTGTTGTTCCTCCTTTGCATCCTAAGAATTGAAAATGCTATTATTCTATGGACACTCACTTAAATCTCTTACCGTCTGTCTTTCATAAGGTCTAGGTCTTTTCGCTGTCTATTTTGTGTAACAAATTATCAGTCCATCCGAACAGATTGTTGGATAGCCTGCATTTCACTATATTCCTTTCCCAAGAAATATTTAGGTAGATAGAGATCAAAATTATTTTGTTTTATGTTTCAGGCAGTACTTCTTAAATGCTTGTAAGAATTATTTTTATCTGTTCTGTCTTCCTGGTTTGGTGGTAGTGCAATAGCCCCCCACCTTCCTTTCCTCGTTGTTAGAGAAAATAGCAGATAACAGGAGAAGCATTTAATAATAGAAAACTGGATAGAGACATACAACAAGTCATATGCTTTATTTATTTAATATGAAAACAAAGATGAATATTAATGATGTTTCAGAAAAATTTCATGGTTTCTTATAGTCATAAGAGTAACCAGAATTTTTATGGCACTTAATATCTGGAACATGCTGATCAAATAATAAATAATCCTCACAGTCTCCTTCTCATGCAAGTAAGTATATTATCCTGACATTGCAAAGGAATAGAAATAGAGGGAATTACAGGACTTCCCCAGATCTTCACAGTTATCCAACCTCTGGCCAGTTTGGAGTTCCTGGAAACTGAGGCTTCACAATTCCCAATACTATTCAGTCATCCAAAATACCCTGCATTATTGTGAGAAATACTATTTTACTTTTGTTTCCATATCCTGAATTCTTATTGCTAAGCAATATATCATACATTTCAATCTATTATCTCAGAAGACAGCTTCCCGCTGTTAGCAACTATATTGCAGTACTTTGAAAGAGATTCTGTACAGTACCCTATTGTAACAGCATATATGGTAAGACTACCTACTAGTTTTGTATAGTATCTGCTAGTATTTCTGTTACTGGAACAAGTAGTAAAACTTAATTGAAAACCAATCCAGTTTTGCATGATCCAGAAGTCTCCTTTTGTTGGAGGTGGTTTTTTACAAATTAATTGCTGCTAGCACAAACAAGGTTCTAATGCATCCGGTCTTAGATTGGGTAGCTTTTAATAGTGTAAGCAGTCTAACCTGTTCACTCAACGAAATACACAGTTCAAAATGCCATTTAATTGCTCACTATGCTGTACCTATGACTGAGAAGTGATTTGTGTACTGTACTGTTTATTATCACACAGTAAGAAAACCAGAATTTTTGCTCAGATTTTAGTACTTGACATTCAGTGAAAGTAAAGCTTCCAAGTCTGTAAATAATTTTTAAAACATGGGATGAAGAAGCCAAGTCCAGAGAAGCAATTAAACATCAAATGTGGTAGTTAAACACCAACCTCCGTGGGTTCAGGCTTCTTTCCCATATTAAGATCTGACACACAAATTTTGGTGTGATGTGTGACAACCTGCTGAAGCATATAGTCTATAATCAACCTGTAAACTGGCAGACATTCTTGGTACAAGTGAGTGGATGGGCTTAATGTGTATAGCTGATAACTGACCTTCATGTGATGCCAGGAAGAAGTCAAGTCACATTGAACAGTAATGTTAGTGGATGACTTATTCACAAACTTATCTTTGATAGTGAGTACCAGAAGCTGGATAAAATTGGATTGTGTACATTCAGCACTGTAATCTTAAAATCTGCTGTTTAGACAGTACCTAACTCTATAGGTGTTGCAGTTTCTAAATTCCTGAAGGTGCTTAAAAAGTATACTTCCATAAATATGTAGAAACACTTCTGTTTCTAATGTTTTAAAAGCTTTAACTTAACTGTAGTGGCATACAAAAGTGAGAGGTCCCCGTGTCAAACCCCCTGGTTCTCACAGAATATGCAGCGTTAGGCTTACTATGAAATACTGTAGCAGCCCTGGCTTTTCTTGGAGACTCCCATGGAACTGATAGTCTTATTTTGTGTACTAATCCATAACACTGATCAGAATATAGGACATCCAGGTACACTTGCTTTCTACCTGGAGGAATTAGGGAAGTTTCTTCCACTATTTTTGACTCATTCAGCATGAAAATGCCAGCTGGAACTCAAGCAGCTTTGAAAACTTTTCAAACTGCATTCTCCAAAATAGATTTCTTTCCTGCCTGCTAAATAAAAGAACAACACTGTTCTCACTATTAATCCCAATAATTTATTTCCTTCAGATGAGCATACTTCACACATTATTTGAAAATACAGTACTTTTTCTTGTCAGCATTTGATCCAGGATCTCTCTGGCTAGCATCCCATGCTCATTTTATTATTCCTGCTAATAAGTAATCACTGAGTTCCACTAACACACAACATGAATGAATTTCCTATGTGTTTCACAGTCAAGGATCAGAACACAGTACAGCACCACAAAAAAAAATCAAGGGCCCGGTAGCATCAATAAACAGTGACTTCCTTATCACTATGAACAGTATGAGATTCCAAGCTCATTCGCCCCCTGGCCTTTGAGATCAAAGATCAACAAATGATTATGTGATAAAGCAGAAGTAGATGATCCAACCCAGCAATGACTTGCGTCATTTTTCTCAGAGGAACTTAGAAACTGTTACTGGGTAATTTCTCTTCTGGTCTGAAAACCATTATCTACAGAGCGTTAGTGGATCCAGGCTATTTATTCTGTCCCATGCTGTACAGGAGGTCACTGTGCAAGACAGATGGATGCCTCAACCTTGGCTACACTTAGACATTAGCAATACATTACATCGTGTCTTATTTTCTACTGATGCACATAACTAACAGAATATCTTTGGGATATTAGCTTTTTAATAATAAACAATCACCCTCAAGCAAGGTAGAAGTGATGATCAGAAAAAGAAATAGTCTGAAGAATTAGGCAAGCTTTTTACTTCATCTTCCACTGAAGGTAGAAATCTCTGCTGGCCCAAGTGTTAGTAAAACTCACAGTCTTCTTCAGATTCTTGCTAAGTTAGAAAGACTAAGTTTGCAGAAAGGTTTTATTTCACCTTCAGTGTGCTAGGATGCTGCTTAGAAATCTGTCTGTATAGCTGGCTCAACTCTAGTATACAAGCATTGCTGAAAAGTTGAAGCATTACTGTTTAACAATCAGTGGCTTCCTGCTTTCAGGTCTTGCCGTCCTGGATGTTTTAATCATGGGTCTTGTTAGGCAAATGAATTGAAGTTTATTTTCTGGGACAGGGAATTGCTGCATACCTGGATTTTCTCCCAACACAGATTCAGGAAATAAGCTGGTCATGCAACCAGACCCAGGAAAAAAAATAGTTCTGGAGTCTTAATGCATATGGAGATAAAGATACTCAAAATAATTAATTGCATGTAGATGTTTTGGAAGTAAAGAAGTAGTTAAGAAAGTCATTTCAAGTTGGACTACAACGGAAATAATTGCTTGCTACAAAAGATACCTTAAATAAAGTCATCACAGTACAGACTGTTTTTTCACTGCAGTATTTCTTTTCTAGTTACCTGTTTCTGTGGGGTGAATCAGAAAAAATCATATCAATATGGTAGAGTGTTCCTTAGGAAAAATATTGAAATAACAGTGTGCTTCATCCTTCCTTTGGGAATGGAAAATGGGTATTATTAAATTCTTAAATGGCTGATAATTGATCTGTATATAAAGGAACACACATGCATTAAAGTTGAAAATAAACATAATACTGGTAGATATATACTAAATAATTACAAAACACTAAACCTGCTAGGATATGTTTAATAGTATATCACTGAGTTGGATACATTTAATAGGATATCAGTAAGAGCTTCCTCTGCCCTCTCTCTATTGTAACCAACATTTCAGGGTTTGACTGAAGAAATTGTTAGGGGTAGGATATTTTATTAGTGCCAGACAAAATCAGTATAGCCAGCAGGAGCAGATTTTACCAGATTTTGTTTTTTTTTCCCCTTATGATTCCTGTGTTTTGGGGAATCTGCTGCAAGTAATTAATCAATGGGCTAGACCTTTTAGTCTTCATCAGGAGTTAGCATATAATCAGGTGAGAAGCAAATTTACATTTTGTAATTGTGTTAGTCATTTGCACTTGAAGGCCCTTGCAAAATTAATTTAACACCCAAAGATTACCAAACAGTAGAGAATCTTACAGTAAAATATTTTTCCTTTTTTGTTTTTTTTTTTCATACTTTAATTCAAAGAATATATCTTTGTGGCAACTGAAGACCCATGAGGTAGGTAAACTCAGTACTAAATTCACCTAGCACCTGACTGAATTTGCAGACCCTATGAGTGAGATTTATCTTTTCTAATTTTAGCCACCTATAAAGTAGCTAAAAGAGTATCTAATCTATTGCTTCATTTAGGCTCAGCATAGTTCATGAAGAAAAAAAAAGGAACTCCAGGGTGCAATTCATCCCATCCTAAGGTGGATGGTTGCCATGATCAGGATGAATTGCCCTTTGAAGTTGTCTGGCTGAGTGGGTACTATGGCTTGCACAGTTAAAGCATCTTTTAAATTAATTAGTAGTCTTAGATTTACCTCAGGGATAAAACAAGAGGAGGTGCCTATCTGAGTCCACTGATTATCTAAATAGCTAGGGTAGATGAAGTATTTGAATTTTCAATGGCCAAAGTAAGGTGAAATGAATCCAGCTTTATACTTCGAAAAGATGACACTTTGGGAGGAATTGTGTCATTATTATGATAATACAAATTATCATTCTCAAATGTATGGAAGGAGAAAATATCATCTACTTGATCCCACATCCCCCCACACTCACACCCACACCCCATCTCATAACATCACTAAACAAAAGTACAATTGTCTTGTTGTCTTACATACCTGTATAAACTATGCTATCCAGGAGAAATAAAGAAGCAATACTTATTTTCTTATTTATTATTGAAGACTATAGATGTGGTGGGATTGTAGCAGCAAGTTATTAATGGTAAAGTACTGCATCAATGGTTAATAGGCAGAATAAAGCCAGAGTTTTGCAATTTTTAAATTGTGTTATTATTTATTGTAGATTTAGAAAAACTCAAACCAGTAAAGTCCAAGAAGCAGGGAATATTCTACCTGAAAAAGAAATTAAAAGAAAAAAAAAAATGCAATTTTTCTTTTGTATAGATTTATGGGGTTTTTTTGTCTTTTTTCATTTTTCCTCTGAGTCCTTTTTTGTATGTGCCATCTATAAAGACATATGACTGTAATATGAGTGTTCACAGACCTGTGTCTGCTCAGTGGAATGTTTTATGTTATGGTGCATTTTTCCACAAAAAATAGTTATGGGTGTCATCTTTCCCCATGTAGATGAAAGTTTCCAAGCACCATGTTTCCAGTTGATCCATAATGGTTCTTAGAATACTACTTTCCTCCATGGGTCCTAAATGTCCAATGATTATTGCTCATGCCATACAGAAAGTCAGTTAATTTATGTAGCTGTACCAAACCATGCGGAAAGATGTCAAGTTAAAAAAAAATAAATTGAAAAAAATCCTCATGGTAGCAATAAGTCAGAGAATCTAAGAAACAGTTGTTTAACAAATGTTCTGATGCTCAACTTCAGATAAGTAATGCTCATTGCAGCTTCAGAAGCACACTTCAGTGCTATTCATTGCACATATGCTCTGTACTTGAGCCTCCTAGCATGTGACCAGTTATGTATTTATTACAGAACAGCATTAGGGTATGTTGAGGTACATTAATTTGCATTATCTGCCAGCTAGAGGAGAAAGGGATTCCTTCTGTGCTGTTTGCTTCAAGTCAAATGACAGCATTCTGAGGGCAATTTCCCACCCTCAGGGAGAGTCCTTTATCAGCAGTCACGCTAGTTTGAGGAGTCTTCTTGAACCATTGATAACAACACACAGGAGTCTTAAGAAAGACTGAGATGGTCTTACATCTCTGTCATAAATGTCATCCCACTAAGGCCCACAAATAAAGAGAGAGAGGAAATTAGTTCTGACAGAAGAATATTCTTGTAATATTTAACATGTACAAACCTCTGATATGAACTCCTGGCCACAGAAGAGAATAGCAGGGCACTTCTGAGTGTCTCAGGAGACTGAGAAGTTCCCTGGCTGTTCACCTTCCTCTTGTTTTCATAGTGTATTATTTGCTAATTCGATAAATGTCCTGTGTTCAAGAGTAACCGTCTGTGTTCAAGAGCTGCAATTGTTGCTCATCCCTTAGGATTAAAGTAGGACTAATTTACATGGCTTTCTTATAGGAGAAACATACCATTGGAACTGAAATGGAAGTTTTCTTTCCTTGGGTGGTCACAGCAGATCAGTGTTCTTGGTTTTCTTTCCCCCACCCCATTCTCCATGGACTACAGTCTGGAGAAGGGTTGTGGTCACATACATTTTGTCACTGCTCGGCAAGTGGCCAGTTCAGGAAATAGTTTAATATGTGATCTTGTGAAACTGGATTTGGCAGGGGATTAAAAGGCATCTGCTAAATTGAATCTAGAATAGGGCTGCTACTTTCAGTCTTTAGTAGATGGCACACAACTTCTATTGCTTTTTTTCTGCTGTAACTGTTTAATCTCTTTGATCTCTATTAGAGTGTGAGGGAGCTCCATCAGCAGTTCTGGAACCACGTACAAAAATTCAGAAGCGAGAGGAAAGGTGCACAAGAGGGAGAGGACATTACAGTACTGTCTTCCAGATTATAGAAGGAAGATTGCCCAGAACTGGACACGTTAGCTATACCAGCGTTGCTAAGTATGCAGGTCTAGGGAGGCGTTATCAGACTGCAGGCCAACTAATTGTGTGGCTTGTGTCCACACCGCTTTAGGGCTAGCTCTTTCTAGAGTAGAATGACCACATCCTTTTCATGTACCACTTGGCTGTGTATGCACTCTTGATTTTACATGACCTCTTTTTTAAATGCATTTTTTCAGTCTGCAATAATACGAAGGACGCACCTCACCCACCAAAATGAACCCAAGGTGCTATGCTATATGCCCAGGTGTGACAGAAGGATAAATGGAATGGGAAGCTTTCTGTAACAATATTGGAAGAGCGTGAAGGGTGCCGAAGCTTCCACAGTTTCAACTATAGTGGTTTTTTGTAGTGGTCCCTGTAGTAGACCTGCCTATAGCACCACACAGCTTATCTTGGAAAGAACTAGTAGGAGCAATCTGAAGCAAAGCTGGGAGTAAGCTATTAGTTATGGGTCCAGTGGTCAATATGCATATATAAAAGAAGATATATACACACATCTTATGTGACTCTTTGGTCAGCATTTAACTAACTGTAGACATAAAAAAGAAATGGGACGTCACTTCCAATTTGCAGAGGTATATTATTCAGCTTCTGTACAGGATGTATATATTTTCTCTAAGAGCTCATTACTTCCATGAGAAATTTGTTCTGTTATGGATTGCATTCGTGCAGTTGAAGTTAGATGAACGCATCATTTAAAATACATATCTTAACTGCAAAAAATAATCTCTGGACAAACAAATCAATGGAGGAGACAGTTTGATCTAATTTTCTACAACGGAAATTCAGATACAGCTGTTACAAATCAATACTTTGGAAGTTATAAGTGAATTTGTAACTAAGATAACCAAGCTGCACAGGTGAAACAGCAAAAACAACTGGTATATTGGAATGCATTTTTGAGCTTGTCACCATCAGCTTCCTCAAGAGAAAATTAAGGGAGAGAGGCACTTTTTTGACATGATTCATCTCCCCATAAATATTTTGGCATGATTCATCTTCCCATAAACATCCCAGATAGGTCAGATGAATCATATCTTAAACATCTCCATTACTTTCCACTGTTGAATAAAGGACGGTATGGTATTTAGCTGAGGTGGTAGTTGAGGTGAATCACCACCCTGTATACTTGTATGATAGGTGTGATAAGCTGATGTGATCTTTCGCTGCCCTTTTTTTCCTTGTGCATTTTGGGTTTGGCATTGTTATTGTTTAGCAAACACCACTGCTTTCATCAGTATCTACATGCATGGTTAATATATAACCATGGCAGGTTATATATGAACTGAACAGTATAAATTGGAAGGCTCCATAATGAGGCTTGTGTTTTGTGTTGCAGAGGTAAAATAAATCAGATTCTTACTCAGAGTCATTAAAAAATGTGGGAAAGGGCAAACTGTTCTCACATGGCCTACCAGGTTCCGCTGGAAATAGTTAATTCTGCTCAAGCCCAGCTATCACCAAAGCTGATCAGACTGTTAAGAGATAAAGGACCTCTTTGCACAGCTATGGAGCAGCCTTGGTAAGATGTAAAGGATGGTCACTTCAGAATTGTTTTCCACCGTGTTTTTACTGATTTGTTTCTTTTGTCACTATACACATTCTGAAGTGCACTAGTAGTTGTCTTTGGATTTGTAGAGGTAGTAAAAGACTGAAAAGGGAAATTTTTGTTGTTGTTCTTGTTAAACAGAAAGGAAGCCAGAGCATTGTAGGCTGCGTAGCTTAATTTCAGTTATTTGGAATAAAAAGCTGAAATATTTAGAAGCCAAATACAGTAACATATGAAGTTCCTAACAATGAAATGGTATTTACTGGGGATAAGTTTGGTCAAACTAATCTAATTTTCCTGTATGGAAATGGAACCAAATTGTGGGTATGTGAGAAGCACAGATGTTAAGTCACTTGTTCTTTCCTAACTCTTTTTACACTATTCAATATGCCATTCTCAGAAGTAAGTAGGGAATTGTCTTGATTACCACTGAACAGCTGCAAAACTTTTTGGAAACCTGCATTTGATTGGTTAGCAAGTGTTCACAGTCAGGATAGAAAAACACTTCAGTTGCGGCTCTTGGGCAAGTACAGCCACTATTGTCACTGCTGGGTTGAATGGTGAAATGATCAGTGTGCTCTCAACAGGTCAGGGAGGGCAATAAGAGCTCATGTGCAGGCTGGATAATAGAGCTAGAATTCAAAATAGCAGGACGCTATTTGATGGGGTATATGCAGGTTCTGCATTTAGGTGGGAATAACAGGAGCTGAAGATTGGAGAAGGACTAGCTCAGTAGCTGTTCTGTTGAAATGATGTAGAGAGTTAGAAATGCTATTCTGAAATAGGTTAACAAAACATTTTTGAAGTACCTAGTTAGACAGAGCTATACATGAATTTGGAACTCCTAAACATATAGCTTGTCCTCTTAAGCACATAATTGGGACAATTTAGACTTCCCCTTGGAAGTCTTTAAGGATTAAGTTCGACTGCATAGAAGCAGAATGGACTCCCTTTATGACTGTAAGAAGTGGGACAGTTCATTTTAATAAAAAGAAGAGAAAATAAATTTATAACAGTTTTCAGGAGTAAGATTCATCACCTAGCTTCTCTGAACGAATCACCCCCTTTCTCTGTATAAATAGAGGAGAAAGGCAGCATGATTCATCTTATTTCCATTTGGACACCTAAACTAGGTCAGATGAATCATGCCATCATCTCTCTGCTGATTAGCTGAGATGCAGACTCATCTACTTTGGAGATGCATTTGGTCTTGGAAATGTCTGCAATCAGGTGGGGAGGATCTAATTGGAAATACCTACCTGAAATACCTCTGAAATACCTAATTAGTGAGAGCAAGTGAGAGTATGGTGAAGCACTGGAATGATGTTCTTTGAGGCTGCCTTTATTACTGTGCATTTTTTAAGAATAGGTTAGATAAATATGTTAAAATATGAGCTCATAAATCTAGTTGAGCCAGCCCTGGGTTCAAAGGTTGTATTAGAGGACATCTCAGGTTCCTCCTAGCCCCATGTTCCTGTATGGTTTAATTATTTAGTGACAGATACTACAGTCCTACATAAGCTAGGATACATAGCTGTAAAGGAAATGGGGAGGTAACTATCCAGTTTTGAGTGGTGCGAGAGATGCATGTGCCTTGTCACATTACGTGATGGGGCAGATCACATCACAGGGTGGAAATCACAGTGGGGTTACAATGTGGAAGAGACATATTCCCAGCAGCTATTATCTCCATCTCTTTCCTGGAAAACATTACATGCCGTGAGCATGACATGTGAGTCAGCTGTGCTGCAGCAGGAGTTGCAAAATAGGGTTTAGCAGGCCATCTACAAATAGACATAGGATGAAAGGCTATTAGCACCTCCAGTAAAGCTGTATAGTAAAAGTAAATAATGTACTCATTATACTCATGATCTCTGAAAGTAAAAAAATGCAGCATTTAAAAAGACAAATTATCTTTTGTATATTTGGAAATAATTTGGTGAAGGTTGAAGAGCATTAAGATACAAAGCTTTTCAATTCCACGGACCCATATTTATGTAATTATTCATACTACAGTAAACATAATTGATTTACATTTAAATCTAACGTCTGTTGTTCTTTGGTCCATTCAATGAGCTCTAACTAAACATCAATAGTCATTAAAAAGTATCTTGCCAAACAACATCAGAAAATAATGAATGAGACAATCATGGAAAAAATTGGATTGCTATTAAAGAAGAAGACTTCAAAATTTTTCATAAAGTAGATTGCATCCGGACAACATACGTCAACTATAGAAAGAAATCCAGACTGTATAAAGAAATCCAGGTTTTGACTTTTTGTTCATTGGTCCCATGAGGCCAGAGAGCTGGACTGAAAAATCAGATGGGATTTCTCCTTGGCCAAAGCCATTCTAGCTGATACAAGCTACAAGTGTGGTAGCTCCCCCAGAAAGTATAGGGAGAATCATCGCTCTGCCAGGTGTTTTGTTTTTGGTTTTTTTTCTTGTTTTCTTCTTTTTCCCTACAGATATGCTCAGTGGGGTATACTCAGCAGTCTTAACTGACTACATGGGAACCTTACAATATGTAATGTGCAGTATGTAATTGTGTTTTTAACTTTTTCATGGTAAAAGCCAGTCTGTTAGAACAGTTTGAACATCATGGAGTGTATCCACAGCTTTCACCTCAAGAACTTCTGTTGCAGGTTTGAATAACTGCACAAAAACCTGTAAAAGTGTTCGCAGGGAGCAAGCAGAATAGAAACGAAGGGGATTAATCTGTTTTTGCCCTTCAGCTGTATCTGCATTCAAAAGTGTGTATGAATTGGAAGTGGAGCTAAAGGCAAATCTCTCATAGGAGACTCCCTTCTGAAGGGAGCAGAAGGCCCAATGTGCAGATCAGACCCACTTCTCAGGGATTTCTGCTGCCTCCCTGGGGCCAGGGTTAAAGATGTGAAGAGAAAGCTTCCTGCCCTGGTACGGTCCTTGGATTATTATCTGTTAGTGATTTTTCAGGTAGGCAGCGATCCTGAAGTTTGAGGACAATCAAGAGAGACTTCAAGGCCTTGGGACAACAGGTTAAGGGATCAGGAGGACAGGTAGTGTTCTCCTCCATCCTTCAAGTTGCAGGGAATGATGAGGGAAGAACCAGGGAGAGCCAGCAGATCAATTCTGAGCCTGGTGTCAGCAGCAGAATTTAGGGTATTTTGATCATGGCTTGGTTTACGTGGCAGCAGGCCAGCTGGCAGCATATGGGTGGGGTGCACATGTCTCAAAGAGGAAAAAGATCTATGCACAGGAGTTAGCAGGGCGCATTGGAAGAGCTTTAAATTAGAATTGAAAGAGGAAAGGGACAAAACCAGGTTCACTAGAGATAAGCCTGGGGGCAGCACATCAATATTTGAGGGACAACGTGCTAGCAAGGTCCTTCAGTCTGTCATCTCAGTGGAAGTAGGAGATGGAGAGTATTCTGGTTTCAGCTGGGATAGAGTTAGTTTTCTTCTTAGTAGCTGGTGCAGTGCTGTGGTTTGGATTTGGTGTGAAAATAATGTTGATAAGCACACTGGTGTTTTCACTTGTTCCCAGGTGATGTTTATAATAAATCAAAAGACTTTTCAGCTTCTCAGGTCCTGCCAGTAAGAGGGCTGGAGTGGCACAAGAAATAGGGAGGGGATACAGCCAGGACAGCTGGCCTGAACTAGCCAGAGGAATATTGCATATCATCTGATGTCATGCTGAGTATATATAAGCTGGGGGAAGAAGAAGGAAAGGGGAGGACGTTTAATGTTATGGTCTTTTTCTTCCCAAGTAACCACTACACGTGATGACAAAGGATGAGGAGAAGGCTGAGGTACTTAACACCTTCTTTGCCTCAGTCTTTAATAGTGAGGGCAGTTGTTCTCTGGGTACCCAGCCCCCTGAGCTGGAGGGCAGGGACAGGGAGCAGAATGAAGCCCCCATAATCCAAGGGGAAATGGTCAGCGACCTGCTACACCACTTAGACACACAGAAGTCTATGGAGCCAGATGGGATCCACCCAGTGGTACTGAGGGAGCTGGTGGAAATGCTCATCACTTTCATTCATTTATTAGCCAGAAGTTGTGGCTAACTGGCAAGTCCCAGTTGACTGGACATTAGCAAATGTACTGCCAGTCCACAAGAAGGGCTGCAGGGAGGATCTAGGGAACTACAGACCTGTCCGTCTGACCTTGGTGCCAAGGAAAGTTATGGAACAGATCATCTCGAACGCCAGCACACAGCATGTATGAGAGAACCAGGTGATAAGGCCCAGCCAACATGTGTTTAGCAAAGGCATGTCCTGCTCGACTAACTTGATCTTCTGTGACAAGGTGACCCGCTTAGTGGATGAGGGAAAGGCTGTGGATTTGTTTACCTGGACCTTAGTAAAGCCTTTGATACTATTTCCCACAGCATCCTGCTGGAGAAACTGGCTGCTCGTGGCTTGAATGGTCGTATTCTTTGCTGGATAAAAAACTGGATGGATGGATGAGCCCAAAGAGTGGTGGTGAATGGAGTTACATCTAGCTGGTGGGCCAGTTCCATTTAATGTCTTCATCAGTGATCTGGATGAGGGCATCGAGTGCACCCTCAGTAACTCTGCAGATGACACCAAGTTGGGTGGGAGTCTGCTTGAGGGTAGGAGGGCTCTACAGAGGGATCTGGACAGGCTGGATCAATGGGCTGAGGCCGAGTGTATGAAGTTTAAGAAGGAGCAGTGCCGAGTCCTGCACACGGGTCACACCATCCCCATGCAGCGTTACAGGCTTGGGGAAGAGTGGCTGGAAAGCTGCCTGGTGGGAAGGGACCTGGGGCTGTTGGTCAACAGCTGGCTTAGTGTGAGCCAGCAGTGTGGCCCAGGTGGCCAAGAAGGCCAACAGCATCCTGGCTTGTGTCAGAAACAGTGTGGCCAGCAGGACTAAGGAAATGCCCTGTACTCAGCACTGGTGGGGCTGCGCCTCAAATCCTGTGCTCAGTGTTGGGCACTTCAGTACAACAAAGACACAGAAGTGCTGGAGCGTGTCCGGAGAAGGGCAACAGAGCTGGTTAAGGGTCTGGAACACAGGTCTTATGAGGAGCAGCTGAGGGAACTGGGGTTGTTTATCCTGGGGAAAAGGAAGCTGAGGGGGGGACCTTATCGCTCTCTGCAGCTGCCTGAAAGGAGCTTGTAGGCAGGTGGGTGTCGGTCTCCTTTCCCATTAAGAAGTACTAGGACAAGAGGAAATGTCAAGCTCTGGAGCAGGCTGCCCAGCGAACTGATTGGGCCACCATCCCTGGAGAGATAGGTAGATGTGGTGCTCAGGGGCATGTTTTAGTAGTGAACTTGGCAGTGTTATGTTAACAGTTGGTCTCAATGATATTGAGTTTTTTTTCCAACGTAAATGATTGTATGATTGCCTAGGTGCCAAAGCTGCTAGCGACAGTGGATCATTTAACATGCATTGTTTAGTTCATGGTTTGTAAAGAATGGGTTATGAGTTGGTGCAGAAATGAGTTGTATTAAAATCAGGAGTAGTATTGGGTGAGCAAGAGTGCGTTAGAGTGGACTATTCTAATCTATATCAATATTTGATACTAAGATGTTATAATCAAAAAGCAGGTACACAGAATATTCTGTACAACTGTCTTTTAAAAAAAGGTTCATCTAGAAAAAAATTCTCTATCCTGAGGCTTCTTTAGTGTTGAAATATCTTTTGAATTTCATCTAAATTCGATAGGCTTATATAATAAAAGTGTATTATCTCTACCTAACCAGTTTAGAGATCTGGATTTTTATGTTGTTTTTGACAGGTACTGTTTTCCTTTTGTAATTGGGAAAGAGTGTGTTTGTCTGCCTGAGTATCCACCTCCTGAGAGTTTCTATCTTGTCAAGTTAGAAATGGTAGTTATTAACCTCTCTGAAACTTGGAAGCGCATACTTCAAATTCATTCCTTTTTACAGCATTATGCAAGCTAAGTACTGAAATATATGGCACAAGCAAAAATGCTTTTGCATCACCTACGTTAAGCAGAATTTTGCACATATCACCAATCACTAGTACCAATTAGATCACTAATCACTAATATACCAGAGCTGTGCAGAGAGACACTTTTTCTTCTTGATAACTGGTTGTTAGAGAGAAACATAGAGCTACCTCAACACAATACAGATCCAGTCATAAACTTAATTGTTCCTGAATCTTCTATGGAAGACATGGATGCTTGTTTAAAGAAATGCAGTCTTAAAGGTAATTTTTTCTCCTCTCTTTTTTCTCAATAATAATGAAGTGAAGGAAAGCAAAGCAAAGCAAAGCAAAATGAGAGATAATGAATCTAATCCCTTACCAAACTCTTTGGAGGCTCTTTGAAACCCATGGCATGTAGTCATATGTTAACTAAACAAACTCTTCAAATTTCTGTGACTTGGTGTGAGGATTTTTACTGTGGAATTCCTCAGACTGTCAGGTGCAGGAATTCACCAAACCTCAACCAACACTTAGAAGAAAGCTGGCAGATTAAATATTCAGTGATATAAAATAAATACATTTACTTGTTTGATGTGCAAGACATTTTGATCTGTAGTGTGGCATCTGTTAGAACCTGATTATCATTTCACTTCAACTGGTATAAATCAAAAAACTGGCTCACCGAAGTTTAGTCAGTATTGGCAGCATAAAACTGGGATAATTGGGAAAAAAAATTAGGTTCTAAACTTTCAGATACAAAGACAAAAGATTCATCTGATGTCAGTCTTCATCATAGCTATATGGAAGTCTTCCTGAGGTTGAGGTTATTCTTTCACTTCGTGTGTAATTCCTCTGTGATTCTCTGCTTTTCATTAAGATCTAAAAATTAATGAAGCTGCAGAGAACTCAAAAAAAGATAATTTTATTCCAGCATTTTATAAAAAACAAATGCAAGACTTGGAGATCATAGTGTCAGATCAGCTGAACATGAGTGCTGTTATAGTGCTGGGCCTGTTCTTGAATGTATAAATAGGAAGATGGAGAAGAAAAAAAATAAAACCTGAATTTGTTGATTTAGAAAGCATTTTAAGTTCTACATGGCAAAATAGTATCAGGATTACTAAGAAAATATTAACACTGAGTGATGATATTAAGTAGATTATAAAATAAGAATAAGAAAAAGTGCAATTATAATTTCAGACTAGCAGAAAGATGTACCACAATTATGAGTGAAATTCATATCTTGCTTTGGGACATGTTTTCCTAGATTCTTCAGCATATTGAATTTCCAATTGAAAGTTAGATGACTTTTTACATTGATTAAATCAGGAATGAGTTTCATATGAATTCTCACAATTTAATTATGGGCAAAAAGGAGAACACACCTTACACATTGATCCAAGAGAATGTGCTTTTTCTCTGATTAATGGTTTAACACCCTTTCAAAGTGCAACAGGTCTTTTTAGTGTAGTTGTAGTGACACTAATGCTTGTAGCCCAAATTATCTATAATTGCTAATTCCTATTAATATTCCAACTAAAATTGTCATACACCACCTTCCCGGTGTCTTTGTTTAACTGCTCATGCCTCCTGTGCATTGGTCAGATGGATAATCAGTGCTGAGCTGTCCACTGAGAGGAGTATGATGCCATTGATGGAGGTTTCTTCCGTGATGGTCTTGGACCCACTCAGGTTTAATTTGGTTTGTTTCAGTCCTGCTAATGGGGTACACTATTACCTACCTTCTGGGCCCCTGGGCTTAGTTACACCATGATTACTTCATTTTTTTGTAGTCCTCAATGTAGTATTTTGAAGAGAGTTATGCAGTTTCACAAAGCTAAAAACAAACAAACAAAACACCAAAAAACCTCCACAACTAAAAAAAAAAATCACAATATAACTAAAGAAAGCTTCCAATCACAGGATATGCAAGAAGGTCCTGACATCTGAGTACCTGAGTAGTTTGCTATTGAAGACAGGACAACTTAGGCAATGGTCAACTGGTTCTAAGTCAAGTGTCTTTTTTTTTAGAGAGCCAAAAAAAAAAAAATGCAAGCCCAAACAAGACCTGACAAATTCTAAAGTCTGTTATGAGTAGTTTTGGCTATAAAGCCTGAGGTGAATTACTAACACTTGGCAACACAATGTTGGTAGGGCTACAGATTTAATCTGTTCTACCTGTTTTCTTCCTGACTTCATTAGTGAGTCTGTAATCTATGAAATTGATTAATTTGAAATACGTATTAATGAGGAACAGTTGTAGTGAGTCTCAGATATCTTCTGCTGGCAATTATCCTTTTGATCTCTCTCCCATATAACCTTCACAGACAATGCCCTAATGAGTTCATTCTTTATAATTCATTTATGTGTCTTGAAGACTTTATTATTCAAGCTCATTTTTCTGATATGATAAATGATATGGTGATTTTGCAGTTTTATCTGGCACTGTGTGCTACTTCATAGTTAGGAATAACTACATTGAATTTTCCACCTATATGTATTTCCCTGTTTGATGTATTTTAAACAAAGATGTTATGTATGTAATACTGGGTAGATTAATTTATTTTCCATAATTATTATTTTCCATATTTTTAATGGCTTTTGTTTAGTTTTTGAATGCCTTTTGTACCTGAGACATTCCCCTTTACTGCAGCAGGACAGTGTATGCAAGATACACTTGATTGGACTATAAAATTTTAGTAGACAGAGTTTTATGCTTCTCGATTATTTGCACTGCCCACAAACAGGACAATGTATGAGATCACTGCACATTAATGGCAACTGGCAACAGGCTAATACTTTCCCACGGGATTTTTCAACTCATGATAAATTCATAATATTATTAGGTTTTTCAGCCTTTGCTTGGATTTAGTTATCTGGATTCCTGTGTATTATGGGCAGATAATTAAGGTAATTCAGGCTCATCAGTTTTGGATTCCCTCTGGACTTTGAAAGGCATTCATGCTAAATACTATGTCCATAGTTCAAGGAAGTATTTAAACCTGTCTGGTTTTAATTTATTGAGTTTTAAATGTTACCTTGATCAAGTGTGAATTAATTATAATATGTAATATAGGCTGGTGAATTATTACTGAATTATAAGACTTCAAAACTTGTTGACCCACTCCTACTACTGGATTTTTAATTTATTAGATTATCTTTGTGTTAAGTACTATGGATATTTCAAAAGGTAATACTCAGAATGTAAATTTCCTCATTTAGCAGCTTGTATAGAACATTTATCTGTGTAAAGAAAGGGTAAACTTAAGCAAATGCAGTTGCTTTTGTAACAACATGATTCTGTAGAAAATTTGTTTTAAATTAATTTTCTAAAGTACCTGTAGTAGAAAGACATTTTGCCAAAACTGTTAAGGATGAGAATTGCAGGTTTGGTTTAAAATCCAATCCAAATTCTGTTTAATTCTTTGCAATATTTCCAGTAAATGTGATTGATTTCCAGGAAAAGAAAACAAGATTTCTTTTTTGTTCTGTCAGTTGTTCTAGTAAACAAGATATGTGTATACTTTTGTGTTGTCTTTTAAAGCAAGTAATCCACTGGACTGATTACTACATTGTGGTCTTTATGATTTAGAACTACCCATGGCTCTCAGAAACAGAAAGGTTAAAAAAAGTGAATGAAAGATTGAATATCTTTTAAACCATTATCCAAGGTAGTGCTGCAGAAGGCATCTGTAGGATATTTTATAGTGTTTACTACTGAAGATCTCAGAAAGGATGGATATAAGAGGCACTGATCCTGCAGATTAAAATATATTGTAAGAACATATAAAGAGCTGGTGTGGCTCATCTTGGTTACATTTAAAATGTAGTTTATATTTATTGGATTTATACTGATTAAAAACTCACCAGTTCTTTCATGTGACTGAATAATTAAGACTGATGGTGTTAGTCTGGGCCCATAGATGTAAAAGATAGAGAAGCACATTGTTAAATCTATTATAAGCTTGCAGTATTGAACCAGCATATCTTGATTTGTCACTGGAGTCTCCAAACGTGTTGTAAATGACATAGATTGCCATTGTAAGGTGTTCACAGGAGCTGTTCAGTATTGAAAGTAAACAGGTCTGCTTTGCTGTCATTCTTCAAGCTGTCTATGAGCAAACCAAATCTCTGCAATAGCTTTCGTGGTTATAGAGTAGGAAAATGCCAGCAGTATAAACCCGATCAACAAATTTTGTAAGAAATCCTAAATTGATAATTAAACATCATGATGCAGAATTGTAAACACAAGTGGCCATTATTATCATGTGCTGTTTAGAAAAGCACAAATAGCCAATAAATCATGCAGTCGATTATTGTACTCATTCATGTGTGTGTTGCTGGGGTAGTAGCAATGTAGTTCCATCTTGAAAGTTTGTTATTGTTTAGACCACATTATAAAATCTATTGATTATCTATGTGCAGTGTGATTTATTACTTCATCCAATATTTGTGCTCTTGGTAATATGATACTGCAGCCATGGATTGTAACAGACATTTTGGATTGCATACTTTATGGTTTTTATCTAGGAAAAAGTAATAATAAAAAATAGAGAAGGGTCATAAAAACCTTATTCATGTCATTCTAAAGAGATTATTTTAACATGATTATTTTACTAACATTACCTACTTCAATAAATTTCATCTGAAGCGTTGGCAATATCTGTGTAAATGACTGAATCTACAATTACAAAAATAGCCATTTTCCTAGGAGGCTTCAATACTCTTCACACTTTATTATTTTAAACCGTCTAAATGAAGAATCAATTTGACTTAAATTTTTGTCTTTGTTATTCTGGCTGCTCCAAGCTTTTACATGAAGGACTCTTGAATCAGTGGTAACTAGGTATCTGGAATTTAGTTCAGTTCTCCAGGCACAGCCATCTAGTGCCATTCAAAATGCAGAACATCCACACAAATCCTGTAGATGTGGCACAGGACCTGCAGGATACCCCTGCCCGTCCGGACAGGCAGATAAATGGCATCTACCATTGAAAATGGTATTAAACACTCTTAGGCAACTAAATAAAGCCTCCGTAGTAGGCCTGTACTTTCTTTGCATTCCTTGTTCCCTCCAATAAAAATAAGACATAAAGTACAGTAGGATATTAAGGGCTATAATTTAGCTGTCCAGGTATATGTGCCTTCATGTGAACTAGGTGTCCAAACTGCCTTTATAGCTGGCGGAGATCTCATCCTTAGTCCAGTTCACCTTAAAGTGGGTATCTTGACCCATCTAGTAAGCCCTGTCTGGTATGTTGTATCTCATCTGCAGCTCCAGAAGGACATGGGTCTCCCATACACATGTGCGTACCTACAAACATGGGGTGCAGTGGAGGT